>NC_058085.1:380646035-381246035 GCF_014858855.1 Bufo gargarizans
CCCCCTTTTTTTTTTTTCTGGGGTGGGAGGGCGGGTGATGGGAGTTGGTTGGGAAAGGGAGAAAGAAAGAAAAGAATGAAAGATGAACAGTAATTATCAACTGTCAATAATTTTTTCACATATTGTCGGGGTAATGTTTTTCTATGGATGTATTTATTGTACGAAATCGAAATAAAGATATATTTAAAAAGAAAAAAAACCCTGGGGCGCCACAATCTCACTTTAACCACCTCCCGACCGCCTAACGCGCCGATGCGTCCGGGAGGTGGTTGATTTATTCCTCCTGGACGCATCGGCGCGTCATCTCGCGAGACGCGAGATTTCGTCACAGCCGGCCCGCGCATGCGCATCGCGGGCCGGCATTTCGTAGCCAAGTATTTCGTCAGCAACCTGCCGGCCAATGATCGCGGCTGGCAGGTTGCTGATTTTAAAAAAAAACAATCAGAAGCCAGATAACCCATCATATTAGTAAATATGATCTGTTATATGGCTGCTGTGCTCCTCTGCTACTTCTTTTGGTCGGTTGGTTCCAGCAGAGGAGCACACATCACTGTGAGTACCCACCAACACCACACTTAGCCCCCAGATCACCCCCCTGAACCCCTATTAACCCTTTGATCGCCCCTGTCAATCACTAGTGAAAGGAAAAAAGTGATCAGTGCAAACTGTCACTTTTTTTTTTCACTGGTATTGACCGTTAGGTTTTAGGTATAGTTTAGGCCCCTTGGTTAGGTAGTTTAGGGATCAGTTAGCGCCCAGCCCACCGCACCGCAGTCCGTTATTCGCTGATTAGCGTATCGCTAATCAGCATTTGTACTTTTATAGTATCTGGAAGTGATCAAAACTGATCACGGTCAGATCTATAATTGTATTAGTGTCACCTTAGTTCGCCCTCCACCCAAAACGCAGTGTTTGCCCGATCAGGCCTGATCGGTCGCCCACACGTGCGTTCGCCCACACCCGCCCCACCGCAGTGACAAAAAAAAATTTTTTTTTGATCGCTGCACATTCACTTTACACACACTGCGGCGATAAAAAAAATCAGTTTTGATATTTTTTATCAACCGCAGCGGCCTCCGGTACTTCGCTAGCCTCCCCTTTGTAAGACAGGCTTGCTTTTTTTTTCTTGGGTAGTCTCAGGGAATACCCCTAAATTTAGTTGCCCACATGTCAAACAGGGGGTATTCTTCTGAAGAGGCCTACAGGCTTCTGACCCAGTCAGATGAGGAATGGGAACACTCATCTGATGAATCTAGCGGGTCAGAATATGAACCTGTAGAAAGCAGTGGCAGTCTGACCCAAAGTTCGGACGAGGAGGCTGAGGTCCCTGATAGCACCAGGCGTACCCGGCCCCGTGTCGCTAGACCGCAGGTTGCGCAGGATCCGCTTCAAGAGCAGCAGAGTGGGGCTGGTGCTGTCGGATTACGTGGTGAGGCATACACCAGCAGCCCAGCCCTTCCTGGACCTAGTACCAGCACTGCCGTAGAACATGGTGAAGTAGCGAGCACCAGAAGGGCAGTTGAAGCTGGTACGGTGGCACGTGCAGTAGTGACCCCGTCGCAGCCACCGCAAAGACGTGCCCGTAGAGCCCCTAGAATCCCAGAGGTGCTGGCAAACCCTGATTGGCAGTCCCCAACTTCAGCCGCACCTGTAGTTTTCCCCTTTCACCTGCCCAGTCTGGAGTTCGGGTTGAGACAGCTCAGATCGGTTCGGCCCTGGGATTTTTTGAGCTGTTCTTGACTGCGGAGCTCTTAGACTTAGTTGTGGCAGAGACAAACCGGTATGCCACTCAATTTATAACCGCTAACCCGGGAAGCTTTTATGCCCAGCCTTTCCCGTGGAAACCAGTCCAAGTTTCCGAAATTAAAACTTTTTTGGGCCTCCTCCTCAACATGGGTCTAACTAAAAAGCATGAATTGCGGTCATATTGGTCCACGAACCCAATTCATCACATGCCCATGTTCTCTGCTGCTATGTCCAGGACACGATTTGAGACCATCCTGCGTTTCCTGCACTTTAGTGATAACAGCACCTCCCGTCCCAGAGGCCACCCTGCTTTAGACCGGCTCCACAAAATTCGGCCCCTCATAGACCATTTCAACCTGAAATTTGCAGATATGTATACCCCAGAGCAAAACATCTGCGTAGACGAGTCCCTTATACATTTTACCGGGCGCCTTGGCTTCAAACAATACATCCCAAGCAAGCGCGCCTGGTATGGGGTCAAATTGTATAAGCTCTGTGAAAGGGCCACAGGCTATACACACAAATTTCGTGTCTATGAGGGAAAAGATCAGTCCCTGGAGCCGGTCGGTTGCCCTGACTACCAGGGGAGCAGTGGGAAGATAGTCTGGGACTTGGTGTCACCCTTATTCGGCAAGGGGTACCATCTTTATGTGGACAATTTTTACACAAGTGTGGCCCTCTTTAGGCATTTGTTTCTAGAACGGATTGGCGCCTGTGGTACCGCGCGAACTAGTCGCGCGGGCTTCCCCCAACGGCTCGTTAGCACCCGTCTTGCAAGGGGGCAGAGGGCCGCACTGTGTAACGAAGAACTGCTCGCGGTGAAATGGAGAGACAAGCGTGACGTTTACATGTTCTCCTCCATTCACGCAGACACGACAATACAAATTGAGCGAGCAACCCGTGTCATTGAAAAGCCCCTCTCAGTCCACGACTATAACCTTCACATGGGAGGGGTGGACTTCAATGACCAGATGTTGGCTCCGTATTTAGTTTCCCGCAGAACCAGACGCTGGTATAAGAAGGTGTCTGTATATTTAATTCAATTGGCTCTGTACAATAGTTTTGTTCTCTACAGCAGTGTTTCCCAACCAGTGTGCCTCCAGCTGTTGCAAAACTACAACTCCCAGCATGCCCGCACAGCCAAAGGCTGTCCAGGAATGCTGGGAGTTGTAGTTTTGCAACAGCTGGAGGCACACTAGTTGGGAAACACTGCTCTACAGTAAGGCTGGGAGAACTGGATCCTTCCTCAAATTTCAGGAAGAGATCATCGAGAACCTCCTGTACCCAGGAGGTTCCGTGGCCCCATCCACCAGTGTAGTTAGCCGTCTACACGAGCGACATTTCCCCAATGTTGTTGCTGGTACCTCAACCCACCCGTCACCCCGAAAAAGATGTTGTGTCTGTAGCAGGAGTGGAATAAGGCGTGACACCCGCTATTTCTGTCCTGACTGCCCTGACCACCCTGCCCTATGCTTTGGAGAGTGTTTCCGGAAGTACCACACACAGGTACACCTAGCATAGGGATCATCTCACCAGGACAGGCACACAGGGCTATTAGGGCCCATTCACTCACACAGCTGCTGCAAACGTCTCCTTTCACCTGGGACAAAGTGCATAACGCACTTCGCCACATCTTTGGGCGATTTGCGCTTTGCACATTGACCCATGGGGAAGGAGAGGTTTGTTCTATAAAGGTAAAAAAACAAAAAAAAAACACCAGTAAGCAAACACGTTAATGTTTAGTTCAAAAAGTTAAAGTTTACATGTTCTGTTCCAAAGTTAATAAAATTATTGCGTTGCGGCCTGGTTTTTTCTTTTTTTTTTTTTTTTCCTTTTTTTACCTTCCAGGTGGACCAACCGATCGACCAGCTGCAGCACTGATGTGCATTCTGACAGAAGCATTGGGCTGCTGTCAGATTACACAAAAGTCGGTGTATGCGGCGCTGCAAGACGGGATTTTCTCCTCTGCAGTAACAGATACGTTTGCCGAGGCATACGAGCTGAGGAGGAGGCGGCGTTCCTATGCTTTGGCAAACACTTTGTATGTAAAAAAATAATAATAAAAAAACCCGGCAATGATTTATTCATCCACATCGATTGATGTGAATGGAGAAATCTGGTTTGCCAGGGCATACGAGCTAAGTGGGTATGGATGTAGGGCGGAGCTCCTATGTCCTGGCAGACGCCTTTCCCCTTCTTTTTTTTTTTTGGCAGAGATTTTTTCATCCACATTGATCGATGCGAATGAAGAAATCTGTGCCGTTCATTTTTTCTTTCAGCCCAGAGGCTGAACGGAAAAAAAATATCTCATTACCTGTATGCTCAATATAAGGAGAATAGCAGAAACTCCTAATGCTGGCCATACATGTAATGATTGCGGAGACCCTCAAATGCCAGGGCAGTACAAACACCCCACAACTGACCCCATTTTGGAAAGAAGACACCCCAAGGTATTCGCTGAGGAGCATATTGAGTCCATGAAAGATTTAAATTTTTGTCCTAAGTTAGCAGAAAGTGAGACTTTGTGAGAAAAAAACAAAAAAAAAATCAATTTCCGCTAACTTATGCCAAAAAAATACATTTCTATGAACTCGCCATGCCCCTCATTGAATACCTTGGGGTGTCTTCTTTCCAAAGTGGGGTCACATGTGGGGTATTTATACTGCCCTGGCTTTTTAGGGGCCCTAAAGCGTGAGAAGAAGTCTGGGATCCAAATGTCTAAAAATGCCCTCCTAAAAGGAATTTGGGCACTTTTGCAGCCTAGATGCGCAAAAGTGTCACACATCTGGTATCGCCGTACTCAGGAGAAGCTGGGGAATGTGTTTTGGGGTGTCATTTTACATATACCCATGCTGGGTGAGAAATATCTTGGTCAAATGCCAACTTTGTATAAAAAAATGGGAAAAGTTGTCCTTTGCCAAGATATTTCTCTCACCCAGCATGGGTATATGTAAAATGACACCCCAAAACACATTCCCCAACTTCTCCTGAGTACGGCGATACCAGATGTGTGACACTTTTTTGCTGCCAAGGTGGGCAAAGGGACCCACATTCCAAAGAGCACCTTTCGGATTTCACCGGTCATTTTTTACACATTTTGATTGCAAAGTACTTCTCACACATTAGGGCCCCTAAATTGCCAGGGCAGTATAACTACGCCACAAGTGACCCCATTTTGGAAAGAAGACACCCCAAGGTATTCTGTGAGGGGCATGGCGAGTTCCTAGAATTTTTTATTTTTTGTCGCAAGTTAGTGGAATATGAGACTTTGTAAGAAAAAAATAAAAATAAAAAATCATCATCATTTTCCGCTAACTTGTGACAAAAAATAAAAAGTTCTATGAACTCACTATGCCCATCAGCGAATACCTTAGGGTGTCTACTTTCCGAAATGGGGTCATTTGTGGGGGTTTTCTACTGTCTGAGCATTGTAGAACCTCAGGAATCATGACAGGTGCTCAGAAAGTCAGAGCTGCTTCAAAAAGCGGAAATTCAAATTTTTGTACCATAGTTTGTAAACGCTATAACTTTTATCCAAACCATTTTTTTTTTTTTGCCCAAACATTTTTTTTTTATCAAAGACACGTAGAACTATAAATTTAGCGAAAAATTTATATATGGATGTCGTTTTTTTTTGCAAAATTTTACAGCTGAAAGTGAAAAATGTCATTTTTTTAAAAAAAAATCGTTACATTTTGATTAATAACAAAAAAAGTAAAAATGTCAGCAGCAATAAAATACCACCAAATGAAAGCTCTATTAGTGAGAAGAAAAGGAGGTAAAATTCATTTGGGTGGTAAGTTGCATGACCGAGCGATAAACGGTGAAAGTAGTGTAGTGCCGAAGTGTAAAAAGTGCTCTGGTCATGAAGGGGGTTTCAGCTAGCGGGGTTGAAGTGGTTAAACTCATGACGTACCGGTACGTCATGGGTCCCTAAGGGGTTAATCAACCAACCTACCAGTAACTGGCCCCCTCACACCCCCCAAATGCACATTTCTCCAGTCCAACTGTCCAAACAGAACCAGGGGGCGGGCTAGTATACTGGCACTGGGATGAGTGAGATGGTGCCTGGGATGGATCCCACCCAGTTTAATCAACCAACCTACCAGTAACTGGTTGATTAAACTGGATCGGATCCATCCCAGGCACCATCTCACCCGTGCCAGTGTACTAGGCCGCCCTGGTTCTGTTTGGAGTCAGTTGGACTGGAGAAATGTGCATTTGGGGGGATTTTTACTTGTACATGTTGCTTTGCCACTTGCATTTGTTTACAATATGGGACGTTAAAGTCAGCAAGTGTCATGTGGGGGGGGGGCCTTATTGTTTTCCGCCCCAGGGCCCCATTCAGGGCTCCAGATGGCGACCAAAATGGTCGCCAATGCGACTAAGAATTTACAAATGGCGACAAGACTTTTTAGTCTTGTCGCCATTTGCGACTAGACCCTCCGCGGCAGCTCTGCAGCTGAACAGCGGCGGGCACAGGAGCTGATAGTTCTCTGCCCCGCCGCCGCCGATGTTCTCCTCAGCCTGAGTCAGCTCGGTCACAGCACACAGAGACGCTGGCAGCAGGGAGGGGAGGGGCTGGGAGGAGCGTAATCTGATCCTAGAGTGGAAGCTGCTTCTGCCACCCCTCCCCGCCCACCAACCAATCAGAGCTGAGGCAAGGCAAGGCGAGCACTTGCAGCTCTGAGTCACTGACAAGTACAGGGAGAAAGAATCGGATGAGTCACAGGTGAAAAGAACTAAAGATCCGACTTGTGACTCATTCGATTCTTTCTTAGACTCCCTGTACAGTGTGCCCCCCCCCCAACACCCCAGTATAAGAAACATTGGTGGCATAGTGTGCCCCCCCCCAACACCCCAGTATAAGAAACATTGGTGGCACAGTGTGCCCCCCCAACACCCCAGTATAAGAAACATTGGTGGCAGTGTGCCCCCCCAACACCCCAGTATAAGAAACATTGGTGGCACAGTGTGCCCCCCCCAACACCCCAGTATAAGAAACATTGGTGGCACAGTGGCCCCCCCCCAACACCCCAGTATAAGAAACATTGGTGGCACAGTGTGCCCCCCCCCCCCCAGTATAAGAAACATTGGTGGCTCAGTGGGAAGTGCCAATGAGGGTTAAAAAATAACTTTAAAAAATTAACTCACCTCCTCCAGTTGATCGCGTAGCTGTCGGTCTCCTGTTCTGTCTTCAGGACCTGTGGTGATGTCACTGAGCTCATCACATGGTCCATTACCATGGTGATGAATCATGTGATGTATCATGTGATGAGCACAGTGATGTCACCACAGGTCCTTTGACAGGTCCTGAAGAAAGAACAGGAGATGATCAATTGGAGGAGGTGAGTTAATTTTTATTTTTTAACCCTCATTGGCACTCCCCACTGCGCCACCAATGTTCATTATATTGAGGGGGGGGGCACACTGCGCCACCAATGTTTATTATACTGGGGTGTTGGGGGGGGGTGCACACTGCGCCACCAATGTTTATTATATTGAGGGGGGCACACTGCGCAACCAATGTTTATTATACTGGGGTGTTGGGGGGGTAATGTTTATTATATTGAGGGGGGCACACTGCGCCACCAATGTTTGCTATACTAGGGTGTTGGGGGGGTGCACACTGCGCCACCAATGTTTATTATATTAGGAAGGCACACTGCGCCACCAATGTTTATCATACTGGGGTGTTGGGGGGGCGGCACTGCGCCACCAATGTTTATTATATTGACCTTCTACTCTGCATTCTGTATTAAAGAATGCTATTATTTTCCCTTAGAACCATGTTATAAGGGAAAATAATACAGTGAATAGACTTTAATCCTAGCAACCATGAGTGAAAATCGCACCGCATCCGTACTTGCTTGCGGATGCTTGCGATTTTCACGCAGCCCCATTCACTTCTATGGGGCCTGCGTTGCGTGAAAAACGCACAACATAGAGCATGCTGCGATTTTCACGCAACGCACAAGTGATGTGTGAAAATCACTGCTCATGTGCACAGCCCCATAGAAGTGAATGGGTCCGGATTTAGTGCGGGTGCATTCCGGTATTCTGAATACCGGATCCGGCACTAATACATTCCTATGGGAAAAAATGCTGGATCCGGCATTCAGGCAAATCTTCAGTTTTTTTCGCCGGAGATATAACCGTAGCATGCTGCGGTTTTATCTTTTGCCTGATCAGTCAAAATGACTGAACTGAAGACATCCTGATGCATCCTGAACGGATTACTCTCCATTCAGAATGCATAGGGATATGACTGATCAGTTCTTTTCCGGTATAGAGCCCCTGTGACGGAACTCAGTGCCGGAAAAGAAAAACACTAGTGTGAAAGTACCCTAAAATATTAAGTTTAAATCCCCCCTTTCCCAATTTTACATATAAAATATATAAACAATAAATAAATAAACATATTACATAGCGCTGTCCAAACTATTAAATTATTAAAAAATGTCTCCTATGCGGTGAGCATTCGCCATTTTTTTGTCACCTTGTCACCCCAAAAAATAGGATAGGACTGTTCTATTATGGGCCGAATGTTTCATAAAATGCGAAATGCACGCGGCTTTTTTTGGTGTTTTTTTTTGCGCGGTATTGAGTATCGCAATACTTTTTTATGGTGACGAAAGCGAATCAAAATTTTGGCATCAAAACAACCCTATGCCGATCTGATCGGCGTAGCGTTGTCACGATACCAAAATTTCGATTCGGTTTCGATTTGGCGACTAAAAATTTGATTTGGCTCCTAAATTTTTCAGTTCAGGAGCCAATGGCTACCAGGTATTTTTTTTTAGTCTGGAGCACTGGCCCCATTTCACCTAGAACCGGCCCTGGATGTGTATACCAAGTTTCGTTGAAATGGGTGGTTGCATTTTTTAGTTTTCGCGGAACATAGATACACACACACATACGTCCTTTTATATATATATATACTATATTCTAACTATATATTTTTTTATTTTATTTACTGTATTATATTTAGATTATTATTATTTTTTCATTCACAGGGAAGGGGTATGGGTGTCTGATGGGGTTAACTGCAGCGGAGGGGGAAGGGCAGGCACAGCTCACTGGTCACACAGCTCCCCAAACATCAGGGAGGACAAAGGAAGGGCTGTGAATGTGTGAGGGGGACTGAAGGGGTTAACTCTGCAGCTGAGGGGGAAGGGAGGGCAAATCCATAGCTCCTTTCTCCTCAGCGCTGGAGAGGAGACTGACAAGCAGCTCCGATCTCCTCAGCAGTTAGGAGTATACCGCGGAGGGTTTATAGCGCACACTCTCCAGCTCCTCAGCACTGTCTGGATTGACTGACCAATCACAGCGATCATCAGACGGGGACAGCTGTGATTGGACACAACACCTATGACAGAGACAATCAGCTGATGTCACTGTCCTGTCACTGTCCGTTTACTCAGGACAAGAATGCTGGGTCCTAGTGCCTGAAGTACCTGCAAGTTAGGAGGAGCATTCTCGTCCAAGGTCCTGAATGTGTTAATTCATCTTTTTTTTTCAACAATTCTATGTAGATGGTTCTCACTGCTTTTTGGTTCTTTGCTTTTGGGGAGAATCTGGGTGACAACCGTGGCCCCTGCTCCAACCGATAGAGGATGGTCACCATTTGACATTGCTGGACACTAACGCTCCTTTAGAAAATGACGTGGCCATCTTAATTGAAGAAACCGTGCAGAATATTATACAGCTACACAATGACGTCAGCCCGCTGATCGGGCGCGGTGAAGTCACACGTCACGCCCCGAAAGTTTTTCCTTGATAACTGCTACGTGTATAAGGACATTAAATGTAGATTTACATGGCCCAATGTTCGGGCAGAACGCTCGTTACCGACAATCGTCCCGTCTAAAGGTGCCGCAGATCACCTGATGAACAAGCAACACGTTCGTTCATTGGGTGAAATGATCGGAGTCGAGGACGCCTCAATCATCGTTCCCGGGCAGCAGACGGTGCTCTCTAATCAGCTCTCTACTGCCCAGGAGCAATCATTTTGTATGGGGACGAGCGATAGAAGCAGCGATCCCTCCTCCTCATACTGTGGAGGAGATCGCTGCAGGTAAATACAGAGCTTCACCTCCACTGAACGAGCAGCCGACTGTCCTCGCCCGGGGTAAATCCACCCTTAGTCTCTCGGTACATCTGCCGAACACCTTGGAGTAAAACCTCAGCGCTGCGCATTATTCCTTACACACGTCTTATGGATGTAAATGGCGCTCCTACTATTACTGGATCTATAAAGAAGCTTCAAACTCTTCCAGGTTGTCTTCTGTGTCCTAATGGTTGGATTCTACATAGAGACGACTGTTATTACTACTCAGATGTAACAGACAGAACATGGAACCAGAGCCGGGATCAGTGTGAGAAGATGGGAGCTGATCTACTGGTCATAAAGAACCAGGAACAGCAGGTATGGCGTCTATGTCCATGTATGAGGAGATTATAGGAGGAGAAGACCGGCCGCAGTCCGCTGTGTCATCACATCTAGTTCTATCTGTCATGTCAGGATTGTTCCTCATTTATTACAGGAGTTTATACGGAGAGATCTCAGACAGCGGGGAGATGACACATACTGGATAGGACTTCACCATGATGGAGACGGCTGGAGATGGGTGGATGGAGAACATTATAACAGCGGCTTGTGAGTGACCTCCTGACACTAGCACACACTGGTCATTACTGGGAATATAGATAATCACCGGGGTCTGGACTTCTCTTATAATTACTGATTTCTCATCATTTCTCCTTGTTTTATTCTCTTGTTGCTCAGGATCCAGATAAAGACACAATCATCAGAACGCTGTGTATCAATGACTAAATCTGATTATTATCAGGAGAACTGCAGATCTACTAACAGATGGATCTGTCTAAAGAAAGCCGTGAGGATCTGACCTTTATGTAATGCACATGAAGCTGAATAAAGATATAAAAACTTTCCATTAGATCTGTGGGTTCGGGCGACTGCAGACACGGCAGATTTGTTACAGACATTTCTGTCTCATTCCTCTGAATGGAGCCGGCAGAAAATCATCAACTTGATAATTGGAACACATTTTTTAAGATTTAGAAATTTCTCTAGAAATCCAACAATCTTTTTCTGCATCAAAATAACAGAACAATAACCCATAGAGGACCCTCACCATACATGTACGGCGCTGGTGGACGTGACTTAAGGACTAGCACAGTACATGTATGGCGGGCTGATCGGACGGGTGCATGAGCTGCTCCCGCCCGATCAGCGGCACAGACCCGGCAGTCACTGACAGCCGGGCCCCTGCTGCATACTCCGGCATCCGTGAAAACACTGATGCCAGTGTATTAACCCCTTGCATGCCATGTTCAAAGCTGGTTTGCAGAGGGTACGGGTTCCCTCCACTTTCCCATCAGGTCCCCGTGCTGCAGTGACGGGGACCCGATGGCAGAAAAGCTCAGAGGCAATGCATTATAATACAGGATATATTGTAATGCATTGCAGAGGGGATCAGACCCCAGAAGTTGAAGTCCCAGAGTGGGACAAAAAAAAAGTAAAAAAAAGGGTTTTTCATAAGAAAAAATAAAGTTCTGAGTAAAAATTAAAATAAAGCCGCTTTGCCATAATAAAACACATAAAATTGTAAAAAAAAAAAACATCTGTTGCATCTCACATTTATTACAAACTTGCATGAATATCTCTCTGTAGGTACATTATAGTCTACACCTGTGACGGCTGACCTCCGGCACTCCAGCTGTGGTGAAATTACAACTCCCAAGATGCACACTTGTTTGACTGTTATCAGAAGTCCATAGAAATGAATGGAGCATGCTGGGAGTGGTAGTTTCACCACAGCTGGAGTGCCGGAGGTCAGCCATTACTGGTCTATACTATACAAACTCTGCTACTATACAAACTCTGCTACTATACAAACTGCTGTTATTGGCAGAGAAGCAAAGAAGTGAAGGGTAAGGACATGCTCCTCTGTTCCTCCTGTCATCATGGTGGTCTGCTACAGTCTTCCACCTCCTCAATGTATTCTTTTCCTGGTTCCTGTCCTCCAATGCAGACCCCCATGTCCTCACTTTAAGATATTATTTCAGATGTCCGTGAACGCTTATGCCACTTCCTGGACCAGTGATGTCACATTCATCGGTCACATGACCCAGACGCTGCTGAGTCCCATTCAAGTGAATGGGGCTGAGCTCAGTGGCGTAGCTATCAGGGAAGCGACTGCTTTGGGGCCCGAGCTCAGAAGGGGCCCCAGAGCAGTAGTGGATGTTTTCATTAGATCTAGGGCTGCCCCTGCTCACAGCTCCTGCCCTTTATAGAAGCAGATGCCACTTACAGCAGCCGCGCTGGAGCTCCTCCCGCTGAAGGTCCGCACTCAGTGAGGAGCAGACACAGTATCATGGCGTCTCCTCCTCCTCCTCCTATGGCCGCTCTCAGGCTGGGATCCGCAGTACTGCACACCACTTGCCAGTACTGCACACCACTTGCCAGCACTGCTTTCTGTTTTCTATTGGCTGGCAGCTTACTATGACATCAGCTGCCAGCCAATAGCAGGACTTTATGGGATCAAGCCCCGCCCAGTGTGAAGCTACTGTAGAGCAGGCTGGCTGCTCCAGCACTCAGAGCTCTAGAATGCCCCCCCCCCCCCATGTGTCCTGTTCTCTGACCCCCATAGTAGGTTACTGATTAACCCCTCCACTGCTGTCCCTGGATGGCACAGAGGGGTGATGGCACCTACTTCTCCAGGCTGCCTGTGAGGACCAGACATCAGCTGTCTACAGGAAAGGTAAGTGTCTGTGTATAACTACTTGTATGTACATGTGTGTGTAATGTGTGTGTGTGTGTATGTATATATATATATAGTATATATGTCCATATACAGTATGTGGTGAGTGCGTCCATGCATGTGGTGGGTGCCTGTATGAGTGCGTCCATTAAGTTGGGGAGGGGTCCTGCACAAGTATTTGCTGTGGGGCCCAGTCAGTTCTAGCTACGCCCCTGGCTGAGCTGTAATACCAGGAACAGCCAGTATACGATGTACAGCGCTGTGCTTGGTCACCTCTTCATACAGCTGATCGGCGGCGGGGGGGCTGGGAGTCAGACTCCTACCGAACCGATATTGATGCTCTATCCTGAGGACGGCCATCAATATAACAATCCATTTTATGTGGTTCCAAAGATTGTTGAACGTCTCTAATATCATTTCACAGTGAGGGATATCAATGTAAGTGACTATGTCAGCAGTATCTAGAACAGTGATGCCGAACCTACGGCCCGCGGGCCAAATCCGGCCGACGGAGCTGTGTCATGCGGCCCGTGCAACTCCCTGGAAAAAGTCTAAGGCGTACCAATACGCACACATTCATCAGCACAGTGAGCGGCAGAGGCAGCGCAGCGATGCTCCCTGTGCCTGAAATAACCAATAGCAAAGCTCCTTACAGCAAGGTAAGGCGCGCGCCAGAGCAATGCAGGTCCTGCAGCAGGGGAAGTCGGCGGGAGCTGGAAGGAGGAGGGGCCGGCTCCAGGGGTGGCAGTTGTAAGGAGAGCGGGCGCCCTGCCCGAGGACCTTGGGAAGCATGACAGGGCCGCTGGAGAGGTAAGGAGCCGTGGACTCATGTGACTGGTCCCCAGTGACCCTGCTCCCCCCTCCTCCTGTCACCCCACTAGTGACCCTGCTCCCCCCTCCTCCTGTCACCCCACTAGTGACCCTGCTCCCCCCCTCCTCCTGTCACCTCACTAGTGACCCTGCTTCCTCCTCCTCCTGTCACCCCACTAGTGACCCTGCTCCCCCCTCCTCCTGTCACCCCACTAGTGACCCTGCTCCCTCCTCCTCCTGTCACCCCACTAGTGATCCTGCTTCCTCCTCCTCCTGTCACCCCACTAGTGACCCTGCTCCCCCCTCCTCCTGTCACCCCACTAGTGACCCTGCTACCCCCTCCTCCTGTCACCTCACCAGTGACCCTGCTTCCTCCTCCTCCTGTCACCCCACTAGTGACCCTGCTTCCTCCTCCTCCTGTCACCCCACTAGTGATCCTGCTCCCCCCTCCTCCTGTCACCCCACCAGTGACCCTGCTCCCCCTCCTCCTGTCACACCACTAGTGACCCTGCTCCCGCCTCCTCCTGTCACCCCACTAGTGACCCTGCTCCCCCTCATCCTGTCACCCTACTAGTGACCCTGCTCCCCCTCATCCTGTCACCCTACTAGTGACCCTGCTCCCCCTCCTCCTGTCACACCACTAGTGACCCTGCTCCCGCCTCCTCCTGTCACCCCACTAGTGACCCTGCTCCCCACTCCTCCTGTCACCCCACTAGTGACCCTGCTCCCCCTCATCCTGTCACCCTACTAGTGACCCTGCTCCCTCCCTCCTCCTGTCACCCCACTAGTGACCCTGCTCCCTCCCTCCTCCTGTCACCCCACTAATGACCCTGCTCCCCCTCCTCCTGTCACCCCACTAGTGACCCTGCTCCCCCCTCCTCCTGTCACCCCACTAGTGACCCTGCTCCCCCTCCTCCTGTCACCCCATTAGCGACCTTGCTCCCCCCTCCTCCTGTCACCCCACTAGTGACCCTGCTCCCCCTCCTCCTGTCACCCCACTAGTGACCCTGCTCCCCCCTCCTCCTGTCACCCCACTAGTGACCCTGCTCCCCCCTCCTCCTGTCACCTCACTAGTGACCCTGCTCCCCCCTCCTCCTGTTACCTCACTAGCGACCCTGCTCCCCCCTCCTCCTGTCACCCCACTAGTGACCCTGCTCCCCCCTCCTCCTGTCATCCCACTAGTGACCCTGCTCCCCCCTCCTCCTGTCACCCCACTAGTGACCCTGCTCCCCCATCCTCCTGTCACCCCACTAGTGACCCTGCTCCCCCCTCCTCCTGTCACCCCACTAGTGACCCTGCTCCCCCCTCCTCCTGTCACCCCACTAGTGACCCTGCTCCCCCATCTTTCTGTCAACCCACTAGTGACCCTGCTCCCTCCTCCTCCTGTCAACTCACTAGTGACCCTACTTCCCCCTCCTCCTGTCACCCCACTAGTGACCCTGCTCCCCCCTCCTCCTGTCACCACACTAGTGACCCTGCTCCCCCCTCCTCCTGTCACCCCACTAGTGACCCTGCCTCCCCCTCCTCCTGTCACCCCACTAGTGACCCTGCTCCCCCCTCCTCCTGTCACCTCACTAGTGACCCTGCTCCCCCCTCCTCCTGTCACCTCACTAGTGACCCTGCCTCCCCCTCCTCCTGTCACCCCACTAGTGACCCTGCTCCCCCCTCCTCCTGTCACCTCACTAGTGACCCTGCTCCCCCCTCCTCCTGTCACCCCACTAGTGACCCTGCTCCCCCCTCCTCCTGTCACCCCACTAGTGACCCTGCTCCCCCCCTCCTGCTGTCACCCCACTAGTGACCCTGCTCCCCCCCTCCTCCTTTCACCCCACTAGTGACCCTGCTCCCCCCCCTCCTGTCACCCCACTAGTGACCCTGCTCGCCCCTCCTCCTGTCACCACACTAGCGACCCTGCTCCCCCCTCCTCCTGTCACCCCACTAGTGACCCTGCTCCTCCCTCCTGCTGTCACCCCACTAGTGACCCTGCTCCCACCTCCTCCTGTCACCTCACTAGTGACCCTGCTCCCCCCTCCTCCTGTCACCCCACTGGTGACCCTGCTCCCCCCTCCTCCTGTCACCTCACTGGTGACCCTGCTCCCCCCCTCCTGCTGTCACCCCACTAGTGACCCTGCTCCCCCCTCCTCCTGTCACCCCACTAGTGACCCTGCTCGCCCCTCCTCCTGTCACCACACTAGCGACCCTGCTCCCCCTCCTTCTGTCACCCCACTAGTGACCCTGCTCCCCCCTCCTCCTGTCACCCACTAGTGACCCTGCTCCCCCCTCCTCCTGTCACCCCACTAGTGACCCTGCTCCCCCCTCCTCCTGTCACCTCACTAGTGACCCTGCTCCCCCCCTCCTGCTGTCACCCCACTAGTGACCCTGCTCCCCCGCCCTCCTGTCACCCCACTAGTGACCCTGCTCGCCCCTCCTCCTGTCACCCCACTAGCGACCCTGCTCCCCCTCCTTCTGTCACCCCACTAGTGACCCTGCTCCCCCCTCCTCCTGTCACCCACTAGTGACCCTGCTCCCCCCTCCTCCTGTCACCCCATTAGTGACCCTGCTCCCCCCTCCTCCTGTCACCCCACTAGTGACCCTGCTCCCCCCTCCTCCTGTTACCTCACTAGTGACCCTGCTCCCCCCCCTCCTGCTGTCACCCCACTAGTGACCCTGCTCCCCCCCCCGCCTGTCACCCCACTAGTGACCCTGCTCGCCCCTCCTCCTGTCACCCCACTAGCGACCCTGCTCCCCCTCCTTCTGTCACCACACTAGCGACCCTGCTCCCCCCTCCTCCTGTCACCCCACTAGTGACCCTGCTCCCCCTCCTCCTGTCACCCCACTAGTGACCCTGCTCCCCCCTCATCCTGTCACCCCACAGGGAAGAAGCTGAACAGACTCCACCGACTATGATGGGATCCGTTCAGTTTCCGTTCGGGATCCTGTCTTTTTACCGGACACAAGTGCTGCGTACATGGATTTTTTCTCTGGTCTTTCAACAGAATCTGCAACAGAGACTCCAGAAGCAGCCGCCAAGGCAGAGTTGACGGCCTACGTATTATGTATTTTAGTGATGCTCACACGCGCCCCTCACAGTGTTTGCATTTCTTTCTGGCAAAGCCACCTGGTTCTGGCCCGCAAAATGTATACCAAGTCTAGTGTGGCCCTCAGAGGAAAAATGGTTGGGCACCACTGCCCTAGACACTTTACTGATGTCCACAAGGGGGATTTATCCTCCTTCACTTGTAGTGGAACAGAAAGGGCGTCTCGACCATTCAGAGGTGGAGATCACAGGAGAAGCTTTTGGCCAGAGAAACATGTGGGATTTTCATGTTAGAAACTAGAGCTCGGACCGCCCGAAATAACCGGCAGGATGTGACCTATTACTATTAGCTTCATATCAGATGGATATTATTATTACATGTTATGCATCTTATTACACGGTGTGTGGTGATTTATGCAATTTTCGAACATGTAATTTTTTCTTTTTGATCATTTATACAATTTGAAGTTTTAGATACAAAGCATTGCTCTTTATTTCAGGTGTTTTTCCTCTTTGAATAATTAATCATGAACCTTTGAAGGGTTAATGATGTTCACCTGATTTTTTATGTCGGTTTTCTATTTCAGCTCATTTGCAAATGTATATTTTATCTGTTTTCTTGTGGGATGTTTTATTCTTTTGACAAAGGGCCAGTGCTGCCCGAAACGCGTCAAGAAAATCCAGTTTTTATTGCATGTTACATTTCCATAAAGTCTCCAGTTAGAAGAACGGCAGGGCTGGGGTTTTGTTTATCGATCTGTGGGAGTCTCTACTCACCGTGACGCGCCATATCTACTGCCATACAAGCTGATCCTGAGTTGGAGCTGGTAAGGGGGGTTTCCCCCTATATCTATCTGTTTAATAAAACAGTTCAGGATATGCTGGGAGTTGTAGTTACAGGGTCTCAGATAGTTTTATGGAAGTGATGGGGTCTTGGGGGACACTTAATTCACTTGTTTTAGGTCTCTTTCACACTTGCGTTGTCCGGATCCGGCGTTTACTCCACTTGCCGGAATTACACACCGGATCCGGAAAAACGCAAGTGAACTGAAAGCATTTGAATCCGTCTTCAAAATGCGTTCAGTGTTACTATGGCAGCCAGGACGCTATTAAAGTCCTGGTTGCCATAGTAGGAGCGGGGAGCGGTATACTTACAGTCCGTGCGGCTCCCGGGGCGCTCCAGAATGTCGTCAGAGCGCCCCATGCGCATGGTTGACGTGCCATGCGATCACGTCATCCATGCGCCTGGGGCGCCCTGACGTCACTCTGGAGCGCCCCGGGAGCCGCACGGACGGTAAGTATGCTGCTCCCCCGCTCCCCACTACACTTTACCATGGCTGCCAGGACTTTAGCGTCCCGGCAGCCATGGTAACCATTGAGAAAAAGCTAAACGTCGGATCCGGCAATGCGCCGAAACGACGTTTAGCTTAAGGCCGGATCCGGATCAATGCCTTTCAATGGGCATTAATTCCGGATCCGGCCTTGCGGCAAGTCTTCAGGATTTTTGGCCGGAGCAAAAAGCGCAGCATGCTGCAGTATTTTCTCCGGCCAAAAAACGTTCCGTTCCGGAACTGAAGACATCCTGATGCATCCTGAACGGATTTCACTCCATTCAGAATGCATTAGGCTAAAACTGATCAGGATTCTTCCGGCATAGAGCCCCGACGACGGAACTCTATGCCGGAAGAAAAGAACGCAAGTGTGAAAGAGCCCTTAGTCGCTGCCCTCCCTGCAGTTTTATCGTTGCCTCCCATCCCCCACATTGAACCCCCCCAGCCCAACAATGACCCACAATCCCCCTAGATGAGCACTAGCGAGGTCCGGAGTGTTTTAGGTCATTTCATTTACATATTCTCATCTCATGAAGCCTCTGCCATAATGACCCTGCTCCAGGAGGTTTATACTGGTCAGGAGACCTCCCTATGGTTTATGTCCTGCACACAGGGGTGGACTGGGAATGTGAAGTGGCCCTGGAAAAAAAAACTAAGAGGGGCCCCATGTTGCAAAATACCACAGTGCAGGATAAAATACTGCCCCATTACCATACTGAGGATGGCGATACAGTTGAATTCAGGAGGGCACATGGCGGCTGGCCGGGGGCATAAGGACCTTGTACTCCTAGCATTAGATCATTATGTACTGTACCTGGCCAGCAGCCGTGAGAAGGGCTCAGGTGGCCCCCTGGGCATCGGCCCACCGAGAAATTTCCCTGTAGGGTCTATGGCCAGTCCGCCCCTGCCTGCAGGTTATCCCCGGAATATATCAGGTGTCCCCGTACACAAGAAAAGCCGCAGAATGTGAACAGCGTCAATGTTACAGCGCGTGTTACAATGTTTCACAGCGGCTGCAAAATGATCCATTTATATCCTGTACTTTATACAATGTGGAGGCTTTACACACAGGGAGCCCCCAGAATAAGGGTTTGGGGCCCATTTATCACCAGTCCTAATAAGAACTTTGCTGGTGCAGGTGCCGACCTCTTAACTATGGTTACGTGTCCTTGTTTCCAGGATCAAGACAATAATAGGAGAACAATTTCTAGACATTTTCAGCTTTTCCATGACTATAAAACAACAAAGAAAAATGTCCCCTATGGATATAAACCACAGAAAGAAAGCGCCGTCTGCCCCCGAAATACTGGGCGAAATTTACATAGAGAAATAACATACATACAGAGTTATAGTGCATTACATATGTGTGGTATTAAGGGGTTAAACCACAGCTGCTGCTGCCTATGATGTCACGGAATGTTATGATTTTTCAGCCCCGCCCAGTTATTATGACATCACACACATTATATAAGGAGCTGCAGAGCTGACACTCCCTTGAGGGTTACAGTTAGTGGTGGAGAGGTAAGTACACTCTGTCTTAGGCCCCTGTTGTGTCTTCATTTCCTTCTGTCCTTCCTCATCCTCTTCCTGTAGGTCTCCTCCTGTAATGTCAGGCCGTCTGAGCTTCTCTGTCCCGTCTCCTCCTTCATTCACATTCTATAGAAACCTTCATCTTTATTAATAATTTGAGTTCGTCCATCCTTCCTTATTTCTCTTCCTCACTTCCTCTCTTACTTCCATTTTATAGAGTATTTTACAAATGGTCGGTCAGCTCTCCTGACACGTCTGATTTAGTAAATAATTATATTCTCCGTGATATAACATTTTGGCTCAATCTTAGAACCCAGCATTGTAGAATCCCTCAGTTATTCCTCCAAGAAACACCAACTGGGTGTTACCATTATCCTTGCCTATATGACATACTATCCAATCAGTGCTGACAGTGATCAGGGAATAAAAGAGGTATAGCACAATGCAGAGTTCTATGGAGATATGCTCTATAATGTGTATTTTACAGAGAATACAAGTAATTACTAAACACACAGAGGTGACAGATCCTCTTTCATGCTATAGTTAGTGGCTCCTAATGTGCTGCTGCTTATGATGTCACAGAATGATCTGGTTCTTAGTCCCGCCCGGTTATTATTACATCACACACATCATATAGGGAGACACAGAGCTGACACTCTCTTGAGGGTTGCAGCTAGTACTGGAGGTAAGTACACTCTGTCTTAGACTCCTTTCTTTTCTCTCATTTCTCCCGCCTTCCTATAGGCCTCCTCCATGTAAGGTCTCTGCTTCTCTCTTCTTATCTTGTGTTTTTTCTTCTCTCCCTTTTTAAGATTTGGCGATATAGCGAGCGACATAGAGAAATTCAGGTAAATACATCTAATACATGTTATCCTATATCTGATCATAGACAGGAGGGAATATAAACCCATAAGTGCAAGATCCAGTGTTGATACCAGTGAGCGCCCTGTATGTGGGTACAGATGGTGAAGGGCCGGTGCAGGATGGGTACAATGATTGGGCACTGAGTGTTATGGGCATGTAGAAGTCCTCAGGGGCTGGTAGGGGTTGGGTGTGATCACCAGTGAGGGAGGACTGATAGTTTTAGCTACAGTATGAGAATTAATCGTAAACATTGAGAATAGATTAGACAACTAGACACAGTGGGATTTTGATAGAGGTTGTGGGTGAGTTTTGGCAAATTATATCAGTTAATTACTTTTTCTAACCTGTATTTTTTTTACTCTTTACAGGATGGAGGACGAGAAAGAGAAAAAGGAGGAAGAGGAACATCTGACGGAGGATAATAAAGAGGATAAACATCAGGAGGAGGAGACTAAGGAGAAGGAGGATGAAGAGAATAAGAAGGATGAACATCTGGTCAGGGAGGAGGAGAAAAAGGAAGATAAACATCTGGAGGAGGAGGAGAATATGGAGATGGGGGAAGAGGAAAATAAGGAAAAAGAACATCTGGAGGAGGAAGCTAAGGAGGTGAAACATCATGGGGCAAATGAGGATAAGGAGAACAAATTAGAACATCTGAAGGAGGAGAAACATCAGGATAAGGAGAAACGCGTTGCAGAGGAGCTTATCAAGGAGGCAGAGAAAGAGTTCGGAGAACTTTGTGATGTGAGGTATGTACATCACTGTGAAATATTTTAAATTCAAAACATTGTTGACGACATTGAGGGACAAATGGGCAGGGTTATCCATGAGGGGCGTGGCCACCTAATATCTGACATATTTATTATTTCTAGTGTCAGCTCAAAGCAGGCATTGATTCTGCACTGAGAACACATCTCTCAGGAGGCGAGGACTATTAAGGAAGTTTGCTTTTTTGTACTAAAACAATCTATTGTGGAAAATAGATATATGAAACTCCCAACGTGATAAATCTGCCACATAGTCTGATCGCCCCAATATATGGTGTTCATCCTCTTGGAACCTATATTATCCCAATAGACAAATAACTCAAGGCCAAGGGGGTCATAAAAGAGGGGTAAATGCCGAGATCTGATTGGCTGCTGTAGAATATGGCGCTGCTGCTCAATAACGAGGCCGATTCTATCATTTCTGGGCATAAAAATTTCTAGAACATGTAGAAGTCATATCTGTCCTCTTCTTTCTCCATCAGGTGGTGGTACAGAGTGTACACGTCCCAGCCCACAATACGGTAACTATACTTCACCATAACCAACTTTCTTCTCTACTGTTAGAATATAGGAGTCTTCCTTGTAGGATGATGGGGGAGTAGTCCTGATGTGTGAACTGATAACAATTCTCCTATAATATATGGGGAATTAGGAAGGAATAGATTCTGTAGCTAATAACCATGGAGGAGATTTACTAAATGCCCCAGAATTCTGCCCCTATTTACCCCAGACCTGACGTACTCACCATGAAGCGGATTTATTATCTGACTTTTACACTTTCTGAGTGTAAATCTTCTGCTTATAATACATTATAGAGATATAATTATTGCTGGTAACTCCAGATAGAATTCCATTAGTGGGCACCAGTCCTGCAGCACATTCTAGGGCTGGCATGATGGGTATATGGGGCACATGTACTGAGAGTGTCCAGTTAACCAGATCTGTCTTTTGTCCTTTAGGATAAGAACCATCAGCCGATGTCCCACATTTTATACCATGGAGACCATGTAAGGTTATAACAGGTGTAAGGCTGAGGTTACAGCCAGACCACAACCCTTGGTGTCCTAAAAGCCTTCTCCATGACTTGACCCCAGAATGACTACTCTTAATAATTCCTTCCATCTTGACCTAGAGCTCTTCATAATGAGCATCCCCATATATTATAAATTTAACTTTATTAATTATGTTTTATGTCCAACAGAGAAGAAGAAATGGAAGAAGAGGGGGAGGAAAGGTAAGAGCAGAGTCCAGAGATAATGAGCTGGTCATATTGTATAGACTGATCCTCCATCAACAGCTCATCACACCTTTCATTTGCTCTTTTTGGATTTTTTTGTAGACCAAGAAGAAGATCCTGGGTCCCCAAGTGCTTTAGGAGGAACCGTCCAAGAGGCCTGTGAGTACTGGCAGGACATGGCCCCTGTAGTTCTCCCTTGTTATTCTCTTAATGTTACTATAATATCTCATATATTTATATTTTTCTATTTCCTCCATTAGCAGCAGAGGGGAGAGCTGGGGGCTAAGGTAAGTGCAGGTTTTTATGAATTTTTGCACGCACATAGTTTGCTCTTCCCTATTAGGACATATGGAGCTAATAGAGCAGGACTGATGGTGACTTCCATCTCATAGATGTAGCTGACATCTGCAGATAGTAGCGGTCATTCTAGAGGACTTCTCTGCATGTCTTGCATGGACACTTACACATTTCAGTGCACCCATTGACTGCTTTACTATCCCTGGTGTCTTACTTGATGATCAATCATCCCGGGTCCTGTCTTTCAATAAGGGGTTCTCCAGAAGCGGGGCCCATGTCCATCCTCCAGCCTGTCTAATCTCTGACCGCCAACCACCACTTACACCACAAGAGTCTTCTCCTGACAACCTATCACTTTTCTTCTTTTCTTAGATTCCTGAGAAGATTGTGCTGCTTCAGCAGAGAAACCATTGAGTGAACAGTGAGTATACAAGATCCACCCTAGACATTAACATAGTACAGTTTTTCCTCAACATAGATGACACCAATGGCACATGGAGGCACATGGCACCCCTCTAAACCTCAACAACTTTATAACTAACAATTATTGATCGAAGTTTTTAAAAAGTCGATTCGGTCGATTCGCTGAACTTCTATAAGAAATTTGTTTTGTTACAAATTAATTTGCCACGAATCGCGATAAATCAGTCATAACCAGGTCACTGGGTTGCCAACCAGAATTTTCATTTTTCTGGACAACTTATCCCAAAACCACGGACAGCCAACATTTTTTACGAACAAATTGGAAAACCATAATGAATGATAAATATTGTTTCCCAGCACTTAAAGGGAACCTGTCACCAGTGTTATGGTGTCCTAACTAAGGGCAACATAAATAAGTGACTGATTCTCTTAGCAAAATGCTGGGTCACTTTCTTTAATTGACCCAGTCAATCTGCCAACATCTTGTATTGAAAAGCTCCAGCTCCTAATGATGAGTCCTGAATATTCATGAGTTACTGACTCTCTCCCCCCCCCCCCCCCCTGCTGCTGATTGACAGTTTTTTTCCATATGAATCAGCAGCAGCTTTGCAGGGGAGTGGCTATAGCTCTGAATTAAATATACGCTGGACTCATTGACTTCACGCCGGTCTCGAATCAGCTCATTAGCATGCGGCATGCGGCATCTTTGTGTGTATATTATGAGATAACCATCTGTCACACCAGTAAGTGAATACATCTAAGGCACTTTTTAGTAGTTAATGATTGTATATAATTAGTTAGATTATAATCAAATATCCACATGACAGGTTCCCTTTAAGTTTACTAGACGAGGTAGTGAACTAGGACCTGGGAATATATAAAGCAGATTGGTAGCAGAGAATGAACCATCAGTAATTGTAACACGGCCTAACAGTAAAACAGTCAATTTGACTTTTTCCCCAAAGTCCGTTAATCAGCGTAGTTGCACTTGTATGTTCCTCCTGGACGAGTTCCTCCTTTTGGGGCACCCTAAGTATAGCGCTATACTGTTTGTAATCCACAGGTAAATGACGTCTGTCCCTTTAAATAAGGCTTTGCTATTTGTAATCAAGCGGTAATTGATGTCTGTCCCTTTAATTGCAGCTCTAATCCTTGCTCCAGCTCGCAGTAGTGCGACACCCGATGAGCAGCCAAGACTTTCCTAGGATAAGAAGGTGTCAGCGTTTGAGTCTCTTCTGGCTACGCTTTAGCCTGCAGCCCGTCCGCCACAATGAAACGCTACTTGATGTTTTATCTGTATGCCCACGCGCCACTTCAACCGTGTGGTGCAATGTGATGTGGCAAAGCAGCATTTGTAGCTCCTTGAGCAGATTCTTGAGGCATTTCCTTATTTCCTGGACCCCTCCAGAACTGGACCCTTAAGACACTACACTCCTGAGGTCGTCGCGGCAAACCTCCACTTCGTGATGTCGCCATTCTCCGTGAGCCAGTCCGTTCATTTGTAGAATCAGACGAGCTGCTCCCTCACTGTTCATCAGCACCACCATCCAGAGACTCCGTCTGGACACTTCCCGATCCTCACAGGAACCTCCTCCCCTCACACAGGGAGTACACGATGCAACAAGCCATTTACTCAGTGCAGTGTCAAACCTGCATTTTCAGTTTGATAATAAACTTGTAAGAGTCCAAGACGGCCCAGAAATGAGCTATTTCCAAACTTTGCAACCTAAATAAGTTCATTGTATTTCTCTAACAGGAAGCTCCAATACAGACTTAGGCCTTATTCACACGTCAGTGTTTTGGTCAGTGATTTCCATCAGTGAATTTGAGCTCAAACTATGTGCGGCTCTGAACACAGAACAGGTGCAGATCTGACCCTTATACCTGATCTGTGTGAAGGCTCCACGCCTGGTTTTGGCTCACAATTAGTGATGAGCGGCAGGGGCAATATTCAAATACGCGATATTTCGAGAATATATGGTAGAATATTCGTCATATATTCGTGAATATTCCTATTCAAAATATTAGTTTTATTGCAAAAAATCTGTAATAAAAAATATAAAAATCGCACGAGTATATAGCACTACAGAATATGCTGCTATATATTCGTTTTTAGAATATTCGTCATTTTTTACATCTAAACAAATGATTCCTCCCTGCTTAAAATGCTTGTGGTCAATGAGTCATTGAAGGGAGGAATCATGACTTTAGATGTTGAAAAAAGATGAATCTGAGTTAGAGCGTGAAAACTCAAATCCGATGGTATATTCTAATACAGAGGCGTTCCCATGGTGACGGGGATGCTTGAAGTTAGAGTATACCAACAGGCACATACATACTGGGCCCCTGCTGCCCGGCGGCACCCGACTTGACTTCTGACAGGGTGCTGTGATCCGCACAATTAACCCCTCAGGTGCGGCACCTGAGGGGTTAATTGTGTGGATCACAGAGCCCTGTCAGAGGTCAGGTGCCGCCAGCAGTATATTCGTAATATTCGTGAATTATCGAAGTTGCGATATTCGCGATTTATACTCGCTATTCGAATATTCGCGCTCAACAGTACTCACAATCACAGATGGAAATCACTGACCAAAGCACTGACGTGTGAATAAGGCATTAGACTGGCTTATGCTTTCCTGCCATCTCTTCACCAAAGGGAGATGTTGCAGTATTTATGCAGTTCACAACATAACAGAATTGCCCCACATCATTACACCCCCACATTCATAGTTAATCCGTCCTGTAGGTACTGTGCCGTCACTACTACAGGTGTAATTTATCGCCGTCTACATCACTGTGCAGCGCACCAAGATTCATATCTAATCCCTTCTGTTAAACAAAAAGAAAAGCATACAGCAGCCTTCAGTAAAGATCCGTGCGCACCCCTGCAGTGCGATGGCTTTTAACCCTTTCCCTTCATATGATGTAATAGTACGTCATAGCGGGAAGTGAGAAGTGACTTCCCGCAATTTGGCGTATTTCTACAGTCACTAACAGCCGGGCCCCTGCTGTATCCACCGACATTGGCTTTTAAAGTGCTGACTGTGGCATAGATTGTGTTTGCAGTCAGTGAGGGATCCCATCAGGTCCCCACGCTGCAGAGGCATCTGGACCTGCCTTCTATGGAAGCCTAGGAGATCCAGGCTGGGTCTCTTAGGCAATTGTTAGTGTATTACACAGAGTAATACACTAAAAGGCAATGTATTATAATACACATGTACTGTAATGCATTGCAGGGGATCAGACCCCCAAAAGTTGAAGTCACCTTACATCAAAAAGTGTAATACCAAGCGATCAAAAAGTCGTATGTGCTGCAAAATAGTCCCAATTAAGCTGTCAACTCATGCAGCAAAAAATGAGCCCCTACATAAGACAATCGCCCATAAAAAAATAAAAAAAACATTCTTTTTAATCCCCTCTGCTAGCTCTAGGTTTAATGTGCATCAGTATTATAGGTCACTGTGAGGCCACATGCACACGACCGTGATGTGTTTTGTGGTCCGCAAGTCGCGGATCTGGAAAACACGGATGGCGTCCGTGCGGAACGGCACGGACAACCTTCAATATAAATGCCTTTTCTTCTCCACAAAGCACGGACAAGAATAGGACATGTTATATTTTTTTAGTGCGGCCACAGAACGGAGCAACGGATGCGGACAGCACACAGGAGAGCTGTCTGCATCTTTTGAGGCCCTATTGAAATGAATGTGTCCGCATCCGAGTCGCCAAAATGTCGGCTTGGATGTGGACCGAAACAACTGGCCGTGTGCATGAGGCCTTACTGTTAGGTCTAATTTATCCCTGTAGACTTAACTGTGCAGTCCCCCAAGATTCAAGCATTGGCCCCATGACAGAGTGGGGAGGGTGGCAGCAGCAGTGACAGTAAGGTAAGGTAGTTATCGTGTCCCAGGTTTTTCGGAATGCTAGTGATGAGGCCTTATAGTTTTGTGTGTGTCACTATGCTCGTGCCTGGATACCGTCAATCTTCGGGGTTCGGCTCAGGAGAAATAAAGGGGAGAGTCGTAGGAGGTGGAGAATAAGTCTAGTCCAGACTTAGTGAAAGTTCAACAGCTTTAATTGAATAAACTTGCATCCAGAAAATATTAGTTTTTTCTCTTGGTTCCAGCAGGTTTTGGGGTAAACTCAGGCTTCAGTCTGATAGCTGGACTTTCTAACTGTTCTGGTACCTTTTTTGTGGGGTGCCTTTGGCTGTTGACCCCTCATGTTACTCTGTCTCTTAAACTGTCATGGTGCTCTATGAGCTGCTTCCCTTTAGAGACTCCAACTAAAGGAAGGGGACCACCCCCTCCATGTCTTCTCAACTCCACCATTGAGTCTACTTTGCCTATAACTTCCTGCAACTCTCCCCTTCTTAGGAAGCAGAACGAGCTCACTTCTGCCCAAGAGGGGGAATGGTAAGTTACATTCTATCTCTCCAGATACACTGCCACCTGCTGGTGAACCAGGCATATACATAAACATAACAGTTTCAAGGCTTTTTTTCGAAATTTGATATGTGTCACTTTATGTGGTAATACCTTTGGAACGCTTTTACTTATCCAAGCCATTCTAAGATTGTTTTCTTGTGACACATTGTACTTCATGATAGTGCTAAATTTCAGTCAACATTTTTCATTTTTATTTTTAAAAAAATCCCTAACTTACCAAAAAATGTAAAAAATTCAATACTTTCCAAATTTCAATTTTCTCTGCATTTAAAACAGATAGTGATACCTCATATAATAGTTATTACTTTACATTTTCCATATGTCTATTTTATGTTTGGATCATTTTGTGAAAGCCATTTCATTTTTTGGGGACGTTAGAAGGCTTAGAACAGGGGTGTCAAACTCAAATTCATCGGGGGCCGCATCAGCAGTTTGGTCACCCTCAAAGGGCCGGTTGTATCGGACTTATGGGGGATCTGTGGGTGACACTTATGGGGGATCTGTGGGTGACACTTATGGGGGATCTGTGGGTGACACTTATGGGGGATCTGTGGGTGGCTCTTATGGGGGATCTGTGTATGACAGTTATGGGGGGATCTGTGGATGACACATATATAGCATCTTATGCTATGTGTCATCCACAGATCCCCTCCATAAGTGTCCCTGTAGTGAATGACCCTCAATACACGGGCTAGGGGCCGGCATCTGCTTTTATAATGACAGCGGGGCCCGTGCAGTGATTATTCTACTACACGGGCCCCGCTCACTGTATAATCCTATGTCTAATAGTTAATTGTAATTGTATGTAATCACATAAGGAGCGCTGTGTATTACGGTACTTACAACTACAAGCGCTCGCCGCTCAGTAGGTAGGAGGGAGGAGGCAGGCCGGGAGGACAGGCGCTGGCAGCGTGAGTCATACGTCATGCGCCCACGCCGCCTGCTTCATTCATAAAGTGGGCGGCGCAGGCGCGTGACGTATGACTCACACTGCCAGCGCCTGTCCTCCCGGCCTGCCTCCTCCCTCCTCTCGGCGATCGCTTGTAGTTGTAAGTACCGGTAATACACAGCGCTCCTTATGCGATTTATTATCACTTCCTGCAGGGGCCGCCTGCAGGAAGTGATAAAAAAAAGGTGAAGGCTGGCGGCGGCTAAGCGGGCCACATGACGAGGTCTGTCGGGCCGGATTCGGCCCGCGGGCCTTGTGTTTGACACCCGTGGCTTAGAAGTTTAGAAGCAAATCTTGAAATTTTTCTGATAATTTCCAAACCCACTTTTTAAAGACCAGTTCAGGTCTGAAGTCACTTTGTGGGGCTTAAATAATAGAAACCAGCCATAAATGGCCCCATTTTATAAACTACACCCCTCAAGGTATTCAAAACTGATTTTACAAACTTTGTTAACCCTTTAGGTATTCCACAACAATTAAAGGAAAATGTAAATGAAATTTCTGAATTTGACCGATTTTCCATTTTAATAAAAAAAATTCCGGTAACAAACCAAGGGTAAACAGCCAAACAAAACTCAATATTTATTGCCCTGATACTGTAGTTTACAAAAACATCCCATTTTGGAAACTGTGGGATAAGTTGGCAGTTTTGTTGGTACTATTTTAGGGTACATATGCTTTTTGCTTGCTCTATATTACAATTTTTGTGATTAAAAGTAACAAAAAATAGCTGTTTGGGCACCGTTTTTATTTTTTACAATGTTCATCTGACTGGTTAGATCATGTGATATTTTTATAGAGCAGGTTGTTACAGACGCGTCAATACCAAATATGACAACTTTTTTTGGTTGTTTCAGTTTTACATTATAAAGCATTTTTGGGAAAAAAATGTGATATTTTTATACAACATGGATGTGGCAATATATAATATATTTACTATTTTATTTTTTTCACTTATAACACAATAAAAGCATTTTTGAAACAAAAAAAATCATGTTTTAGTGTCTCCATATTCGGAGAGCCATAGTTTTTTTATTTTTTGCCCGATTGTTTTATGTAGGGGCTAATTTTTCGCGGGATTAGGTGACGGTTTGATTGGAACTATTTGGGGGGGGCATACGCCTTTTTGATTGCTTGGTATTGCACTTTTTGTGATGTAAGGTGACAAAAAAATGGTTGTTTTAGCACAGCTTTTATTTTTATTTTTCTACAGCGTTTAGGTGAGAGGGTGGATCATGTGATATTTTTATAGAGCCAGTCGTTACAGACGTGGCAACACCCAATATGTATGTTTTTATTTTTTATTTTCAATTTATATATTTTTTTTAAATGTTATGTGTTTTATTTAGAAAAAGGGCAAGTTTTATTTTTTTTATTTTTTTATGTTTTTCAACACTTTTTTTTACTTTTTATTTTTGTCCCACTCTGGGACTTCAACTTATGATGTCTGATCCCCTCTGCAATGCATTAGAATACATCCTGTCATGCCAGCAGTGGCATACAGCGCAAGATGGCAGAAGATCACAGTAATAGCAGAACCCAAAAACAGCAGTGTGATAGGAAGGCCCAATGGCAGGCATATCATTTACAAAAGTTAGGGGGTCATTTATTATCAGATAGACGCCAATTTTTGGCGCATATTCAGTTGCAAAGGAGATTTGCGGCCAAATCGGTGATTTTTCCACGCTCACGCCAGGTCTAAAAAAGGGGCAGATCAGCAGGCCCATCTCATTTATCATTTTCTACTCCTGTTCTAGGCATAGAAAATAGTCTAAATCTATGCTAGCAAGGGAGCTGGCATAGATTTAGATAGTCGGTGGATACGCCAAAGTTATCTAGAGGCCTGTGCCTCTACATAAATTCAGCGCAATTAGTATTAAGACTGGAGTCTAAAACGCTGATTTAAATAAGTGACCCCTATAACATGTACATATCAGTAGGCCAAGAAGACCCATTGTAGGAATGGCAGCATCAGGCGGGTGGCAGCAGCAGGCGTCCAGAAGTAAAGGCCATTTTGCAGAATATTCCGGTGTGGCAGCACTCTACACATTGATTATTAGTGGCAGAATGATTTATTCTGTCGCATCAGGCACCGGTGTCTGGATATCCAGGTTGATCCACGTCTGATTCATCTTTATTAAGGTTAGTCTCCCGGCAGCGCTGAACCTCTGATGACACAGTACCGGCTGGGCAGGAAATCATGCCTATGGCAAACTCAACCTGTGGCAGCCACACTTCGAGTTTGAATGCCTAGTAGTCCAGTGAATCTTGGTTCTGGGTGACAGGGCACAGTCCAAGTATGCCACCACCAGCTGGTTGGGGTTCTGCTGCATGTCCTGCTGCTGCTGGCTGGTTTCTTCAGTAGGTGCGTGAAGAAAACTGCTCATCATAGACTCCAGACTGAAGTTACTGCTTATGGAGCTGGTACTGCTCCTGCCTCCTCCCCCAACAGCAATGGCAGTGGAGCGTGAGCACAGAGGGACCCCAGGTCAGACCTTCCTGAGGACGGGTGATGGAGGTCGTAGGCAGCGACTAACTGACTACACAGCATTTCTTTATAGTAATCCATTTTTGCTTCCCTCTCAGAAGGTAAAAGAAATGCCCCCATTTTGGACCAGTAGCGAGGGTCTAACAATGTGGATAGCCAGTAGTCATGCCTCTGACCAAATGAAATACGCCTGTCTAATTTTATGGCCAAAAACAGGCGAGCATTAAAAAAAATGTGTCCCACTTACTGTAAGCAGGAAGACTATCTCACCACCCGCTGCCACAATCATAGGTGGAGACTCTCTTCATCTGCGACCACAATCATACAGGGAGATTGTGGGGGAGATTTATCAAAACTGGCGTAAAGAAAAACTGGCTTAGGCTACTTTCACACTAGCGTTGTTTAAATCCGGAGTTCAATTCCGACACCGGAACTGCCCGCCGGATCCGGAAAAACGTGTGAAAACGGATTACATTTGAATCCTGATTAGGATTTTGATCACAATGAAAAAATGCATTGGAAAAAACGGATCCGCCATTTATGGACTTTTATTTCACATTTTTCGGGTTTAACATGCAAAAGCCGGATCCGGTTTGACTGAACACACAGCGCCGGATCCGGCGTTAATGCAAGTCAATGGGAAAAAGGCCGGATCCGGCGTTCAGTCAAAGTGTTCAGGATTTTTGGCCGGAGGTAAAAATACAGCATGCTACGGTTTTCTGAAAAGTCTCATCAGTCAAAAAGACTGAACTGAAGACGTCCTGATGCATCCTGAACGGATTACTCTCCATTCAGAATGCATTAGGATAAAACTGATCAGTTCATTTCCGGATTTGAGCCCCTAGGACGGAACTCAGCGTCTGAAAAGAAAAACGCTAGTGTGAAAGTACCCTTAGGGGCTCTTTACCGGAAAAGAACTGATCAGGCATATCCCCATGCATTCTGAATGGAGAGTAAGGCCTCTTTCACACTTGCGTTCTCTGGATCCGGCGTGTACTCCACTTGCCGGAATTACACGCCGGATCCGGAAAAACGCAAGTGTACTGAAAGCATTTGAATCCGTCTTCAAAATGCTTTCAGTGTTACTATGGCAGCCAGGACGCTATTAATGTCCTGGTTGCCATAGTAGTAGTGGGGAGCGGGGGGGAAGCAGTATACTTACCGTCCGTGCGGCTCCCGGGGCGCTCCAGAATGACGTCAGAGCGACCCATGCGCATGGATGACGTGCCATGTGATCACGTGATCCATGTGCGTGGGGCGCCCTGACGTCACTCTGGAGCGCCCCGGGAGCCGCACGGACGGTAAGTATGCTGCTCCCCCGCTCCCCACTACACTTTACCATGGCTGCCAGGACTTTAGTGTCCCGGCAGCCATGGTAACCATTCAGAAAAAGCTAAACGTCGTATCCGGCAATGCGCCGAAATTACGTTTAGCTTAAGGCCGGATCCGGATCAATGCCTTTCAATGGGCATTAATTCAGGATCCGGCCTTGCGGCAAGCATGCTGCGGTATTTTCTCCGGCCAAAAAACTTTCCGTTCAGGAACTGAAGACATCCTGATGCATCCTGAACGGATTTCACTCCATTCAGAATGCATTAGGATAAAACTGATCAGGATTCTTCCAGCATAGAGCCCCGACGACGGAACTCTATGCCGGAAGACAAGAACGCAGGTGTGAAAGAGCCCTAATCCGTTCAGGATGCATCAGGATGTCTTCAGTTCAGTCTTTTTGACTGATAAGGCAAAAGAGAAAATCGTAGCATGCTACGGTTCTATCTCTGGCGAAAAAAACTGAAGACTTGCCTGATTGCCGGATCCGGCATTTTTCCCCATAGGAATGTATTAGTGCCGGATCCGTCCTTCCGGTCTGCGCATGTGCAGACCTTTAAAAACATGAAATAAATAAATACCGGATCTGTTTTGCCTGATGACACCGGAAAAAACGGATCCGGTACTGCAATGCATTTTTCTGACTGATCAGGCATTTTTCTGACTGATCAGGATCCTGATCAGTCTGAAAAATGCCTGATCAGTCAGAAAAATGACATGCGTTTGCATACAATTTGCCTGATCAGGCAGGCAGTTCAGGCAACGGAACTGCCTGCCGGAATCCTCTGCCGCAAGTGTGAAAGTACCCTTAGTTGCCCATAGCAACCAATCAGATTCTACCTTTCATTTTTCAAAAAATTTAATGAAAAATGAAAGTTGGAATCTGATTGGTTGCTATGGAGCAACTAAGACCATTTTCCTTTACACCAGTTTTGATAATTTCTATACAAACCGTATCATTAGAGACCACTGACAGCCGACTGCTCCTGGACCTGCCATTATTTCAGGTCACAAGTCCACCGTGTATGTCCCGATAATTAGTAGTAAATCACAAGTGTTATCTGAGGCCACTAATTAGTACACGGGAAATCTGCTAATTATTCCCCTAACAACTGCATTTACTTCTGCTTTCTGAGGTTTCCTTTTTGGAGAAAATAACACCATATTTCTAGATGTTTGCTTTTGTTATCACCGGAGGTTAATCAGGATTTGTAGAAGCTGGTGAGGAGCACATGTGGAGGGGGCACTTACTGACTGTATATGGAGGCATACAGCAAAAATCACAGAGAAAAAACTAAGATAAAAACATCCTGCGCGATATGATTAATAAATATGCGGATGTCCATGGCTTCATTTATGAAAAAAAATAGATGCAAACAATATATATACACTAAGCCCTCACTCTGATATAATAAAATATGAGTATCTCAGCCAATATATTTTGATCAAAACACATCTGTGCCCGCCTACCCATGCCAAGGTGGTCTCAGTCGGGCAGGTGCTACTCCAAAGGTGGTACATATAGCTGTGCATGCTTCTCCTCTCATTGGTTGTTTAATGCACACAGAGGTAACTAGGATCAGCACACTGTATGTGCAGGGTCTGCTCTCCTGAATGTAGATGCCAAATGGCATAGGTAGGTTTAGAGTAGGACCTGACTGACTGAGACCACCTTGGCGCGAGTAGGCGGGCACAGATGTGTTTTGATCAAAATATATTGGTTAGGCGTCTCAGATTTTATCATATCAGAGTGATGGCTTAGTCCATATATAATGTTTGCATCTATTGTGTTAGTGCATTATTTTCTGTTTTCAGTGATTTATTTTTTATTTTTATGGAGGCACAGAGATCAGAAGTGGAAACAACTTGTGGTCTCCTCTGTGCACTGACTGCTCTGTACAGATGGCTGATAACTACTGACCACCGTGTTGGTTGCCCGGATGTGGGTGACAAAATGCTCTTCAGAGACACAGGAAAAGGCGTCATCCTGAGAGAAGACCACCACCCATCTTATACTGAAGTATCTGTAAGACCTGCCACCATTCTACAGCATCTTAAGAATCCCGTGAGCGGCTATAGACATGAAGACTCCCGGTAAGAGACATTTCTGTAATGATTTCATTGATATTGTACAGTGTGTCTTGTGTCCGAGTGCCCAGGAGATGACTGAGAATGGAGAGAAGCTGTATTTCATTATAAACCCTCCATACACTGTAACGAGCCCTGCAGATGTGTGAGCAGGACACGGGCAGAAGAAGGATTCCATTCACTGACAGCAGCAGAGATCTAGAAAACCAGAATTATATAACTGCTATTATATTTTCCTTCTTTTAAAAATAAAAAAGTTAGAAAAAAGCATTATTTTTTTTCAACACCATATTCTGACACTGAGAAGTTTTGGTCTGCAGAGCTCTGTGAGGGCTTGTTTGCAGGGTGATTTGTGTTTTTTATTGGTATCTTTGTGGGTACATATGACTTTTTGATTATGCTTTATTCCATATTTGGGGGGGGGAGGGGGGCAAGGTGACCAAAAGACAGCATTATCGCCATTAAAATTTTTTTTTTCTATTGCAGCATTCACCACACAAAAATATATATTATATATTTTATTAGTTCAGACATTTTTCTATGCGGCGATACCAATTATGTTTATTTTTATATGTAAAATTTGAAAAAGGTAGTGATTTAATTTTCTTTCTTTTTTAAAAACTTTTTTATTTTCTTTAACTGTCCTTTTTAGTCCACACCCAGGACCCTTCTGATCGCTTGTACCATAGACTTCAATAGTATACTATTGCAGTCTATGGTATTTTTAAAGGCTGCCTCAGGCATGGCTTTTCAGGCACCCCACTATGGCAGCACAGGGAACCTTTGGCAAGGTTGTGATACCAACTAATCTGAGTCGGTTGCTATTACACAGCCGCCACTCGCCGAATATGGAGGAGGCTGAGCTGGTAAACCTGCTCTACACACTTACACAGTACAGTTACATCGTGGTGCATGTAAGAGATACAAAGGAAATAATATAAGAGCCGACTACAGGCTCAGTCTCCAGAAGCAGCAAAACTTCTTTACTGTAAGAACTGTGAATCTGTGGAATAGACTCCTCAGGACGTGGTCACAGCAGGAACAGGGGACGGGTTTAAAAAGGGTTTAGATGAATTCTTATAAGTACATGACATTAATGCTTCTGAAAATGTGTAGAAATCTGAGTCTCACTTCCTTCTGGGAGTCGCGTCCCCACCTATCCCTTGGGTTGAACTTGATGACTTATGTCTTTCTTTAACCGTATTTACTATGTAACTATGTAATACAGATACAACAAACTAAATAAATTGTCACATAAGATAAAATCAACTTGAACAATGACAGATCCGTCAACAGCAATCTGATGGTTTTAAGGTAGAAATAAAATCAGGAATTCTGTGTAATATTTTCTACTATAAGGTCAGACCAGATGTAGGTTGTAAGAAGGTTTCTCTAAGTAAACGAAAACTAAACTCTGCTTTGGACAATCCCTTTTATTGAACGCGTCCACAACAATAATCTGATTATAAGGTGTCCTATGTGTCCAAACTTCCTGCAGCGCCACCACAGGGGGAGAAGATGTATTACACTCTCTCCATGGAACTGAATGGCCTGTCAGTGTTATACATAGAGATGCCGGGTCCTCCAGAACCAGAGATGTCCCTTTGTGGCTGCTCTTCGCACTGGTTAATAGATGAGGGTCCAGAACAGGGGGCTCTCCCTCTGTTACTTCAGAATTACCTAATGAACATTCTCATAATGCCCACAGATAACACCAAGATCTGGACGCCTTCCTGGAAATTCCTGATTATTACTGTCCTCCTAGGAGCCAATATTGTTCTCATCCGTATTATTGAAGCACTTGGTAAGTCTGACAACTCCTATAGAAGGCAGGAGGGTCGGCTCATTGTCACTGATGATATTACTAATTACTAATATTCATGTTTCCTTCCCTACTTTATAATCGGGAACTCTCTGAAGCTAAACACTCTGAAATTCTGCATGAGCTCTGTATGAACAGCAGTGACGTGGCCGGAGGTGAGTACCAGAGAACGCTAACTCCTCAACCGCTGATTTCTTTCTGAAGAGTAACATATAACATACTACTATATATAATGTATTTTTCTCTAAATAAGACTCCTTTTTTCTCCCCAAAATTGAGGCGATATGGCCGTGTGTAATTAGCACATAGTATACAGGAGCACGGGGAGCGGTGAGTGTAGCACTGACTGTACTCACCGCTCCCTGGTCTTCTTTCAGGCGCCTGCTGTGCTGTGTCCTGACTGTGTATAGCGCCAGGACGTAGTGCACAGGTCACAGTGCAGAGCGGTGCCAGCAGGAGACCAGGGAGCCGTGAGAGCAGGAAGAGCCGTCTGGAGCCAGGGAGGTAAGTAGTTTTATTTATATTACTGTCTGTTCTGAGGTCTGACGAAGATTGGGGTTTGATTTAGGGGTCTCGTGAAGACTGGGGATCTGGTCGGGGATCTGATCTGAGGTCTGATGAAAAATATTTTTTTCTTATTTTCCTCTAAAACCTAGGTGGATATTATGATGAGGTCCATCTCAAGGTATCTTGTTAGGTCCTATTGACAAGTCTGTAGTGTTGCCATGCCGCTGTTGTGGAACGCCAACCGAGGGTCTGCAAAACACTGGAGCCAGCCGTGCAAGCTCCGCATCATGGTGCGGACCCATTAACTCCATTAGGGCTGCTATCCACGAGATACGGTGAAAAATCGAAGGTGTCATATCTTTTACAGTGTCTCCGCTCTGCAAAGAACAGAACATGTCCTATCTTTTGCTGTATCTTGCGGATCACTTGCCACATTGAAGTCACAGGGTCAGCACCACGATGCGGCGCTCACACAGCCAGTGCCCTGTTTTTCTGACCCATGGTTTGTGGTCCACAACACAGGCATGGCGGCACTGCAGACGTGTGTGTCATGGAACCATGAACCAGACGTACAACAAGAGATAAGTGGAAATAAGAAGGCTTTATTGAAAGTCAAGCTGTAAGCAAAAGTCCAAACGGATGGCTAAACCGAAGCAGGGTCTTGCGTAGACAGAGGTCAGGAACCAGAAGGGTAGTCAGACGAAGCCTGGATCAGGAACCAGCAGGGTAGTCAGACGAAGCCAGGATCAGGAACCAACGGGGTAGTCAGACGAGGCCAGGATCAGGAACCAGAAGCAGCAGCAGTCTTAGAAGCATGTGAACACAGGAGGGCCAAGCAAGGAACTGAAGCCACAGACCTCCTATATATATGAGCTAGGCATCCAGCTCCTCCCAGTGGGAAGGAGAAGCCGCAGGGTGGGAGGCTACAAGAAACCCAGAAACCAAGATGGCCGCCAGCACATGTCAAACGAAGGAGAACAGTAAGAAGGTAAGACCATGACAGTGTGAACGGGCCTTTAGCGTCACAGATGATACTACTACCTGATATTATTGGACTAAAAGAAATTACAACAAAAACAATAATATAAAATCCCCATAAATATCATTGTCTTCCCTTTAACCCTTTTAAGGATCCAGACATTTTTCACCTTAAGGACCAGGCCATTTTTAGCAAATCTGACATGTGTCACATTATGTGGTAATAACTTTAATACTCTATCACTTATCCAGGCCATTCTGAGTTTGTTTTCTCGCCTTATATTGTACTTCATGACAGTGGTAAAAAATATTTAATTTTTATTTATAAATAAATCAGTGGCGTACATACAGGGGTCACAGGGGTCGCAGTTGCGACCGGGCCCAGCACTCCAGGGGCCCGGCCGCCTGCAGACCTCCCTGGCCCCTGCAGTCAGTGTTCCCTTACGTCTAAGTGGCGCGGGTGGGCGGCCGCGCAGCCATATTGCACCACTCAAGCTGCTTGCAAAATGTCCGTCATGCGCCTCCTGTCCCGTCTGTCTGCTCCTTCTACTTTATGAATGAAGCAGGCAAGCGGGGCAGGAGGCGCATCACGGAGGGAGAGATGTCACGCTGCGCACAGGCAGCACAGCAGCAGAAGGGCGGGCAGCTGCGCTCTAGTTCGGCTGCCCACTGCCGGCCATGTGAGGAGTGGTGGAGTGGTGAAGCGGCCGCCGATCAGGAGACTTGTGGAGCAAATTGTCCTGCAGTAGAATTAACTCCCAGAAGGTAGGACCTGCCCCCGGTGTGTGCACAGCGCCGGCCACTGCACCGGCCCTGCCGCAAGTGTCCCTGCCTCCTCCCTTCCCCCCACTAATACATTACTTTACTAGAAGGCACTTATGGAGATATCTGTGGATGACACATATATAGCATAAGATGCTATATATGTGTCATCCACAGATAACCCCCATAAGTGCCCTCCACAGATATCCCCTATAACAGTGCGTCATCCACAGATATCCCCCATAATAGTGCGTCATCCACAGATATCCCCCATAACAGTGCGTCATCCACAGATATCCCCCATAACAGTGCGTCATCCACAGATCCCCCCATAACAGTGCGTCATCCACAGATCCCCCCATAACAGTGCGTCATCCACAGATCGCAGTACAGAAGGATTGCCATCCAAAATCGGCCTGTCCCGCACAAAGCGGTACTGTTGGGAGGCATGTTGGGTGGATGGTAGGGGAGGTAGTGGGGGGGGGTGGAGGCAGGTTGTGGGGGGGGGGCGGCGGGTTGAGGGATGGAGGGGGCCCCATAGATCAGTTTTGCACCGGGGCCCCATGGAATGTGTGTACGCCACTGAAAAAAATACCACATTTAAAAAAAAAAAGGAAAAATTTGCAAATTTGCAAATTTCAATTTCTCTACTTTTATAATAGATAGTAATACCTCCAAAAATAGTTATTACTTTACATTCCCCATATGTGTACTTCATTTTTGGATCATTTTGAAAATTACATTTTATTTTTTTTGAGATGTTAGAAGAATTAGAAGTTTAGAAGTAAATCTTACCATTTTTAAGAAAATTTCCAAAACCCAATTTTTTAAGGAACAGTTCAGTTATGAAGCAATATGAAAAGGACGGCACTTACACAAGTTAGATTTTAGGATGCTATATTTATTGGTCACATATCAGTGGTTAGTGACGCGTTTCGGCACTATGTGCCTTCATCAGACTATACACACATATAAAGAGATCACTTCTTTAAATAGACCGCCAGAATACAAAGAAACTGACGTCATCACAATAACTCCACCCACAAGTGCAACAATGTAGCGAGTAACATATATACAAATACATGAGTGAACATCAAATCGGCAGAGCGAACCATAACGTGGAAGTTCATAGATGTGCGATGGAAAACATAGTAGCCTTAGGTTTCAATTCCGCTAAAAGAAAATTACATTAAAGTAACAAATCATAGGAAGCCATACACATTGTAATCAGGGTTGAGGCCTCTTGGTTCCAACGTTTGTAACCGGTGGATCCAATAAGCCTCCCTTTTTAATAGTAACTTGTTCCTGTCACCACCGTGACGAGGTAATGAGACCCCCTTAGTGATTTGGTAACGTAACTGTGCTTAGTGGCATCTCTAGCTTTCAAATGGGAATGAAATTTCAAAATTAGACTTTTTCTAGCAGAATTTAAATTTTAATAAAAAAAATTCTGCAACACATCAAGGGTTAACAGCCAAATAAAACTCAAAATCTATTACCCTGAATCTGGAGTTTACAAAACCACCCCATGTGTGCTCAAAAACTGATGTATGGGCGCACAGCAGGCTTCAGAGTGGAAAGAGCATTATATGGCTTCTGGAGAGCGGATTTAGCTGGAATGTCGCATATGAAGACACCCTGAGGTGGCCCTACAGTGAAAACCACTAAAAAGTGACCCCATTCCGGAATCTACACCCCTCAAGGAATATATCAAGGTGTGTAGAGTGCACTTTGACCTCAAAGGTGTTGTCTAGAATTAGGAAACACTTGGCAGTGAAAATTAAAAATTGCATTTTTTTCACAAAAAAGTTGCTCTACACCCACATTTTCCACTTTCCCAAAGAGTAACAAGACAAAATGCACCCCACATTTTATTCCCCACTTTCCCCCGATTACGGCAACACCCCATGTGTGCTCAAAAAATGATGTATGGCCACATAGCAGGCTTCAGAGTGGAAGGAACACCATATGGCGTTAGGAGAGCGGATTTAGCTAGAATGGTAATTGGGAGCCTTGTCGCATGTGAAGACACCCTGAGGTGGCCCTACAGCGGAAACCCCCAAAAAGTGACCCCATTCCTGAAACTACACCCCTCAAGGAATATTTTAAGGTGTGTAGTGAGCACTTTGACCCATTAAGAAACACTTGGCTGTGAAAATGAAAAAAAATAAATTTAAGAAAAAGTTGCTTTACACCCATATTTTTCACTTTCACAAGGGTTCCAAAACATCTTTAGTTCATTCAGGTTTGATGGCTTCCGAGCATGGACAGCTCTCTTTAAGTCACACCACAGATTTTGAATTATATTCAGGTCTGGGGACTGAGATGGACATTCCAGAACGTTGTACTTGTTCCTCTGCATAAATGCCTTAGTGGATTTTGAGCAGTGTTTAGGGTCGTTGTCTTGTTGAAAGATCCAGCCCCGGCGCAGCTTCAGCTTTGTCACTGATTCCTGGACATTGGTCTCCAGAATCTGCTGAAACTGAGTGGAATCTATGCGTCCCTCAACTTTGACAAGATTCCCAGTCCCTGCACTGGCCACACAGCCCCACAGCAGGATGGAACCACCACCATATTTTACTGTAGGAAGCAGGTGTTTTTCTTGGAATGCTGTGTTCTTTTTCCTCCATGCATAACGCCCCTTGTTATGGCCAAATAACTCAATTTTAGTTTCATCAGTCCACAGCACCTTATTCCAAAATGAAGCTGGCTTGTCCAAATGCGCTTTAGCCCACCTCAAGCGGCACTTTTTGTGCTGTGGGCGGAGAAAAGGCTTCCTCTGCATCCCTCTCGCATACGGCATCTCCTTGTGTAAAGTGCGCCGAATGGTTGAACGATGCACAGTGACTCCATCTGCAGCAAGATGATGTTGTAGGTCTTTGGTGCTGGTCTGTGGGTTGACTCTGACTGTTCTCACCATTCGTCGCTTCTGTCTATCTGAGATTTTTCTTGGTCTGCCACTTCGAGCCTTAACTTGAACTGAGCCTGTGGTCTTCCATTTCCTCAATATGTTCCTAACTGTGGAAACAGACAGCGGAAATCTCTGAGAGCTTTCTGTATCCTTCCCCTAAACCATGATGGTGAACAATCTCTGTCTTCAGGTCATTTGAGAGTTGTTTTGAGACCCCCATGTTGCTACTCTTCAGAGAAAATTAAAAGAGGAGGGAAACTTACAATTGACCCCCTTAAATACTCTTTCTCATAATTGGATTCACCTGTGTATGTAGGTCAGGGGTCACTGAGCTTACAAAGCCAATTCGAGTTCCTTTAATTAGTTCTAAAGTTTTTGGAATCAATAAAATGACAACAACAGTGACCACATGTCTGCACCGGCCTGATTGTGTTTAAACAATTATAGCACACTTTCTGTAAATCCCATAAACTTCATTTCACTTCTCAGATATCACTGTGTGTGTCTCCTATATGATACATTTATCTGACATTTTTTATCGTAACAACCAACGATTTATACAGGAAAATCATGACGATTAACAAGGTTGCCCAAACTTTCGCATCCCACTGTATGTTGGTGTTTACTGTTGCAATCAGCAGATAGTCACGAGTGATTAGAACTAACAGGTTCACTAGATACAGCCACAGTATACGTGCAACCAAGCCATAATCAGGGCATTTATAATTATTTCGGATATCACCAGTATCCGTAATAAGTAAATCAGAACAATATAGCAACAATTGTATTTACTGTTAAAAAAAATGTTTTATATATATATATTTTATTCAAAGGTATTTTATTGTATTTTATCATATTTTAACCAAGTACAGCTATAATAAATTGTTCAAATTCCGTGGGGGTCCGCATGTATGAGTGTGCCAATCTTCTTTTGACTGTTTTAGTATATACTTGTATTCTCCCTAAAATATCAATTCTGTAGCATATCTCCATAGAACTCTGCATTGTGCTATACCTCTTTTATTCCTCTTGAAAATGTATGAATACACTGACACTTAAGTGCTGCAGTTTCCTCCATATCAGAGTATGTCCCTGATCACTGTCAGCACTGATTGGATAGTATGTCATATAGGCAAGGATAATGCTAACACCCAGTTGTTGTTTCTTGGAGGAATAACTGAGGGATTCTACAATGCTGAGTTCTGAGATTGAGCCAAAATTTTATTTTATAGAGAATATAAGCATTTACTAAATCAGACGTGTCAGGAGAGCTGACCGATCATTTGTAAAATACTCTATAAAATGGAAGTAAGAGAGGAAGTGAGGAAGAGAAATAAGGACGGACGGATGGATGGACGGACGGGTGAACTCAAATTATTAATAAAGATGAAGGTTTCTATAGAATGTGAATGAAGGAGGAGATGGGACAGAGAAGCTCAGACGGCCTGACATTACAGGAGGAGACCTACAGGAAGAGGATGAGGAAGGACAGAAGGAAATGAAGACACAACAGGGGCCTAAGACAGAGTGCACTTACCTCTCCACCACTAACTGTAACCCTCAAGGGAGTGTCAGCTCTGCAGCTCCTTATATAATGTGTGTGATGTCATAATAACTGGGCGGGGCTGAAAAATCATAACATTCCGTGACATCATAGGCAGCAGCAGCTGTGGTTTAACCCCTTAATACCACACATATGTAATGCCCTATAACTCTGTATGTATGTTATTTCTCTATGTAAATTTCGCCCAGTATTTCGGGGGCAGACGGCGCTTTCTTTCTGTGGTTTATATCTATAGGGGACGTTTTTCTTTGTTGTTTTATAGTCATGGAAAAGCTGAAAATGTCTAGAAATTGTTCTCATATTATTGTCTTGATCCTGGAAACAAGGACACGTTACCATAGTTAAGAGGTCGGCACCTGCACCAGCAAAGTTCTTATTGGGACTGGTGTCAAATGGGCCCCAGACCCTTATTCTGGGGGCTCCCTGTGTGTAAAGCCTCCACATTGTATAAAGTACAGGATATAAATGGATCATTTTGCAGCCGCTGTGAAACATTGTAACACGCGCTGAAACATTGACGCTGTTCACATTCTGTGGCTTTTCTTGTGTACGGGGACACCTGATATATTCCGGGGATAACCTGCAGGAAGGGGCGGACTGGCCATAGACCCTACGGGGAAATTTCTCGGTGGGCTGATGCCCAGGGGGCCGCCCGAGCCCTTCTCACAGCTGCTGGCCAGGTACAGTACATAATGATCTAATGCTAGGAGTACAAGGTCCTTATGCCCCCGGCCAGCCGCCATGTGCCCTCCTGAATTCCACTTTATCGCCATCCTCAGTATGGTAAGGGGGCAGTATTTTATCCTGCACTGTGGTATTTTGCAACATGGGGCCCCTCTTAGTTTTTTTTTCCAGGGCCACTTCACATTCCCAGTCCACCCCTGTGTGCAGGACATAAACCATAGGGAGGTCTCCTGACCAGTATAAACCTCCTGGAGCAGGGTCATTATGGCGGAGGCTTCATGAGATGAGAATATGTAAATGAAATGACCTAAAACACTCCAGACCTCGCTAGTGCTCATCTAGGGGGATTGTGGGTCATTGTTTGGCTGGGGTGGTTCAATGTGGGGGGTGGGAGGCAATGATAAAACTGCAGGGAGGGCAGCGACTAAAACAAGTGAATTAAGTGTCCCCCCCCAAGACCCCATCACTTCCATAAAACCATCTTAGACCCTGTAACTACAACTCCCAGCATATCCTGAACTATTGCTTTAAACAGATAGATATAGGGGAAAACCCCCCTTACCAGCTCCAACTCAGGATCAGCTTGTATGGTAGTAGATATGGCGCGTCACGGTGAGTAGAGACGCCCACAGATCGATAAACAAAACCCCAGCCCTGCCGTTCTTCTAACTGGAGACTTTATGGAAATGTAACATGCAATAAAAACTGGATTTTCTTGATGCGTTTCGGGCAGCACTGGCCCTTTGTCAAAAGAATTAAATATCCCACAAGAAAACAGATAAAATATACGTTTGGAAAATGAGCTGAAAAAGAAAATCAAAAATCAGGTGAACATCATTAACCCTCCGAAGGTTCATGATTAATTATTCAAAGAGGAAAAACACCTGAAATAAAGAGCAATGCTTTGTATATAAAACTACAAATTGTATAAATGATCAAAAATAAAAAATAACATGTTCGAAAATTGCATAAATCACCACACACCGTGTAATAAGATGCATAACATGTAATAATAAATATCCATCTGATGTGAAGTTAATAGTAATAGATCACATCCTGCCGGTTATTTAGGCCGGTCGCAGCTCGACAGGTGTATGGCGAAATACTCTTAGTCGCACGGCCATGCAGACATTATCATCATATCTGGAAGATTGAATCGACACAGTAGAGACGTCATTGCCGGGCGAAAAGAGGAAGTCACGTGAGTGTGATCCCGCGAGAACTTGCAAGCGCGGCTATTGAGGAGTGCGACGCAAGACGCCGGACCCTCTCGCTTCATTCGCCTCCTGACAAATATTAGTGGACACACGCGGACTATCCCTGAAAGAAGGAGGTAAGCGGCTGAACAGCCGAGATTACCGTTATCTGTTTGACCGAACATTATTCTTATTCTGATGAAAAACATCCGGATTGAATTTGAAGAGTATTGATTATACATATAAGGAATATCATTGGACTTGACTACATGGTACAAATTACACCACCTTACAAACCGACTGTGAGTGCCACTTGTGGATTATAGACTAACCTTTCAGCTTTACAAAGACACCTACAAAAACTAAGAAAGCAAACAACAAACTACAATTGCGATCCTTGCTGAATAAGCTAAGGACACAATACCAGGCCTTACAAGGGATTCCAAGTACCACAAGTACCACATGGTAGAATAGCCCCTTATGGGCATTGCCAACAATACTTATAATAGGATCTGGTGGGTTTCTGCCATAGATGCTAACATTATGTTGGACAAATACTGCTGCATGTGTTATTTCCTTTTATACAGCAAAAGTACTAAAAGATAAAAAATAATAATACAATTTAGAATATATGGTATCTCCATAATTGCTGACCCATAATCTAAAGGAAACATAGGTGTAGAGTTGTCATCTCTGTAAATCATGGTTTAGCTGCCAAAAAGTTGCAAAACCCACCACTGGGAACCTATCTATAAAATTAAATTCCCAAGCAGGGGCGGACTGACAACTCATGGGGCCCCCGGGCAATAGGAGATCATGATGCCCCTGTGTCCCGCCCACCCTCAAGTCACACCCACACAAGCCCCACCCACATATTGCAATGCCCACATCACCTACACTTGGTACAGAATTTCTCTTTAGCATCCCCCCAACCTTCTCCAACCCAGCACATTTACTCACATAAGACAAGTAATATCTATATATATATATATATATATATATATATATATATATATAATATAGCTTACAGTGAATTACTGTAAGTACTTACAGTTCTGAAGACTCCTGCAGGCTCAGGATCAGGGCCCTGGGCAGCTGGGCTCAGGGCTGGAAGTGGGCACCATTCTGCAGGAAGGAGACCTATAGGAGGCACCTAGGTTTTAGAGGGGGACAATAAAAAAATTAAAAAAAATTAATTATGCCTCAGGTCAGACCACCAATCAGACCCCCAATGTTAATCAGACCTCATCTGACAGCCCCAATCAGACCCCCAATGTAAATTATCCCCAGAGTGTGTGCTTCACAAGGTACCCCCAGAGGAATGGTAATTACCATTACCATTCTATACAGCCAGCTCTCCGGGAGAGCAGTGGAAGCCTTCCGGGCCATCCCAGAGGACAAGGTAACACAATACCAACTTGTCAAAGACACCTTTCTTAAACGGTATGCCCTAACTCCCGAGGCCTACCGGCGGAAATTCCGAGTTACCAAAAAACAGGTATGTGACACCCACATGGAATAAGCTAACAGGTTGCACCGCACCGCTACCAATTGGATAAATGGATGCCAGGCCGTATCTGCTGAGAAGGTGCTACAACTTTTTCTCTTGAAGCATTTCTTCGATAATCTACAGCCAGACTTAAGCAACTGGGTAAAAGACCGACGTCCCCACACCGTCACAGGAGCAGCACGCCTGGCCGATGAGTATGCGAATTCCAGGCAACTGGACCCAGCGTTATCCCGACCTAATCCTACAAGCCGATGCCCGGGTCCCCATTGTATCCAGACCTGCTCCACGACCGGAGTTTAGGGCCCCTGTTCCACCCGGCCCCCCTCGTTTTGCTGGTCCTTCGAGGAATAGTTCAGAGTAATCCAAGGTGAAATGTCACCGATGCCACGAACCAGGACACCTAGTGGCCAATTGCCATTTTGGTCTCCCCCCCATCTTCCTGGAACAATTCACCCCCTGTGTCAACCCCTGCTGCATCCCACACCCCGGCTATACACTGCGTGGACATGGACACTCACCCTGAGGAATATCTGGGGGTATTGTACATGGTCAATCCCATTCATGCTGATTCTGGGGATAATAGACAGCAGCACCGACAAGAGGTCAAACTCGACAGACAAGTCGCCCAAGAATTACAGGACACTGGAGCTACCATTACACTGGTACAGGGGCGCTTGGTTCAAGCCCATAAGCGTACAGACCAAACCATAGCTGTTTGAGTGGCTGGAGGAGCCGTATTTCGCCTGCCTATTGCCCGCGTTCACCTAGACTGGGGAGCCGGATCCGGTGTAGTAAAAGTTAGCATAATGGATACCTTACCTGCAGAAGTCCTTCTGGGCAACGATTTGGGCCCCCTCACTTCTGCCTACGTTTCCACCTCTACAGCAGCTGCCCACCCCGTGACGACCAGGGTCCGAGCTAGAATGGAACGGACCAGTTCACCAGCTCCGGAGACCCAGGTAAGACACCCCCTGACTGTGACTAATCCCCAGACCTTGATAGCTTGGGACCACCCTGAGGAGTTTGGGAGGGAGACTAGAGCGGATCCTTCCCTCCAGAAATATAGGGAAAAGGCGGGAACAGGAGCTGGGGGGTTGGACAACAAAGTTTTTATGTGGGACGCTAATAAGTTATACCGGGTCACTGAACAGGCAGGACAGAATCCCTACCAAAAGCGCCAGTTAGTAGTCCCCAGCAAGTATCGAAGGGAAATCCTTAGGATCGGGCACGACATTCTCTTGGCCGGGCACTTAGGAGTAACCAGTACATTACACCGGGTAACCCAGATCTTCTTTTGGCCCGGAGTACACGCAGACATATGCACTTACCGCCGAACCTGTGATGTGTGCCAGCGAGTGGGGAAATGGGGGGAATCACCCCAAGGCTCACTTGGTACCCCTGCCAATTAATAAAGAACCCTTCAGCAGGATAGCTATTGACCTTGTGGTACCCCTCGCCAACCCTAGTCCATCCGGTAAAAAGTACATACTTACCGTGGTGGACTATGCTACTCGCTATCCAGGGGCAGTTGCTCTGTCAAACATGAAGGCAGACACCGTAGCTACCGTTCTGGTGCAGAGTCAGTTTTCCCAAGAAAATTCTCTCTGACAGAGGCACACAATTTACTGCAGAACTGACACAACAGCTGTGGAAGGTCTGTCGTATTAAATGGCTACTTAGTTCACCCTACCATCCTCAGACTAATGGCCTCTGTGAGCGCTTCAATGGAACCTTGAAGCAAATGCTCACGACTTTCACCAGTGTATACAGAGACTGGGAGCGATTTCTACAGCACCTCCTATTTGCCTATAGGGAGGTACCGCAGGAATCAACTAGGTTCTCCCCCTTCGAGTTTCTATATGGGATAAAGGTGTGAGGGCCCCTTGATCTCATAAGGGAGCACTGGGAGGGTGAAATGGAGAATGAAGGGACCCTAATCTTATCATACGTACTGGAGCTTCGGGACCGCATGGAGCAGCTGGCACGGGCAGTCAAAGACAACCTCCAGGCGGCCCAAGGGCGACAGAAGGTGTGGTATTATAGGGGTGCCCGACAATGCAATTTCTTTATAGGAAAAAAGGTCTTAGTATTGAAGCCTGTTAAGCATGATAAACTGCAGTCCTCCTGGCAGGGACCCTATAAGGTGATAGAGAAGCTGTGTGATACAACTTATCTCATCACCAGTTGTAAGGATGAGAGGCTAAAAAGAGACTTTCATATTAATATGTTGAAAGAATACTTAGAGAGACCAAAGAATGTGTTGGTGGTATGTAGCCCTGCTACCGAGGACCCTGACTACCTACCCTTACCTGACCTCTTAGAGAAGGGCTCACCCGCCGATTTCCTTAGCCGGGTTCAGTTAGGGGGCAAACTCACTCCCACTGAGAGGGAACAGTTGCAAAACCTACTACAGGCTAAGAGCCGTACTTTTTCCCAAGAGCCTGGGTACACCACTCTCACGACTCACAGAGTAGAAACCCCTGGACAAGCCCCACTCTGACAGCCCCCTTTCAGCATCCCTGAAGCAGTCAGAGAGGGGATGCGGAAGAAGATTCATGAGATGCTGAGGTTAGGGGTAATCAAACCCTCAGACAGCCCCTGGGATCTCCTGTAGTATTAGTGCCCAAGACAGATGGTACCACCAGATTCTGTGTGGACTACCGCAAGTTAAATGACAGGACGGTGACTGATGCCTACCCTATGCCCCGAGTAGAGGAGCTTTTGGATCGCATTGTCAGGGGACACTATCTAACCATCATTGACCTCTGTAAGGGTTATTGGCAAATTCCCCTTGCCAAAGAGGCGATCCCCAAGTTGGCCTTTGTCACCCCGTTTGGCCTGTACCAGTTTAAGGTCATGCCATTCGGGATGAAAAATGCCCCAGCCACGTTCCAGCGCTTGGTGGATAGACTCCTTGATGGCTTCCAGGATTTCGCTTGTGCGTACCTGGATGACATAGCGATCTATAGTGAGTCCTGGGAGGAACACTTAGCTCACGTAGGAACGGTGCTGGATCAGATTCGGGCCGCTGGCCTGACTCTGAAACCAGACAAATGCCAGTTTGGGATGGCTGTGGTCCAGTACCTGGGACACCGGGTGGGGTGTGGGAAACAGCGACCTGAGCCTGCTAAGATTAAGGCTGTCGCTAACTGGCCCACACCTCGCACCAAGACCCAAGTACTGGCCTTCCTGGGTACAACCGGGTATTACAGACGCTTCATACCAGACTATAGCGCCATTGCCAAACCCCCGACTGACCTGACCAAGAAAAATTTAACCCGACAGGTCCTGTGGTCTCCGAACTGTGAAACTGCGTTCCAAGCCCTTAAGACTGCATTAGTTCATGCGCCCATCTTGGCTGCCCCAGTCCTTAACAAACGCTTTATTGTCCGATGCTTCAATGTTCGGACTGGGGGCAGTTCTGAGCCAGGTGGGAGAAGATGGAGGAGAGCACCCTGTCGCCTACCTTAGTAGAAAGCTTCTTCCCCGAGAGGTCAGCTACGCGACGGTGGAGAAGTAGTGCTTAGCCCTGGTGTGGGCCTTAATGAAATTGACTCCATATTTATATGGACAGGAGTTCACACTTGTAACAGACCATAATCCGCTTGTGTGGCTAAACCGTGTTGCAGCTGACAATGGCCGGCTACTTAGATGGAGTCTGGCACTCCAACCCTACAGTTTTACCATTCAGTACCGACCCGGAAAACAGAATGGCAACGCGGATGGGTTATCCCGGCAGACTGATTTCAACCCTGCATAAAAGAGACTGGACAGCCCCAAGTTGCCCTGAAAAGGGGTCAAACCGGGTCTGCCAACGTGTTCCACTGAGAGGGAGCCATTTAACAGAAGCCCTCTGTCTGTCTGTTGAAATTTTGTGGATTTTGGGGTACTTATAATGTATAAAAAGAAAATTTTCCTGTCTGGAGATAATTAGGTTACCTACAGTGTCCCACCTGATTATCTCCCAGTCAGAGGGGAGACATTGTACGTCCTGTATGGGGGTCTTTATACACAATGTGGTTTTACTGTCTAGAGATGATTATATTACTACAGTGTCTAACCTGAATATCTCCCAGGCAGAGGGGAGACATTGTGTGGGACTGTCCTGGATTGTGTGATTATTTCCATTGGTTAGTGTGGTTGTCACGCAGTTCTCAATCAGGTCCACGGGGGAGGGCCCCTTTCATGGAGACTGTATATAAGGCCAAGGGTGGCACCAACAAATGTTGTTCTTTTTACCCTCAACTCGCAGCCTCGTCTCGTGTTGTAGGGAACAGCTATATCACTACTAGCTCTTGTAGGAGCTGCACAGCTACTTGAAATCGCAACTTAGCTTGGAAGTCTTGGGAGCAGCTCTACAACACCACGCTGACCAGGGGAGAAGGACGTTGCCAACGGTTAATACCGTTACAAGGTGTTTTTGGATGCGACAATGCCTATGTTTTTTTTATTGTTTATTTTATGTATTATTTTGGGAAAGGGGGGTGATTTGAACTTTTACATTGTTTTGTATTTTTAAATACTTTTTTTTACTTTTTATTTTAAGTCAACCTAAGTGACTATAACTAGCAATGAGACTGACAATTGTATTCCGTGACACAGACATTCTCCCCGGGCCTCTGTTGTTTGAAATAGCAGAAACCTAGCGGGTATGAGGCCTGCTGCACTTGCAAGTTGGCACCACCTTTAAAAATTAAAAGGGTATAACCTCATAGAAAGTGGTGGCATATCACTCTGGTTGCGGGGGTCTTATCTCACAGGTGGGCACCGATCCTGAGGAGGCAGGAGGAGGGGCAAGTGTGTAGATTAATGAAAAATATGAAAAAATGTTTTTGATTAAAAACTTGCAGGATGCCAGTTGTGTCCTTATGATTGGCGGCCACACGGAGACGACTGTTATTACTATTCAGATGTAACAGACAGAACATGGGACCAGAGCCGGGATCAGTGTAAGAAGATGGGAGCTGATCTACTGGTCATAAAGAACCAGGAACAGCAGATATGGCGTCTATGTCCATGTATAAGGAGATTATAGGAGGAGAAGACCGGCCGCAGTCCGCTGTGTCATCACATCTAGTTATATCTGTCATGTCAGGATTGTTCCTCATTTATTACAGGAGTTTATACAGACAGATCTCAGACAGCGGGGAGATGACACATACTGGATAGGACTTCACCGTGATGGAGACGGCTGGAGATGGGTGGATGGAGAACATTATAACAGCAGCTTGTGAGTGACCTCCTGACACTAGCACACACTGGTCATTACTGGGACTGTTGAACATGTAGTTTAATAAAGTATATTAATAAGAGCACATTTTCCCCTCTCTCCCCATTTTTATTAATTAAACATTATTTTCATTACTGTATTTTTTTTTCAAATAAAGTTTACCATCAAACAAATACTGTATATATTTGATGCCCCTAATAGAATACAACACCATAGACTATGATCTGTAAAATAAAGTGAATTTATTACGGTATCTCTGTCTCACAGCATACGGCTACATTCACACGACCGTATGTGTTTTGCGGTCCGCAAATTGCAGATCCGCAAAAAAAAATAAAAAATTATGAAATCCGTATGACATCCGTTTATTTTTTTTCGGATCCATTGTAACAATTCCTAAAACGGACAAGAACAGCACATATTCTATATTTTTTTTTTGCGGGGCTACGGAACGGACATACTGATGCGGACAGCACAGGGTGTGCTGTCTGCATTTTTTGCGGACCCATTAAAATGAATGGGTCCTCATCCTATCCGCAAAAAAAACGGAACGGACACGGAAATAAACAACGTTCGTGTGCATGTAGCTTAAATTAGTGAATACATTTTATGTACTGCAAACTGGTGCCAATAAAAACTAAAATCCATCCAGCAGAAAACAGAATGCAGCAGCACAAACATGATTATTGGGCAAAAGTTAGAATTTGTCAGTAGCTGTAGAATAAAGTTTTATTGCATGGTAAACTGCTGGGAAAAAAAGTGAGGTGTTATCAGTGACCGGTAGCATTCTCCGTGTAAGGGCTTGTTCACACGACGTCTGTGTGCATTCCTTATTTTGCGTAACGACTGGCCCCTAATAGAACAGTACTGTCCTTGTCTGTGATGCGGACAATAATGGGACATGTTCTATTTTTTTGCAGAACGGAAATACGGACATACAGGAACGCAATGCACACAGAGTACCTTCCGTTTTTTTGTGTGGACCCATTGAAATGAATGGTTCCATATACGGTCCGCAAAAAAACCCGGAACGGACACGGAAATAAAATACGTTTGTGTGCATGAGGCCGTAAGTGTGTATAGAGAAAGAGCTGCCAGTCACTGATAGCTGTACACAGGGTGGTGTTATCAGTGATTGATAGCATTCTGTGTGTAAATCCTGTACTATACTGGCCAATATTTCGGCAGATGATTACTAACGAGTGTTCATATAAGTGCTCGTTAGCAATCATCTTGCAGTGTAATACTGCCACCAAGTGTCCGATGAATGAGCAAAAACTCTCCTCCCCATGCTGTGGAAGAGATTGCTTCATGTAATAGCAGCAATCTCCTTTACTAGCGAGCAGCCCAGGGGTGCACCACCAATGAAGCGAGGTGGGCCGATTGCCTCAGGCAGCACTAGGTAGGGGCAAGAGGGGGCTAGCAGAAGGGGGATTCTCTGTTTCTGCAGTATAGTACTGGGAAGCACAGTATGTGGCGCTGTATTAGCCTGTATGCTTTGTAGCCCTGTATGTAATGTTTTCCAAGTATCTTTATCAGTAGGGATGGAGGGAAGGGGCTAGGTTAAGAAATTGGCATTGGGGTTTTGGGGGACTATTTAGGTTTTCGCCTCAGGTAACAGAAAGGCTAGGTGCCCTCCTGGAGCAGCTGATTGCCGGGAGGGAACGCTTCCCTTCTGACAATCGTCTGCCACATTGGGCGGTTTAATATAGTCTTAGGGCTCATTCACACGAACGTGCGGTGTTTTGCGGTCCTCAAATTGCGGATCCGCAAAACACGGATGCCACTAGTGTGCCTTCCGCAATTTGCAGAACGGAACGGACGGCCCATTATAGAAATGCCTATTCTTGTCCGCAAAACGGACAAGAATAGGACATGATCTATAATTTTTGCGGGGTCACGGAACGGAGCATCTTTTGCGGCCCCTTGGAAGTGAATGCGGCTTGGATGCGGAACCAAACCACGGTCGTGTGAATGAGCCTTTAAGTGTCTATTCAGACAGATGTCAGTCACTGATAGCTGTTTCTCACTGCTTGAGAAAGACTAGTTAGCCGAAACATCACATCTGTTGGATATCTTTTTGTAATAAATCACGACACTCATCTTTGAACTATCTACTGGAATGCTGCCTCCACCTTTTACTCTTTAAGGCCTCTTGCACACGACAGTGTGTCCCCCGTGGCCGTAGTGCGGCCCGCATGCGGCGGGTCCGCAATACACAGGACACCGGCCGTGTGCATTCCATATCATGGATGTGGACCCATTCACTTCAATGGGTCTGCAAATCCGGAGATGTGGTGCGGAACGGAACCACGGAACGGAAGCACTGCTGAGTGCTTCTGTGGTGTTCCGTTCCGTGCTTGCGTTCTGCAAAAAGATAGAACTTTTTTGCAGAACGGATGGATCGCGGACCCTATTCAAGTGAATGGGGTCACGATCCGCATGCGACTGGCCCACAGTCAGTATTTAGTGTTAAGTTCCCGTCTTACAGAGATCGCCTTGACGTTCGCAGACGGGCTTAGATGGTTTTGTACAAAATGCATTTGCCAAGCATCTCACTTTATAAATAAGCGTAGTATCAGCAGTATAATATTTTTTGTGACTGTGGCATCATTGTACTTTATCTGGTTTGCAGGGTGCTGCTGCATCGTCTTTCTTTTATCTAGGATGCAGACGGCTGTTTTATGAGTAACGGAAGCGTTTTTGCTGAACCCTGCCGGATCCAGTGAAAACGCTAGTGTGAAAGAAGCCTAAGACACTACAGCACATTTGCACCATGAAATCCGCTTCTGTCACTACTTTATGGGGTAGAAGAGAGAGGTTAAAGGGTTCCTGGGTTCCTTCACACAAACTATGTTTGCAGCAATTTTAAACTGTTGTAAAAAAAAAAAAAAAAAGCAATGCATAAACATTTTTCATGTTTTTTTTTGTTTTTTATTTATTCTGTAGCAGCATTTATTTGTCTTTTTGTTTTGGGAAAAACACATCATAGCCCAGAATATACAGTGTTTAAAAGAAAAAAAAGGGGGCCACAACTATAAAAACAACCGAAATTAAAAAAAAATTATAACATTTTGCATGTAGTACATTTTATATACTTTATAATTATACATATTTTGTATTCATTAATGGCTGTCAAAAAAAAAAGCCCTAAAACACAGCAAACAAACAATATGAAATGCTGCAAAGAAGTGTACATTGTGTATGACCTCCTACCTTCAAATGCCAACAGAACCAAACAATGCAATAATATGGAAATTATATGTAAAATAATATTGATAAAAATACTGTATATTAATAAAAGTGTGCCATAATCTTCATTTTTATTAATTTGTTTCCTTTCTTGTCACTCAGGTTCAAGATGAGAGCGGAAACATCCGAAGGCTGCGTATTGACTAACTCTGGACAATATTATCAGGACAGCTGCCATCATACATACGGATGGATATGCCTAAAGAAAACTCTGAAGATCGACCTAAGCTGATTGCATCAGACGGAGTCCTTTGGAAAGGAGCAGGATTAGGCTACTTTCACACTAGCGGCAGGATGGATCCAACAGGCTGTTCACCCTGTCGGATCCGTCCTGCTGCTATTTCGCCGTGCCGCCGGACTGCCGCTCCGTCTCCATTGTCTATAATAGGGATGGGGGCCGAGCTCCGGCGCAGCACGGCAGTGCACGGCGAGAGGCCGCCGGACTAAAAAGTCGGACATGCAGTACTTTCAGTCCGGCGGCCTTTCACGGAAGCGGCAGTCCGGCGGCACGGCAAAATAGCGGCAGGACGGATCCATCATGGATCAGCAAAAACGCTTCCGTTATTGATAATACAACCGTCTGCATCAATTATGAACGGATCTGGTTGTATTATCTCTAAAATAGCCATGACGGATCCAGCACTTATTGACTTGCAATGATTTTAGTGCCGGATCTGTTTTCATTTGTGTCCGAGAAAACCGATTCGGCACCATTGACTTACATGACTTGTGTTTTATGCCGGATCTGTCTTGCTCCGCATCCCATGCCGAACAGAAAAGCGCTGCTTGCAATTCCGTTCAGTTCTGTTTTGTCTCCATTGACAATGAATGGGGACAAAACTGAAGCGTTTTCCTCCGGTATTGAGATCCTATGACGGATCTCAATACCGGAAAGGAAAAATGTTGATGTGAAAGTGGCCTTAGTTATTTTATGACTTAGTATATTTTCCAGCAGTTTTACGCGCTTTTCTTATATCCTTACTATTGCACATAACTAGTTGGAGGGATTGTGCAGCCAGTAATATCGATGTCCAATCCTCAGGATAGATCATCAATATCTGATTGGTGGGGGTGCGACTCCCAGCAACCCCACTGATCAACTGTTTGAAGAGGAGGCAGTGCTGGTACGAGCGCTACATCCTCTTCAATATTACCATGTGCGTCTTCTCTAACGTCTCAGTGGCGAAGTGTACTTACAACTGCTTGTTCCATTCTGAGACGTCAGAGAAGATGCACATGGTAGTATTGGATTACACTGCGCCACTGCTGCAAGTGTAATCTTGATGTGGAAGTAGTGCTCATATCAGCGCCGCTTAGTCTTCAAACAGCTGATTAGCAGGGGTGCCGGGAGTCGGACCCCCACCGATCAGAGGAGAGGTCATCAATATTATTGGCTGCATAACCCCTTAAGTGTACAGAGGATAATCATGGCTTCTCCTCGGCATAGGCTATCAATATTAGTGTTGAGCGCAAATATTCGAATTACGAATATTTATCTTGAATATCGCAACTTAGAGAATTTGCGAATATTTCAAATATAGTGCTATATATTCGCTATATGGAATATTCGTAATTTTTTTACATCTCAAAACATGATTCCTCCCCGCTTCTTGCTTGTGGGCCAAAGAGTCATTGGCCCACAAGTAACTTAAGCAGGGAGGAATCATGACTTTAGATGGGAAAAATGACGAATATTCAAAAAAACTAATGTAGAGCAATTTAGCTAATATAGTGCTATAATCTCTTTTTTTAATAGTTGTAATTTTTTTCCAATCTGAGCTTCAGATGAGAAAAAAATTACAACTATTAGACAAAGAAGATTATAGCACTATATATTGCTCTACATTAGTTTTTTCGAATATTCGCTATATTGCTATATATTCTTGTTTTAGAATATTACGAATATTCGAAAAACAAATATATTAGTTTTTTAGAATATTCGTCTTTTAAAAAACTATAGTGCTATATATTCGTCTTTGACCCACGCCTGTATTGATCACGTAATATTTGCATATTACGCGATCATTACCTTCCTGATTTTTCGAGTAAAAAAAATTGAGAATATAACGAATATTCGAATTCGTGAATATTCAACGAATACTCTACAAAATATTTGCGAAATATGCAACTCTTGGTACCCTACAGATCAACTGTTTGAAGGGGCCATGGTGCTCCTTCAAGCACTGCAAGTTCTTGAAAGTTTATCTCAGTCCATCTGCATGTCCACCTAGTAGGAGCACTGCAGAATATCCACAGGATAGGTCATAACGATCTGATTGGTGGTAGTCTGATCGCTGGGATCCCCACTTACCCATTTCCCTACCTGAATGGAGGGGCAGGTCGAGTATGAGCGCTATTCTCTATGGGACTGCCGTGATAACTTTTAAACATGGCACAAGCCCGTTAAATCTCCCACAAGAGCATAAAATTAAAACTTGGCCTTGGCAACCAATCACAGGGCTGCTTCCTTTTTTTTCAATTTAAGACAAGTAAGATGAGCTGTGATTGGTTGCCAAGTACAATGAGGTCTAGAGTAAGGCCTCATGCACACGACAGTATTTTTTCACGGTCCGCAAAAACGGGGTCCGTAGGTCCGTGATCCGTGACCGTTTTTTCGTCCGTGGGTCTTCCTTGATTTTTGGAGTATCCACGGACATGAAAAAAAAGTCGTATTGGTGTCCGCCTGGCCGTGCGGAGCCAAACGGATCCGTCCTGAATTACAATGCAAGTCAATGGGGACGGATCCGTTTGACGTTGACACAATATGGTGCCATTTCAAACGGATCCGTCCCCATTGACTTTCAATGTAAAGTCAGGAGTCCCTTTTATACCATCGGATCGGAGTTTTCTCCAATCCGATGGTATATTTTAACTTGAAGCGTCCCCATCACCATGGGAACGCCTCTATGTTAGAATATACTGTCGGATATGAGCTACATCGTGAAACTCAGATCCGACAGTATATTCTAACACAGAGGCGTTCCCATGGTGATGGGGACGCTTCTAGTTAGAATATACTACGAACTGTGTACATGACTGCCCCCTGCTGCCTGGCAGGTGCTGCCAGGCAGCAGGGGGCAGACCCCCCCCCCCTGTTTTTAACTCATTGGTGGCCAGTGGGCCCCCCCTCCCTCCCCTGTAGTTAACTCGTTGGTGGCCAGTGTGCGCCCCCCCGCCCCCCCTCCCTCCCTCTATTGTAATAATAGCATTGGTGGCAGTGTGCGCCCCCCCTCCCTCCCTCTATTGTAATAATAGCATTGGTGGCAGTGTGCCCCCCCTCCCTCTATTGTAATAATAGCATTGGTGGCAGTGTGAGGCCTCCCCTCTCCCCCCCCCCCCGATCATTGGTGGCAGCGGAGTAGAAGCATCATACTTACCTGGCTGCTTGCTGCTGCGATGTCTGTGTCCGGCCGGGAGCTCCTCCTACTGGTAAGTGACAGGTCTGTGCGGCGCATTGCTGTCACTTACCAGTAGGAGGAGCTCCCGGCCTGACGCAGACATCGCAGCAGCCAGCAGGTAAGTATAAATCTTCTACTATTGCTAAGGCTAAGTAACCATGGCAACCAGGACTGCAGTAGCGTCCTCGTTGCCATGGTTACCGATCGGAGCCCCAGCGATTAAACTGGGACTCCGATCGGAACTCCGCTGCCACCAATGATCTGGGGGGGGGGGGGAGAGGGGAGGCCGCACACTGCCACCAATGTATAAAAAGAATAGAGAGAGGAAGGGGGGGGCGCACACTGCCACCAATGTATTAAAACAATAGAGGGAGGAAGGGGGGGGGGGAGGCGCACACTGCCACCAATGTATTAAAACAATAGAGGGAGGAGGGGGGCGCGCACACTGCTACCAATGTTAATGCAATAGAGGGAGGGAGGGGGGGCCGCACACTGTGCCACCAATGCTATTATTACAATAGAGGGAGGGAGGAGGGGGCCGGGGGGGGGGGGAAGTGGCGCACACTGTGCCACCAATGTTATCATTACAATAGAGGGAGGGAGGGGGGGCGCACTGGCCACCAATGAAATTTAAACTGGGAAGGGAGGGGGGTCTGCCCCCTGCTGCCTGGCAGCCCCGGATCTCTTACAGGGGGCTATGATAGCACAATTAACCCCTTCAGGTGCAGCACATGAGGGGTTAATTGTACGGATCACGGCCCCCTGTAAGATACTTACTAGGACAGGTCATATTTTTTTGACGGACAGGATACACGGATCACGGTCTCGGCTGCAAAAAGGTGCATTATCCGATTTTTCCACTGACCCATTGAAAGTCAATGGGTCCGCGAAAAAAAAAATGAAAAACGCCACAACGGCCACGGATGCACACAACGGTCGTGTGCATGAGGCCTTATAGGAATTCTTGGCTTGACTCTATGTCATTCACTTTGTTTCAAAACTCAACCTGTTCATACCAGCCTAGAAAATAAAGCCCTAATTGCTTACAACTGGTTTTATTGGTTTTTATTAATATAGTTTATTCAGGGTGCCCTCAGTGGGTTAAAATAATGTAAAATATGCTAAAATATCAAATAAAAGATCATAGAATATCGGTCCACTGATATAGCCAATCGATACAACTATGGATACTAAATGCAAAAAAGGGATCTGTCCAGGCCACAGTTGAGCTGGCGGACTGCCTATCCTCTATTGGTTATAGCAGTGCCCGATACCGAGTAATTTTCCACAATTAAATAAATAGATTCTCCACAAATAAATTCAAAGTGTTAATGTGTAAATCCCAGGTGTTAACAAAATAATAAATCAATATTAATAAGGTATAATACCGGTGATAGTGCAATAAAGTGAAAATAAGTAAATGGTTCTAACATTGTTCAAATCATTATAGTGTTCATTGTCCGTGTAAAAACATATAGTGTCTCTGGAGACTCGGCAATAGGTAGGCAGTTCGTCTTACTAAAGGTTAATCTTTCTGTATTATTATAACAGATCTCCTGGAAAATATATTTGTGATCTCCTGGGAATCGGCTTTAAATTTCAGTGTTCGATCCACCCGATTCCTAGGGATGCACTATAATCCGCAAATTTGCAATCCAACAGGTGTCTAATTAGGCAAGTTTTGGATTCGAAGACATCAGTGCAGTAAAATACAATAAGATGATTATATTACAGTACACAGAGGTACAGCAGTATTTGGTTGGTTACTCACGTATAGTCCTGCTATTCCCACCGTGGCGTCCCACGTGGTGTAGGTTCAGGATACGATTAACTTTTCGGCAGTGTATTAAAGAGCTGCCTCACTGCTGGGCAGAAGTACTGTGCAGACTGGTCTTGTAAGTGTACAGATCCGGCAGTGAATAACACGCTGCAAGTTCACAATGGATTTCCTTGATTCGGATCGGTGTCCCACCTGTCTTAATCAGCAAAGGTGATTCAATCTCACTCGTTGATCGCTGCACTGTGTCCAAAAAGGCCGTAATTCATTTGTCCTTAGAAAACGCTTTCTTAGTCCAGCAGATTATTTTAGAATATCATAGTTAAAAACTAGCCGGTTTTTTATCAGGTCCAATACCTCCATGCCAGACGCGTTTCGAAGGTTAGCTTCCTTCTTCCTCAGTGGCTCTCTTGGATCTGACTGACTTGCCGGCTATTTATTCATTTTCCCTCCAAGGGGACTCTATGTTAAGCCTGAGATGGATCTAAAGGATCTGGGCTTCGCAGATACAGTTTTCCATATATTGCGGTATTCATGCGATTCATCTGCGGTTTTCTATGTATTCATGCGTTTTTTGTGTCATGTGATCTTGAGTCCACCAGAAACATTATTCATGTCTAGTTTTTGTTATAACTAGTTGCGTTTTACTCTTATATAAATAATTAGGTCACATGTCATAATGGCTAACTTCATTTTACGCATTCTCAAGAGCACATTTCTGCGTGTACATATATAAAATCTACTACATTTTATATTAAATATTTGACACATCGTATTCATTTTGTCTATCAGCGGATATATATATTATAAAATTCCGTTAAATGATAGTGCTAAATTGCCTTATATATTACAATTTATTATTAAGGCTTAATTATTTCTTTGTTAAAACTTATTTAATTAAAAATATTAAAAATGTAATATATTAAGAATGAATTAAATGGTGAGGGGCATCTGTAGTAGGTTTAAAATATATGATGTGTAAAATATAAAATATACAATACATAAAATATACTAGGGTATTGCAGTCTGATTTCAAAATTACTATACATAATGTGACTAGAGAGTGACGCAGAGACAGTAATGCAGAAATAGTAAAGACTCCCTTAGTGAGCAGCATTCTGGAGCCAATGGGGGTCATCACCTAAAAATGGTTCGGGCAGGAGTGGACCAGATGGAATAGGGATGGAGAAGATGAGGGCCAGATGAAGTAGGGGTCTTAAAGACACTACCCAGATTGTCCAGATTTTGGAGAATCTGAGGGTGGAGCCACATTGGCTTATAGGGACTCTGGATGTCCAATGACTCTATACCGTGATTGACCATGAACTGGCAAGGAAGATGGAGGTCACAGGAGGCTGCTCCAGCAAGCATGGCTGAAGCAACCCACTGAGCCATGCTAACAGTGAGGCTTTATAGGCCAAGTAGCCACACCCCACAGTCAGACACACCCAGTGACATCACACACACACTGGGAAGGGAGTTAACCCTTCCAGCACCACAGAAGGGAAAACACACATAAAAGAGAAAGTGTCCAACTCAACAAACACACTGTGGCTGTTGCCGCAGGCAATGACATGGGTGGCAACCGTGTCCTGGGAGTCAGCCCAAAGGCCGGGACACTGCCACCACATGTACACAATCAACCAAACATTGCCACGGACAGCCACAGTGAAGGAACGGATGTCAGTGCACACCACACACAACACAGAGTGCACACAGACATACAACACAAAGTGCACACAGCACACAGACACCTAACATAGAGGTTGCTAGGTGCTACCGCATGCACAGCAGGAAAGCTGCCACATACATACGTTGTCAGCGGCAACCACAGGTGAGGCAAATACCACTGCCCTCACCTGTGATTGACAACAAAACAAAACCACTCACAATCGCATGCGGTTGAGAGTCACGGTCATAGCCATGGCCGTGCCACTGATGTAGGATATAGCAAAAAAAAACAAAAAACACTATTGATGGCTAAATGTATTTGGTGGCAGCTTGTGCTGGCGCACCACAAGACACAAAATGGCCGCCGATCACCCCAGAAAAAAAGTGACAGAAAAACGCTCTGGGCAGCCTAAAAACAGTGAGCAATTAAATAGCAGCAGTTCAATGATCCACAGCTGCAGATCGATCACTTCAGTAATTGTTTTTGAGGAGTAAATCACTGCCTAATCTCGCCCTAGCGTCGCAGCTGCAACCTCTCCCTACACTGATCAGAGCAGAGTGACGTGCAGCGCTATGTGACTCCAGCTTAAATAGAGGCTGGGTCACATGCTGCACTGGCCAATCACAGCCATGCCAATAGTAGGCATGGCTGTGACGGCCTCTTGGGGCAAGTAGTATGACGCTTGTTGATTGGCTGATTTGCAGCCTTTCAAAAAGCGCCAAGAAAGCACTGAACCCGAACCCGGACTTTTACGAAAATGTTCGGGTCCGTGTCACGGACACCCCAAAATTTGGTACGAACCCGAACTGTAAAGTTCGGGTTCGCTCATCCCTACTGCTAATAAATGTATGTGTGTGTGTGCAACACGCCAGACCTCCAGGGGATGACGAAGTGAGGTCACAGTTATGGGCAATCGAGGGTACTCACTATATTTGAAGAACCCTGGGCAGGCGCGTGGCAGTGAAGGAGAGGTAGACACAGTTCCTCTGGGGCACGCTCTGTAGATAGGGACCAGGCCTGATGGTAGTTGAGGTGCCCTGGATGTTACAGGTATTTTGTGTGCCTGGGGCAAGGTCCCTGTGGTATTCGTGACGCCAGTGCCTTTGGCCGGTGGCACGCCGGTTGGTGGTTGGAAAGATGAAGGTACACAAGTATGCAGTGAACCAAACATAAACTTTACTGGACAATCCAACTTTGTACAGCAGGGAGTAGTATAGTCTTCAGATTACAGTTCCACAAAAAGGGGCTTATTCACAAGTATGGCAGGCAATAGACATGCAAGTTACACTGAGGGTAAATTCCACAAGCACTCAGCAGCAGGTTGCACTTTTACACTGTCCTTTATAGAACTCCTACTCTGGCTTGATAATTTCCAAGGCCCGGATGCCTAAAAGGGTGGCTTATATCCTTGGTTACTTCCTTCCTCAGGTATTATACTGCTTGCAATGGTTCCTAAGTTCCTCTGCCTATCAGGGGCACGTGGCTTACCCTGGGACGCCTCCTCCTATCAGGTGGATAACTGTCGGTTTCTCCCAGGAGGTTGAATCCTGCAACTGGGGTATCTCTTCAGAGCTAACTTAGGCTCTCTTGTTCTTCAGGCAGGCTGGAGCTTCTCAACAGCCTCCTGGACATCACTAGCAGCCAGGGCTATCCAGCTGCATGTCAGGAGCAGGCTTACTGGCCTCTGTCTTCTCAGACTCCTGACTCTGCACCCCCTCTCCCTATCTGGGCCTGGACATTTATACTAGGGGCTCCCTATCTCCCTCTAGTGTCTGGGATGTCTAACTACACCCAACTAGGCCTGCTGCTGCATTAGACAGGGGTACATTGCATCTAACAACACAGTAAAACATACATTAAATGAAGAATAAAATATGACATTTCTGTTCCTTGTGAGTAAGAGTAATGCGCACACCAATTGACCCTTGTGTAGTGCCCACCCATACCTAGTGGGACACTACATACCCCCACGCTATAACGTTGCCCGTCCTCGGCGCAACATGGAGGGTCCCTGCACAGCTGGATACTGCACCTGTAATGAGGACAATAAAGCAAAGCAGGAAAACACATCTACATTTGCAAAATATACATTATATGTATACATATATTAGGCAGTTCCACTGGAATAGGAGCAAGTAATGGTGAAAAGGGGCGTCGTTCTCTTCTCTCAGGATAAAACAATGGGAACAGGGGCGCTGACCTGGCACAGCGTACCAATAAATACCAGGATAGTCCATATAATACTTTTTAAGTGCAAATTGTCCATGATAGAACAGTTGTAGTCCATGGAAAATGTAAACATTAAATAACAGTTCTTTGGAGGCTCAAAGCATTTAAAATGAGTCCGTACCCAGGTTCTTTTCTTTTCGTTCATTCCACAGCTAAGTAGAGATATAGGCAGAGGCGACCATACAGTGTAGCAAGAATCACAGAGGCTCGCACGGGGTGGAGTCCATCTCTGGGCACAATACTTTAAAATAGTAGCAAAATCTCAGAGGCTCATGTGCATTTGAGTCTATCCCTGGGCCCAATTCTTTTGAATTCCGGTTGCATAATAAAATAACAGCACATAAAATAGTCCACATTATTCAAATGGCATACATATAGAAATAAGTGCTGTAATACCCTTAATCAACCTGAAAAGGGGGTTAAAGGGTTAAAAGGTGCAACATGGAAACAGGCACAACTGGGTTTTCACTCTGAGAAAGCAGGCCGGAGGTCCTGTAAACAAGATGGCCTTGCTGCATGTGGTACTTCAGTGGCTTGCCGCCTTCCACTGAGCCGTGGGTAACTGGCAGCAGCAACAGAGGGCCAAAACAACGAAGGACTCCTGTCCTGAAAGAGTTAAGTCTTCTTTAGGATCCCTTGGCAAATCAAATCAAACATCAAGGGCCTAGCAGGCCAATTCACAGGGGCATATCATATCCACTTTGCATTTCAGTGGTGCTCCCTGGCTCCATTTGTATATTGGGCCTGTACTGAGGTTCAATCGATGGATGTGCCCACAACACAGTATTGGGGGGCAACTGTAGCATAAACTGACCCCTAATAGGTATAGGCCCCATAGGCCTAGGGGTTATCACAGTCGCTGACCTCACCGGAGCAGGCATAACAATCGTAGGCTGCTGCACTGGCCTGGGTACCGCTGCTGCAAGCGGTCCGGTGGGTTCTTGGACGACTGGCTCTGTGCGCCGGTGCACAGCATAAGAGGATCCCACCGCAGGTGCCGGTACTAAGGAGGGACGACTGGCAGGGACAGGTACTCTCACCTTAGACCCAGAGACGTCCGAGTCCTTACGTTGTAGGCCAGGTGGAGTCCGGATCCTGGCGGTGGCAATCTGGCGTAGCTCCCGCAGTTTCAGCTCCAGCCGCACGATCTGGTCGTCCAGGCTTTCGGAGTCGGGATCGCTGGTCTCCGCTGTCGTTGTCGGCACTGGAGCGGTGGGTGGTTCGTCCTGCGCAGCCGCTGCAGGCTCAGGTGAGGCGTCCGCTTTCCTCCCTCTGCGGATATTCTCCAGGGTAGCTCTGAATCTTTCTGCATCCTGAAGCTCACGGATAGTTTTCTCCCTGCGAGGCAACTCAGGTGAGGGCCATGGGCTAACCCTCTTCTCTACCACTGTCGGCTGCCAGAACACATTTGGGCCAATGAAAGAGCCCCGTTCTTGGAAGGCGTGATGGGCCGGTCCTGGAGAGCATTCAGATTCACGCTCGCAGCCAGAGTAGTCCTCATCAAAGTCCCAGTCCTCTGTCTTCTTCTTAGGACGGGACACGGCAGTGGCGTAGGGGCCTGGCAGGCCCTCAGCAGGGGTAAATTCAACCTCCTCTCCCTCGCGGAGGTTGTGTAGACGTTCTGGGAGGTAACTCCGCTTGACGGACCTCCTGTTGACATATAAGTCTCGTCCAGTCAGGTAGTCTTTTATAAAACCGAAGCCTCGGTCCTTGTCAAAGGCCACAACCAACCCCATCCTCCTTTCCAGGCGGGGTTGTGTGTCAGTGTGGCACTCGTGAACGGTCTTTGCCAGTTCTTCATAGTAAATCTTGGTTTTAGTCGTCTTCTTAATTGCGGCCTCCCGGATCTCTGCCATCAATGCGGACCACTGGAACGAGGGCTGGAAGAAGTCTCTCCAGGAGCCATAATAGGTCTCCGGTTGCGTCCTCGGTGGCGGGCAGGCGGGTCTCTCCGGTCCCGGAGAGTAGGCCGGTGGAGCGTCCTCTCGCTCAACACCAGTCACATTCATGTTTAATAAGTCAGGCGCGGACATATCATCAGGAAAGTCCTCACTCCTCAACATGCTCGATCCTTCTCTGGAGAGCGACAGGGTGGCGCCAATAAGTTCAGACAGATCCTCCATTTGCACTGGGAGGCCGCCCCCCAGGTACTCCAGTATTGGGGAGGCGGAGTCCATCACAGCAGACATGCAAATGTCCAGACAGGGCGGTGGCGCCAGCATACAGCCTTCCCGCACTTTTAGCAGAAGGCGCCAATTTTTACCGCCAATTTATGATGAAGATGACGCAGCAAACAATTTCAAGCAAGCTCAGCGGCCATCTTTGAGCAAAATAGCTGTCTATTCATTGACAGCAAGCAGTGGCTTAAATAAGCAGAAAACAGTCCATACAATGCAATCTTCACACCGCAATCATTACAGTTCACTTTGGCCCAGCAATTTTCAATAAAACAATTGGGGCATGTCACTTTAAGATAATTTTCAGCACACAGTTTTTAAATCCGCTATGGCGCAGGAATATTCGGATCCTGTTCGTGACGCCAATTTATGCAACACGCCAGACCTGCAGGGGATGACGAAGTGAGGTCACAGTTATGGGCAATCGAGGGTACTCACTATATTTGAAGAACCCTGGGCAGGCGCGTGGCAGTGAAGGAGAGGTAGACACAGTTCCTCTGGGGCACGCTCTGTAGATAGGGACCAGGCCTGATGGTAGTTGAGGTGCCCTGGATGTTACAGGTATTTTGTGTGCCTGGGGCAAGGTCCCTGTGGTATTCGTGACGCCAGTGCCTTTGGCCGGTGGCACGCCGGTTGGTGGTTGGAAAGATGAAGGTACACAAGTATGCAGTGAACCAAACATAAACTTTACTGGACAATCCAACTTTGTACAGCAGGGAGTAGTATAGTCTTCAGATTAAAGTTCCACAAAAAGGGGCTTATTCACAAGTATGGCAGGCAATAGACATGCAAGTTACACTGAGGGTAAATTCCACAAGCACTCAGCAGCAGGTTGCACTTTTACACTGTCCTTTATAGAACTCCTTCTCTGGCTTGATAATTCCCAAGGCCCGGATGCCTAAAAGGGTGGCTTATATCCTTGGTTACCTCCTTCCTCAGGTATTATACTGCTTGCAATGGTTCCTAAGTTCCTCTGCCTATCAGGGGCACGTGGCTTACCCTGGGACGCTTCCTCCTATCAGGTGGATAACTGTCGGTTTCTCCCAGGAGGTTGAATCCTGCAACTGGGGTATCTCTTCAGAGCTAACTTAGGCTCTCTTGTTCTTCAGGCAGGCTGGAGCTTCTCAACAGCCTCCTGGACATCACTAGCAGCCAGGGCTATCCAGCTGCATGTCAGGAGCAGGCTTACTGGCCTCTGTCTTCTCAGACTCCTGACTCTGCACACACTCCCCCTGTCTGGGCCTGGACATTTATACTAGGGGCTCCCTATCTCCCTCTAGTGTCTGGGATGTCTAACTACACCCAACTAGGCCTGCTGCTGCATTAGACAGGGGTACATTGCATCTAACAACACAGTAAAACATACATTAAATGCAGAATAAAATATGACATTTCTGTTCCTTGTGAGTAAGAGTAATGCGCACACCAATTGACCCTTGTGTAGTGCCCACCCATACCTAGTGGGACACTACATGTGTACTGTATTAGATAGTTTTGTGGGTGGAATTTGGGAACTGTGTAGTGCAGTGAGTATTGTATTCATGGTGCTGTATTGTGTGTATTGTGCATTGTAGATTGATAATAAATATATTGTATTATTTGTCTTATACCTACTGTGTAACGTGCTGTTATTAGCGGTAGCTAGCTCAGTTAGGCGCTCGCAGCTAGTTTAGTGATTAGCGTAAGGCAAAGTATTGTATTATTAATATATAAAGGTATAAATAGGCGGCATCATCACTAGACGACTCCTCCTATTTATGAATATTAATTATTGATATTTGCATAAATATTGGTAATTAATATTCCCCCTTTACAATACCCCTCTTGCATATGCTTTTAAGGCTTCCCATACAATTGATAAATTGGCCGAGCCAACATTAATATCAAGGAACTCTTTTAAACATACAGATATTTGATGAGTCTCAGACACGCAGATAATTGCCGGCTGATGGACTTGCAGAGCATGGATGAGCGCATTACGCTTAGCAGTCCGGCCCATGCCCCGAATATTCCAAGCTATTAGGCCTCATGCACACGACCGTTGTTGTGTTCCGTGTCTGGTGTTCCGTTTTTTCCGTGATTTTCTGCGGACCCATTGACTTTAAATGGGTCCGTTGAAAACTCGGATAATGCACCGTTTGTCATCCGCGTCCGTGATCCGTGTTTTCAGTCCGTCAAAAAAATAGGACCTGTCCTATTTTTTTCATGGACAACGGTTCGCAGACCCATTCAAGTTAATGGGTCCGTGAAAAAACATGGATGCACTCAACATTGTCATCCCCGTCCGTGATCTGTGTCCGTTTTTTTTCCTATCATTTGCAAGGCAAACTTGACTTAGATTTTTTTTTCACTTTCCATCATTTATGGTGATCCTCCAAAAATCAAGGAAGACACACGGAAACAAAAACGGAAACAGATCACAGAACAACAGAACCCCGTTTTGCGGACCGTGAAAAAAAACAGTTGTGTGCATGAGGCCTAACTTTAAGGGTCCCCATCATCATACCAATTCCAGAAATGTATTCGACTGTTACTGCGATCTCTTACAACAATGTTACTAGGCCTCATATACCACCCGCCACCTGTCTCAAGTACCCAAAAAACCCGCCCACCCCCAACATAGACAAACAAAAATACATTTCTCCTTTAAAAAGAAGAACTGGGAAATAGAAAATCTCTGATCTCTGATATAGCAGCTGTCAAAACTGTCAATAGATCAACTATTACAGTAGGAACATTTATTAATCATAAAGCAATATAACAGTATAAAGTACATCTGTTCCTACAAGAAAGCTGAGGTTATTATAAGATATCACTGAAAGCACTTTGTCAACTCAGGTATTGCCGCGTCCGGCCACTGGCATGCATCTTCAGGATTATCAAACATACAGACGTGGACAAAATTGTTGGTACCCTTTGGTCAATGAAAGAAAAAGTCACAATGGTCACAGAAATAACTTTAATCTGACAAAAGTAATAATAAATAAAAATTCTATAAATGTTAACCAATGAAAGTCAGACATTGTTTTTCAACCATGCTTCAACAGAATTATGTAAAAAAATAAACTCATGAAACAGGCATGGACAAAAATGATGGTACCCCTAACTTAATATTTTGTTGCGCAACCTTTTGAGGCAATCACTGCAATCAAACGCTTCCTGTAACTGTCAATGAGACATCTGCACCTCTCAGCAGGTATTTTGGCCCACTCCTCATGAGCAAACTGCTCCAGTTGTGTCCGGTTTGAAGGGTGCCTTTTCCAGACTGCATGTTTCAGCTCCTTCCAAAGATGCTCAATAGGATTGAGGTCAGGGCTCATAGAAGGCCACTTTAGAATAGTCCAATTTTTTCCTCTTAGCCATTCTTGGGTGTTTTTAGCGGTGTGTTTTGGGTCATTGTCCTGTTGCAAGACCCATGACCTGCGACTGAGACCAAGCTTTCTGACACTGGCTAGTACATTTCTCTCTAGAATTCCTTGATAGTCTTGAGATTTCATTGTACCCTGCACAGATTCAAGACACCCTGTGCCAGACGCAGCAAAGCAGCCCCAGAACATAACAGAGCCTCCTCCATGTTTCACAGTAGGGACAGTGTTCTTTTCTTGATATGCTTCATTTTTTCGTCTGTGAACATACAGCTGATGTGCCTTGGCAAAAACTTCGATTTTTGTCTCATCTGTCCACAGGACATTCTCCCAGAAGCTTTGTGGCTTGTCAACATGTAGTTTGGCATATTCCAGTCTTGCTTTTTTATGATTCGTTTTCAACAATGGTGTCCTCCTTGGTCGTCTCCCATGTAGTCCACTTTGGCTCAAACAACGACGGATGGTGCGATCTGACACTGATGTTCCTTGAGCATGAAGTTCACCTTGAATCTCTTTAGAAGTCTTTCTAGGCTCTTTTGTTACCATTCGGATTATCCGTCTCTTAGATTTGTCATCAATTTTCCTCCTGCGGCCACGTCCAGGGAGGTTGGCTACAGTCCCATGGATCTTAAACTTATGAATAATATGTGCAACTGTACTCACAGGAACATCTAGTTGCTTGGAGATGGTCTTATAGCCTTTACCTTTAACATGCTTGTCTATAATTTTCTTTCTGATCTCTTGAGACAGCTCTTTCCTTTGCTTCCTCTGGTCCATGTCGAGTGTGGTACACACCATATCACCAAACAACACAGTGATTACCTGGAGCCATATATATAGGCCCAATGGCTGATTACAAGGTTGTAGACACCTGTGATGCTAATTAGTGGACACACCTTGAATTAACATGTCCCTTTGGTCACATTATGTTCTGTGTTTTCTAGGGGTACCATCATTTTTGTCCATGCCTGTTTCATGAGTTTATTTTTTTACATAATTCTGTTGAAGCATGGTTGAAAAACAATGTCTGACTTTCATTGGTTAACATTTATAGAATTTTAATTTATTATTACTTTTGTCAGATTAAAGTTATTTCTGTGACCATTGTGACTTTTTCTTTCATTGACCAAAGGGTACCAACAATTTTGTCCACGTCTGTATGTGTCTTATCTTTCGCAACCACCCGCAGTTTTGCCGGGTACAACATCGAGTAAGGAAGCAGTAGAATCCGCAGCCTTTTCTTAATGTCCAGAAAACGAGCCCGTCTCCTCTGAACTTCTGCAGAAAAGTCCGGGAACAGAGAGATCCGGCTGCCCTTTATAGTAAGATCCGTACATTCTCTTGCCCCTTTCAGAATAGCATCCCGATCCCTGAAATGCAGGACCTTAAGCAGTAGTGGTCTCGGTGGCGCCCCCGGTGGTGGAGGGCGAAACGGTACACGGTGCACACGCTCAACAGCAAAAAACGGAGATGGCTTTTCTTTGCCAAATTTCTCTACCAGCCACTTTTCCACAAATGTAACTGCGTCCGATCCCTCTGCTCGCTCAGGCACGCCTATCATACGGACATTACTGCTAGTGATGAGCGGCAGGGGTCATATTCGAATTCGCAATATTTTGCGAATATTTTTTAGAATAATGATTATGTAATATGCGAATTTCCGTAATTCGAATTTTTATTGCAAATTTTTCAACTTACAACTATTAGACAAAGAAGATTATAGCACTATATTAGCTAAATTGCTCTATATTCGATTTTTTGGGATATTCGCAATATTGCTATAACTTAGTTTTTTCGAATATTTGTAATATTCTAAAACAAGAATATATAGCAATATAGCGAATATTCGAAAAAAACGAATATAGAGCAATTTAGCTAATGTAGTGCTATAATCTTCTTTGTCTAATAGTTGTAATTTTTTTCTCATCTAAAGTTCAGATTGGAAAAAAATTATAACTATAAAAAAAAACAGATTATTGCATTAGCTAAATTGCTCTATATTTGTTTTTTTCGAATATTCGCTATATTGCTATAACTTCGTTTTTTTGAATATTCGTAATATTCTAAAACAAGAATATATAGCAATTTGGCGAATATTTGAAAAAATGAATATAGAGCAAAATTCGCAAACACTACTACTCCTAAAGTCAAGTATTTTGCAGCCTTCTTATTGGCCCACAAGCTAGAAGCAGGAAAGGATCATGTGTACTGATTAAAAAAAAAAAAAAAGGAAAAATTCGAATATTCGAAATTACGAATATATATATAACTATTCAAAATATTCGCGAATTTTCGAAGTACCTATATTCGCGATAAAAATTCGCAATTCGAATATTCGTGATCAACACTAATTACTGCGCCTCAGCCTGTTTTCCATGTCATCCATCGTGGATATAAGCAGCGAAACATTATGAATCACACGTTGAAGGTCTCGCTTCATTGGCGGCACTTGATCTTCCAAATCGCTTACACCGCCCTCCATTACTCCAATCCTTTCCCTCACTTGTTTCTTATCTTGTCTGATAAGCCCAATATCTTCCTTTAGGCTCCCATATTAGTGCTGAGTGAGGCGAGCGCTTTGTTACTTTGCGCTACAGCTGCAAACACATCTTTGATGGTCGGTTCCGTTTCAGCAGCAACCACCCAGTCTGATACTGCACCAAACTCTCGGATTTCCACTGCAGGTACAGCTGGCTCTTCAGTCTTCTGGGCGGTGGACAATGTGGAGACTTCCAGCTCCAATTCAAATGCGGAGGACGCCATGGTATGTGCGAACCTCTCTAAGCGCGCCGCTACCTCCGTCTTCTCCACAGGCTGCGGAGCGCCATTTTGTGTCATCAGCTCAGCGCTGCCACAGTCTTTTCCTTCCCTCTCCTTTGCCTTTTGACGCTTCATTTTGCGGTGATTTTTCGGCCAGGTGCGAGGGGAACAGTTCTGCCTTCAATATGGGTCACACTCACTATTAGCAGTTCATAGGAGTATTTTCAGGATTCTGTGCCAGGAGCTCCGCGCCACAAACCTGATCAGGCCACGCCCCCCCATATCTCCACTCTCACACAGACTGCTCCCCCATATCTCCTCTCACACAGACTGCTCCCCCATATCTCCTCTTACACAGACTGCTCCCCCATATCTCCTCTTACACAGACTGCTCCCCCATATCTCCTCTCTCACACAGACTGCTCCCCCATATCTCCTCTCTTTCACACAGACTGCTCCCCCATATCTCCTCTCTCACACAGACTGCTCCCCCATATCTCCACTCTCACACAGACTGCTCCCCCATATCTCCTCTCTCACACAGACTGCTCCCCCATATCTCCTCTCTCTCTCTCACACAGACTGTTCCCCCATATCTCCTCTCTCTCACACAGACTGCTCCCCCATATCTTCTCTCACACAGACTGCTCCCCCATATCTCCTCTCTCACAGACTGCTCCCCCATATCTCCTCCATCACACAGACTGCTCCCCCATATCTTCTCTCTCACAGACTGCTCCCCCATATCTCCTCCATCACACAGACTGCTCCCCCATATCTCCTCCATCACACAGACTGATCCCCCATATCTCCTCTCACACACAGACTGCTCCCCCATATCTCCTCTCTCTCACACAGACTGCTCCTCCATATCTCCTCTCACACAGACTGCTCCCCTATATCTCCTCTCACACAGACTGCTCCCCATATCTCCTCCATCTCACAGACTGCTCCCCCATATCTCCTCTCTCACACAGACTGCCCCCCCATATCTCCTCCATCATACAGACTGCTCCCCAATATCTCCTCTCACACAGACTGCTCCCCCATATCTCCACTCTCACAGACTGCTCCCCCATATCTCCACTCTCACAGACTGCTCCCCCATATCTCCACTCTCACAGACTGCTCCCCCATATCTCCACTCACAGACTGCTCCCCCATATCTCCTCCATCACACAGACTGCTCCCCCATATCTCCTCTCACACACAGACTGCTCCCCCCATATCTCCTCTCTCTCTCACACAGACTGCTCCCCCATATCTCCTCTCTCTCACAGACTGCTCCCCCATATCTTCTCTCTCTCACACAGACTGCTCCCCCATATCTCCTCTCTCACACAGACTGCTCCCCCATATCTCCTCTCTCACACAGACTGCTCCCCCATATCTCCTCTTACACAGACTGCTCCCCCATATCTCCTCTTACACAGACTGCTCCCCCATATCTCCTCTCTCACACAGACTGCTCCCCCATATCTCCTCTCTCTCACACAGACTGCTCCCCCATATCTCCTCTCTCACACAGACTGCTCTCCCATATCTCCTCTCTCACACAGACTGCTCCCCCATATCTCCTCCATCACACAGACTGCTCCCCCATATCTCCTCTCTCACACAGACTGCTCCCCCATATCTCCTTCATCACACAGTCTGCTCCCCCATATCCTCTCTCTCTCACACAGACTGCTCCCCCATATCTCCTCTCTCTCTCACACAGACTGCTCCCCCATATCTCCTCTCTCTCTCTCACAGACTGCTCCCCCATATCTCCTCTCTCTCTCTCACAGACTGCTCCCCCATATCTCCTCTCTATCTCTCTCACAGACTGCTCCCCCATATCTCCTCTCTCTCTCACACAGACTGCTCCCCCATATCTCCTCTCTCTCTCACACAGACCGCTCCCCCATATCTTATCTTCTCTCATATTGCCTTCTCTTATCTCTCACACACACACACCTCCTCTTGTTCTCCTCACACTCATCTAGTATTAGATAAGCCCCTCCCCCTTTACACGCCCACTCCGGTCACTGGTATATATTGTCTTGCATTTTTCACTCTTGAACTGTTACTGACTCATTACTTATTACTCAGCAGCCGGAGATGCAGGAGAAGAGCCGAGCTCCGGCCGAGGACTGCTCTGAGGTAATCTATGTACAAAGTGGCGGCTCACGCCGGGGTCTGCTGGGGCTTGTGGTTCTCCTCTCTATAACTGTAGTTGTGCTCTGCAGGTTGTTCTGGGACTTGTGGTTCTCCTCTGTGTTACTGTGGGTCTGTACTGTAATGTACCATCCGCAGAGCGACAGGTCTGATAATAGACTGCGGGTTATTCTGGGACTTGTGGTTCTCCACATGGTTGTCTGCCGCTCCATTCAGACGGGGAGCACTGGCCCCTGTTCTTGTGATCACCAGGGGCCCCAGAGGTCCGACCTCCGCCGATCAGATTCTTAAAGGGGTTTTACTTTCTCATACATATCACTAGGTTTTGCCACCAGTGTCAGGTGAGTGCTGGTCCCACCTCTGTGTCCGGCTCCCAGAACGGGGCCCCTGAAGTAAAGAAGAGGGCCCCCGCACAGTGGCGTCTCTAGCTTTCAAATTTTGGGGGGGCACACTGGGGGCCAGGATAAAAGTAGGGGGGGCAGCTATAACAACGATACATTTACACAAGTACGCTTAGAAATGCTGCAATACTTTACCCAATACCTAAAACCGCAACAGGGAAGAAAAGTCCAGCTGTCTGTGGATGACACTTTTATAGAGAGGGGGATCTGTGGATGACACTGCTATGGGGGGGATCTGTGGATGCCACATACCGTGTAATGTATAGCATCTTATGCTATATGTGTCATCCACAGATCCACCCCATGACAGTGTCATCCCCATTTCCCCCTCCCTATAACAGTGTCATCCACAGATGCCCCTCCCTATAACAGTGTCATCCACAGATGCCCCTCCCTATAACAGTGTCATCCACAGATCCCCCTCCCCGCCACTCACAGGAGTGTACATTTGACATTTCTAAACCGTAATCCATATCCTGCAGTAACTTTAACTTTAAATCAGGATTAAGCGGCCGCTCATCTCTACTAGTACCTAAACCTTACACCACTCGGCTAGCTTCGGTAACAGGGCCGGGCTACAGCCTACAGGTCCTGCCTGTTAGTTGTTATCGAGCGAGTGCTGATTTCTGCAGGTCAGAGGATACGGATTACAGTTTAGAAGAAATGTACACTCCTGTGAGCGGTCCAGACCAGTGGCGGATCAGAGCCTGGTCTCGGGAGGGGCACTTCCAGATTATTTTCTGTCCGCCGCCACAGAACAAGGGTGCTTATAGAACAGACTACACAGTGTAGCGGTATACTGTATATTGTGTGGCACAGTGTAGCGGTATACTGTATATTGTGGGGCACAGTGTAGGCTATATGTGTATAACAAAAATATTTCACATGAACACTTACAGTTACTTGGCTTGGCCCTTGGGGGTCTCGGTCGCCACTTCCACACTTTGGCCGGGGGCTCGGCGGAGCTGATGTTGTGTTTTATCCTATGAGAAAGATTTCATAATAAGGATTTGGAGAAGAGGCAGAGGAATAGCAGAGCAGGGAGAGGCTGGTGCTGCTACTAGGGGTCATACCATGTGGGAGTAATAAAGCCCACCATAATGCCCCCCAGTAGTAATAATTCTCCTTATAATGTGACAATGCAAAAAATACCTCCTTATGCCCCCAGTTGAGCTAATGTCCCCCATAATGTGCCAGTATAAAATACCCCTATATAGTGCCCCCAGTAAATGCCCCATAGTGCTCCTCTCCCCCTTCCTCCTAGTGCCCCCATAATGTACCAGTATAAAATGCCCCAGTAGATGCCCTCAATGTCCCCCATAATTTTGCAAGTATAAATTACCCCTTCTTAGTGCCCCCGTAGATGACTCCATAGTACTCCTCTCCCCCCTTCCCCATAGTACCCGCCATAATGTGTCCCAGTATAAAATGCTACTGTACAGAGCCCCCCATATAAAACACCCTTTCTTTGTGTTGCCTCAGTAGATGCCCCTATAGTGCCCACCAATAATGTGCCAGTAATAAGCCCCCATTACGTGCCAGTAATAAGCCCCCATTACAAGCCAGTAATAAGCCCCCCATTACGTGCCAGTAATAAGACCCCCATTACGTGCCAGTAATAAGACCCCCATTACGTGCCAGTAATAAGACCCCCATTACGTGCCAGTAATAAGACCCCCATTATGTGCCAGTAATAAGCCCCCCATCATGTGCCAGTATTAGGTCCCCCCCATCATGTGCCAGTATTAGGTCCCCCCCATCATGTGCCAGTATTAGGTCCCCCCCATCATGTGCCAGTATTAAGGCCCCCCCATCATGTGCCAGTATTAAGTCCCCCCATCATGTGCCATTATTAAGTAAGTACCCCCCATCATGTGCCATTATTAAGTAAGTACCCCCAATGTGCCATTATTAAGTAAGTCCCCCCAATGTGCCATTATTAAGTAAGCCCCCCATCATGTGCCATTATTAAGTCCCCCCCCCCCCCCAAGTATCACTATTGTAAAAAAAACAAAAGCAAAAAAACACTTATACTTACCTCAGTGTCAGCGATGCGATGCAGGCCTCTTCTGGCCTGTGTCCCACGCTGTATGGCTCAGGCGGCGCGATGACGTCATCGCGCCGCCTGCGCCGGCCTCTGATAGGCTGCCGGTCTAGTGCCTGCAGCCTATCAGAGCAAGGGGAAGGGACACGCCTCTCCCTCCCCTGCACCGCCGCATTAGTGATGGGAAGTTCGGATCTTTTAGGTGAATCGGTTCATTGGAATCAGCTCATTCAAATGAACCGATTCATGAATTGGATCTTCGGTTCACTTGGTGAGTCAGACTGCTGAGCTGACTCGCAAGTGAACCGAAGACTCTAGGTGCCGGTGCGCATGCGCAGATGCTTGATACATTCGATTCACTCACTACTTGCTGCGCTGCTGACTCAGTGCAGTCGGCTCTTCAGCTCTCTGAACTCTGATTACTAGTATTGAGTGAGTCAGGAAGAGTGATTTATTATAGTAAAGGGAAGCTGAGGCCGAACAGGAGGACTCAGGAGTCAGACAGGAGTCAGAAGCTGTCACTGTGGTGTGCAATGTGAATTGTTGTGCATTGTTACCCACAGTGACAACAGTCTGACACTGACCGTACAATCCATAAAGGTGATGTGAACCCACCCTTAGGCCCCTTTCACACTTGCGTTGTCTGGATCCGGCATAGAGTTCCGTCGTCGGGGCTCTATGCCGGAAGAATCCTGATCAGTTTTATCCTCATGCATTCTGAATGGAGTGAAATCCGTTCAGGATGCATCAGGATGTCTTCAGTTCCGGAACGGAACGTTTTTTGGCCGGAGATAATACCTCAGCATGCTGTACTTTTTGCTCCGGCCAAAAATCCTGAACACTTGCCGCAAGGCCGGATCCGGAATTAATGCCCATTGAAAGGCATTGATCCGGATCCGGCCTTAAGCTAAACGTCGTTTCAGCGCATTGCCGGATGCAACGTTTAGCTTTTTCTCAATGGTTACCATGGCTGCCGGGAGTCCTGGCAGCCATGGTAAAGTGTAGCGGGGAGCGGGGGAGCGGCATACTTACCGTCCGTGCGGCTCCCCAGGCGCTCCAGAATGACGTCAGGGCGCCCCAGGCGCATGGATGACATGATCGCATGGCACGTCATCCATGCACATGGGGCGCTCTGACGTCACTCTGGAGCGCCCCGGGAGCCGCACGGACTGTAAGTATACCGCTCCCCCGCTCCCCACTACTACTATGGCAACCAGGACTTTAATAGCGTCCTGGCTGCCATAGTAACACTGAACGCATTTTGAAGACGGATCCGTCTTCAAATGCTTTCAATACACTTGCGTTTTTCCGGATCCGGCGTGTACCTCCGGCAAGTGGAGTACACGCCGGATCCGGACATTGCAAGTGTGAAAGAGGCCTTAGTTATATAGCTACTGAATGAGATGCCTTTAACATATATATCTCCTGAGAAGCCAATTTGATTCTAAAGGGTTAATTTAGGCTAGTTTCACACTAGCGTTCGACTGTCCGCTCATGAGCTCCGTTTGAAGGGGCTCACGAGCGGACCCGAACGCTTCCGTCCAGCCCTGATGCAGTCTGAATGGATGCGGATCCGCTCAGACTGCATCAGTCTGGCGGCGTTCAGCCTCCGCTCAGCAGGCGGACACCTGAACGCTGCTCGCAGCGTTCGGGTGTCCGCCTGGCCAGGCGAAGGCGTGCGGATCCGTCCAGACTTACAATGTAAGTCAATGGGGACGGATCCGTTTGAAGATGCCACAATATGGCTCAATCTTCAAACGGATCCGTCCCCCATTGACTTTCAATGTAAAAGTCTGGACGGATCCGCTCAGGCTAATTTCACACTTAGTTTTTTTTTGCCAATATAATGCAGACTGATCCGTTCTGAACGGAGCCACCGTCTGCATTAATATGATCGGATCCGATCGAACGCTAGTGTGAAAGTAGCCTAAGCTCTCACCTGTGCCTGTGCCGGGAGCCGGTCTGAAATCAAATGCGGTCACCGGGAGCAGGCAGTTCCGAGAACAGCCCGATGAAGGCCCCCGGCGGCTGTTCTCGGAACTGCCTGCTCCCAGTGACCGCATTTGATTTCAGACCGGCTCCCGACACAGGCACAGGTAAGGGCTTACCTGTGCATCGCCGAACGGGTGAGTCAAGATGGCAGCAAGCATGTATTCGCTAGCAAACACTGCGAACTGGCCATCACTGATTACTACTATGAAGCACAGAGGCCATTACTATGATGGAGGGGCACAGAGGCCATTACTATGATGGAGGGGGCACAGAGGCCATTACTATGATGGGGGGGGGCACAGAGGCCATTACTATGATGGAGGGGCACAGAGGCCATTACTATGATGGAGGGGGCACAGAGGCCATTACTATGATGGGGGGGGCACAGAGGCCATTACTATGATGGAGGGGGCACAGAGGCCATTACTATGATGGAGGGGGCACAGAGGCCATTACTATGATGGAGGGGGCACAGAGGCCATTACTATGATGGGGGGGGCACAGAGGCCATTACTATGATGGGGGGGGGGCACAGAGGCCATTACTATGATGGAGGGGGCACAGAGGCCATTACTATGATGGAGGGGGCACAGAGGCCATTACTATGATGGGGGGGCACAGAGGCCATTACTATGATGGGGGGGGGCACAGAGGCCATTACTATGATGGGGGGGGCACAGAGGCCATTACTATGATGGGGGGCACAGAGGCCATTACTATGATGGGGGGGGCACAGAGGCCATTACTATGATGGGGGGGGGGGCACAGAGGCCATTACTATGATGGGGGGGCACAGAGGCCATTACTATGATGGGGGGGGCACAGAGGCCATTACTATGATGGGGGGGGGGGGCACAGAGGCCATTACTACGATGGGGGGGGCACAGAGGCCATTACTATGATGGGGGGGCACAGAGGCCATTACTATGATGGGGGGGCACAGAGGCCATTACTATGATGGGGGGGCACAGAGGCCATTACTATGATGGGGGGGCACAGAGGCCATTACTATGATGGGGGGGCACAGAGGCCATTACTATGATGGGGGGGGGGGCACAGAGGCCATTACTATGATGGGGGGGGCACAGAGGCCATTACTATGATGGGGGGGGCACAGAGGCCATTACTATGATGGGGGGGGGGCACGGAGGCCATTACTATGATGGAGGGGGCACAGAGGCCATTACTATGATTGAGGGGGCACGGAGGCCATTACTATGATGGTACATATTTACAGAGCCCCATGCCGCACTTCAAATCTGGAACGCGTTGTATTCGCACCCCAGTTGGTTTCCACATATCGGCACCCATGCTTGTGGGCAGTTGTTGCCTAGCAACAGCTATTGTGAGGACCATGCAGTAGTCACCGGGTGTGTACGATCCACATTTTAGTTCAGGCTACAAATCCACAAGGAATCGGCGGACATCCTGTGGAATTTTTATTTACATGTTATGGAAATTTCCAGGCCTTTCAATTTATGCTGCGGATTTCCATCATGGATTCACTGCAAAGCGTACGGTAAAATCGTAAGTAACTGCGAAAAGATCCGTGTGCTGCGGATTTTTTCCAGTAGTTTGCGCTCCATTTGGACATAATCCCAGACGGACGTCTTCTGTGACCTGTCCACATCCATATGTCCGTTCCACAAATGATAGAACATGTCCTATTCGTGGCCACAACTGCGGAACAAGGACGCAATTGGTCTGTGTTAAAAACGGGGACGTCTTACGTATTTTGTGGATCTATGTTTTGAGAACCCCAAAATCTATACTGTCGCATGAATGCACTTTAAAGGGGTCATCCAAGTTCTCAAACAGCCCCCCTATGTGCCGGGCCCCTCACTGGTAATATACTTACCCCGCTCCTGGTCCCTGCACCGCCGCTCCTGCTTCTCCCCGTGTGTAGATGAAAACATCCGGTGTCGGGGAAGGGAGGGGCAGCAGCCAATGGCAGGCGGGGACGAGCCTCCCTAGCGTCACCCTGCTGGGGCCTCTGCTGGTGTCCAGAGAGTGGGTGTCCCCTGCTTAAATGGAGCGGCAGTAACGTATGTGCGCAGCCATACTGTACAGCTCTATGACACTGCCGAGATACACTGACGAGCAAAAGGTTAACATTGTTTTGAACTTTGGACTTTCCGGCTCCATAACTCACCATTCAGTACAGCTTTGAACGTGAGACTCCCATCATGTTACAGACAACCATCTCGGCTATCTCACACATACACTGGACTCGCAGCTGTTTAGCATATGATCAGTTCTGCAGATTCTTGTCATGTAGCTGCACCGTTACTGTTTTGCTCCCGGTGGTGGAACAACCGGCTCTTACTTTTCCTACTCGCTCAGTATATTATTCAGTTGATTCCCTAGTGAAGGATCACTGCTTCGAATCCAGGAGCCGCCAGCAGGGCTCCATGGACTGGTTCTGGAGAATCTCCCGGTGCAGGAGCTGAATCTGCACATGAAGATTTCGTGTTCTGCAAGGTGTATTGTGGACATGGTCTAGGACAGGCATGCTCAACCTGCGGCCCTCCAGCTGTTGTAAAACTACAACTCCCACAATGCCCTGCTGTAGGCTGATAGCTGTAGGCTATTCGGGCATGCTGGGAGTTGTAGTTTTGCAACAGCTGGAGGGCCGCAGGTTGAGCATGCCTGGTCTAGGAGACCTGGCAGACCCTATATGCAAAATCTAGGTCATAGAATTCCTTTAATCCATTAAGAACCAAATTCCAGCGGCTGGGAGACAAATCTTCCGGGTGCTGCCATCATCCACATGTCGGTACCTGCGTGAGTCTCATTAGGCATAACCCTCACCAGGCGGCTCACATGATGTCTTTCCGCTCATTTTAGTGTACAGGGTGCAACACGCCAGACCTGCAGGGTATAGCGAAGTGAGGTCACGGTTATGGGCAATCGAGGGTTGCTCACTGTATTGGAGAACCCTGGGCAGGCGCGTGGCAGTGAAGGAGAGGTAGACACGGTTCCTCTGGGGCACACTCTGTATATAGGGACCAGGCCTGATGGTGGGTGAGGTGCCCTGGATGTTACAGGTATTTTGAGTGCCTGGGGCAAGGTCCCTGTTGGATTCGTGACGCCAGTGCCTTTGGACGGTGGCACGCCGGTTGGTAGTTGGAATGATGGAGGTACACAGGTATAATAGTGAACCAAACGTTACTTTTACTGAACAGTCCAACTTTGTACAGAAGGCAGTAACACAGTCTTTCAATCACAGTCCACAAGTAGGCTTATTCACAGAATGGCAGGCAATATTTATGCAAGATACGCAGAGGGTAAACTTCACAAGCACTCGGCAGCAGGTTGTACCTTTCCTCAGAATCAATGTACACTGTCCTTTCTAGAACTCCTGCTCTGGCTTTATCTCCCAAGGCCCGGATGCCTAAAGGGTGGCTTAAATCCTTGGTTACTCTATCTTCCTCAGGTATTAATTAAATCCTTGCTTTCCTTTCTATTTGCATCTGCCCATCAGGGTTGCTTAGCTTACCCTGGAGTTTCCTCACTTGGCTGTTGATTGACTGTGGGTTTCTCCCAGGAGGTTGGGTCCTGCAACTGGGGTGTCTTCAGAGCTAACTAAGGCTCTCTTGGTTTCAGGCAGGCTGGAGCTTCTCACTAGCCTCCTGGACATCACTAACAGCCAGGGCTATCAAGCTGCATGTCAGGAGCAGGCTTTCTAACCTCTGTCTTCTCAGACTCCTGACTCTGCACACACTGCACTGCACTGCACACACTAACACTCCCTGTCTGGGCCTGGACATTTATAATAGGGGCTCCCTATCTCCCTCTAGTGTCTGGGATGTCTAACTACACCCAACTAGGCCTGCTATTGCATCATACAGGGGTACATTGCATATAACAACACATTAGAACATACATTAAATGCACAATTAAATATAACATTTCTGTTCCTTGTGAGTAGGAGTAACGCGCACACCAATTGACCCTTGTGTAGTGCCCACCCCTACCTAGTGGGACCTACATACCCCCACGCTATAACGTTGCCCGTCCTCGGCGCAACATGGAGGGGCCCTGCCCAGCTGGATACTGCACCTGAAAAAGAGGAAATAATGCAAAGCAGGAGAATTCCATCTACATTTGCAAGAATACATTATATGCATAAATCAGGCAGTTCTACTGGCTTAGGAACAAGTAATGGTGAAAAGGGGCGTCGTTCTCTTCCCTCAGGATAGCACAATGGGAACAGGGGCGCTGACCTGGCACAGCGTAACAGTAAATACCAGGATAGTCCTTAATAATACTTTTAAGTGCAAATTGTCCATGGAAAAATGTAAAAACATTAAATAACAATTCTTGGAGGCTCAAAGCATATAAAATGAGTCCGTACCCAGGTTCTTTTCTTTAATCAACCTGAAAAGGGGGTGAGAGGGTTAAAAGGTGCAAAATGAAAACAGGCACAACTGGGTTTTCACTCTGAGAAAGCAGGCAGGAGGTCCTGTAAACAAGATGGCCTTGCTGCACGTGGTATTTCAGTGGTTTACCGCCTCCACTGAGCCGTGGGTAACTGGCAGCAGCAACAGAGGGCCAAAACAACAAAGGACTCCTGTCCTGAAAGGGTTAAATCTTCTTCTTTAGGATCCCTTGGTAAAATAAATCCAACATCAAGGGCCTAGCAGGCCAATTCACAGGGGCAAGTCATATCCACTTTGCATTTCAGTGGTGCTCCCTGGCTCCATTTGTATATTGGGCCTGTATTGAGGATCAACAGATGGATGTGCCCACAACACAGTATTGGGGGGCAACTGCAACATAAACGGACCCCTAATAGGTATAGGCCCCATAGGCCTAGGGGTTATCAAAGTCGCTGACCGCACCGGAGCAGGCATAACAATAGTGGGCTGCTGCACTGGCCTGGGTACCGCTGCTGCAAGCGGTCCGGTGGGTTCTTGGACGACTGGCTCTGTGCGCCGGTGCACAGCGTAAGAGGATCCCACCGCAGGTGCCGATACTAAGGAGGGACGGCTGGAAGGGACAGGTACTCTCACCTTAGACCCGGAGACGTCCGAGTCCTTACGTCCACTTTCTTTTAGGTCAGATGGAGTCCGGATCCTGGCGGAGGCAATCTGGCGTAGCTCCCGTAGTTTCAACTCCAGCCGCACAATCTGGTCGTCCAGGCTTTCGGAGTCGGGATCGCTGGTCTCCGCTGTCGCCGCCGGCACTTGAAAGGTGGGTGGTTCGTCCTGCGCAGCCGCTGCAGGCTCAGGTGAGGCGTCCGCTTTCCTCCCTCTTCGGATATTTTCTAGGGTAGCACAGAATCTCTCTGCATCTTGTAGTTCACGTACAGTCTTTTCCCTGCGAGGCAGCTCAGATGAGGGCCATGGGCTAACCCTCTTCTCTACCACTGTTGGTTGCCAGAATACATTCGGGCCAATGAAAGAGCCCCGTTCCTGAAAGGCATGATGGGCCGGTTCTGGAGAGCACACAGGTTCGCGCTCACAGCCAGGGTGGTCCTCATCAAGGTCCCAGTCCTCCATTTTCTTTTTAGGACGGGACACGGCAGTGGCGTAGGGGCCTCGCAGGCCCTCAGCAGGGGTGAACTCAACCTCCTCTCCCTCGCGGAGGTTATGCAAATGTTCTGGGAGGTAGCTCCGCTTGACGGACCTCCGATTTACATACAAGTCTCTTCCAGTAAGATAGTCCTTTATGAAACCGAAGCCTCGGTCCTTGTCAAAGGCCACAACCAACCCCATTCTCCTTTCCAGGCGGGGTTGGGTGTCAGTGTGGCACTCGTGAACGGTCTTTGCCAGTTCTTCATAGTAGTGTCGGGTATATAAAGCAAATGCTTTATATAAATATAAAAAAAAAAATTATCGGGTCGAAAGAAAAATTATGCAAACTATATTGACCCGTTAGATGGACATAAACATCTCAAAGAGTTCAATCAAGAACCTGATTATTTTGTGCAATCAGTAAAACAGGGTACAAGCGTCTATGCAAAAATATAAATGGTTTATTATACAATAGGTTAAAATACAAACGAAAATGAATCAACATAAATTTCAATAATATACAATGATATGCAGTACCCAGAATTCACCACTATATGATACCAACAAAACACTACTCAACCAACACAAGAATATTATGCAATACAGCTTTAAATCTGTGAGAGATATACAATCAATGGATTATGCTGAAAACTCAATCAAGAAGATGACAAATACGAGCCCTTGCTCCGCCCAAAAATGATGACCAATCTTTGAGATAATGGTAGTATTGCAACAAAACTTATAAATTATTGGCTTGATATCAAACTAGGGAATTCAAAGATTCCCAACAAAGAGTTTCTTCAATATTATCCTCTTTTTTTCAGTTATATGCATCGTAACTGAAATCAGAGAAAATACCGATGTAGCAACTAATGTTACACGTCCGCAAATGCGCGGGTATCTGGCTAAGTATCAAGCCAATTAATTTAGATCAATACTACATAAAACAAAATATACATTACCCAAGGGTCAAGTGATGTGCAGAGTCTTGGGGCAGCCAGCTCTCAAGAGTTTTTCCCGATTAATCCAAATGATTTTCCAGAGATCTATAATCCAAATGTTTGTTTCTCTTTTTTTTCCTTTTCTCCCTTTTTCTTTTTTTTTTTCTTTCTGGTAACTGGTTTCTTAACCCAAAACTTATCAGATGAACACGCCCTCCGAGTTTGGAACTTTCCAATCATTGTTGGAGGGGTGTGTGCATTGATAAGGAGCATGACGTCATAATACTACTCAGAATGCAATTTTGCTACTGATGTAGTATTAACCGCTCATATCTAGGTGGCACTGTTGTATAAGCAATAAGCGACATACCATTAAGGGTTAACTCACACATGCCCAATATTTTCAACACTTCACACCTCTGACATCTGGGGCCTTGTCTCAGGGCTGAGGGACAAACTTTGATACATGAATATATACTTTGAGGAACATCTAGACCATTCTCACACTGTGGAATTCATGTTCAGATAGGAAAAATACAATGAAGCCTCAGAATCTACAGGTGCGGTGTATCTTCTAACTTTCTAAATGTATAATATATTGTTACAATAACAGTAGCTTTTGAACAGCACAGTAATCTTCTCATGGACTTACTTCGGCCTACATGAAAATCCATACAAAACAGTGAATATAAATCAACATTGCTCTTAAAGGCAATGAATACCCATTATAACTAAAATAAGTAAATATAAATGTTTACACTTATAAAAAAGCACAACAGTAGATTTTGGTTTTAGTTGTTTTCTTTATTGCGGCCTCCCGGATCTCTGCCATCAACGCTGACCACTTGAACGAGGGCTGGAAGAAGTCTCTCCAGGAGCCATAGTAGGTCTCCGGTTGCGTCCTCGGTGGCGGGCAGGCGGGTCTCTCCGGTCCCGGAGAGTAGGCCGGTGGAGCGTCCTCTTGCTCTACACCAGTCACATTCATGGTTAGCAAATCAGGCGCAGACATCTCAGCAGAGCAGTCCTCACTCCTCAACATGCTCGATCCTTCTCTGGAGAGCGACAGGGTGGCGCCAACAAGTTCAGACAGATCCTCCATTTGCACTGGGAGGCCGCCCCCCAGGTACTCCAGTATGGGGGAGGCGGAGTCCATTTCAGCAGACATGCAAATGTCCAGACAGGGCGGTGGCGCCAGCATACAGCCTTCCCGCACTTTTCCGCAGAAGGCGCCAATTTTTACCGCCAATTCAGGATGAAGATGACGCAGCAAACAAATCAAATCAAGCTCAGCGGCCATCTTTGTGCAAAATAGCTGTCTATTCACTGACAGCAAGCGGTGGCTTAAATAAGTAGAAAACAGTCCACACAATGCAATTTTCACACCGCAATTATTACAGTTCACTTTGGCCCAGCAATTTTCAATAAAACAATTGGGGCATGTCGCTTTAAGACAACTTACAGCACACAGTTTTAAATCCGCAATGGCGCAGGAATATTCGTATCCTGTTCGTGACGCCAGTTTATGCAACACGCCAGACCTGCAGGGTATAGCGAAGTGAGGTCACGGTTATGGGCAATCGAGGGTTACTCACTGTATTGGAGAACCCTGGGCAGGCGCGTGGCAGTGAAGGAGAGGTAGACACGGTTCCTCTGGGGCACACTCTGTATATAGGGCCCAGGCCTGATGGTGGGTGAGGTGCCCTGGATGTTACAGGTGTTTTGAGTGCCTGGGGCAAGGTCCCTGTTGGATTCGTGACGCCAGTGCCTTTGGACGGTGGCACGCCGGTTGGTAGTTGGAATGATGGAGGTACACAGGTATAATAGTGAACCAAACGTTACTTTTACTGAACAGTCCAACTTTGTACAGAAGGCAGTAACACAGTCTTTCAATCACAGTCCACAAGTAGGCTTATTCACAGAATGGCAGGCAATATTTATGCAAGATACGCAGAGGGTAAACTTCACAAGCACTCAGCAGCAGGTTGTACCTTTCCTCAGAATCAATGTACACTGTCCTTTCTAGAACTCCTGCTCTGGCTTCATCTCCCAAGGCCCGGATGCCTAAAGGGTGGCTTAAATCGTTGGTTACTCTATCTTCCTCAGGTATTAATTAAATCCTTGCTTTCCTTTCTATTTGCATCTGCCCATCAGGGTTGCTTGGCTTACCCTGGAGTTTCCTCACTTGGCTGTTGATTGACTGTGGGTTTCTCCCAGGAGGTTGGGTCCTGCAACTGGGGTGTCTTCAGAGCTAACTAAGGCTCTCTTGGTTTCAGGCAGGCTGGATCTTCTCACTAGCCTCCTGGACATCACTAGCAGCCAGGGCTATCAAGCTGCATGGCAGGAGCAGGCTTTCTGGCCTCTGTCTTCTCAGACTCCTGACTCTGCACACACTGCACTGCACTGCACACACTAACACTCCCTGTCTGGGCCTGGACATTTATACTAGGGGCTCCCTATCTCCCTCTAGTGTCTGGGATGTCTAACTACACCCAACTAGGCCTGCTATTGCATCATACAGGGGTACATTGCATAGAAAAACACATTAGAACATACATTAAATGCACAATTAAATATAACATTTCTGTTCCTTGTGAGTAGGAGTAACGCGCACACCAATTGACCCTTGTGTAGTGCCCACCCCTTTCTAGTGGGACACTACATACCCCCACGCTATAACGTTGCCCGTCCTCGGCGCAACATGGAGGGGCCCTGCCCAGCTGGATACTGCACCTGAATCCCTACCTAGTGGGACACTTCAAGGGTGCAGAGTATTTTGGCTGTAGTTGGGTCTCCTGTGTGAACAGAGCAGTGGTGCAGGTGCGTGACCATCGCTCTATTCACTCTTTATGGGACTGCCAGGTGCAGCACTCTGCAGTCAGTCCCATAGAAGTGAGTGGTGCGACGGTCACACATGGGCATCCCCTCTCCATTCACACATCAGGTCACCTATCTTGTGGACCGCTTACAAATGTTCTTTATGGGAGCAACCCCTTTAAGTCCCAGAAATCCTTAGAGTATATTCACACGTGGCAGATTTGTTACATACGTTTCTGAAACTGAAGATCTTTACCCTTTGTAAGAAAAGGGCTGTTTGGGTTACACATGCGGATTCTTGCAAACTCTGTGGAACAGTCCCAGAAATGTCTAATCTACCAACATGTACATTCCCTGTAAAGGGTTGTTTTGTTCTAGCCAAGGATCGCAGTGTATCAGGGCAGCCATAGAGATGAATGGGGTGACAGGGCGACTTCCATGTTTGCAAAAAATAATCAAGACGGTTATAGCAGTCGGGGAAGCAACTACTGTTTTTGAACTTAAAGGGGCTGTCCACTTCTTTACAAGTGATGGCCTTTCCTCAGGACAAGCCAGTAATATCTGATCAGCGGGGGTCTGGCACCCCAAACCTCTACTGATCCGCTGTTCTGCAGTCGCTCTGCTCTCCCATTGTGTGTATTTCCATGATGCCATATACCTGCTTTATACATGGGATTTGTATCTTTCATACAGTTTGTATCATATATTTCAGCTTGTGGCAAAAAACAGATTTCCATTGAAAGGAGGTGGAAAATGTGAGAACCCAGGAACGTCCGTCTTACAGCGTTATAGTAAATGTGACTTCTCACAATGTGATGTCATCTTATTTTGCATTTAATGGGTTGTTCCACAAAACACATTAATTTCTTATCCACAGAATAGGGGGTAATGATCTGATCTGGGGGTCTGAGCACTGGGACCCCCACCGATCACAGGTCCTGTACCACTCCATTTTTTTTCTCTATGGATTAGCCAGAGATCTCCCAAAGTCCCACAGCCCCAATTTCACGGTTTGACCCCCGCCGATCACTTATCCCCTATCATGTTGTTTTCTGGGACGACCCCCCCCCCCCCCTCTTTAATGGCTAATTCAGGTTTTCTAGGTTTTTATAAATGATGGTCTTTCCCTGCGGACGCTGCGCGGTGTCACAGACCGATAAGAAACCCCTCCTAAAACAAGAGCAATAAAGTTCTGAACTTCAGTTGTGTTTGTGAATCGGCTTTATATTTGTACAGCGAGGAAAGTCCCCGGTGGTCGCCAGGCAGACTTCAGGGGTTGTGCCAAGTTTATAGGTTATTCCCTATCCACAGGATATGCGATAAGAAGGTGATCGGTGCACATGCACTGCCGCTCCATTCATTCTCGATAGGTGAGCGCAGTACTCCGCTATCTCCGGCGCCCCGTATAGAATGAATGGAGTGGCAGTGTGCTTTCAAGGTCTGCCACTTCATCGGAACGGGACCACCGTTCTCGTGATGGGTGGGGGTCCGACTGCTAATCAGCTAATTAGCCCCTGTGGATAGGGGATAACTTATAAACCTGGCACAACCCCTTTACAAAGAATATTCAAAATGTGCTTCAGTTCTAGATATTCATTTCCCGATAAATCTTTCACACCTGCACATCTGTGCACGCACCGCTGCAGCCCGTCACTGTTCACCGCTGCAGCCCATCACTGTTCACCGCTGCAGCCCGTCACTGTTCACCGCTGCAGCCCGTCACTGTTCACCGCTGCAGCCCGTCACTGTTCACCGCTGCAGCCCGTCACTGTTCACCGCTGCAGCCCGTCACTGTTCACCGCTGCAGCCCGTCACTGTTCACCGCTGCAGCCCGTCACTGTTCACTGCGTTAGGCTGATTTCACACTTCGGGCAGAGGATCCCAATACCGCAGAAAAATGCTTCAGTTTATTGTCAATGGGGACAAAACGTAACTGAACAGAAGAGAACAGAGAGCTCCAGAATGCATTCCGTGCCATTTGGCTGTGTTCCCAAACTGGAGAGCAAACTGCAGTTTTCTTTCTATCGTGAGATGTGGACCAAAACCGGCATGACCCACAATGCAAGTCAATGGTGCCGGATGCGTTTTCCCGGAGACAATAGAAAACTGATCCGTCCCCCATCGACTTTCAATGGAGTTTATGACGTCATTGCTATGTTAAAGATAATACAACCGGATCCGTTCAATAGATGGTTGTATCCCTGCCGCATCAGGCAAACACACAGGTGTGAAAGTAGCCTTAGACCACTGAGGACAGTGATTGGCTGCAGCGGTCACATTCAGTATAGCAGCACATCCCCGCAGTAGTTAGTAAACAGGCAGTGGAAGGAGGTTCGGACCAGCACCACAGAGTGAAAGAGAAGCACTCCCGGGGCCAGGGGCGTAACTAGAAGTGACTGGGCCCCACAGCAAATATTTGTAAGGGCCCCCCTCAGCGCGCTTCGCACCTCCCTCCTCCTGTGTAAACCCCACTCCTTTGGCACAGTGTAGAGGTATACTGTATATTGTGTGGCACAGTGTAGCGGTATACTGTATATTGTGTGGCACAGTATAGAGGTATACTGTATATTGTGTGGCACAGTGTAGCGGTATACTGTATATTGTGTGGCACAGTGTAGAGGTATACTGTATATTGTGGGGCACAGTGTAGCGGTATACTGTATATTGTGTGGCACAGTATAGAGGTATACTGTATATTGTGTGGCACAGTGTAGAGGTATACTGTATATTGTGTGGCACAGTGTAGAGGTATATTGTGAGGCACAGTGTAGCGGTATACTGTATATTGTGTGGCACAGTGTTGAGGTATATTGTGAGGCACAGTGTAGCGGTATACTGTATATTGTGTGGCTAAGTGTAGCGGTATATTGTGAGGCACAGTGTAGAGGTATACTGTATATTGTGTCTCACAGTGTAGCGGTATACTGTATATTGTGTGGCACAGTGTAGAGGTATACTGTATATTGTGTGGCACAGTAGCAGTATACTGTATATTGTGAGGCACAGTGTAGAGGTATACTGTATATTGTGGGGCACAGTGTAGAGGTATACTGTATATTGTGTGGCACAGTGTAGCAGTATACTGTACATTGTGGGGCACAGTGTAGGCTATATGTGCATAACATAAACATACTCCACATGAACACTTACAGTTACTTGGCTCGGCCCTTGGGGATCTCGGACGCCACTTCCACACTTTGGCCGGGGGCTCGGCGGAGCTGATGTTGTGTTTTATCCTAATGAGAAAGATTTTATAATAAGGATTTGGAGAAGGGGCAGTGGGATAGCAAAGCAGGGACAGGCCGGTGCTGCTACTAGGGGGTCATACCATGGGGCAGTAATAAAACCCACCATAATGCCCCCCCCCCCAGTAGTAATAATTCTCCTTATAATGTGACAGTGCAAAAAATACACCCTTGTAATGCCCCCAGTTGAGCTAATGTCCCCATAGTGCCCCCATAATGTGCCAGTATAAAATACCCCTATATAGTGCCCCCAGTAAATTCCCCCATAGTGCTCCTCTCCCCCCTTCCTGCTAGTGCCCCCCAAAATGTACCAGTATAAAATGCCCCATATATAGTGCCCCAGTAGATGCCCCTCAGTGCCCGGCCTCTGATAGGCTGCCAGCCTAGTGTCCCCCATAATGCCCCCCAATAATGTGCCAGTATCAAGTGCCTCTCCCCCCCCCCCACATGTCCCAGTATCATAGTGCCATCTCCCCCCATGTGCCAGTATCAAGTGCCTCTCTCCTTCCCACCCCCCATGTGCCAGTATCAAGTGCCTCTCTCTTCCCCCCATGTGCCAGTATCATAGTGCCATCTCCCCCGCAAAAAAGTGCCAGTATTAAGTGCCTCTCCCCCCATGTGCCAGTATCAAGTGCCTCTCTCCCTCCCCCCTCCCCATGTGCCAGTATCAGGTGCCTCCCCCCCCCATGTGCCAGTATCAAGTGCCAACCCCCCCTCTCCCCTCCAGGTGCCAGTATCAGGTGCCTCCCCCCCCCCCATGTCCCAGTATCATAGTGCCATCTTCCCCCCCACCACCACCACAAAAAAAGTGCCAGTATCAAGTGCCTCTCTCCCCCCCCCCCCATGCCAGTATCAGGTGCCTCTCCCCCCCCCCCCCATGCCAGTATCAGGTGCCAACCCCACTCCCCCCCATGTGCCAGTATCAGGTGCCTTCCGCTCCCCCCATGGCAGTAACAGTGGGTATTAAAAAAATAATAATAAACACTTCTACTTACCTCCATGTCAGCGATGCGATGCAGCCTCTTCCTGTGTCCCGCCTTGTATTGTGTCCCGCCCTGTATGTCCTTATATGGAGTCAGTGCTTGTATTTCAGAAAAGAGTCTGCTGGGATTCGAACCCACGACCTTCTGCTTCAGAGGCAGAGCAGCTAACCACTAGACCATAGGAGCTGCCTTGATGCTGGCTGAAAAAATATGAGACTTCTACTGTTATAGCTGGCTAAGTGTACATCTATACACATGGCAGCTGCTCATATTTAGAGATGTAGCAGAGCTGAATGTGCTGAGACAGCTGTCATATACAGATATAGCAGTATCTCAGATATATCTCTATATGACAGCTGTTCCAGCACACTCAGCTCTGCTATATCTCTATATATGATAGCTGTCATGTGTATAGATGTAGCAGAGCTGGGTGTGTTTAGGCATCTGTCATGTGTATAGATGTAGTAGAGCTGGGTTTGCTGGGGCAACTGTCATATATAGAGATATAGCAGAGCTGAGCGTGCTGGGACAGCTGTCATATAGATATATAGCAGTGCTGGTGTGTTGGGGTAGCTGTCATGTGTATAGATGTAGCAGAGCTGGCTGTGTTTCGGCAGCTGTCATGTGTATAGATGTAGTAGAGCTGGGTGTGTTTGGGCATCTGTCATGTATAGATGTAGTAGAGCTGGGTTTGCTGGGGCAGCTGTCATATATAGAGATATAGCAGAGCTGAGTGTGCTGGTGCAGCTGTCATGTGTATAGATGTAGCAGAGCTGGGTGTGTTTAGGCATCTGTCATGTGTATAGATGTAGTAGAGCTGGGTTTGCTGGGGCAGCTGTCATATATAGAGATATAGCAGAGCTGAGTGTGCTGGGACAGCTGTCATATAGATATATAGCAGTGCTGGTGTGTTGGGGGCAGCTGTCATGTGTATAGATGTAGCAGAGCTGGCTGTGTTTTGGCAGCTGTCATGTGTATAGATGTAGTAGAGCTGGGTTTGCTGGGGCAGCTGTCATATATAGAGATATAGCAGAGCTGAGTGTGCAGGGACAGCTGTCATATACAGATATAGCAGTGCTAGGTGTGTTTGGGCAGCTGTCATGTGTATAGATGTATTTTTTTTTTTTTTACAGTCAGTTGTAATGCAGCCTTTATGGCTGTGAGGGTAAATGCTTTAGCAGACAGTAAAATTAGATCACACTAGCGGCTGCTGTGAAGGGGCCCTGAACACGATATTTAACTAACTTAAAAATAAACTGTCACACACGCTGCCGGGGCGCCGGGCCCCCTTGGCAGCCCGGGCCCCGAAGCAGCTGCTTCCCCGGTAGTTACGCCACTGCCCGGGGCCGAACGGCTCCCCCGCATTGACATTGAGGATGCCATTTGCCTGCTATGGGACTCCTGAATGCTCTGAGACCTTTTTCCAAAGTATTAAAACACAAGAAAAACTGTTATTGTTGTAATCGTACTGACCCGTAGAATGAAGGGAACAGGTCAGTTGTGCTGCATAGGGTATGCTGAAAAAACACGAAACCCATAAAGCTGTGGCAGAATTGTGGGGATTTTTTTGGGTTGTTTTTTGTTTTTGCTTTTCAAATTCCAGCCCATTTGGAATGTTTTTTCCAGCTTCCCACTACATCTTATGGAATAGTAAATGGTGCCATTAGAAAGAACAACTTGTCCTGCAGAAAAAATCCCTCATACAGCTATGTGAATGAATCCCACCGCAGGTGCCGATACTAAGGAGGGACGGCTGGAAGGGACAGGTACTCTCACCTTAGACCCGGAGACGTCCGAGTCCTTACGTCCACTTTCTTTTAGGTCAGATGGAGTCCGGATCCTGGCGGAGGCAATCTGGCGTAGCTCCCGTAGTTTCAACTCCAGCCGCACAATCTGGTCGTCCAGGCTTTCGGAGTCGGGATCGCTGGTCTCCGCTGTCGCCGCCGGCACTTGAAAGGTGGGTGGTTCGTCCTGCGCAGCCGCTGCAGGCTCAGGTGAGGCGTCCGCTTTCCTCCCTCTTCGGATATTTTCTAGGGTAGCACAGAATCTCTCTGCATCTTGTAGTTCACGTACAGTCTTTTCCCTGCGAGGCAGCTCAGATGAGGGCCATGGGCTAACCCTCTTCTCTACCACTGTTGGTTGCCAGAATACATTCGGGCCAATGAAAGAGCCCCGTTCCTGAAAGGCATGATGGGCCGGTTCTGGAGAGCACACAGGTTCGCGCTCACAGCCAGGGTGGTCCTCATCAAGGTCCCAGTCCTCCATTTTCTTTTTAGGACGGGACACGGCAGTGGCGTAGGGGCCTCGCAGGCCCTCAGCAGGGGTGAACTCAACCTCCTCTCCCTCGCGGAGGTTATGCAAATGTTCTGGGAGGTAGCTCCGCTTGACGGACCTCCGATTTACATACAAGTCTCTTCCAGTAAGATAGTCCTTTATGAAACCGAAGCCTCGGTCCTTGTCAAAGGCCACAACCAACCCCATTCTCCTTTCCAGGCGGGGTTGGGTGTCAGTGTGGCACTCGTGAACGGTCTTTGCCAGTTCTTCATAGTAGTGTCGGGTATATAAAGCAAATGCTTTATATAAATATAAAAAAAAAATTTATCGGGTCGAAAGAAAAATTATGCAAACTATATTGACCCGTTAGATGGACATAAACATCTCAAAGAGTTCAATCAAGAACCTGATTATTTTGTGCAATCAGTAAAACAGGGTACAAGCGTCTATGCAAAAATATAAATGGTTTATTATACAATAGGTTAAAATACAAACGAAAATGAATCAACATAAATTTCAATAATATACAATGATATGCAGTACCCAGAATTCACCACTATATGATACCAACAAAACACTACTCAACCAACACAAGAATATTATGCAATACAGCTTTAAATCTGTGAGAGATATACAATCAATGGATTATGCTGAAAACTCAATCAAGAAGATGACAAATACGAGCCCTTGCTCCGCCCAAAAATGATGACCAATCTTTGAGATAATGGTAGTATTGCAACAAAACTTATAAATTATTGGCTTGATATCAAACTAGGGAATTCAAAGATTCCCAACAAAGAGTTTCTCCAATATTATCCTCTTTTTTTCAGTTATATGCATCGTAACTGAAATCAGAGAAAATACCGATGTAGCAACTAATGTTACACGTCCGCAAATGCGCGGGTATCTGGCTAAGTATCAAGCCAATTAATTTAGATCAATACTACATAAAACAAAATATACATTACCCAAGGGTCAAGTGATGTGCAGAGTCTTGGGGCAGCCAGCTCTCAAGAGTTTTTCCCGATTAATCCAAATGATTTTCCAGAGATCTATAATCCAAATGTTTGTTTCTCTTTTTTTTCCTTTTCTCCCTTTTTCTTTTTTTTTTCTTTCTGGTAACTGGTTTCTTAACCCAAAACTTATCAGATGAACACGCCCTCCGAGTTTGGAACTTTCCAATCATTGTTGGAGGGGTGTGTGCATTGATAAGGAGCATGACGTCATAATACTACCCAGAATGCAATTTTGCTACTGATGTAGTATTAACCGCTCATATCTAGGTGGCACTGTTGTATAAGCAATAAGCGACATACCATTAAGGGTTAACTCACACATGCCCAATATTTTCAACACTTCACACCTCTGACATCTGGGGCCTTGTCTCAGGGCTGAGGGACAAACTTTGATACATGAATATATACTTTGAGGAACATCTAGACCATTCTCACACTGTGGAATTCATGTTCAGATAGGAAAAATACAATGAAGCCTCAGAATCTACAGGTGCGGTGTATCTTCTAACTTTCTAAATGTATAATATATTGTTACAATAACAGTAGCTTTTGAACAGCACAGTAATCTTCTCATGGACTTACTTCGGCCTACATGAAAATCCATACAAAACAGTGAATATAAATCAACATTGCTCTTAAAGGCAATGAATACCCATTATAACTAAAATAAGTAAATATAAATGTTTACACTTATGAAAAAGCACAACAGTAGATTTTGGTTTTAGTTGTTTTCTTTATTGCGGCCTCCCGGATCTCTGCCATCAACGCTGACCACTTGAACGAGGGCTGGAAGAAGTCTCTCCAGGAGCCATAGTAGGTCTCCGGTTGCGTCCTCGGTGGCGGGCAGGCGGGTCTCTCCGGTCCCGGAGAGTAGGCCGGTGGAGCGTCCTCTTGCTCTACACCAGTCACATTCATGGTTAGCAAATCAGGCGCAGACATCTCAGCAGAGCAGTCCTCACTCCTCAACATGCTCGATCCTTCTCTGGAGAGCGACAGGGTGGCGCCAACAAGTTCAGACAGATCCTCCATTTGCACTGGGAGGCCGCCCCCCAGGTACTCCAGTATGGGGGAGGCGGAGTCCATTTCAGCAGACATGCAAATGTCCAGACAGGGCGGTGGCGCCAGCATACAGCCTTCCCGCACTTTTCCGCAGAAGGCGCCAATTTTTACCGCCAATTCAGGATGAAGATGACGCAGCAAACAAATCAAATCAAGCTCAGCGGCCATCTTTGTGCAAAATAGCTGTCTATTCACTGACAGCAAGCGGTGGCTTAAATAAGTAGAAAACAGTCCACACAATGCAATTTTCACACCGCAATTATTACAGTTCACTTTGGCCCAGCAATTTTCAATAAAACAATTGGGGCATGTCGCTTTAAGACAACTTACAGCACACAGTTTTAAATCCGCAATGGCGCAGGAATATTCGTATCCTGTTCGTGACGCCAGTTTATGCAACACGCCAGACCTGCAGGGTATAGCGAAGTGAGGTCACGGTTATGGGCAATCGAGGGTTACTCACTGTATTGGAGAACCCTGGGCAGGCGCGTGGCAGTGAAGGAGAGGTAGACACGGTTCCTCTGGGGCACACTCTGTATATAGGGCCCAGGCCTGATGGTGGGTGAGGTGCCCTGGATGTTACAGGTGTTTTGAGTGCCTGGGGCAAGGTCCCTGTTGGATTCGTGACGCCAGTGCCTTTGGACGGTGGCACGCCGGTTGGTAGTTGGAATGATGGAGGTACACAGGTATAATAGTGAACCAAACGTTACTTTTACTGAACAGTCCAACTTTGTACAGAAGGCAGTAACACAGTCTTTCAATCACAGTCCACAAGTAGGCTTATTCACAGAATGGCAGGCAATATTTATGCAAGATACGCAGAGGGTAAACTTCACAAGCACTCAGCAGCAGGTTGTACCTTTCCTCAGAATCAATGTACACTGTCCTTTCTAGAACTCCTGCTCTGGCTTCATCTCCCAAGGCCCGGATGCCTAAAGGGTGGCTTAAATCGTTGGTTACTCTATCTTCCTCAGGTATTAATTAAATCCTTGCTTTCCTTTCTATTTGCATCTGCCCATCAGGGTTGCTTGGCTTACCCTGGAGTTTCCTCACTTGGCTGTTGATTGACTGTGGGTTTCTCCCAGGAGGTTGGGTCCTGCAACTGGGGTGTCTTCAGAGCTAACTAAGGCTCTCTTGGTTTCAGGCAGGCTGGATCTTCTCACTAGCCTCCTGGACATCACTAGCAGCCAGGGCTATCAAGCTGCATGGCAGGAGCAGGCTTTCTGGCCTCTGTCTTCTCAGACTCCTGACTCTGCACACACTGCACTGCACTGCACACACTAACACTCCCTGTCTGGGCCTGGACATTTATACTAGGGGCTCCCTATCTCCCTCTAGTGTCTGGGATGTCTAACTACACCCAACTAGGCCTGCTATTGCATCATACAGGGGTACATTGCATAGAAAAACACATTAGAACATACATTAAATGCACAATTAAATATAACATTTCTGTTCCTTGTGAGTAGGAGTAACGCGCACACCAATTGACCCTTGTGTAGTGCCCACCCCTTTCTAGTGGGACACTACATACCCCCACGCTATAACGTTGCCCGTCCTCGGCGCAACATGGAGGGGCCCTGCCCAGCTGGATACTGCACCTGAATCCCTACCTAGTGGGACACTTCAAGGGTGCAGAGTATTTTGGCTGTAGTTGGGTCTCCTGTGTGAACAGAGCAGTGGTGCAGGTGCGTGACCATCGCTCTATTCACTCTTTATGGGACTGCCAGGTGCAGCACTCTGCAGTCAGTCCCATAGAAGTGAGTGGTGCGACGGTCACACATGGGCATCCCCTCTCCATTCACACATCAGGTCACCTATCTTGTGGACCGCTTACAAATGTTCTTTATGGGAGCAACCCCTTTAAGTCCCAGAAATCCTTAGAGTATATTCACACGTGGCAGATTTGTTACATACGTTTCTGAAACTGAAGATCTTTACCCTTTGTAAGAAAAGGGCTGTTTGGGTTACACATGCGGATTCTTGCAAACTCTGTGGAACAGTCCCAGAAATGTCTAATCTACCAACATGTACATTCCCTGTAAAGGGTTGTTTTGTTCTAGCCAAGGATCGCAGTGTATCAGGGCAGCCATAGAGATGAATGGGGTGACAGGGCGACTTCCATGTTTGCAAAAAATAATCAAGACGGTTATAGCAGTCGGGGAAGCAACTACTGTTTTTGAACTTAAAGGGGCTGTCCACTTCTTTACAAGTGATGGCCTTTCCTCAGGACAAGCCAGTAATATCTGATCAGCGGGGGTCTGGCACCCCAAACCTCTACTGATCCGCTGTTCTGCAGTCGCTCTGCTCTCCCATTGTGTGTATTTCCATGATGCCATATACCTGCTTTATACATGTGATTTGTATCTTTCATACAGTTTGTATCATATATTTCAGCTTGTGGCAAAAAACAGATTTCCATTGAAAGGAGGTGGAAAATGTGAGAACCCAGGAACGTCCGTCTTACAGCGTTATAGTAAATGTGACTTCTCACAATGTGATGTCATCTTATTTTGCATTTAATGGGTTGTTCCACAAAACACATTAATTTCTTATCCACAGAATAGGGGGTAATGATCTGATCTGGGGGTCTGAGCACTGGGACCCCCACCGATCACAGGTCCTGTACCACTCCATTTTTTTTCTCTATGGATTAGCCAGAGATCTCCCAAAGTCCCACAGCCCCAATTTCACGGTTTGACCCCCGCCGATCACTTATCCCCTATCATGTTGTTTTCTGGGACGACCCCCCCCCCCCCCTCTTTAATGGCTAATTCAGGTTTTCTAGGTTTTTATAAATGATGGTCTTTCCCTGCGGACGCTGCGCGGTGTCACAGACCGATAAGAAACCCCTCCTAAAACAAGAGCAATAAAGTTCTGAACTTCAGTTGTGTTTGTGAATCGGCTTTATATTTGTACAGCGAGGAAAGTCCCCGGTGGTCGCCAGGCAGACTTCAGGGGTTGTGCCAAGTTTATAGGTTATTCCCTATCCACAGGATATGCGATAAGAAGGTGATCGGTGCACGTGCACTGCCGCTCCATTCATTCTCGATAGGTGAGCGCTGTTCTCCGCTATCTCCGGCGCCCCGTATAGAATGAATGGAGTGGCAGTGTGCTTTCAAGGTCTGCCACTTCATCGGAACGGGACCCCCGTTCTCGTGATGGGTGGGGGTCCGACTGCTAATCAGCTAATTAGCCCCTGTGGATAGGGGATAACTTATAAACCTGGCACAACCCCTTTACAAAGAATATTCAAAATGTGCTTCAGTTCTAGATATTCATTTCCCGATAAATCTTTCACACCTGCACATCTGTGCACGCACCGCTGCAGCCCGTCACTGTTCACCGCTGCAGCCCGTCACTGTTCACCGCTGCAGCCCGTCACTGTTCACCGCTGCAGCCCGTCACTGTTCACCGCTGCAGCCCGTCACTGTTCACTGCGTTAGGCTGATTTCACACTTCGGGCAGAGGATCCCAATACCGCAGAAAAATGCTTCAGTTTATTGTCAATGGGGACAAAACGTAACTGAACAGAAGAGAACAGAGAGCTCCAGAATGCATTCCGTGCCATTTGGCTGTGTTCCCAAACTGGAGAGCAAACTGCAGTTTTCTTTCCATCGTGAGATGTGGACCAAAACCGGCATGACCCACAATGCAAGTCAATGGTGCCGGATGCGTTTTCCCGGAGACAATAGAAAACTGATCCGTCCCCCATCGACTTTCAATGGAGTTTATGACGTCATTGCTATGTCAGGCAAACACACAGGTGTGAAAGTAGCCTTAGACCACTGAGGACAGTGATTGGCTGCAGCGGTCACATTCAGTATAGCAGCACATCCCCGCAGTAGTTAGTAAACAGGCAGTGGAAGGAGGTTCGGACCAGCACCACAGAGTGAAAGAGAAGCACTCCCGGGGCCAGGGGCGTAACTAGAAGTGACTGGGCCCCACAGCAAATATTTGTAAGGGCCCCCCTCAGCGCGCTTCGCACCTCCCTCCTCCTGTGTAAACCCCACTCCTTTGGCACAGTGTAGAGGTATACTGTATATTGTGTGGCACAGTGTAGCGGTATACTGTATATTGTGTGGCACAGTATAGAGGTATACTGTATATTGTGTGGCACAGTGTAGCGGTATACTGTATATTGTGGGGCACAGTGTAGAGGTATACTGTATATTGTGTGGCACAGTGTAGCGGTATACTGTATATTGTGTGGCACAGTATAGAGGTATACTGTATATTGTGTGGCACAGTGTAGCGGTATACTGTATATTGTGTGGCACAGTGTAGAGGTATACTGTATATTGTGGGGCACAGTGTAGCGGTATACTGTATATTGTGTGGCACAGTATAGAGGTATACTGTATATTGTGTGGCACAGTGTAGAGGTATACTGTATATTGTGTGGCACAGTGTAGAGGTATATTGTGAGGCACAGTGTAGCGGTATACTGTATATTGTGTGGCACAGTGTAGAGGTATATTGTGAGGCACAGTGTAGCGGTATACTGTATATTGTGTGGCACAGTGTTGAGGTATATTGTGAGGCACAGTGTAGCGGTATACTGTATATTGTGTGGCACAGTGTAGCGGTATATTGTGAGGCACAGTGTAGAGGTATACTGTATATTGTGTCTCACAGTGTAGCGGTATACTGTATATTGTGTGGCACAGTGTAGAGGTATACTGTATATTGTGTGGCACAGTAGCAGTATACTGTATATTGTGAGGCACAGTGTAGAGGTATACTGTATATTGTGGGGCACAGTGTAGAGGTATACTGTATATTGTGTGGCACAGTGTAGCAGTATACTGTACATTGTGGGGCACAGTGTAGGCTATATGTGCATAACATAAACATACTCCACATGAACACTTACAGTTACTTGGCTCGGCCCTTGGGGATCTCGGACGCCACTTCCACACTTTGGCCGGGGGCTCGGCGGAGCTGATGTTGTGTTTTATCCTAATGAGAAAGATTTTATAATAAGGATTTGGAGAAGGGGCAGTGGGATAGCAAAGCAGGGAGAGGCCGGTGCTGCTACTAGGGGGTCATACCATGGGGCAGTAATAAAACCCACCATAATGCCCCCCCCCCCCCAGTAGTAATAATTCTCCTTATAATGTGACAGTGCAAAAAATACACCCTTGTAATGCCCCCAGTTGAGCTAATGTCCCCATAGTGCCCCCATAATGTGCCAGTATAAAATACCCCTATATAGTGCCCCCAGTAAATTCCCCCATAGTGCTCCTCTCCCCCCTTCCTGCTAGTGCCCCCCAAAATGTACCAGTATAAAATGCCCCATATATAGTGCCCCAGTAGATGCCCCTCAGTGCCCGGCCTCTGATAGGCTGCCAGCCTAGTGTCCCCCATAATGCCCCCCAATAATGTGCCAGTATCAAGTGCCTCTCCCCCCCCCACATGTCCCAGTATCATAGTGCCATCTCCCCCCATGTGCCAGTATCAAGTGCCTCTCTCCTTCCCACCCCCCATGTGCCAGTATCAAGTGCCTCTCTCTTCCCCCATGTGCCAGTATCATAGTGCCATCTCCCCCGCAAAAAAGTGCCAGTATTAAGTGCCTCTCCCCCCATGTGCCAGTATCAAGTGCCTCTCTCCCTCCCCCCTCCCCATGTGCCAGTATCAGGTGCCTCCCCCCCCCATGTGCCAGTATCAAGTGCCAACCCCCCCTCTCCCCTCCAGGTGCCAGTATCAGGTGCCTCCCCCCCCCCATGTCCCAGTATCATAGTGCCATCTTCCCCCCCACCACCACCACAAAAAAAGTGCCAGTATCAAGTGCCTCTCTCCCCCCCCCCCCATGCCAGTATCAGGTGCCAACCCCACTCCCCCCATGGCAGTAACAGTGGGTATTAAAAAAATAATAATAAACACTTCTACTTACCTCCATGTCAGCGATGCGATGCAGCCTCTTCCTGTGTCCCGCCTTGTATTGTGTCCCGCCCTGTATGTCCTTATATGGAGTCAGTGCTTGTATTTCAGAAAAGAGTCTGCTGGGATTCGAACCCACGACCTTCTGCTTCAGAGGCAGAGCAGCTAACCACTAGACCATAGGAGCTGCCTTGATGCTGGCTGAAAAAATATGAGACTTCTACTGTTATAGCTGGCTAAGTGTACATCTATACACATGGCAGCTGCTCATATTTAGAGATGTAGCAGAGCTGAATGTGCTGAGACAGCTGTCATATACAGATATAGCAGTATCTCAGATATATCTCTATATGACAGCTGTTCCAGCACACTCAGCTCTGCTATATCTCTATATATGATAGCTGTCATGTGTATAGATGTAGCAGAGCTGGGTGTGTTTAGGCATCTGTCATGTGTATAGATGTAGTAGAGCTGGGTTTGCTGGGGCAACTGTCATATATAGAGATATAGCAGAGCTGAGCGTGATGGGACAGCTGTCATATAGATATATAGCAGTGCTGGTGTGTTGGGGCAGCTGTCATGTGTATAGATGTAGCAGAGCTGGCTGTGTTTCGGCAGCTGTCATGTGTATAGATGTAGTAGAGCTGGGTGTGTTTGGGCATCTGTCATGTATAGATGTAGTAGAGCTGGGTTTGCTGGGGCAGCTGTCATATATAGAGATATAGCAGAGCTGAGTGTGCTGGTGCAGCTGTCATGTGTATAGATGTAGCAGAGCTGGGTGTGTTTAGGCATCTGTCATGTGTATAGATGTAGTAGAGCTGGGTTTGCTGGGGCAGCTGTCATATATAGAGATATAGCAGAGCTGAGTGTGCTGGGACAGCTGTCATATAGATATATAGCAGTGCTGGTGTGTTGGGGGCAGCTGTCATGTGTATAGATGTAGCAGAGCTGGCTGTGTTTTGGCAGCTGTCATGTGTATAGATGTAGTAGAGCTGGGTTTGCTGGGGCAGCTGTCATATATAGAGATATAGCAGAGCTGAGTGTGCAGGGACAGCTGTCATATACAGATATAGCAGTGCTAGGTGTGTTTGGGCAGCTGTCATGTGTATAGATGTATTTATTTATTTTTTACAGTCAGTTGTAATGCAGCCTTTATGGCTGTGAGGGTAAATGCTTTGCCACTGATTCACTAATAGATTGGAGGTTGTGGGTTCGAATCCCAGACCAGGAGACTTTAGCAGACAGTAAAATTAGATCACACTAGCGGCTGCTGTGAAGGGGCCCTGAACACGATATTTAACTAACTTAAAAATTAACTGTCACACACGCTGCCAGGGCGCCGGGCCCCGAAGCAGCTGCTTCCCCGGTAGTTACGCCACTGCCCGGGGCCGAACGGCTCCCCCGCATTGAGGATGCCATTTGCCTGCTATGGGACTCCTGAATGCTCTGAGACCTTTTTCCAAAGTATTAAAACACAAGAAAAACTGTTATTGTTGTAATCGTACTGACCCGTAGAATGAAGGGAACAGGTCAGTTGTGCTGCATAGGGTATGCTGAAAAAACACGAAACCCATAAAGCTGTGGCAGAATTGTGGGGATTTTTTTGGGTTGTTTTTTGTTTTTGCTTTTCAAATTCCAGCCCATTTGGAATGTTTTTTCCAGCTTCCCACTACATCTTATGGAATAGTAAATGGTGCCATTAGAAAGAACAACTTGTCCTGCAGAAAAAATCCCTCATACAGCTATGTGAATGAAAAACATAATCTAAATGGGGGGGGGGGGGGGGTCCTATAAGTGACATTGTTTCATTTCAGTGCACATTTTATTTTCCAGGAAGAAGTGTGACCGTCCCCCTTTGGCTCTTCCTGCTTGTACTGGTTATTATTAGGGATGAGCGAACTCGAACTGTATAGTTCGGGTTCGTACCGAATTTTGGGGTGTCCGTGACACGGACCCGAACCCGGACATTTTCGTAAAAGTCCGGGTTCGGGTTCGGTGTTCGTCGCTTTCTTCGCGCTTTTGTGACGCTTTCTTGGCGCTTTTTGAAAGGCTGCAAAGCAGCCAATCAACAAGCGTCATACTACTTGCCCCAAGAGGCCATCACAGCCATGCCTACTATTGGCATGGCTGTGATTGGCCAGAGCACCATGTGACCCAGCCTCTATTTAAGCTGGAGTCACATAGCGCCGCCCGTCACTCTGCTCTGATTAGCGTAGGGAGAGGTTGCGGCTGCGACAGTAGGGCGAGATTAGGCAGATTAACTCCTCCAAAGGACTTGATTAACTGATCGATCTGCAGCTGTGGATCATTGAGCTGCTGATCCTCAATTGCTCACTGTTTTTAGGCTGCACAGACCGTTTGTCAGTCTCATTTTTCTGGGGTGATCGGCGGCCATTTTGTGTCTTGTGGTGCGCCAGCACAAGCTGCGACCAAGTGCATTTAACCCTCAATGGTGTGGTTGTTTTTTGGCTAAAGCCTACATCAGGGTGAAGCTGTCACACCAAGTGCATTTAACCAGCAATAGTCTGTTCATTTTTTGGCCATATACAAAATCAGGGGCAAGCTGCGCCTGTCACCAAGTGCATTTAACCCTCAATGGTGTGGTTGTTTTTTGGCTAAAGCCTACATCAGGGTGAAGCTGTGACACCAAGTGCATTTAACCAGCAATAGTCTGTTCATTTTTTGGCCATATACAAAATCAGGGGCAAGCTGCGCCTGTCACCAAGTGCATTTAACCCTCAATGGTGTGGTTGTTTTTTGGCTAAAGCCTACATCAGGGTGAAGCTGTCACACCAAGTGCATTTAACCAGCAATAGTCTGTTCATTTTTTGGCCATATACAAAATCAGGGGCAAGCTGCGCCTGTCACCAAGTGCATTTAACCCTCAATGGTGTGGTTGTTTTTTGGCTAAAGCCTACATCAGGGTGAAGCTGTCACACCAAGTGCATTTAACCAGCAATAGTCTGTTCATTTTTTGGCCATATCCCAGTCTAATTCTGTCACTAAATCCATACCGGTCACCCAGCGCCTAAATACTAGGCCTCAAATTTATATCCAGCTAAATCTGTCCCTAGTGCTGTAGCTGGGCGAGTTATTTAGTGTCCGTTCAAGCACATTTCTTGTTCTGGGTTGAAATACAATTCTCAATTTAGCAATTTCATAATTTAGTGGTTCCTGCTATATCAGAGCTCTTTGAAATCTATCCCAAAAAGGGTATATAATATTGAAGGTGCACATAGGGTCATTCAGAGTAACTTCACACACACCCGCTACTGTGTATTTCCAAGTCTAATTCTGTCACTAAATCCATACCGGTGACCCAGCGCCTAAATACTAGGCCTCAAATTTAATTCCCTCTAAATCTCTCGTTACCCACCGCTGTACTGTTGTTGCTGGGCAAGATATTTAGTGTCCGTCAAAGCACATTTTTTGTTCTGGGTTGAAGTACAATTCCCAATTTAGCAATTTCATAATTTAGTGGTTTCTGCTATATCAGAGCTATTTGAAATCTATCCCAAAAAGGGTATATAATATTGAAGGTGCACATAGGGTCATTCAGAATAACTTCACACACACGCTTCTGTGCATTTCCAAGTCTAATTCTGTCACTAAACCCATACCTGTCACCCAGCGCCTAAATACTAGGCCTCAAATTTAAATCCCTCTAAATCTCTCGTTACCGTTGTCCTGTTGTAGCTGGGAAAGTTATTTAGTGTCCGTCAAAGCACATTTTTTGTTCTGGGTTGAAGTACAATTCCCAATTTAGCAATTTCATAATTTAGTGGTTTCTGCTATATCAGAGCTATTTGAAATCTATCCCAAAAAGGGTATATAATATTGAAGGTGCACATAGGGTCATTCAGAATAACTTCACACACACCCGCTACTGTGTATTTCCAAGTCTAATTCTGTCACTAAACCCATACCTGTCACCCAGCGCCTAAATACTAGGCCTCAAATTTAAATCCCTCTAAATCTCTCGTTACCGTTGTCCTGTTGTAGCTGGGAAAGTTATTTAGTGCCCGTCAAAGCACATTTTTTGTTCTGGGTTGAAGTACAATTCCCAATTTAGCAATTTCATAATTTAGTGGTTCCTGCTATATCAGAGCTATTTGAAATCTATCCCAAAAAGGGTATATAATATTGAAGGTGCACATAGGGTCATTCAGAATAACTTCACACACACCCGCTACTGTGTATTTCCAAGTCTAATTCTGTCACTAAATCCATACCGGTGACCCAGCGCCTAAATACTAGGCCTCAAATTTAATTCCCTCTAAATCTCTCGTTACCCACCGGTGTACTGTTGTTGCTGGGCAAGATATTTAGTGTCCGTCAAAGCACATTTTTTGTTCTGGGTTGAAGTACAATTCCCAATTTAGCAATTTCATAATTTAGTGGTTTCTGCTATATCAGAGCTATTTGAAATCTATCCCTAAAAGGGTATATAATATTGAAGGTGCACATAGGGTCATTCAGAATAACTTCACACACACCCGCTACTGTGTATTTCCAAGTCTAATTCTGTCACTAAACCCATACCTGTCACCCAGCGCCTAAATACTAGGCCTCAAATTTAAATCCCTCTAAATCTCTCGTTACCCACCACTGTACTGTTGTTGCTGGGCAAGATATTTAGTGTCCGTCAAAGCACATTTTTTGTTCTGGGTTGAAGTACAATTCCCAATTTAGCAATTTCATAATTTAGTGGTTTCTGCTATATCAGAGCTATTTGAAATCTATCCCTAAAAGGGTATATAATATTGAAGGTGCACATAGGGTCATTCAGAATAACTTCACACACACGCTTCTGTGCATTTCCAAGTCTAATTCTGTCACTAAATCCATACCGGTGACCCAGCGCCTAAATACTAGGCCTCAAATTTAATTCCCTCTAAATCTCTCGTTACCCACCGCTGTACTGTTGTTGCTGGGCAAGATATTTAGTGTCCGTCAAAGCACATTTTTTGTTCTGGGTTGAAGTACAATTCCCAATTTAGCAATTTCATAATTTAGTGGTTTCTGCTATATCAGAGCTATTTGAAATCTATCCCTAAAAGGGTATATAATATTGAAGGTGCACATAGGGTCATTCAGAATAACTTCACACACACCCGCTACTGTGTATTTCCAAGTCTAATTCTGTCACTAAATCCATACCGGTGACCCAGCGCCTAAATACTAGGCCTCAAATTTAATTCCCTCTAAATCTCTCGTTACCCACCACTGTACTGTTGTTGCTGGGCAAGATATTTAGTGTCCGTCAAAGCACATTTTTTGTTCTGGGTTGAAGTACAATTCCCAATTTAGCAATTTCATAATTTAGTGGTTTCTGCTATATCAGAGCTATTTGAAATCTATCCCTAAAAGGGTATATAATATTGAAGGTGCACATAGGGTCATTCAGAATAACTTCACACACACGCTTCTGTGCATTTCCAAGTCTAATTCTGTCACTAAATCCATACCGGTGACCCAGCGCCTAAATACTAGGCCTCAAATTTAAATCCCTCTAAATCTCTCGTTACCCACCGCTGTACTGTTGTTGCTGGGCAAGATATTTAGTGTCCGTCAAAGCACATTTTTTGTTCTGGGTTGAAGTACAATTCCCAATTTAGCAATTTCATAATTTAGTGGTTTCTGCTATATCAGAGCTATTTGAAATCTATCCCTAAAAGGGTATATAATATTGAAGGTGCACATAGGGTCATTCAGAATAACTTCACACACACGCTTCTGTGCATTTCCAAGTCTAATTCTGTCACTAAATCCATACCGGTGACCCAGCGCCTAAATACTAGGCCTCAAATTTAAATCCCTCTAAATCTCTCGTTACCCACCGCTGTACTGTTGTTGCTGGGCAAGATATTTAGTGTCCGTCAAAGCACATTTTTTGTTCTGGGTTGAAGTACAATTCCCAATTTAGCAATTTCATAATTTAGTGGTTCCTGCTATATCAGAGCTATTTGAAATCTATCCCAAAAAGGGTATATAATATTGAAGGTGCACATTGGGTCATTCAGAATAACTTCACACACACCCGCTACTGTGTATTTTCAAGTCTAATTCTGTCACTAAACCCATACCTGTCACCCAGCGCCTAAATACTAGGCCTCAAATTTAAATCCCTCTAAATCTCTCGTTACCCACCGCTGTACTGTTGTTGCTGGGCAAGATATTTAGTGTCCGTCAAAGCACATTTTTTGTTCTGGGTTGAAGTACAATTCCCAATTTAGCAATTTCATAATTTAGTGGTTTCTGCTATATCAGAGCTATTTGAAATCTATCCCTAAAAGGGTATATAATATTGAAGGTGCACATAGGGTCATTCAGAATAACTTCACACACACGCTTCTGTGCATTTCCAAGTCTAATTCTGTCACTAAATCCATACCGGTCACCCAGCGCCTAAATACTAGGCCTCAAATTTATATCCCGCTGAATTTGAATACAATACATTGGGCCAAATAATATATTTGTTGTTGTGGTGAACCATAACAATGAGAAAAACATCTAGTAAGGGACGCGGACGTGGACATGGTCGTGGTGGTGTTAGTGGACCCTCTGGTGCTGGGAGAGGACGTGGCCGTTCTGCCACATCCACACGTCCTAGTGTACCAACTACCTCAGGTCCCAGTAGCCGCCAGAATTTACAGCGATATATGGTGGGGCCCAATGCCGTTCTAAGGATGGTAAGGCCTGAGCAGGTACAGGCATTAGTCAATTGGGTGGCCGACAGTGGATCCAGCACGTTCACATTATCTCCCACCCAGTCTTCTGCAGAAAGCGCACAGATGGCGCCTGAAAACCAACCCCATCAGTCTGTCACATCACCCCCATGCATACCAGGGAAACTGTCTCAGCCTCAAGTTATGCAGCAGTCTCTTATGCTGTTTGAAGACTCCGCTGGCAGGGTTTCCCAAGGGCATCCACCTAGCCCTTCCCCAGCGGTGAAAGACATAGAATGCACTGACGCACAACCACTTATGTTTCCTGATGATGAGGACATGGGAATACCACCTCAGCATGTCTCTGATGATGACGAAACACAGGTGCCAACTGCTGCGTCTTTCTGCAGTGTGCAGACTGAACAGGAGGTCAGGGATCAAGACTGGGTGGAAGACGATGCAGGGGACGATGAGGTCCTAGACCCCACATGGAATGAAGGTCGTGCCACTGACTTTCACAGTTCGGAGGAAGAGGCAGTGGTGAGACCGAGCCAACAGCGTAGCAAAAGAGGGAGCAGTGGGCAAAAGCAGAACACCCGCCGCCAAGAGACTCCGCCTGCTACTGACCGCCGCCATCTGGGACCGAGCACCCCAAAGGCAGCTTCAAGGAGTTCCCTGGCATGGCACTTCTTCAAACAATGTGCTGACGACAAGACCCGAGTGGTTTGCACGCTGTGCCATCAGAGCCTGAAGCGAGGCATTAACGTTCTGAACCTGAGCACAACCTGCATGACCAGGCACCTGCATGCAAAGCATGAACTGCAGTGGAGTAAACACCTTAAAACCAAGGAAGTCACTCAGGCTCCCCCTGCTACCTCTTCTGCTGCTGCCGCCTCGGCCTATTCTGCTGCTGCCGCCTCGGCCTCTTCCTCCGCCTCTGGAGGAACGTTGGCACCTGCCGCCCAGCAAACAGGGGATGTACCACCAACACCACCACCACCACCTCCGTCACCAAGCGTCTCAACCATGTCACACGCCAGCGTTCAGCTCTCCATCTCACAAACATTTGATAGAAAGCGTAAATTCCCACCTAGCCACCCTCGATCCCTGGCCCTGAATGCCAGCATTTCTAAACTACTGGCCTATGAAATGCTGTCATTTAGGCTGGTGGACACAGACAGCTTCAAACAGCTCATGTCGCTTGCTGTCCCACAGTATGTTGTTCCCAGCCGGCACTACTTCTCCAAGAGAGCCGTGCCTTCCCTGCACAACCAAGTATCCCATAAAATCAAGTGTGCACTGCGCAACGCCATCTGTAGCAAGGTCCACCTAACCACAGATACGTGGACCAGTAAGCACGGCCAGGGACGCTATATCTCCCTAACTGCACACTGGGTAAATGTAGTGGCAGCTGGGCCCCAGGCGGAGAGCTGTTTGGCGCACGTCCTGCCGCCGCCAAGGATCGCAGGGCAACATTCTTTGCCTCCTGTTGCCACCTCCTCCTTCTCGGCTTCCTCCTCCTCTTCTTCCACCTGCTCATCCAGTCAGCCACACACCTTCACCACCAACTTCAGCACAGCCCGGGGTAAACGTCAGCAGGCCATTCTGAAACTCATATGTTTGGGGGACAGGCCCCACACCGCACAGGAGTTGTGGCGGGGTATTGAACAACAGACCGACGAGTGGTTGCTGCCGGTGAGCCTCAAGCCCGGCCTGGTGGTGTGTGATAATGGGCGAAATCTCGTTGCAGCTCTGGGACTAGCCAATTTGACGCACATCCCTTGCTTGGCGCATGTGCTGAATTTGGTGGTGCAGAAGTTCATTCACAACTACCCCGACATGTCAGAGCTGCTGCATAAAGTGCGGGCCGTCTGTTCGCGCTTCCGGCGTTCACATCCTGCCGCTGCTCGCCTGTCTGCGCTACAGCGTAACTTCGGCCTTCCCGCTCACCGCCTCATATGCGACGTGCCCACCAGGTGGAACTCCACCTTGCACATGCTGGACAGACTGTGCGAGCAGCAGCAGGCCATAGTGGAGTTTCAGCTGCAGCACGCACGGGTCAGTCGCACTACAGAACAGCACCACTTCACCACCAATGACTGGGCCTCCATGCGAGACCTGTGTGCCCTGTTGCGCTGTTTCGAGTACTCCACCAACATGGCCAGTGGCGATGACACCGTTATCAGCGTTACAATACCACTTCTATGTCTCCTTGAGAAAACACTTAGGGCGATGATGGAACAGGAGGTGGCCCAGGAGGAGGAGGAGGAGGATGAGGAAGAGGGGTCATTTTTAGCACTTTCAGGCCAGTCTCTTCGAAGTGACTCAGAGGGAGGTTTTTTGCAACAGCAGAGGCCAGGTACAAATGTGGCCAGCCAGGGCCCACTACTGGAGGACGAGGAGGACGAGGATGAGGAGGAGGTGGAGGAGGATGAGGATGAAGCATGGTCACAGCGGGGTGGCACCCAACGCAGCTCGGGTCCATCACTGGTGCGTGGCTGGGGGGAAAGGCAGGACGATGACGATACGCCTCCCACAGAGGACAGCTTGTCCTTACCCCTGGGCAGCCTGGCACACATGAGCGACTACATGCTGCAGTGCCTGCGCAACGACAGCAGAGTTGCCCACATTTTAACCTGTGCGGACTACTGGGTTGCCACCCTGCTGGATCCACGCTACAAAGACAATGTGCCCACCTTACTTCCTGCACTGGAGCGTGATAGGAAGATGCGCGAGTACAAGCGCACGTTGGTAGACGCGCTACTGAGAGCATTCCCAAATGTCACAGGGGAACAAGTGGAAGCCCAAGGCCAAGGCAGAGGAGGAGCAAGAGGTCGCCAAGGCAGCTGTGTCACGGCCAGCTCCTCTGAGGGCAGGGTTAGCATGGCAGAGATGTGGAAAACTTTTGTCAACACGCCACAGCTAACTGCACCACCACCTGATACGCAACGTGTTAGCAGGAGGCAACATTTCACTAACATGGTGGAACAGTACGTGTGCACACCCCTCCACGTACTGACTGATGGTTCGGCCCCATTCAACTTCTGGGTCTCTAAATTGTCCACGTGGCCAGAGCTAGCCTTTTATGCCTTGGAGGTGCTGGCCTGCCCGGCAGCCAGCGTTTTGTCTGAACGTGTATTCAGCACGGCAGGGGGCGTCATTACAGACAAACGCAGCCGCCTGTCTACAGCCAATGTTGACAAGCTGACGTTCATAAAAATGAACCAGGCATGGATCCCACAGGACCTGTCCGTCCCTTGTCCAGATTAGACATTAACTACCTCCCCATAACCATATATTATTGGACTCCAGGGCACTTCCTCATTCAATCCTATTTTTATTTTCATTTTACCATTATATTGCGATGCTACCCAAAGTTGAATGAACCTCTCCTCTGCCTGTGTGCTAGGCCTAAATATATGCCAATGGACTGTTGCAGTGGTGGCTGACATGAAGCCTGATTCTCTGCTATGACATGCAGACTAATTCTCTGCTGACATGAAGCCAGATTGTCTGTTACGGGACCTCTCTGCTCTGCCTGTGTGCTAGGCCTAAATATATGCCAATGGACTGTTGCAGTGGTGGGTGACGTGAAGCCTCATTCTCTGCTATGACATGCAGACTGATTCTCTGCTGACATGAAGCCAGATTCTCTGTTACGGGACCTCTCTCCTCTGCCTGTGTGTGTGCTGGGCCTAAATATATGCCAATGGACTGTTGCAGTGGTGGCTGACGTGAAGCCTCATTCTCTGCTATGACATGCAGACTAATTCTCTGCTGACATGAAGACAGATTCTCTGTTACGGGACCTCCCTCCTCTGCCTGGGTGCTGGGCCTAAATATATGCCAATGGACTGTTGCAGTGGTGGCTGACGTGAAGCCTCATTCTCTGCTATGACATGCAGACTGATTCTCTGCTGACATGAAGCCAGATTCTCTGTTACGGGACCTCTCTCCTCTGCCTGTGTGTGTGCTGGGCCTAAATATATGCCAATGGACTGTTGCAGTGGTGGCTGACGTGAAGCCTCATTCTCTGCTATGACATGCAGACTGATTCTCTGCTGACATGAAGCCAGATTCTCTGTTACGGGACCTCTCTCCTCTGCCTGTGTGTGTGCTGGGCCTAAATATATGCCAATGGACTGTTGCAGTGGTGGCTGACGTGAAGCCTCATTCTCTGCTATGACATGCAGACTAATTCTCTGCTGACATGAAGACAGATTCTCTGTTACGGGACCTCCCTCCTCTGCCTGGGTGCTGGGCCTAAATATATGCCAATGGACTGTTGCAGTGGTGGCTGACGTGAAGCCTCATTCTCTGCTATGACATGCAGACTAATTCTCTGCTGACATGAAGACAGATTCTCTGTTACGGGACCTCTCTCCTCTGCCTGGGTGCCGGGGCCTAAATATCTGAGAATGGACTGTTCCAGTGGTGGGTGACGGGAAGCCAGATTCTCTGCTATGGAACCTCTCTCCAATTGATTTTGGTTAATTTTTATTTATTTAATTTTTATTTTAATTCATTTCCCTATCCACATTTGTTTGCAGGGGATTTACCTACATGTTGCTGCCTTTTGCAGCCCTCTAGCTCTTTCCTGGGCTGTTTTACAGCCTTTTTAGTGCCGAAAAGTTCGGGTCCCCATTGACTTCAATGGGGTTCGGGTTCGGGACGAAGTTCGGATCGGGTTCGGATCCCGAACCCGAACATTTCCGGGATGTTCGGCCGAACTTCTCGAACCCGAACATCCAGGTGTTCGCTCAACTCTAGTTATTATCATATTAACCATTGTTCTACTGCTCGTCCTTGGTGGCACAGGTCAGTGTCCAGTATTTCATGTCCTCATTTAGGATGAAGTCATCACATAATGTTTGTCCCACCCATGGGGGGTTAAGAATGATTCCCGGGATCATGTGACGCATCTCCTTCCTCTGCCGTCCTGAGTGGCGCCCAATTATCCCCCGACTGTGCATGATGTCAGTCTAATACAAGGAGCGGTACATATATCAGTGTGACTGAGATAATAATCAAAAATAGTCATTTTATAGAAACCTGTATTAATAAGAATGCCGGGAGCATGAGGACATTTTATACGTTACGTGAAAGTCCTTTATCCCGGCGTCTGACAGTCCGTCAGTTTCACAAGACTGAGGGACGGAGCCTAGAAAACTGCTTAGGGAATTCTTAGGGTTTCTTCCAGGATGTTCTCTACCTTCCCAGTAATTGCACTAATCTCATACATGTCACACGTGATATCCCGTTACAGGTGAATGTCCTGCCCCTGTGACCACCCCCTCTGACCCCTGTGACGACGGCTGGATCGGGTACAAGAAAAGATGTTATTATTTCTCTGCCAATATTACCGAGTGGGAGAAGAGCCAGGAGTTCTGTGTCTCCAGGAATGCTACTCTTGCCATTATAGACTTAAGACATGAGCTGGTAGGTACCTATAGGCTGTAGGGCTGGTTCCTAGACTGCAAAATATACAAGGAGCATCACCACCATGCTGCTCTACATCAGGGCTGGCCAACCTGTGGCTCTCCAGCTGTTGTAAAACTACAATTCCCACCATGCCCTGCTGTAGACTGGTAGCTGTAAGCAGTCTAGGCATGCTGGGAGTTGTAGTTTTGCAACAGCTGGAGAGCCTCAGGTTGGCCATCCCTGCTCTACATTAACCACTTAACCTGAGCATCCATTGCTCCTGAGTTCCCTCTAGTGGCGGCTCTAGGTAGCTCTAGTGGCGGCTCTAGGTAGCTCTAATGGCGGCTCTAGGTTATCATTTGACTCTGTATTGTTTATTATTAAAGGGGTCTTCCAGGACTAACACGGATGACCTATCCATTGATCTGCTATTCAAGTAAATGGGAGCTGAGGTGCAGCACCAGAGAACTAATAATTCATGTACCCAATGGGCGGTCCGGGTATAATTCAAATAATATTCAAGCAAATGGCCCAAGACCATAATAACCCTGCTTCTGGCCTATCATTTAAAATGTAATTTTTATTTCTTATTATAATTAAAGAAAATGATAATCCCTAAAATAAAGAAAATATTAAAATCACATCCTGGTCAAACAGTTTTTCAGATGTCAATATAATAATGATAATATCTCTATAGATATTCAGTACCTTTACATTCAGGCACTGGATTACTACAGAGGTATGGCTATCATTTCCAGCAAATGGTTTGGCTGGTTAATAGGCCGTCACTCAGGGGGCACCTAGCCTTTCTGCTGCCTGAGGCGAACACTGACACAGCACCCCCCCCCCCCATGCCAATGTCTTATCCTAACCCCTTTCCTCCAGCCCATGGCCCTTCGGCGGCCCCTCTCTGGTGCTGCCTCATTGCTGGTGCACCCCTGCGGTCACTTATACAAGCGGTCTCTGTGCTCGGAGCTCTCACCTGCTGCAGTGATATCTGCTGTTTATAAGCGGTCACTTCATTTATTATGGGAGCTCCGATGTCTCACCTGTACCGCGCCGGTTTGGTGGTTATCACTTAGTCCGGTGAACAGTTCTGTATTTGATATGCTCAGGTCTCTCACCTGATGCAATGCTATTGAGGCTGTCACTTAATTCAGTGCACAGCTCTAGATTATATATAGTGTAGTTCAAAATATGGTACTTTATTGTATATATACAGGTTTCTCACCAGTGACTATCACCTGAAACAGTATACAGCGATATATGCTCAGGTCTCTCACTCAGTGCAGTACTATTTGTTGTTTGTAGCTAATCACTTTATTCAGTGTACAGCAATTATTATTATTTATTATTAAAGCGCCATTCATTCCATAGCGCTGTACATATGATAAGCGGTGCACATACATAATACAGACAATTGCACTAAGCATGAACAAGACGAGTTACAGACTGGTACAGAAGGAGACAGTGATAGGGGAAAGGATTGCGCTGCAAGAGAGGATTTTTTAAAAGTTCCTATTATTTTCTCTTTCTTACATTCGGAAAATCTTCAGTTAGATGGACCACATTCAATCATAGAAATTCAACAGATGCATGGAAACCTAAAATGCAGTGAAAGAAACGCACTATGGTGTAGTATGTTTAGACACCAGTCGCATCAGATGTATGCGATATACTGACAAGGATCACTTGTAATGCGCATAGAAAGAGATCGGTGTGTCTTCAGTCAAGGAGCTCAGGTTGTGGGGCAGGTCAGGCCCAGAAGATCTTTGTCTGAACTAGGATCCTACCAAGAGAGCGTCACTCCAAAATATCACCCGTCTCACACTTCCATAAGGCTCAAAAAAGGAAGGAAGGCGCAAAGATGGTGAAGTACGTACCAGTGGTTGCAATTGAAAAGGGTTTATTGTACTTACAAAAACACAGGAATAAAATTGTGTTAAAAACAATGTATGCTGCCCGACCCGGGTTTCGCCATAATGCTTCGTCTGGGGCGTTAATTGCTGAGTGGAGACAGCTGAATTTAAATTCACACAAGGTACCTCCCTTCTGGTGTGTAGCATCGTGACCTCTTGCAGTGTCCCAGGGGGTCAGTAGTGTATGCTGGGCTTGGTAGTGCAGAGTAACCCACTAACCTGGGATTCACTGTCGTCTTCAATCTGGGCAGCGACTGGAACAGGCAGTTCGTAAATATTCGTGACGCCAGTGTCAATTTAAACGGTGACACGCCGTGTAAAGTAATGTGGAATAACGGAACAACCACGGGATAGCCAACCAAAAACTAGAACTTTACTGAATGTCAGTAATAATCATGCACGGACATAGGTGGAAACGCAGTTCCCTTTGAAGACAGTTGGTTTGTATATTAGTACAGTTGGTTTATAGAAGTACAGACTGGCCGGTTTTAGCAATGTTCTTTACAGAGTGTTAATTACAGGAGTTGCAGTACAGGCGGCTTGCACTCTATTCCTGACTGGTCCTGAATATATGCGACTTATTCTCCAAGGTCTAATGCCCTATCTCTGGCGCATCCTTGAAGCTATTTTTATCTAGTACCTCCTCTGTTATCTTGAGTACCTCTTGCTTTATCAGATTGGCCTCTGTTGTATTCTGTGTCCCGGCTGGTTGATTATGATGTTTCGGCTAAAACGGATGATGACTCAGGAGGGGAACCTTTTCCTTGGATCCGGAACCCGGTTACAGGGCCTATAACACCCTCTCCTAGTCGGCAGGCTCCAGGCCTGCTCTACTCTCACAGGCCCATGGCCTGGCCTTGACTCAGACACAGGATCATCTCTGACTCCTTCTCCCACTGTCTGCCTGCTTACTACTCCCTGACTGGGCCTTATATAAACTAGGGTTCCCTAGCTCCCTCTAGTGACTCAGAGCTGGAATAACACCCTAGCCGGCCTGCACATGCACGTTTCACAGTAACAGGGAAATACATAGCATGACATTAGCAAGATGTTCTATACCAACCTCCCCATAAATACAGGGGGAACGACAGTACCCAAGTGACCCTTCTGTAGTGACGGGGTATTACTCTCCCGTACACTACATACCCCGCTGCTTTAAGCTGAGTACGACCTCGTACTCCATCAGGGCCCGCCCAACTGGAATCATGACCTGAAATAGAGAAAGACACATGTATGCATACAGATATGTCATTTATACTCTTATCAGACCCAATTGGCAAAGGTGAAGTGCGGTGACAAGGGGCGTCGTTCTCTTCTTCTCAGGATAGTGAGTGGAACGGGGGCGCTGACCTGGCACAGCGAGATGTTTAAAGAACCAGGATAGTCCATGACAATAAATAAGTCCATAATAAAATCAACCTCTGAGGCTTGCACATAGGAAGTCCATCTCTGGGCACATAGACGTGAATAAAAACCGGTTATTAAATACAGTCAGCGGCACATATATAAAATGACAATAAAGGACTCTGACAATACCAGGGCCATGTTATCCTGGCAAATCCTGCTTACCCTTTAAAATAGTGCTGACATAAAAATGTCTTTTCAACCTGAAATGGGGGTTAAAAGGGAAATTGGTGCAAACTTAAGGCACAACCGGGATATTGTAGCAGCAGGCCGGGTGTCCCAAACACAACATGGGCAGGCTGGGAGCTGTGGTATACAGTGGCACTTTCTCTTGGTCATCATGCCACCGGCCGTGTAGAACTGGCAGCGAGCTTCACCAGCTTTGCCAAACGGAGGGACAACGCGGCCATTATGGAGAAAAACATGTAGCCAGGCCTACTCACAGACGAGTATCATACTCCTCATCTGATGAAGACTCAACAAAAGGTTCTTGCAGCAACTGTTCTGGCCTAGCAGGCCATATCTGGAATCCGTCCCCTCTGACGATCTTTAAAGGAGGAAGCTTGTCTTTCATTGCCTCCATCTCTGCATTGGTTCTGGGAAACGGGATACACCGAACGCATCCTGCGTACCCGAGGTCCTCCACCCAGTAAATTCTCTTGCGCAGGGCCTCTATGTCGGCCTTTGTGCTGGTCAGCGGTGCTACCGGGGGTCCGGTAACAGTGGCCTCTAGGGTAACTGCGGCAGCTGCTGCTAGACGCCGGGCCTCGGCGCAGTCCTCCGCTCGCTGGTAACTGTCTAGCCTCTCTTTCTCTTCCTCCCGCTTCACCGCATCGGGAGGGGGGTATTGTTCCTCCGGCCCCTGCAAAACGATGGGCTCCCAAAAGACATCGGGGCCTAGATAAATCTGACTATGCAGGTGAGTGGTTCGGGCCGGCCCAATTCTCGCCTCCTCTGCCTCACTCGGGTCTGTCTCCTCTTTTTCTGGGTCCCAAGTTTCAGCCGGCGCCTTCGGGCGAGTGACGGCGGTAGCATAGGGGCCCCTTAAGCTCTCCGCTGGGGTATATTCAACTATTTCCCCTAATGTCAAGTTATGGAGGCGCTCTGGGAGATAGTGCCGCTTTACTGAGCGCCGGTTGACAAAGAAGTCCCGGCCAGTCCCCAGCTCCTGGATGAATCCGAACCCCCGCTCCTTATCAAAGGCCACCACGATCCCGCGGCGCCTTTCCAGCTGGGGCTTACCTGGGAAGGAGTCCCCTTGAATGGATTTAGCCATCTCTTCGAATCTTTTCTTCCGGCTGGTATTTTTTTCCGCGGCTTTTAATTCGGCCATTAGGGTCGGCCATTGCGCATGCCGGCGATGGGTCACTCGTAGGTCTACAGCTTGTTCCTGGTCCTGGAAACCGGCCGCCCAGGCTGCGGGGGCCCATGTCTCTAAAGCAGGACAGTCCGGTGGAGTCGCGCCCCACTCACACGTGGCATCAAATTCGGGCCTCTCCGCATCCGCCATTGCCATCTCCTCTTCCGCTATGTTCAGAGACCACACTGGCTCCTCCCTCGGACTGGGCCGGTCTACCTCCATCTCAGGCCCGCCTCCCAGGCATAACTCTTCAGGGAAGTCAGCCGCATCATCACTCATCAAGGTGGGCGGCGCTCCAGGGCAATCTCCTCCTTTCTCTTGGAGGGTTTTGGCGCCAAATATTCGCGCCTCTGTACATCGTGATGGCGCAGTAAAAAGCTCCATAGCGTCGGCGGCCATCTTGGGTGTTCAATGACAGCAAGCAGGTTGATGAAAAGTCCAATAAGTCACAGTCCAACAATTCAATTTTTCTCTGGGGGTAGCGCGGCATAGCCCAGCGCCTCCGATTCCTCCCAGGCACAATTGTAATCCACAGATTTGAGAATAAAGGTTACAGTCTTTGCAATACGGTGGTGGAATAGTTAAAGCACACAGTTCACACTTCTCTGCACTTCAGAAGTATGCGGATCCTGTTCGTGACGCCAAAAAGAGCGATGCAGTGTCCCAGGGGGTCAGTAGTGTATGCTGGGCTTGGTAGTGCAGAGTAACCCACTAACCTGGGATTCACTGTCGTCTTCAATCTGGGCAGCGACTGGAACAGGCAGTTCGTAAATATTCGTGACGCCAGTGTCAATTTAAACGGTGACCTGCCGTGTAAAGTAATGTGGAATAACGGAACAACCACGGGATAGCCAACCAAAAACTGGAACTTTACTGAATGTCAGTAATAATCATGCACGGACATAGGTGGAAACGCAGTTCCTTTTGAAGACAGTTGATTTATATATTAGTACAGTTGGTTCATAGAAGTGACAGACTGGCCGGTTTTAGCAATGTTCATTTTCAGAGTGTTAATTACAGGAGTTGCAGTACAGGCGGCTTGCACTCTATTCCTGACTGGTCCTGAATATATGTGACTTATTCTCCAAGGTCTAATGCCCTATCTCTGGCGTATCCTTGAAGCTATTTTTATCTAGTACCTCCTCTGTTATCTTGAGTACCTCTTGCTTTATCAGATTGGCCTCTGTTGTATTCTGTGTCCCGGCTGGTTGATTATGATGTTTCGGATTAAACGGATGATGACTCAGGAGGGGAACCTTTTCCTTGGATCCGGAACCCGGTTACAGGGCCTATAACACCCTCTCCTAGTCGGCAGGCTCCAGGCCTGCTCTACTCTCACAGGCCCATGGCCTGGCCTTGACTCAGACACAGGATCATCTCTGACTCCTTCTCCCACTGTCTGCCTGCTTACTACTCCCTGACTGGGCCTTATATAAACTAGAGCTCCCTAGCTCCCTCTAGTGACTCAGAGCTGGAATAACACCCTAGCCGGCCTGCACATGCACGTTTCACAGTAACAGGGAAATACATAGCATGACATTAGCAAGATGTTCTATACCAACCTCCCCATAAATACAGGGGGAACGACAGTACCCAAGTGACCCTTCTGTAGTGACGGGGTATTACTCTCCCGTACACTACACTCTCAACATATTTTTACATATTTTAAAACATTCGGGGAGTACAAAGGGACCCCTCTCAAAAAAGTATTTTGAGGGAGTCCACGAAAACACCACAAAGAGAAGCTATATCGAGGACAAAAGAGGGAGAGGGCACAAATCAAATTCCGGTGGAAAAGAAAAGCAAGGGGAACCAATAGGGATCTTCAATCTGAGTAGGCATCCCCTCTCTAAAGAAGAGGAACTTGTTCTACAAAAAGGGCTTAAGTTTGCCCCAAGCAATGAAATTAATAAGTTTAGTCTGTTTTTAGACGTCCATAGATACATTAGGAAACTCAATTTGGCAAAATACCATCTAAATATGCAACCATCACCTTTGACCAATTCGGTAGCAACAACAGGAGTCATCCACACTGACCTCCGTGACAAATCAAAATTCTGAACCAAAAGCAAGAATAACGAATGTATTGATGCCTTCAAAAGAAGTTTATTAAATGAGCTTGAAAAAATAGAAAATAAACCAACAAAACATAACATGTCGAGTAAAGAGAAGGAGGCACTAAAGAGGTTAGAAAAGAACGATAAAATTGTTATCAAACCGTCAGATAAGGGGGAGGGGTAGTTTTAATGGACCTAGAGCAATATACCGCAGAAATGGAGAGACTCTTATCCGACAAGGATACCTACTCAGTGTTGAAAAAAAATCCACTAATTGATTATAAAAAACAACTTGAAGTGATCCTGAAAAAGGGCTTGCAAAGTGGTGTTTTAAATAAGAAGGAACATGATTATCTTTCTTTGAAAAACCCTGTCATATATTTCTTGCCAAAGATGCATAAAGATCCTTTACATCCTCCTGGGAGACCCATTGTGTCAGGGATTAACTCCCTGACCAGTAGGGTCTCAAAGTACATTGATCATTTTTTGCAGAGATATGTGACAGTGGCCCCCTCCTATTTAAAAAATTCCTCCAGTGTGATTGATCTTATAGAGGAGATTCGAGAAATCCATGGGACTATATGGCTAGCCACAGTCGATGTGTCTTCCCTATACACCTGTATACTAAAGGATCTGGGTATCAAAGGGGTTAAAGAAGCACTGGATAGTGACCCCCTAATGGGGATAGATCAGAAAAACTTTATTCTGGACTGTGTTGTCTTCTGTCTCTCTCACAATTATTTTCTTTATAGTGATTCTTTTTATCTCCAGCACTCCGGTGTGGCGATGGGGGCGAAATTTGCCCCCAGCCTTGTAAACCTCTTTATGACCATGTGGGAGAGAGAGAGGATCGACACAGTCCTGAATAAAAATCTAGAAGGGGGCCAATTGATAGTTTGGCGAAGATACATCGATGACTGCCTTCTCATCTGGCTTGGTGAGAGGGAGGGTCTAGAAACCTTTATAGCAGACATCAATCTGAACCAGTTCAATCTCAAGTTCACTAGCCACATTAGTTCCATCTCCGTGGATTTTCTTGACTTGGTTATTTTCTCAGAAGACAGCAGGCTGAAAACTAAAACATTCTTTAAAACTGTAGATGTCAATACCTATATTGGACTTAATAGTTGCCATCATCCCTCCTGGCTCAAAAATATACAGAAAAGCCAATTTCAGCGCATTTCTAAAAATTGCACCAAAACAGAAGATTTTAGGGAACAGGGTCAGATGATAAAAGAAAGATTTCTGGAAAAAGGGTATGAGGAAGAATTTTTAGACGATTGCAGAAAAGAAATAGAAGAAAAACGCAATGGAGATAAGCCCCTAAAAAACAAAAAGGGAGATCAGCCAAAAAATGACTTTAGGTATAGTTTTTTGACCCAATATAACAACAAAGTGGGTCATATTAAAAACATCATAAACAAAAATTGGCATTTATTAAAAAATGACCCTGTCCTTTGTAAGGAGATCCCAGACAAACCCCCTATAATCTTTAAGAAAGCGCGCAACCTGACGGACAGGTTGGTCCACAGCGCCAGTTTTGCAACAAATAATAAAAAACGCATGGTAACAAATAGAAGCAAATTCACTTGGTGCAGTTTCTGTATACCCTGCAGAAACCGCATCCAAAAAAGATCGAGCTTTGTCTGTGGAAACTATTCAATCTAATAAAAGAGATGGAGCTATTTTTAAAATAAAAGGTAACATCTCCTGTAAACATGTGGGTGTCATCTATCTTTTGGAGTGCCCTTGTGGCCTCCAATATGTGGGCAGGACCACACGAAGTCTCAAGACCTGAGTTCAGGAACACATCTGCAATATAAAAAAGGGACTCGAGTCACACAGTGTCTCTTTGCATTTTAAAATCCATCATCAAAAAAATCCTAGGGGTTTGCGTTTTACTGGGATCGAGATAGTCCATACCCCTGTACGTGGAGGATATTTTGTCGCAATTTTAAATAGGAGGGAGGTAGAGTGGATGTATCTGCTTAATACGATTCAACCTCAGGGGTTGAATTTAGAATGTGATGTTAATGACTGTATAGTTTGAGTACTAAGGAAGTAGTGAATTTTCTGATAAAAAAAAAGAAGAAAAAAAAAAGATAGGATTATAGGTTCTGCAACTGCTATATTCCTGTCATTTGGGTCCCTATGTCGATGTCTGGTTTTATATATGTGTAGTTTGAACCTGGTAATTCTTTTCCCATTCCCTTTTTTTTCTTTTTTTGTATTACAATGAAATGTTTTAAAATATGTCAAAATATGTTGAGAGGTCACGATGCTACACACCAGAAGGGAGGTACCTTGTGTGAATTTAAATTCAGCTGTCTCCACTCAGCAATTAACGCCCCAGACGAAGCATTATGGCGAAACCCGGGTCGGGCAGCATACATTGTTTTTAACACGATTTTATTCCTGTGTTTTTGTAAGTACAATAAACCCTTTTCAATTGCAACCACTGGTACGTACTTCACCATCTTTGCGCCTTCCTTCCTTTTTTGAGCCTTATGGAAGTGTGAGACGGGTGATATTTTGGAGTGACGCTCTCTTGGTAGGATCCTAGTTCAGACAAAGATCTTCTGGGCCTGACCTGCCCCACAACCTGAGCTCCTTGACTGAAGACACACCGATCTCTTTCTATGCGCATTACAAGTGATCCTTGTCAGTATATCGCATACATCTGATGCGACTGGTGTCTAAACATACTACACCATAGTGCGTTTTTTTTCACTGCATTTTAGGTTTCCATGCATCTGTTGAATTTCTATGATTGAATGTGGTCCATCTAACTGAAGATTTTCCGAATGTAAGAAAGAGAAAATAATAGGAACTTTAAAAAAATCCTCTCTTGCAGCGCAATCCTTTCCCCTATCACTTTATCTAACAGACTTTTACCCACATTGTCTTGGGATCTGCAGCGCTTGACTGGACCGATTTCTTATACAGAGACTTTGTGTTTTTATTCCACAGAAGGAGACAGGGCCCTGCCCGTGAGGCTTACAATCTACATGGTATGGGAGAAGGACACAGTAGGTGCAGGTGAAGCTGGCCATGGCGGTATAGAGGCAGCAGGGTCACTGGTTGTAGGCTTGTCTGAAGAGGTGGGTTTTCAGGTTTCTTTTGAAGGATTCCACTGTCGGTGAGAGTCTGATATGTTGGGGTAGCGAGTTCCAGAGTATGGGGGATGCACGGGAGAAATCTTGGAGTCGATTCTGGGAAGAGGTGATAAGAGGAGAGGAGAAAAGGAGGTCGTGTGAGGATCGGAGGGGTGCTCTAGTGCTAGATGGAAGGCCACAGAGAAGAGTGTTGCAGTAGTCCAGGTGGGAGATGATGAGGGCATGTACAAGCATTTTCACAGATTCAAAGTTAAGGAAAGTGCGGATATGGGAGATGTTTTTGAGTTGGAGGCGGCAGGTGGTGGAAAGGGCTTGGAGAGGGCAGAATCCAAGGTCACTCCAAGGCAGCGGACATAGTTGACCGGGGAGAGTGTGCAGATCGTGATAGATAGGTCTCTTGGGGGGGGGGGGGGGGGTTGAGGAAGATGGGGAAAAGATGATGAATTCTGTTTTATCCATGTTAAGTTTTAGAAAGCGAAAGGCGAAGGAGGATAAAATAGAAGATAGACATTGTGGGATTCTTGATAGTAAGGTGGTGATGTCTGGACCAGAAAGGTAGATTTGTGTGTCGTCAGCATAAAAGTTATACTGAAAGCCATGGGACTCTATGAGCTGTCCCAGACCGAAAGTGTAGATAGAGAAGAGCAGGAGGTCCTAGGACAGAGCCTTGCGGGACATCAACAGAGAGGGAATGAGACGAGGAGGTGGTGCGGGAGTTAAATACACAAGTCTCTCACCTAATACCATACTACTTAAAATGTGTAGATTGTCACTTAAATCCCTGTATAACACTGTATTATATTTGCTCAGGTCTTTCACCTAATGCACTGCTATGTAGTGTTCATGAGCTGTCACTTGTCTTATATACAGCGCGTATTATATATGCTCAGGTCTAAAGCATACAACACTTCGCCATATGCGCTATTGTAGTGTCCCACTAGGTAGGGGTGGGCACTACACAAGGGTCAATTGGTGTGCGCGTTACTCCTACTCACAAGGAACAGAAATGTCATATTTAATTCTGCATTTAATGTATGTTCTAATGTGTTGTTATATGCAATGTACCCCTGTATGATGCCATAGCAGGCCTAGTTGGGTGTAGTTAGACATCCCAGACACTAGAGGGAGATAGGGAGCCCCTAGTATAAATGTCCAGGCCCAGACAGGGAGTGTTAGTGCAGAGTCAGGAGTCTGAGAAGACAGAGGTTAAAAAGCCTGCTCCTGACATGCAGCTGGATAGCCCTGGCTGCTAGTGATGTCCAGGAGGCTAGTGAGAAGCTCCAGCCTGCCTGAGAACAAGAGAGCCTTAGTTAGCTCTGAAGACACCCCAGTTGCAGGACCCAACCTCCTGGGAGAAACCCACAGTCATCCACTTTACAAGAGAGGGCGATCCAGGGTAAGCTAAGTGACCCTGATGGGCAGACGAAACAAGAAAGTGCAGCAAGAATCTAATACCTGAGGAAGATAGTAACCAAGGATTTAAGCCACCCTTTAGGCATCCGGGCCTTGGGAGATAAAGCCAGAGCAGGAGTTCTAGAAAGGACAGTGTACATTGATTCTGAGGAAAGGTACAACCTGCTGCTGAGTGCTTGTGAAGTTACCCTCTGCGTATCTTGCATAGATATTGCCTGCCATTTTGTGAATAAGCCTCCTTGTGGAACTGTGATTGAAAGACTGTGTTACCACCTGCTGTACAAAGTTGAACTGTTCAGTAAAAGTAACGTTTGGTTCACCATTTTGCCTGTGTACCTACATCATTCAACTATCAACCGGCGTGCCACCGTCCAAAGGCACTGGCGTCACGAATCCAACAGGGACCTTGCCCCAGGCACTCAAAATACCTGTAACATCCAGGGCACCTCATCCACCATCAGGCCTGGTCCCTATATACAGAGTGTGCCCCAGAGGAACCGTGTCTACCTCTCCTTCACTGCCACGCGCCTGCCCAGGGTTCTCCAATACAGTGAGCAACCCTCGATTGCCCATAACCGTGACCTCACTTCGTCTATACCCTGCAGGTCTGGCGTGTTGCACTATTAGGGACTATAACCCTCAGTAGTTGCTGACCTCCTATATATCTAAACCATTGTGCTATATGTACTTTGATATGTCTCTAGAGAACAAATACATTTAGGGACTGTTGCCCTTTTATTTTTTTTTGGGAATACAGTTCGTCTGCAGTACGGAACGGTTTAAAGACGGACTCGGGTTGTATTTAAAAAAAAAGAAACCCTTTTGCTCCCCCGATATGTTTCGCTGGATAACCAGCGTCCTCAGGGGTACTGGAGCAAATGGCAAACATCTGAGCTCACATAATGAAGTGCTGCGCACTAGATTAAGTGACAGCTTTATAAAGATCAGACAGCGCTGCAAGAGGCGAGAGTCCTGAGCATCTAGAACTCGGTGTTGTACACTTGTAGAAGTAAATGATAGCCATACCTCTGTAGTAATCCAGTGCCTGAATGTAAAGGTGCTGGATCTCTCTAGAGGTGCGGGAACCGTGCTCTAAAAAAACAATAAATGTCAGTGACTAACTCCTGCAAATACAGAAAATTGGGAAAATTGTCCAGTTATCAAGGATGGAATTCACTGAACCAGGATGTTCATATGTATATAGCACAGTTCTCCTGCTACTGATCCATAGGTAGCATACTGAATCTCACGCAACTATGACCAAGTTCCAAACCCAAGTAGAAGAGGCAAATACTGCTGGAACGTGTTAGTTATGCGAAAGAGGGATCACAAACACCTCCTGCTGGTCCACAGATCTCGTGCTGAGTATTCAACCTCTGAATCCAAACACCGAACCTTCAAAAGGAATAAGACAGATGGTGCAATACCCTCGGTATCTTCAAAGGTAGGAAATTTATTGTACTTACAATTAATAAGTTACAAACTTGCACATAAAAAAGCCTGACCCGGGTTTCGCTGTTCGCTTCTTCAGGGGCTGCGGTATACACGCCGCTGCAAACCGCGAGTAGAAGTACCCTTCCACCCCAGAACTGAAACGGACTTCCGTAATCCGTAACATGTCAATCACAATATCAAATGTCAAATATATAATATGCATTCAAAATCACATAAAACAATCACATATAAATATAAATACACATGTATGAAATGTTTAAGAACATATATGTATAAAAATATATAAAATTCCCATTAAAAAATATATATATAAAAACGGAGAAAAAAAGTATCATGGGGATCAAGCCATGCAAACTGCTTTAATATCCCACTCAATGTTCAATCCTTGTGGCTGTAAGGTATCCATCTCGAAAATCCATTTCGCTTCTATCTTATTAATTTGTGTTACGGGATTGCCTCCTCGCCAGTATTGTTTAACCAATTCTATACCGCAAAATTTCAAACCACTAGGGTCTTTCTGATGCACTCTCTTAAAATGGGCAGAGACACTATGCGTCTCCAGACCCTTTTTGATATTTCTAATGTGCTCTGCCACCCTAACTTTGAGTTTCCTTAGAGTCCTACCTATATATTGGAGCCCACAAGGGCACTCCAACACATAGATGACACCCTTAGTTTCACAAGAAATATTTCCCTTAATATTTAAAACAGTTGCTTTGGAGGTAGACACAATCTCTTTTATTTTTGATTTTTTCTTCTCCTCCCTGGAGCGATTTCTGCAACAAGGGCAAAAGCCGCACCATGTGAATACACTGCAGGATTTATTTGTACTGGGGACATCCTTCACAAAACTGTGTACAATGCGATTCCTAACAGTGGGGGCTCTTTTAAAAATGAAAGTTTTTTTTTTTGGGATGAGATCTCCAATAGTGCGGTCATTTTTCAGGACATTCCAGTTCTGATGTATGATCTTTCTAATCTGGGGGCAAATGATAGAATAAGAAGTGGAAAAAGCAAATTGATATTTATCCCTCATATTTTCTATATGTTCCTTAGAATCATTATTTTTATTTTTATTTATTAGTTCATCATTATCTAATTTTATTTCTTCCCTTTGCTCATATAATAATTCCTTTTCATATCCCTTTTCAATGAACCGATCTACGATAATACTACTTTGATTCTCGTAGTCTTTAATATTGGCACAATTTCTTCTAATACGTTTTAGTTGGCCTTTCGGTACATTACATAACCAAGGCTTGTAATGGCAGCTGCTACTTTCTATGTACCCATTGTGGTCAGTTGGTTTAAAATATGTTTTGGTTAAGATTTTATTTTGTTCCAGTCTAATTTCAAGATCAAGAAAATGGATAGCGGTTTTACTAATATCTTCCGTGAATTTTATATTCCATTCATTAGAATTCAAACATGAAATAAAATTCAATAATCCCTCTTCAGTGCCGTACCAGATGCCAATGCAGTCATCGATATATCTCTTCCAGAACCGAAGACTGCCTCCCTCGGTATCTCTCCTTAATTCAGGGGAGATGGTGAAATGCTCCCAATATAACATAAAAAGGTTGGCGAAACCGGGTGCGAATTTCGCACCCATCGCCACACCGGAGACTTGTAAAAAATAATAATCGTCATACCAGAAGTAATTATGTCCTAAGCAAAACCGTATGCAATCCAAGATAAATAATTTATGATCCTCACTCATTCGTTCATCGCTATCCAAATAAAACCTGACCGTATCTATACCAATATTATTAGGTATTATAGTGTATAATGATGTGACATCAAATGTCATTAGAAGGATATTTTCTGGGACATTATCAAATGCTTTCAACAATTCCAATACATGCCCTGTATCTCTCAAATAGTAGGGAGTGGTGGTAACATATCGCTGCAGAAAGATATCTATATATTCAGATACGCGGCTGGTAATTGAGTCAATACCAGAGACTATCGGTCTACCTGGGGGGCGCTCTGCATCCTTGTGCACCTTTGGTAGATAGTAAATGGTTGGAGTTTTAGGATATAAGTTGTTCAGATATTGATATTCTTTTTGATTAAGGACACCTTGAGCTATCAAGAAGTGTTTTTAATTTCTTCTTGTAGTCACTGACCGGATCATTTTTTAATCTCTTATATGTATTTGCATCACCCAAGATTCTCTGCATTTCAGCAGAGTTTGTAACTTATTAATTGTAAGTACAATAAATTTCCTACCTTTGAAGATACCGAGGGTATTGCACCATCTGTCTTATTCCTTTTGAAGGTTCGGTGTTTGGATTCAGAGGTTGGATACTCAGCACGAGATCTGTGGACCAGCAGGAGGTGTTTGTGATCCCTCTTTCGCATAACTAACACGTTCCAGCAGTATTTGCCTCTTCCACTTGGGTTTGGAACTTGGTCATAGTTGCGTGAGATTCAGTATGCTACCTATGGATCAGTAGCAGGAGAACTGTGCTATATACATATGAACATCCTGGTTCAGTGAATTCCATCCTTGATAACTGGACAATTTTCCCAATTTTCTGTATTTGCAGGAGTTAGTCACTGACATTTATTGTTTCCATACCAGATAACGTTATATATTTCTCTTACTGGATCTCTCTAGAGATATTATCATTATTATATTGATATCTGAAAAACTGTTTGACCAGGGTGTGATTTTAATATTTTCTTTATTTTGGGGATTATCATTTTCTTTAATTATAATAAGAAATAAAAGTTATGTTTTAAATGATAGGCCAGAAACAGGGTTATTATGGTCTTAGGCCATTTGCTTCAATAGTACCTGAGAACTGCCACTAGTTAATCTGGGTGTTACCAGTTGGGGGGGCGGGGGGGGGGGGGTGTCTCTGCACCGTCTGAAATGATTTAGTGTCGGACTGTGCAGGACACCCCCCCCCCAACTGGTAAGATCCGTCTGGAACTTGACTGCAAACTGCTAGCAATTCACTCATAACGTCTAGCAGGAATAATAGAGGGATCGCTCAAAATAGGCATAAGAACAGATGCTCAAGAATTGTCATTACATTGGGAATGCAAGTAGTTCCTAAAACAGACGTGTCAGGAGAGGGGACAGGACCTCTTTAAGACTGCAGTTTCATATGCAGTCATAAAAAATTGGAGTAAGGTGTATATTGTGAAAGCCTTTTTAGCACAAATTGTCGTTTTTTTTAAACTGCTCTGGATTGAGAGACTTCTATGGTTGATGGCGGTTTTATTTGGTTTTATCTCCAGGATTTCATAATCCGATACAAAGGGCCTTCTGACCATTGGATTGGTCTAAAAAGGGAAAGTGATGGAAAGTCGTGGATTTGGGCAAATGGCTCAGTCTTAAAGAATATGTAAGTATGACTTTTTTAAGGATTCTGAAACATAATGGTATAAATAAAGTTTATTGAACTGAGAGATGGGTTTCCTTAAAGGTGGTAACATGCCATATTTATTGATGACCTATGGTCAGGGTAGGAGAACAATTCACAGATGAGCAGCACTCCGAATCCACATAAGTAAAGCCGACTAAGTGTAGAAGTGTATCAGAAACCTCCTTCAGGAGTACCTGGTGCAAACCAAATCAGATCCTGGCTCGCAATCCCAGAGATGGTAAATCCAAAAGATCTGCCACACTCTTCCAGTTATAGCCTAGTGGTTTTAATCAGCAACAGACATCAATACATAGCGATGTTTCAACCTCAAAGAGTCTTTTGACAGATTTTCAATGTTAACCCTTGCTGTGTTGCAGGAAGAAATGGATTAACAGCCAAACAAAACTCAATATCTATTGCCCTGATTCTGCAGTTTACAGAAACTCCCCACATGTGGTGGTAAACTGCTGTACAGGCACATGGCAGGGCGCAGAAGAAAAGGAGCGCCATATGGTTTTTGGAGAACAGATTTTGCTGGACTGGTTTTTAGACACCATGTCACATTTGAAGCCCCCCTGATGCACCCTTACAGTAGAAACTCCCAAAAAGTAAACCCAATTTGAAAACTATGGGATAAAGGGACAGTTTTATTGGGACTATTTTAGGGTACATATGATTTTTGAATGCTCAATATTACGCTTTTTATGAGGCAAGGTAACCAAAAAATGTCTATTCTGGCACAGTTTTCATTTATTTATTTTTACGGCATTTACCTTAGGGGGTAGATCATCTGATATTTTTATAAAGCAGGTCATTACGGATGCGGTGATACCTAATATGTCCATTTTTATTTATTTATTTTGGTTTTGCACAATACATTTTTATTTTTTAATAATCTTATTTTCAACCACTTGTAATGTATTACAATACAGTCAGTGAGGCGGTTAAGTACAGTTACACAAAGACACATGCTATAGAAGTGAATGTGTTGAATTGAGGCAGCAATACCAGCGATGCAAAAAAATATTCCAATGAGAGACAATGAAAAATTCTAACTATTCGACCTCCAAACAAATAAGGGGGAGGGGGGGGGAGAAAACAAGGGTCACGGGGAGGTAGGAAAGAGGGGAAGGCCTTACCCAGGTCTGACGCACTAGAGATCTCTACCATTAATGCAGAGGAGCGGTCACATCAAGAGCCGACAAAGCATATCCTGTGTCTTTTTTCCAAGGGTCCTACATATTTGTGAATAGATGTAGCGTGTGAGATTCCCAATGGGCAAGCTGCTAAAACCTGTAGATCTGATCTCCCCTAGTCAACCATTGTGGGTTATTTTTGTTTCCAGTATCTTCTACCAATTTTCTAGCGGCAGCTAGAAGCAGGTAAGTCCGCTTTTTAACAGTGTTAGGAGCTTTGGAGTCCAAAAGAAGGCTCAGAAGGCAGATTTTAGGCGATATAGGGATAGGGAACTGATTTCTATGGGGCAGAATGGCACAAACGGCGGACCAGAAACCTGCTATCCGACGGCATTCTCACCATATATGAAAGTAAGAACCCCTCTCCATCCCACACCTCCAGCAGGGAATATGTTAGTCTTACTGGAGTATAGTGCCATCTAGTGAGTACTTTATAGTAATTTTCCTGAAGTTTCACACATCTAAATGATCTAGGGCAGTGATGGGGAACCTTTTACAGACTGAGTGCCCAAACTGCAACCCAAAACCCACTTATTTATCACAAAGTGCCAACATAGCAATTTACCCTGAATACTACAGTCCAGTATAGTCTATCTTCCTTGTACTTTATAATTTAGCTATAATAGCTGCCTACAGTCAGTGCGCTGCCTGCGCCGTTCATAGTGCGCCCTGCGCTGATGAATGGCAGGAAAAGTCCAAGGCATATTGGTACACCATAAACCTTTTCCAGGGTGCAGGTGCCCACCAAAAGGGCTCTGAGTGCCATAGGTTTGCCACCACTGATCCAGGGGTTATGGACAGAAGAAATACAGCCTCCTTGTCCATTAATTCCCCCCCCCCCCAAGTCACTTTCCCATTTCAAAATAAACCAGCATTCTGTGGGGGTCTGTCTTGGCAGCATTTGGAAGTACATAGATGAGGTTCAGCTTTTTGAAAATTGGAGAAAAGGGGTGCAACTGTCAGGGGTTCAGTGTGTGGCTTCATAGATGTTCTAAAGCAACATCCTCTTCTATCTTCCTTCCATGCTCATCACCTTATAAGATCCATTGAGGGCGGAGCGCCCATATCGCATAGATCCAAGGGAGGAATGCGCATAGAGTTCGTCCCTTTGTGTAAACTACCCCTAAAGGCATTAGGCTCATCAAGTAGGGCATCATCAACTTGTGTAAGTGATAGCATGTTATTGTTGGTCATCACAAGGTCTGAGGCCTCCGTTGTGCCAGATGGCCAAAGTATGCCTAGTCAGCAGATTAGGAGTTAGCCAGCGGCTGCTATCAGTATACTTGGTGGCTAGCAGAGCAACCCTCGGGGGGGAGTTTGCACATCGCCTCCTCTACTTGAACAACTAATCTGCCGTCGGACTTTCTGAGCCAATCCAGACATCGGGTTCCCTGGATTGCTTTATAGTATGCTTTAAAATCAGGTAGTCCCTGTGACGAACTGCGACCGCCGCGGCCACAATACGTCACAAAACCGTCACAGCGCCCCTAGTGGTCAATCCGCAAACAGGCCTCCCAGCCACCTTCAGCACATAGACAGTCTAACTTGAGTCCGTACAGTCGATAGGCTGAAAGCGCAGGGAGTGGACCGCCGATTGACCGCAAGTAAGCGTGGGACGAACTGCGACCGGAACCACACACAGGGTAGTTTAGCTGCCACCACCTTGCAATTTATGGGAGCAAGGAACCCACTATCTAGATAACAGAACAGAGTAGCTTTCTCTTTGGAGAGGCTAGGGTAAGTTTTTGCAGTGTTTGAAAACAGGCATATGGCTAGAGAAATGACTTGGAAGTCATTTATTATATATCTATATACAATACAAATTATCAAGATGCACAGTAATTATAACACAATAATCAAGGAAAGTATAGTCCAATAAACAAAAAGGAAGAAAAGAAAGAAAATACTTATTTTCCGCAGAAGAGATGTCCGTTGGTGAAATAGTCCGTTGCAGGGATAAAGTCCAAGAAGCCTTTGTCCAGTGTAATATGCCTACAGCCCACGGGTTCTCTGGCTGAGGCCCTCTTCAGGTGTTGTTAAAAGTGGAGAACTCCTTTAGCAGATTCTAGGTCTTTGTTATAAAGGGTCCCAGAATCAAGGCAGGGAATTGAGAGTCCGCCTGCTGGGCAGGCTGTATTCCTGAGGTGACTGTCAGTTCTGAAATATGGCATGTGCCATATCGCGGGATGTCTCCGCTGTACACAAGTAACAAGCACATATTCACATTCCCCACAAAATATGGAGTTCAGGGATACCAAATATTACTATTATAACTGGTTCTATGATGGGGTAACACCATAACTTTACCTGGGCACATCTTAGAGTTATGTTTGTCCTATGTAAACGTCCAGTGAATTCTGAGTGACACGATGATGTAATTTTTACGTCCGTAAGATGCATGGTCTCTCTTAAAAAGGTAAAAATCATATCTCAGATTCATGTTACAATCTGGGAAACCTTGGTGCCGGCCTGTCTGCAGCAAGCTAGCTTACAGACCCTTATGGCAGCGACACCATATAGCTCCCCCCAGGTGTAGTCTTCACACCTAGCTGTGATATCTCTTCAGAAAGGGAAGTTCTTTTGTCAACCTAAGGAAGCCAGCTGTAATTGTGTTATCTGCTGGGCATCTATTGACTGACTTGAACAAAAGGGCTATTTTGTTCTCTGGGTACAAAGAAGAAGACACTCTGAATAATCAAATTGTAGGTTCTGGGGCCTAGGGAAATAATTACTGTTTAATAGACCTACTGATCAATAAGGCAGAGTAATATTGATAATATTGGGAGGACGGTTCATCCGTGACAGTCCCATTCCTCCATGAGCCAATCGCGGCCTCTGCTTCCGCCACAGAAAAGACGACAGGATAGTTTCACTAAAAAAGTGGTTAGGAAGTTTAATAGGAAGGACCTGTAGGTAATATAGAATTTTAGGCAGGACCACTGTGTGACATAAGGTATATCCCAATTCTGTATAAGTGAATTAATCTGCGTGAAAATTAGCATTGTAGAGAGATGAACTGTCTGGCGTAATATTCGCTTCTAGAAATTTGATTGGGGGTCCTTTAAAGTTGGGAGTGTGAAATTTAGTATCTGTGATTTGGCTGGATTTATAAAAAAAAATGTAAAGGCTACCAAAGTGCTGAAAATGGAGATAACAGCTGGGAGCGCTTCTGCTGGGTTAGAGATGAACAGTAATACGTCGTCAGCAAATGCCGCCAATTGGTGACTACAGGACCCCATCTGGGTTCCTGTCGAAAAAGTATGCAATACCGTTTTGAGTGTTAAAACAAAAAGAAGGTGGGATGGGGGACATCCTTGGCGTGTGCCATTACTGATTTTGAACTTGGGTGTTAAAGTCCCATTAACCCACACTTGGGCGCTTGATGGGCTATACATAGACATCTTAGTCGAGATAAGTTGTGTGGGGATACCCAGGCTCAAGAGATTCCTCATCATAAATAGTCAGTCCACCCGGTCAAATGCTTTCTCCGCATCTGTGACAAAGACTATGGAGGAGAATTCAGCATGCTAAATAAAGTGTAGCAAACGCATTGGGGGAGATTTACTAAGCACGTTGCACCAATATTATGGCCTAAAATGCACCAAAAAGAATTGCATTTTGATTTGCACTAAATATATCAACAGTTTTCTCCACAATTTTCACCATAAAGAATGCATCATGCCAGAGACGAGTTATAAATGTCAAAGTGGGCGGGGCTATCAAATTGCTGCATATTACGCCTCATTTATCATCCTCTTATGGGCAGAAATGGCTCAAATTGTTGCAGACAACTAAGCCAGCTTATGTGGTGGTTTGTGTAAAAAGTCGCATTAAGGCTCCATTCACACATCCGCAATCCCATTCTGCATTTTGCGGAACGGAATTGCGGACCCATCCATTTCTATGGGGCCGCATGATGTGCGGCCCCGATCCGGAATTGCGGACCCGCGCTTCCGGGTCCGCAATTCCGATCCTGAAAAAAATAGAACATTTACTATTCTTGTCCGCAAAAGCGGACAAGAATAGGCATATTCACTTAGTGCCCGCAATGTGCGGTCCGCAAAATGCGGAACGCACATTGCCGCTGTATGTGTTTTGCGGATCCGCAAAACACACACGGATGTGTGAATGGACCCTTATGGAATAAAGATGCGACCTTTTGTCAAAAAGTCGCATTTATGAAAAGTGAAACTCGTGGTGGGAAAAAGTGATAGGTAAGTATTAAAACAGGATGCAATTATTTTTTCTAATATGAGCTAAACAGGGTTTTGTCAGTAAACTGACATCCACCAAAACAATAACAAAAACATCCCACGTGTGAAACAAGTCACGATTTACTAGTGAAAATGTTGCAAATATGCTTCAAAAGTTGCAGTTATGTTTAAAAACGTTAAGCATTTGAGGGGAAGAGGAGACTCTCTCAGCGTGCCGCGGCAGACATTTAGTAGATGAGGAATAAGGAGGGAATGAAATGTTCTAAAATAGTCTTATTTGGTGGAGAGTCTGTCAGGGAGAAAGGTCTCGACAGCACAGCTTTAGGCCTCTTGCACACGACCGTATGCCCTCCGAGATATACGGTCCGTGAGCGGGCCATATGTCCCGGAGCGGCATTGATCGTGCGCACGGGAGCGCACCACATCATAGATTACAATAATGCTGTGCAGGCTGCCCGCGGGGCTATTGTCCTGCACTCATAAGATCATATCCGTGTGTGACAATAGCCCCGCGGGCAGCCCAACGTGCACAGCATCATCGTAATCTATGGTGCTGTGCGCTCCTGTGCGCACGATCAATGCTGCTGCAGGACATATGGCCCGCTCATGGACCGTATATCTCGGAGGGCATACGGTTGTGTGCAAGAATCCTTATGGTGATCAGCAATGAAGAGGGGCAGGCCATTTGTCAACTAAGGTGCTTCGATCCCCTCGCTCCGCGGGAGAAGCAGGGGCCCCGAGGTTATAAAGCTCACTATAGTATGAGCAGAAGTGTTTTGCGATAAACTCAGATGTATGTACAGTTCGATCATCAGGTGATTTCAATAGAGGAATATAAAAGAAACCGCGCAGCTCTGATATCCGCAATGAAGATTTGGCCCTTCAAGGCGCACAGCAAGTGTTTTCTGATACGGTCGATCACTGGATTGGAAACCTGGGCTTCAAAATAAGTCAATATTCTTATCTTCCTAAGTTTGTTTATATGGTAACCTAGAGCTATGAAGTGCCCTCTATTGTATGTGTATATAGTTGAAACTGAAAGTAAAAGCAGGTTATACCGCTTATTCCCGACTCTATTTCTAACTCTTGTTTACCTCACTCTCCACTATTGTTCTTTGTTTTTTGTCTCTATGCGGCCCCCTTATTATATTGGTGTGCTCTATGTATTATGGACTTTTGTTTTAGTACTTACCATCATGTATTATTAATATGATCATAGTCTATGTATTGATTTCTGGTATCACCATTAGTGATGGACGAACATCGGCCGGGACGGTTCGCGAACGCGATCAAATGTTCGCGGCGTGCCCCATTCACTTTGATGACAGGCGAACCTGAAAAACCTTCAGGTCATATTTGCAGCCACCAAATACTTAGTAGAAGTGCACAAATAGTCCCACAACATGGACAGTGACATAGTAGAGGGGGATCAATGACAAAAATTCCAACAAAAAATATGTATCTTAATCAGGGGACATTTTTCTGCGTCTTAAAGGGAAATTCTCTGAAATGTGCCCTGTTGGAGTCTAGAAAAAAAGTTATTTGAGGCCACGGGAGTACGGGCCTTAAAAATTAGGCATTCACCTGACATAAAAGTAATTCTGATTATGTGGCTCGAGGTACATTATGCCAGGGCTCGACAAATCCCAGGCGCCAGGTCGCCGTGGTGATCAGGAATTTTGTCCTGGTGCCTGGGTATTTGCCCCTGCTTGAAAATAGGCCCAGCACACCAGCAGCCGGGCGCAGTAGCACTTTAAGTTAAGAGTAGACACGGGACATGCAGGAGTCTGCGTCTACTAGGCCCGCACCTCACGCTTCCCTCCCCAGACTACAGTGAAGAGGACCACTACTGGCTCAGGCTCCTCATCGCTACGGCACGTCTCCTTCTCAGAACTCTGGCGAGTGGTGGTACGAGTTCTGAGAAGTACGAGTTCATTGGTGGGCAGTGCGCCCTCCCCCCACCATCATTGGTGGCAGCAGCAGTTCCGATCGAAGTCCCAGCAGTGTAATGCTGTGGCTCCGATCGGTTACCATGGCAGCCAGGACGCTACTGAAGTCCTGGCTGTCATGGCCAGTTACTCTGCAGCAATATACTTACATGCGCTGTGATCCCAGAGCAAAATGGAATGCCTCTTTAAAGGTTTCCGTTTTGCATTCCATCCTAAAATTCCATTATAACTCTGTTATAATGGAATCGCTAACGCTAACCCGATCACACCATTAGTAGTAGGGCCCGTAGCAAATAAATGGACACGTTGTTCAGGTGGTGTCAGGTCTGTCATCCCCAGGCTGCTGAAGTCTTCTTGGAGTAATCTTTCCAGGGGAATGCCTCCCAGCCTGCTGTCTGGATGAGGTAACAGGGGTCTAGGAGGTAATCGGGGGTAATGACGGCGCTGAGGCAATGTCTTATGCCAGATTCCAGTCCGGAATATCCATTGCCTCAATGTTCAAAGTTTCATAGATCCATTAGAGATGAGCAAATGCCTGTATCACAATCTTTCTGTCTGGTGTATTGCTTAACAGCCCAAATGGATGCAACCATCGATATGTGATCTTTCTGCTCCGCAAGCTTTCTAATAAAGGACGTAAATGGTTTCTCTTGCTCAGGGTCATAGGGTACAAGTCCTGGTAAATGGTTTTGGCAGACCCTTCAGGCTGTTGGTGCAGCTGCCAAGATTTGTTCTTTAGTGTGGAAGCTTATCATCCCGCAGATAACCTCTCGAGGTGTTTCATGGGTTTAGGTGGGAGTCTCAGCGCCCTATGTGCCCGGTCCATGGTTAAATCTCCCGTCTCTTGACCCAAGAGAGCAGTAAAGAAGGTGGTGAGGTTTAGCATAAGGGCTTCAGATGTGACAGATTCAGGCATGCCTTTAAAGAGGACTTTTCATGGTTTTGTATTAATTGAGATAAATACCTTTACTAGCTGATGCTGCCACCCTGTATGATTTTTTAAAATATCGCTCCTACGCCCCGCTGTGCTCCCCTGCACTTTTCGTGCTCAGTATGCTAATACTGAGCATCGGTACAGGGAGGAGGAGACACCAGGGTTTCTCAGTGGGCGTCTCCTTCTCCGTGGCTGTGACGCTCTCCGCTGTGATTGGATCATGGCACAGCCACGGAGAAGGAGACGTCCACTAAGAAACCTTGGCCTCTCATCCTCTCTGTATTGATGCTCAATATTAGCATACTGAGCGCAAAAAGTGCAGGGGGCACAGCGGGGCGTAGGAGTGATATTTTAAAAGATCCAGTCAGGCTGCCACCCTGCCTGATTTAAAAAAAAAAAATCGGGCAGTGTGGCAGAATCAGCAGGGGAGGCGGGGAGTTGTACCCCGCAAGTAAAGGTATTTATTTCAATTAATACAAAACCATGAAAGGTCCTCTTTAAGTCTTAAGTTATTTCGGCACCCCCGATTATCTTGGTCCTCCACTAAGGAGTAGAGGTAGTTTACATGGGCTTGGCAGACATCTAAGTTATGGGAGACTGCTGTATTCCACTGAACCACTGCGGCCTGGAAAGTTTCAAGAGCCTCAACTCTAGAGTGTATATGACGCAGGTCTTGTTTTATATCTTTCAGTTCGCGGAGCACAGGTTCATGGGAACTCATCAACGGGGATTTCAGGTAGGACTTGGATATAACTTGGTCATCTCCGCTCCAAGAGTCTTCCTGTTCGCTGTCTGCTTCTACCTCTGAGCCATCTTTGGCATAGGTTAGCGGGTCGCATAGCTTTGGCGGCGCCATCTTTCCTGATTGTTGTGTCATGGCTGCTGGTGTTCTGCGCATGAAACGCTTTATTTCTCCGTGAGCAGTCATAGTTCTAAAGAGGTTGTCTCATCTCAGACAATGGAGGCATATCACTGGGACCCGCACCTATATCAGGAACGTAGCCCCAAAAAGTGGTGGCTGGAGGACTCCGGTCCGGCCACCACCAAGCGCTCTCCCCATAGAAGTGAATGGGGATGCACCGCGCATGACCGGCCAACGCTCCTATACTCTTCTCTGGGCCCGACAGAAATATCTGAGCTAGCTCTCGGCTATTTTCGGTGGCCCCATAGAAAATTAATGGAGGGCGGCTGCGTATGCACAGTGCGACCCCCACCACTTTTGGGGCTCCATTCTCGACATAGGTGAGGGTCCCAGTGGTAGGACCCTCATCTATCAGACAATGGGGGCATATCCTAAAGATAGGGGCTCATTTTTTGCAGGATGAAGTTATTTTTTATTTTTTTTACCCAGACCCACTTGGTTCTTGAAGATCCAGTGAGTTTGATGGCTATACAATACACTGTATAGTGAATTGCAGTGTATTGTCAGTGACACTAATCAGACTCCTACCTCTGGCAGGACATGTCAGGCTTAGATACCATGGCAAGCCCAGATGCCTGCGTAAGGCGTCCGGTTGCCATCGGGATCCCTCCCTCTTTTGAAAATGAAAAAATAATGAGGATAAAAGTAATTGGGATACAAACCACACAAATACTAAGTGGTTTCAAACATATGTCAGAACTTAAAAATGCGGGTCTAGGTAAAAATATAATCCTGGTCCAACAGCAGCCAAAGCAGGCCCTTGCATATAAAACGGCATAAGGTAAGGGCCCATTCACACGACCGTATGCCCGCTGTACCCATGTTGTGAACTTCGTGCTTCTGTGAGGAACCATTGACTTGAATAGGTTCATGATCTGCAACATACGGAAAAAGATAGGACATGTCCTATCTTTTGCGGTGCGCAGACACGGACCTGGAAGCCCATGGAAACACCATGTGCTGTCTGCATCCATATGTCCTTTCCATGGCCCTGCCCGGCGGACAAGAATCAGCATTTCTAACAAAAGGAGGAAAGTACTGATGAGCAAAATGTGCATCCCACATGGGCAGTAAAACTGTCACAGCTTCTTACGGTAGATATGATGGTGGAGGATGTTGAAGGATGGAAATGAGCATGTACCTCAGTAGGTGGATGTGCACATTACTATTTACCTCAAACACCAGGAGGCGCTATTATTATGAAATGAAGAGAATATCTCACCACTGGAAATTTTCTGTAACAAAGTAAATTTAATGGTGGCACAAACCCTTTAAGACCCTATGTATTAAAAGGGAAAGCGTACAAAGAGAGGTGTAACATAGCCATGTGCCTGAGACCTTAAACTAACGGATGCGAAGGCGTATTGCTAGAATGCCATCATTTCATGAATGGTTGGGGTCCGACCTCTGGGACCTTCCCCAATCCTGAGAATGAAGGGGCGGCAGCGCTGACTGCAGCTCTCCTGACCGCGCGGGGACTCTGCTCCGTATACTTGGATGGGACCGAGCGTAGTTCTCTGCACAGCAGCGCCCCAGCCGTGAAGGGGCTACATCAACACTGCAGACCATTCATTCTCGGAGCAGGTGGGGTTTACCAGAGGTCAGCCCGCCACCGATCATAAATCGCTGACATCCTAGAGAAATTCCATCACTTTATATGATGGGAACTTACATTTAGGTGAGATCTAGCTGCAGTGCAGAATTGTGGACTTCTTACATTGTCTTCATCTCTTCTTCACCTCCAGGTTCCTGATCATCGGCGTTTCGGACTGTGTGCTGGTGAACAGCGGTCGCATCTCCAGCGCTTCCTGTTACTCGGATAAACACTGGATCTGTAACAAGCCGGACGCTTACAATTCTCATTTTTAATAGGAGATGCTAAGTGCAGATAATAAATGTATTTATTTATTTATGCAAGTCTTACACAATGATTTCATTTTTGAAACAAAAAAAATCATGTTTTAATGTCTCCATAGTCTGAGTTTTTTCAGTCTTTGGGCGATTATCTTGGGTAGAGTACGATTTTTGCGGGATGAGATGACAGTTTGATTGGCACTATTTTGGGGTGCATATGACGTTTTGATCGCTTGCTATTACACTTTTTGTCATGTAAGGTGACAAAAAATTGTTTATTTAGCACAGTTTTTATTTTTTACGGTGTTCATCTGAGGGCTTAGGTCATGTGATATTATAATAGAGCCGGTCATTACAGACACGGCGATACCTAATATGCATACTTTTTTTTTATTTATGTAAGTTTTACACAATAACAGCTTTTTTAAAACAAAAAAAATGATGTTTAAGTGTATCCATATTCTGAGCCATAGTTTTTTGTTGTTTTTTTGGGACGATTGTCTCAGGTAGGGGCTCATTTTTTGCAGGATGAGGTGACAGTTAGATTGGTACTATTTTGGTGGGCGTATACCTTTTTGATCGCTTGCTGTTTTAGTTTTTGTGATGTAAGGTGACAAAAAAATTGTTTATTTAGCACAGTTTTTATTTTTTATTGTTTACGGTGTTCATCTGAGGGGTTAGGTCATGTGATATGTTTATAAAGCCGGTCGATACCCACGCGGCGATACCTAATATGTCTATTTTATTTTTCCCCAATTTTTTACCATTTTTTATTTTAACTTTATTTGGGGAAAATGACGTTTTTGTTTATTTTTACTTGAAACTTTTAATTTTTGGGGGGAAAAACCTTTATTTTTTTCACTTTATTTTTTGTCCCACTTTGAGACTTCAACTTTTGGGGGTCTAATCCTTTACAATGCATTCCAATACTTTTGTATTGGAATGCTTTGGCTGTATGAGTAATACTGTGTGTATTACTCATACAGCTTCCGGCCGGTGAGATCCAGGGGGCTGGATCTCACAGGCACGTCACAGGAAGGCATTGCGCTGCCTTCCATGCCATCGGGTCCCGCCTACAGCCCCATGGGCATTGCACCCGCGTCGAAAAATCGCTTGTGTGAAAGGGGCCTAAGTAATAGAAGAAACAGCTCGACATGGTGAAGTACCGCAAGTTCTTAATTAATCCAACTTCTTTATTATACTTACAAAACAGTCACATAAAATAGTCAACAAGGGCATACGGAAAAGAATGACTATATTTTATGTGACTGTTTTACTTGGAATTTTGTAAGTATAATAAAGAAATTGGATTAACTAAGAACTTGCGGTACTTCGCCATGTCGAGCTGTTTCTTCTATTAGGAAGATCAGAATATTGACTTTTATGTTGAAGCCCAGGTTTCCAATCAAGTGATCGACCGTATCAGAAAACACTTGCTGTGGGCCCTCAAGGGACAAATCTTCATTGCGGATATTAGAGCTGCGCGGTTTCTTTTATATATTTTAAGACTGAGTGTGAACTGAACCCCACTTCACCAAGAACCAGCTGCCCTCAAAACTCTTGTTTACCTCACTCTCCACTATTGTTCTTTGTTTTTTGTCTCTATGCGGCCCCCTTATTATATTGGTGTGCTCTATGTATTATGAACTTTTGTTTTAGTACTTACCATCATGTATTATTAATATGATCATGGTCTATGTATTGATTTCTGGTATCACCATTAGTGATGGACGAACATCGGCCGGGATGGTTCGCTAACGTGATCAAATGTTCGCGGCGTGCCCCATTCACTTTGATGACAGGCAAACCTGAAAAACCTTCAGGTCATATTTGCAGCCACCAAATACTCAGTAGAAGTGCACAAATAGTCCCACAACATGGACAGTGACATACTAGAGGGGGATAAATTACAAAAATTTCAACAAAAAATATGTATCTTAATCAGGGGACATTTTTCTGCGTCTTAAAGGGAAATTCTCTGAAATGTGCCCTGTTGGAGTCTAGAAAAAAATTATTTTAGGCCACGGGAGTACGGGCCTTAAAAATTAGGCATTCACCTGACATAAAAGAAATTCTGATTATGTGGCTCGAGGTACATTATGCCAGGGCTCGACAAATCCCAGGCGCCAGGTCGCCGTGGTGATCAGGACACCAGCAGCCGGGCGCAGTAGCACTTTAAGTTAACAGTAGACATGGGACATGCAGGAGTCTGCATCTACTAGGCCCGCACCTCACGCTTCCCTCCCCCGACTACAGTGAAGAGGACCACTACTGGCTCAGGCTCCTCATCGCTACGGCGCGTCTCCTTCTCAGAACTGTGGCGAGTGGTGGTACGATAGGGGGCGTCCTCCCCCCATCATTGGTGGGCAGTGCGCCCTCCCCCCACCATCATTGGTGGCAGCAGCAGTTCCGATCGAAGTCCCAGCAGTGTAATGCTGTGGCTCCGATCGGTTACCATGGCAGCCAGGACGCTACTGAAGTCCTGGCTGTCATGGCCAGTTACTCTGCAGCAATATACTTACATGCGCTGTGATCCCAGAGCAAAATGGAATGCCTCTTTAAAGGTTTCCGTTTTGCATTCCATCCTAAAATTCCATTATAACTCTGTTATAATGGAATTGCTGACGCTAACCCGATCACACCCTTAGTAGTAGGGCCCGTAGCAAATAAATGGACACGTTGTTCAGGTGGTCTCAGGTCTGTCATCCCCAGGCTGCGGAAGTCTTCTTGGAGTCATCTTTCCAGGGAAATGCCTCCCAGCCTGCTGTCTGGATGAGGTAACAGGGGTCTAGGGGGTAATCAGGGGTAATGACGGCGCTGAGGCAATGTCTTATGCCAGATTCCAGTCCGGAATATCCATTGCCTCAATGTTCAAAGTTTCATAGATCCATTACCCTAAGTTCACACCTGAGCGTTTTACAGCGCGTTCCTACGCGCTGTAAAACTCTCAACAAGGAGAAACCAATGCTTCCCTATGGGAATGGTTCTCACCTGGGCGTTTTACAGCGCGTACGATCGCGCTGTAAAACGCCCGACGCTCAAACAAGTTCTTGAGCTTTTTTGGGGGCGTTTGTCGCGCGTTCCCGTACATAGACTTTCGGGAACGCGCGACAATGTGTGTTCGCTTGTCTCTGTATGCGCGATTGTAAACGCCGATACAATCGCGCATACAGAGCGCTCGTTTCAGAACGCTCAGGTCTGAACCCAGGGTTAGAGATGAGAAAATGCCCGTAACACAATCTTTCTGTCTGGTGTATTGCTTAACAGCCCAAATGGATGCAACCATCGATATGTGATCTTTCTGCTCCGCAAGCTTTCTAATAAAGGACGTAAATGGTTTCTCTTGCTCAGGGTCATAGGGGACAAGTCCTGGTAAATGGTTTTGGCAGACCCTTCAGGCTGTTGGTGCAGCTGCAAGGATTTGTTCTTTAGTGTGGAAGCTTATCATCCCGCAGATAACCTCTCGAGGTGTTTCATGGGTTTAGGTGGGAGTCTCAGCGCCCTATGTGCCCGGTCCATGGTTAAATCTCCCGTCTCTTGACCCAACAGAACAGTAAAGAAGGTGGTGAGGGCTAGCATAAGGGCTTCAGATGTGACAGATTCAGGCATGCCTTTAAAGAGGACTTTTCATGGTTTTGTATTAATTGAGATAAATACCTTTACTAGCTGATGCTGCCACCCTGCACGATTTTTTAAAATATTGCTCCTACGCCCTGCTGTGCCCCCCTGCACTTTTCGTGCTCAGTATGCTAATACTGAGCATCGGTACAGGGAGGAGGAGACACCAGGGTTTCTCAGTGGGCGTCTCCTTCTCCGTGGCTGTGCCGCTCTCCGCTGTGATTGGATTGTGGCACAGCCACGGAGAAGGAGACGCCCATTGAGAAACCCTGGTGTCTCCTCCTCTCTGTATCGATGCTCAATATTAGCATACTGAGCGCAAAAAGTGCAGGGGGCACAGCGGGGCGTAGGAGCGATATTTTAAAAGATCCAGTCAGGCTGCCACCCTGCCTGATTTAAAAAAAAAAAAATCGGGCAGTGTGGCAGCATCAGCAGGGGAGGCGGGGAGTTGTACCCCGCAAGTAAAGGTATTTTTTTCAGTTAATACAAAACCATGAAAGGTCCTCTTTAAGTCTTAAGTTATTTCGGCACCCCCGATTACTAAGGAGTAGAGGTAGTTTACATGGGCTTGGCAGACATCTAAGTTATGGGAGACTGCTGTATTACACTGAACCACTGCGGCCTGGAAAGTTTCAAGAGCCTCAACTCTAGAGTGTATATGATGCAGGTCTTGTTTTATATCTTTCAGTTCGCGGAGCACAGGTTCATGGGAACTCGTCAATGGGGATTTCAGGTAGGACTTGGATATAACTTGGTCATCTCCGCTCCAAGAGTCTTCCTGTTCGCTGTCTGCTTCTACCTCTGAGCCATCTTCGGCATAGGTTAGCGGGTCGCATAGCTTTGGCGGCTCTCATCTCAGACAATGGGGGCATATCGCTGGGACCCGCACCTATATTGGGAAAGGAGCCCCACCAAGCGCTCTCCCCATAGAAGTGAATGGGGATGCACCGCGCATGACCGGCCAACGCTCCCATACTCTTCTATGGGCCCGACAGAAATATCTGAGCTAGCTCTCGGCTATTTTCGGTGGCCCCATAGAAAATTAATGGAGGGCGGCTGCATATGCACAGTGCGACCCCCACCACTTTTGGGGCTCCATTCTCGACATAGGTGAGGGTCCCAGTGGTAGGACCCTCATCTATCAGACAATGGGGGCATATCCTAAAGATAGGGGCTCATTTTTTGCAGGATGAAGTTATTTTTTATTTTTTTTACCCAGACCCACTTGGTTATTGAAGATCCAGTGAGTTTGAAGGCTATACAATACACTGTATAGTGTATTGCAGTGTATTGTCAGTGACACTAATCAGACTCCTACCTCTGGCAGGACATGTCAGGCTTAGATACCATGGCAAGCCCAGATGCCTGCGTAAGGCGTCCGGTTGCCATCGGGATCCCTCCCTCTTTTGAAAATGAAAAAATAATAATGAGGATAAAAGTAATTGGGATACAAACCACACAAATACTAAGTGGTTTCAAACATATGTCAGAACTTAAAAATGCGGGTCTAGGTAAAAATATAATCCTGGTCCAACAGCAGCCAAAGCAGGCCCTTGCATATAAGACAGAATAAGGTAAGGGCCCATTCACATGACCGTATGGCCACCGTACCCATGTTGTAAACTTTGTGCTGCTGTGAGGAACCATTGACATAAATAGGTTAATGATCCGCAACATACGGAAAAAGATAGCACATGTCCTATCTTTTGCGGTGCGCAGACACGGACCTGGAAGCCCATGGAAACACCATGTGCTGTCCGCATCCATATGTCCTTTCCATGGCCCTGCCCGGCGGGCAAGAATCAGCATTTCTAACAAAGGGGGGAAAGTACTGATGCGCAAAATGTGCATCCCACATGGCCAGTAAAACTGTCACAGCTTCTTACAGTAGATATGGTAGAGGATGTTGAAGGATGGAAATGAGCATGTGCGACCACCTCAGTAGGTGGATGTGCACATTACTATTTACCTCAAACACCAGGAGGCGCTATTATTATGAAATGAAGAGAATATCTCACCACTGTAAATTTTCTGTAACAAAGTAAATTTAATGGTGGCACAAACCCTTTAAGACCCCATGTATTAAAAGGGAAAGCGTACAAAGAGAGGTGTAACATAGCCATGTGCCTGAGACCTTAAACTAACGGATGCGAAGGCGTATTTGCTAGAATGCCATCATTTCATGAATGGTTGGGGTCCGACCTCTGGGACCTTCCCCAATCCTGAGAATGAAGGGGCGGCAGCGCTGACTGCAGCTCTCCTGACCGTGCAGGGACTCTGCTCCGTATACTTGGATGGGACCGTGCGTAGTTCTCTGCACAGCAGCGCCCCAGCCGTGAAGAGGCTACATCAACACTGCAGACCATTTATTCTCGGAGCAGGTGGGGTTTACCAGAGGTCAGCCCGCCACCGATCATAAAACACCGACATCCTAGAGAAATTCCATCACTTTATATGATGGGAACTTACATTTAGGTCAGATCTAGCTGCAGTGCAGAATTGTGGACTTCTTACATTGTCTTCATCTCTTCTTCACCTCCAGGTTCCCGATCATCGGTGTTTCGGACTGTGCGCTCGTGAACAGCAGTCGCATCTTCAGCGCTTCCTGTTACTCGGATAAACACTGGATCTGTAACAAGCCGGACGCTCACAATTCTCATTTTTAATAGGAGATGCTAAGCGCACAGATAATAAATGTATTTATTTATTTATGCAAGTCTTACACAATGATTTCATTTTTGAAACAAAAAAAATCATGTTTTAATGTCTCCATAGTCTGAGTTTTTTCAGTTTTTGGTCTCATTTTTTGCTGGATGAGATGACGGTTTGATTGGCACTTTTTTGGGTTGCATATGACTTTTTGATCGCTTGCTATTACACTTTTTGTGATGTAAGGTGACAAAAAATGGTTTATTTAGCACAGTTTTTATTTTTGATTTTTTTACGGTGTTCACCTGAGGGGTTAGGTCATATGATATTTTTATAGAGTAACTTATTACGGATGCGGCGATACCTAATATGTATACTTTTGTTTTATTTATGTAAGTTTTACACAACGATTTCATTTTTGAAACAAAAAAAAATCATGTTTTAGTGTTTCCATAGTCTGAGAGCCATAGTTTTTTCAGTTTTTGGGCGATTATCTTGGGTAGGGTATGATTTTTGCGGGATGGGATGACGGTTTGATTGGCACTATTTTGGGGTGCATATGACGTTTTGATCGCTTGCTATTACACTTTTTGTGATGTAAGGTGACAAAAAATGGTTTTTTAGCACCGTTTTTATTTTTTACAGTGTTCATCTGAGGGGTTGGGTTATGTGATATTATAATAGAGCCGGTCGATACGGACGCGGCGATACTTAATATGTATACTTTTTTTTTATTTATGTAAGTTTTACACAATAACATCTTTTTTAAAATCCATATTCTGAGCCATATTTTTTTTTTTTTTTGGGCGATTGTCTCAGGTAGGGGCTCATTTTTTGCAGGATGAGGTGACAGTTAGATTGGTACTATTTTGGTGGGCGTACAACTTTTTGATCGCTTGCTGTTTTACTTTTTGTGATGTAAGGCGACAAAAGAATTGTTTATTTAGCACAGTTTTTATTTTTTATTGTTTACGGTGTTCATCTGAGGGGTTAGGTCATGTGATATGTTTATAAAGCCGGTCGATACCCACGCGGCGATACCTAATATGTCTATTTTCTTTTTCCCCAATTTTTTACAATTTTTTATTTTAACTTTATTTGGGGAAAATGACGTTTTTGTTTATTTTTACTTGAAACTTTTAATTTTTTCACTTTATTTTTTGTCCCACTTTGGGACTTCAACTTTTGGGGGTCTAATCCTTTACAATGCATTCCAATACTTTTGTATTGGAATGCTTTGGCTGTATGAGTAATACAGTGTGTATTACTCATACAGCTTCCGGCCTGTGAGATTCAGGGGGCTGGATCTCACAGGCACGTCACAGGAAGGCATTGCGTTGCCTTCCATGCCATCGGGTCCCGCCTACAGCCTCATGGGGACCCGATGGCACTGCTGCCGCCCCCACCATAAAAAGCCGCAAACCGCAGGTCTGAATTGATCGCCGCGCATTTAGCTGAGGTGCCACCATGCGGCGGTGATCGGAAATACACAGGGCGTGCAGGTCGGGCGGTGATCGGAAGTGGGTGCCTGCTGAAATCAATCAGCAGGCACCCTGGGACAATGCGCGTGGGGTCCTGTGCTGCGCGGAGGTCGGCCAGAATAGCAGCACGAGTTTAGTGTTCTGTTTTGGAGCCGTGCTGGATCCGCCTCTCATCAGGTGCACTGGGTGGGGTCATTAGTTTAAATAGCACTCCATCCCAGTCAGGGTGGATTTGATTTAAATCCCTAGTCAGTAAGGCTTGATTTAAATCATAGTTTTTTACATAAAGATTCATATTTGGACAATTTTTCTGTTGTACTTAGGAAGGAGAAAAATAATCATTACCTTAATAACAATTTAAATAGGATTTATTCAACTGAAACAATAACATTACAGCAAGTTATTTGCTTAAACATCCATGTTTGTTAACTAATTTGGCTAAAGAAAATATATATATTTTAAGAAACCTTAGACTGTCAGCCCAGCCTACACAAGAAAAGCTTAATAATGTCCTCTGTAGCTCACTCGTCATCTTCATCTTCTTGGTTCATAATCTGGAAAAGAAAAACAAGCTTTCCTGCTTTATCGGGACCCAAACGATTTCTCAATTTAGAATGAACGAGTCCAAAGGAAGAGAATATTCTTTCAACGCCCGCAGAAGAAGCTACTGCTGTTAAAAGTAAAATCATTACTTGAACAGTCTCTAAATCCAAGTGCTTAAGTGACTTCCACCAAAAAGATCCAAAGACTTGTCTGTCTGTGGCTGTGCAGTACTGTGCTCAGAAAGTTTCACTTTCATTTTGTAGTACTCCTTGTCTGCTTGCCTTTTCCTCCTTACACTTAGTTTCACTTTCTTCTTGTGCAGATCTATTCCACTCCAAACAATCAAAAAAATATTGTTTATATTCTATTCACTGAACTTTAAACTTAGCACTGAAGGGGTTGATTCTGTATTTATAGGTTTGTAGAAGTTAGGATTAAGATCTTTTTCTCAACTCTTTTCATGTTATAAATTCAGTTTTGAGAACTCCAAAATTAAACCAAGCATCTGTGATAATATCTTGTAGGCAGAGAAACTACCCAGTAATCTTACAAAAAACCTCTGGAAGAGCATGACATTGTGAATGGATTAATGGAATTTAACAAAAAATTTAACATATACAGCCTTATTCTACATAATTAAAAAAGTAATCTTTATTTCATAATGAAATAACCTTTGGATGGTAATATATTTTCCTCAAAAAACATTTTATATTAAAAAATCTGATTTAAATAAAAAAAATCTGATTTAAATAAAAAAAAATCTGATTTTTTTTTGATTTAAAAAAAAAAAAATCATTGATTTTTATCCACCCTGATCCCAGTGCTCTGAGCGGATTATAGGAATCACTTTGGTCTTGGAAGCTAGGAAGGAAGGTTGTCTGTTCCAGCACAGAAAGATAAGTGTGGTTTCTAGTTTTGTTGTTTGCTGTCTTGGTTGTTTTGTGTCATCTCTCCCATCCAGGTTCTGTGCGAGCAGGCTGCTCCTATTTCCCCTCTTCACCATCTCAGGGAATCTAGGGTGTTTCAGCCCAGGCACGGGGACACATCATACCTACCACAAAGGTCTGCATGTGGGCTGAGCAGTGCAGGGAGAGAGGTCAGGGATTAGCTAGGAGGTGACCCTTCCCCTGCCTCTCGCCTAGAGCCTGGTTGGTGGTTTATCTGTTAGTCTGAGTGCACATCCGCCGTGACATTATAATCCGCCCTAACTTTGACTGTCATTGCTCAGCGGTTTTGAGATGGCGTCAATTGAAGCATTAGTTGACCGCATGCAGGGGCTATCCCTAGAGGTTGTGGAGCTATGTGGTTCGGTCACATGGTGTCAGAATGCTCTGGCATCTGGTGCAGGTCAAATTTGTGTGGAGCCTAAAGTGGCTCTTCCTGATCGATTTTCAGGGGGTACGGATGACTTTATCCGTTTTAGAGAGTCCTGCAAATTGTACTTTCGGCTGCGTCCATCGTCGTCAGGTGATGAGAGTCAGAGGATAGGTATAATTATTTCTCTGCTTAAAGGGGACGCGCAATTCTGGGCCTTTCCTCTGCCACCTGGTTCTCGGGCCCTCCGGTCGGTGGAGGAATTTTTTAAGGCTCTGGGATTAATCTACGTTGACCCAGATCGGGTCTCGATGGCAGAGTCGAGATTACGTAATTTATTTCAGGGGGAACATACTGCAGAGGCTTACTGTGTTGAGTTTAGGAGATGGGCTACGGAATCAGAGTGGAATGATCCCGCGTTACGTAGTCAGTTTTGTCAGGGGTTATCTGAAAGATTGAAGGATGCCCTTGCTTTTCATGAATACCCAGACTCTTTGGAGAACGCCATGTCTTTAGCAGTACGGCTAGATAGACGTATCAGAGAGAGGTGTAGGGCTCCCTCCGCACAAGGGATCCCTTCTGTGAGTGGTTTTGTCTTTACTGCCTCCCCGGGTGATGTTACAGGTAACTCTGGGGTAGCGGAGGAACCCATGCAGTTGGGTCAGGTTTCTTGCCATTCTGATAGTAGAGACTTTAGGAAATTGCACAAACTGTTACTACTGTGGAAAGAGTGGTCATTTTATTTTTGCTTGTCCTTATGTTAAACCGCAGGTGGAAGAGAAAAAGAAAAAAAAAAAACTTCCCTGACACTTGGTGTCATGAATGGTGTGGTGGAGCAGGCAGGTATGCAAGCTCCCTGCAGTTCCTGTTTTCTCCTTCCAGCTATGGTGGCACTAGAGTCAATCATTTTTTGTTGTTGAAGTATTCCTTGATTGTGGTGCTGGGGTAAACCTAATTGACTTTCTTTTCCTTCAAAATCTAGGACTAAGTACTTGCATGAGATTCATGTTTTTGCAATTGATTCTTCCCCTCTTTCTCAAAGGAGCCTTACTCACATTGTTCATGGTATTCACTTAAGAGTGGGTGATTCACATGTTGAAATTATTTCTTGTTTTGTCATGAAGGATTTGCCAGCTCCTATAGTTTTGGGGTTGCCATGGTTGACTAAACATAACCCAATTATAGACTGGCAAGCGAGACAAATCATTGGTTGGAGTGAGTTTTGTTCGGATAATTGTCTTGGCACATCTATCTCTGGTGTGTCCATTACGGCTTTACCGCAGTATCTCTCAGATTTTGCAGATGTCTTTTCGGATGGTGGGGCTCAGGAATTGCCCCCTCATCGATACTATGATTGTCCAGTTAATCTCATTCCGGGGGCTAAGTTGCCAAAGTCTCGGCTTTACAACCTCTCTCAACCCAAAAGAGAGGTCATGCGAAAGTATGTCGCTGAGAGTTTGGCAAAAGGTCATATTAGACCATCTAAGTCTCCAGTGGCAGTAGGTTTGTTCTTTGTGAAGAAAAAGGATGGATCACTGAGACCGTGTTTGGATTTCCGGGAATTGAACCGTATTACAGTCCGGGATCCATATCCCCTGCCTTTTATCTCTGATCTTTTTGATCAGATTGTTGGAGCCATGGTGTTCTCCAAGTTGGATTTGAGAGGGGCCTACAATCTGATCAGAATCAAGGAGGGGATGAGTGGAAACGGCCTTCAATACACACGAGGGGTGGTTCTGGAATGGGACCGACCAGAGAAACAGAAAGCCGACGTCTGTCTGGTCGGATGAGGCATTGCAGGCCTTTTCGGCTATTAAAGAGCGTTTTGCGTCTGCTCCCATTCTGGTGCAGCCGGATGTGTCTCAGCCATTCGTAGTGCAGGTTGATGCTTCAGAGGTGGGGGTTGGAGCGGTGCTGTCACAGGGTTCATCCCCTGGCAAGTAGGTCCCGTGTGCCTTTTTCTCCAAGAAGCTCTCCGTCGCCGAGAGGAATTATGATGTTGGAGATAGAGAGTTGTTGGCTATCAAGTTTGCCTTTGAGGAATGGCGTCACTGGTTGGAGGGAGCGTCTCACCCCATTACGATATATGCAGACCATAAAAATTTGGCTTACCTGCAATCTGCCAAGCGTCTGAACCCTAGGCAGGCCAGATGGTCACTGTTTTTTACCAGGTTCAATTTTGTGGTTACCTTTTGCCCAGGGGTCAAGAATGTCAAGGCAGATGCCTTGTCTCGCAGCTTTCCTGGGGAAGGTGATTCAGAGGATCCTGCGCCGATTTTAGCGGATGGGGTGGTGGTCTCCGCTCTGTACCCTGAATTGGAGATGGAGGTTTTGGGAGCCCAGGAGGGGGCTCCTGGTTCTTGTCCCCCAGGGAGGTTGTTTGTTCCTGAGGGCCTGCGATACAAGGTGTTCAAGGAACATCACGATACTGTCCTTGCTGGACATCCTGGTGGTAAGTCCATCTGTGATCTGGTGTCCCGGAGGTTCTGGTGGCCAGGGTTACGTAAGAGCATTGAGAATTACGTGACAGCTTGTGAAACCTGCGCTCGGTCAAAGGTTGCTCATACTCGACCGGCTGGTTCACTTCTTCCATTGTCTATTCCGTCTCGTCCTTGGACGCACTTGTCTATTGACTTTATTACGGATCTGCCGAGTTCCTCCGGGAGAACAGTGATTTTGGTGGTAGTTGACCGTTTCAGTAAAATGGCTCACTTTATATCACTAACTAGTCTGCCTAACGCCAAGACTCTTGCGCAGATTTTTGTGGATTTGTGGATAATATTGTGAAATTGCATGATATTCCTTCGGATGTGGTCTCTGATAGGGGCACGCAGATTGTCTCCAGGTTTTGGAGGGCGTTCTGCTCTTGGCTTGGCATTCAACTTTCATTCTCTTCGGCTTTTCATCCGCAGTCGAATGGTCAGACGGAGCTTACTAATCAAAACCTGGAGACCTACTTGAGGTGCTTTGTGGCTGAGAATCAGGAGGACTGGTCCTCATTCTTGTCCTTAGCAGAATTTGCGTTGAATAACCGTAGGCAGGAGTCCACGGGTAAGTCACAATTTTTTTGGCGCATACGGTTTTCATCCTCCGTTTGGTACCTTTTCTGGGACTGGTTCCTCTGGGATGCCAGAGGAGGAGAGATTCTCTTCTGCCTTATCCTCCATCTGGCGAAGGATCCAAGGGAATTTGGAGAAGATGGGTGAGAGGTATAAACGAATGGCTGACAAGAGACGTGTGACTGGTCCGGACCTGTGTGTGGGTGATCTAGTGTGTTTGTCCACTAAAAATATCAAATTGAGAGTGCCATCTTGGAAACTGGGTCCAAGATTTATTGGTCCGTATAAAATATCTGCGGTGATCAATCCTGTAGCGTTTCGGCTGGATCTTCCGCAGACTTGGAGGATCCATGATGTGTTCCACAGGTCTTTACAAAAAAAATATGTGAAACCGGTGGAACCATCGCCATTGCCTCCTCCTCCTGTTCTAGTCGAGGGAAACTTGAAGTTCGAGATCTCCAGGATTCTCGACTCTAGAATTCTTCAGGGTTCCCTTCAGTACCTGGTGCACTGGAGGGGATACGGCCCTGAGGAGAGGATGTGGGTTTCGGCGCTGGATGTCAACGCCAGCCGACTGGTGAGGGCTTTTCATAGGTCCCATCCGGATAAGGTTGGTCCAGGGTGTCCGGAGGTCACCTGTAGAAGGGGGGGTACTGTCATGCCCCGCTCTGACTGTGTACGGAGGTCGGCCAGAATAGCAGCACGAGTTTAGTGTTTTGTTTTGGAGCCGTGCTGGATCCGCCTCTCATCAGGTGCACTGGGTGGGGTCATTAGTTTAAATAGCACTCCATCCCAGTGCTCTGAGCGGATTATAGGAATCACTTTGGTCTTGGAAGCTAGGAAGGAAGGTTGTCTGTTCCAGCTCAGAAAGATAAGTGTGGTTTCTAGTAGGGGTGCACCGAAATTCCGGCGACCGAAAATGAGCCTAATCCATTTCGGCCGATATTTGTACATATCGGCAGAAAATAGCGGGGAGGGACTGGGAGGAGGAGCTGGGGGCCGGTGCGTTCACTGTGCTCCGGCCCCCAGCTCCCGTAGTTATAAAATGTGTACAATTAATAAGGATTCTATTCATGAGGCCCCCTCTGCAGTAGAACATTCAATATAGCCACATCCTACTCACAGGGCTGTTATCTTAATGCTGGCCGGCCCGGCAGATGAGCGACAGCGTCACGACTGACGTCACGTGCCCGGCCTACTTTCTGAATGAAGGAGGCGGCGCAGGCATGTGACGTCAGTCGTGACGCTGCCGCTCGTCTGCCCGGCCGGCCAGCATTAAGATAACAGCCCTGTGAGTAGGATGTGGCTATATTGAATGTTCTACTGCAGAGGGGGCCTCATGAATAGAATCCTTATTAATTGTACACATTTTATAACTACTGGAGCTGGGGGCCGGAGAACAGTGAACGCACTGGCCCCCAGCTCCTCCTCCCAGTCCCTCCCCGCTATTTTCTATTAATTGTACACATTTTATAACTAGTCTGTACTGGAGCGGCAATGGGGGGGGGGTCTGTGGATGGCACTGTTATGGGGTGGGTGGGGGTCTGTGGATGGCACTGTTATGAGGTGGGGGGGGTCTGTGGATGGCACTGTTATGGGGTGGGTGGGGGTCTGTGGATGGCACTGTTATGGGGTGGGTGGGTAATATGATTTATTAAATTCATGAAAAAGAATTATTAATAAAATCATTAAAAAAAAGTATTTTAAAAGTATTTGGGCAAAAAGGCAGTTTTGGTTTCGGTCAAGGGGCATCCTGAATTTTCGGTTTCGGACCAGAATTTTCATTTCGGTGCACCCCTAGTTTCTAGTTTTGTTGTTTGCTGTCTTGGTTGTTTTGTGTCATCTCTCCCATCCAGGTTCTGTGCGAGAAGGCTGCTCCTATTTCCCCCTCTTCACCATCTCAGGGAATCTAGGGTGTTTCAGCCCAGGCACGGGGACACATCATACCTACCACAAAGGTCTGCATGTGGGCTGAGCAGTGCAGTGAGAGAGTTCAGGGATTAGCTAGGAGGTGACTCTTCCCCTGCCTCTCGCCTAGAGCCTGGTTGGTGGTTTATCTGTTAGTCTGAGTGCACGTCCGCCGTGACAGTTTCCGGGTGGTTTGGGCGGTGAGTGCAGTGTCTATTGGGTCTCGTGCTGCTGTGACGGGGACCCAATAGCAGGAAAGGCAGCGCGATGCCTTCCTTAGGCATCAGGGCTGCATTCCGGTGAAGAGCCTGTGAGATTCAGCTCCCTGGATCTCACAGGCAGGAAGCTGTATGAGTAATACACACTGTATTACTCATACAGCCAATGCATTCCAATACAGAAGTACAGGGAGTGCAGAATTATTAGGCAAATGAGTATTTTGACCACATCATCCTCTTTATGCATGTTGTCTTACTCCAAGCTGTATAGGCTCGAAAGCCTACTACCATTAAGCATATAAGGTGATGTGCATCTCTGTAATGAGAAGGGGTGTGGTCTAATGACATCAACACCCTATATCAGGTGTGCATAATTATTAGGCAACTTCCTTTCCTTTGGCAAAATGGGTCAAAAGAAGCACTTGACAGGCTCAGAAAAGTCAAAAATAGTGAGATATCTTGCAGAGGGATGCATCACTCTTAAAATTGCAAAGCTTCTGAAGCGTGATCATCGAACAATCAAGCGTTTCATTCAAAATAGTCAACAGGGTCGCAAGAGGCGTGTGGAAAAACCAAGGTGCAAAATAACTGCCCATGAACTGAGAAAAGTCAAGCGTGCAGCTGCCAAGATGCCACTTGCCACCAGTTTGGCCATATTTCAGAGCTGCAACATCACTGGAGTGCCCAAAAGCACAAGGTGTGCAATACTCAGAGACATGGCCAAGGTAAGAAAGGCTGAAAGACGACCACCACTGAACAAGACACACAAGCTGAAACGTCAAGACTGGGCCAAGAAATATCTCAAGACTGATTTTTCTAAGGTTTTATGGACTGATGAAATGAGAGTGAGTCTTGATGGGCCAGATGGATGGGCCCGTGGCTGGATTGGTAAAGGGCAGAGAGCTCCAGTCCGACTCAGACGCCAGCAAGGTGGAGGTGGAGTACTGGTTTGGGCTGGTATCATCAAAGATGAGCTTGTGGGGCCTTTTCGGGTTGAGGATGGAGTCAAGCTCAACTCCCAGTCCTACTGCCAGTTTCTGGAAGACACCTTCTTCAAGCAGTGGTACAGGAAGAAGTCTGCATCCTTCAAGAAAAACATGATTTTCATGCAGGACAATGCTCCATCACACGCATCCAAGTACTCCACAGCGTGGCTGGCAAGAAAGGGTATAAAAGAAGAAAATCTAATGACATGGCCTCCTTGTTCACCTGATCTGAACCCCCATTGAGAACCTGTGGTCCATCATCAAATGTGAGATTTACAAGGAGGGAAAACAGTACACCTCTCTGAACAGTGTCTGGGAGGCTGTGGTTGCTGCTGCACGCAATGTTGATGGTGAACAGATCAAAACACTGACAGAATCCATGGATGGCAGGCTTTTGAGTGTCTGTCACGGCCATGGCTATGACCGTGACTCTTCAACCGCATTCGATTGTCAGCGGTTTGGTTTTGTTGTCAATCACAGGTGAGGGCAGTGGTATTTGCCTCACCTGTGGTTGCCGCTGACAACGCTAGTTATGTGGCAGCTCAGGGCTCCAGATGGCGACCAAAACAGTCGCCAATGCGCCTTAAAATTTGCAGATGGCGACAAGACTTTTTAGTCTTGTCGCCATTTGCGACTGTACCGCCGCGATCCTGTGCAGCCTATGTTCTCGTAGCACAGTCAGTGGAGAAGGAAGGAGTCCCTCCCTCTCCACTGTGACGCGGCCGCCACTACCACCAACGGGGAGATTGCAGGGAGGAGGAGGGGAGGAGCTGTCGCCACTGCGCCACCAATATAAGTATAGGCAGCGGTATCACAGACCCGGCACCCGGCCTCAATAACAGGGCATGCGATCTGCGGTAATTAACCCCTCAGGTGCCACAGATCGCATGCCCTGTTATTGAGGCCGGGTGCCGGGTCTGTTATACCGCTGCCGACAGGAGTTAAAGAGGACCTTTCATAGGTACAAAGAATATGAACTTATTAGTAGCAGGCTACATAGAGCGGCGCCCAGGGATCTAAGTGCACTTACTATTAGTCCTGGGCGCCGCTCCGTTCACCCGCTGTGGCCCCCGGTAATTTCAACATTCAGAGCAAGGAGGAGGAGACGCCAGTGTCTGACCAATCACAGCGCAGAGAGAGGAAGAAAAAAAACAACTCCCTCTCTCTGTGCTGTGATTGGTCAGCGCTGCTGTCAGGGGGAAGGACAGACACTGGCGTCTCCTCCTCCTTGCTCTGAATGTTGAAATTACCGGGGGCCACAGCGGGTGAACGGAGCGGCGCCCAGGACTAATAGTAAGTGCACTTAGATCCCTGGGCGCCGCTCTATGCAGCCTGCTACTAATAAGTTAATATTCTTTGGACCCACGAAAGGTCCTCTTTAATTACCGTACATTCATTGGTAATGCAGTGCGCCCTCCCAAAGCCTCACCCCCCCCCCCATTATCACTGGCCACAAGTCCCCCCCCCCCCATTATCACTGGCCACAATTCCCCCCCTCCCCCATTATCACTGATCACAAGTCCCCCCCCCCCATTATCACTGGCCACAATTCCCCCCCTCCCCCATTATCACTGGCCACAAGTCCCCCCCCCCATTATCACTGGCCACATTTCCCTCCCCCCCCCCTTGTTATATGGTGGCCACAGGGTCCCATCCCCTCCATTGGTGGCAGTGGCAGATCACACTGCTGGGGCTCATCTTTACCATGGCAGCCAGGACGCTACTGGAGCCCTGGCTGCCATGTTCAGCTCCCTGTTGCTGTGTGCACAGGGCAGCAGGGAGATGTGTGAGATCCTATTCACCCTGATAGATCTCTATCAGGGTGAATAGCACAAGGGATGAAAAGATCCAGGTTCTAGTCCTAAGGGAAGAAATGGTTATTAAATAAAAAGTTAAACAAAAAAAACACCAAAATACTAAAAGTTTAAATGGCCCCCTTCCCAGTTTTACATATAAAATTTACAAACAATAAAGAATTAACATATTACATATCGCCACGTCCCAAAAAGTGTGAGCTATTAAAATATAAAAAAATATTTCCGCTCGGTGAAGGCCGTAACAGAAAAAAAAAAATCTCTAAACCACGCAATTCGCCATTTTTAAGTCACCTTGTCCCCCAGAAGATGTCACTGGATGTGAGAGCTATGTGGTGCTGTTTTCTTCTATATGTAGTGCTGGCTCACTACTGTGACCTGCCTCTCATCTTCTCAAAGTCCTTTTTTTTTAATTATATGCATTTTAAATTTGGCGACTAAAAAATGTAATTTGGCTCCTAACTTTTTTAGTTTAGGAGCCAATGGCTCCTGGTAATTTTTTTTTGTCTGGAGCACTGCAGCTTTCCTACTGTGCATGCGGTTGCACCTAGCAACCTCTGTTAGGTGTCTGTGTGTATGTGTGCACTTGTGTTTATGTATTGTGTGCACTTCCCCTTTAAGTTGGTGTTTTCCCTTCTGTGGTGCTGGAAGGGTTAACTCCCTTCCCAGTGTGTGTGTGATGTCACTGGGTGTGTCCGACTGTGGGGTGTGGCTTCGTGGCCTATATAGCCTGAGTGTCTGGCATGGCTCAGTAGGTTGCTTCAGTCATCCATGGCTGGAGCAGCCTCCTGTGCTTATGACCTGCCAGTGAGAGCCACCCCTGTGGTCATAAAATAATTGTCGTTATGTTTGATGTCTTTATGCGTGTGTGGTTGTATGTTGTTTTGTTGGGACCTTCTTATGTTTGGTGCAGCTCACGGTTCTGGTTTCCTGTCTGCTCAGGGATCCAGTCAGCAAGGCTGTGGCAGGTTGGTGGAACTGGGTGTTCGCCTGCCATTCCCGTGAGGCTGTTCATGTCCCCCTTTTTCCCAACAGCTTGGCCATTGAGACTCCTGCTCCTCCGTGCCAAGGAGGAGTAGGTCGTCTTATCCAGCTCCTAGCTCAGGGATCTGCGGAGGGTAAGACAGGGCTCCGAGGTTCCTGCGCATGGGTCCTCCTACCTTAAAGGTCGGCCCATGCAGGTTAGGAGTTAGGGTCAGGGTAGGGATGCGTGAGGAGGTGACCTGCTCCCTATCCTGTTCTCATGGCCGAGTAGCCACTACACCACCTGGCATCGCACGGCTGAGGGTTTCCCCCATCCTCAGCCGTGATAGTGTCCTTGCAAAGAAAGGGGCTATATTGGTCACTGATTTGTTTTTGTTTTGTTTTTGAATGTCAGAAATTTATATTTGTGAATGTTGAGATGTTATATTGGTTTCACTGGTAAAAATAAATAATTGAAATGGGTATATATTTGTTTTTTGTTAAGTTGCCTAATAATTATGCACAGTAATAGTCACCTGCACACACAGATATCCCCCTAAAATAGCTAAAACTAAAAGCAAACTAAAAACTACTTCCAAAAATATTCAGCTTTGATATTAATGAGTTTTTTGGGTTCATTGAGAAAATGGTTGTTGTTCAATAATAAAATTAATCCTCAAAAATACAACTTGCCTAATAATTCTGCACTCCCTGTATTGGACTGTATTGTAAAGGGGATCAGACCCCCAAAAGTTGAAGTCCCAAAGTGGGACAAAAAATTAAGTGAAAAAAAAGTTGAAAAAATAAAGTTTTGCTGGCACAAAATTAAGTTTCAAGTAAAAAAAAAAGTCATTTCCCCCAAATAAGGTAAAAAAAGAATGTATCGACCGGCTCTATAAACATATCACATGATCTAACCCCTTAGATAAATCCCGTAAAAATTAAAACTGTGCTAAATAAACAATTTTTTGGTCACCTTACATCACTAAAAGTACAAGCGATCAAAAAGCCGTATGTCCACCAAAATAGTAACAATCTAACCGTCACCTCATCCCGCAAAAAATGAGCCTCTACCCAAGACAATCGCCCAAAAAATAAAAAAAACTATGGCTCAGAACATAGAGACACTAAAACATCATTTTTTTTGTTTTAAAAAAGCTGTTAGTGTAAAACTTAAATCAATAAATAAAAGTATACATATTAGGTATTGCCGCGTCAGTAATAACCTGCTCTATAAAAATATCACATGACTTAACCCCTAAGGTGAACACCGTAAAAAAATTAAAATAAAAACTGTGTAAAAAAAGCTATTTTTTGTCACCTTACATCACAAAAAGTGTAATAGCAAGCGATCAAAAATTCATATGCACCCCAAAATAGTGCCAATCAAACCGTCAGCTCGTCCCACAAAAATTTAGACCCTACATAAGATAATCGCCCAAAAACTGAAAAAAACTATGGCTCTCAGAATATGGAGACCCTAAAACATGATTTTATTTTTTTTGTTTCAAAAATGATATTGTGTAAAACTTACATAAATAAAAAAAAGTATACATATTAGGTATTGCCGCGTCCGTAACAACCTGCTCTATAAAAATATCACATGACCTAACCCCTCAGGTGCATACCGTAAAAAAATAAAAACTATGTAAAAAAAGCATTGTAATATCAAGCAATCAAAAAGTCATACGCACCCCAAAATAGTGCCAATCAAACCGTCATCTCATCCAGAAAAAAAATGAGCCCCTACACAAGACAGTCGCCCAAAAAATAAATAAAACTATGGCTTTCAGAATGTGGAGACCCTAAAGAATAATTTTATTTTTTATTTGGTATTTAAAGTAGTCATATTTGGTATTGTCGCGTCCGTGACAACCTGCTCTATAAAAATACCACATGATCTAACCTGTCAGATAAATGTTGTAAATAACAAAAAATAAAACCAGTGCCAAAACAGCTGTGTCACAACCAGACAGCTGAGAAGCTCTGACAGAAGCCTTTCAGAACCTCCTCCTTGAGTTTTCTTTGTTTTGATCTTCAGTTCCTCATCTCGTTAGCCTCTCTCAGCTGTCATGTAGTTGGACTGATTGCATCCCTTTAAATTCCTCCCCATAATGCATTAGTGTGCGGAATTTAAAGGGATGCAATCAGTCCAACTACATGACAGCTGAGAGAGGCTAACGAGATGAGGAACTGAAGACCAAAACAAAGAAAACTTAAGGAGGAGGTTCTGATAGGCTTCTGTCAGAGCTTCTCAGCTGTCTGGTTGTGACAGTAATGTCACGGAAGGTGTACAGGAAACAAGACAATGCAAAATGAATATATGATTCACTGGATCCAAAACTAAGGAACAAAAGGGAGACCCCTGCATAAGACCTGGCACTCTCCCTGACTGCTCAGCCTATGCGAAAATCCCAATGGTGGATGATCGCATATCCTCGTACCTCGACTATATACCACCTGAACACCCTACAATATTGAGGGGACACGACCACCAGCTCCCTACACTAGACACGGAGGGAGTCAGGGTCACCTGGGATCCAGCAAACAGAAAATCACAAATAAATGTACAGCACTTATCTTGTAGAAGACTGGAAAATGGGATCAGCATGCGCACACACTCCAGGAAGTTGTATAAGCCGCACACTAATGCATTATGGGGAGGAATTTAAAGGGATGCAATCAGTCCAACTACATGACAGCTGAGAGAGGCTAACGAGATGAGGAACTGAAGACCAAAACAAAGAAAACTCAAGGAGGAGGTTCTGAAAGGCTTCTGTCAGAGCTTCTCAGCTGTCTGGTTGTGACAAGCTGTTACTTGTTACCTTGCCTCACAAAAATTATATGTACCCTAAAATAGTACTAACAAAACTGCCACACTATCCTGTAGTTTCCAAAATGGGGTCACTTTTTTGGAGTTTCTACTCTAGGGGTGCATCAGGTGGGCTTCAAATGGGACATGGTGTAAAAAAAAACAGTCCAGCAAAATTTGCCTTCCAAAAACCGTATGGCATTCCTTTCCTTCTGAGCCCTGCCGTGTGCCCGTACAGCAGTTTACGACCACATATGGGGTGTTTTTGTAAACTACAGAATCAGGGCCATAAATATTGAGTTTTGTTTGGCAGTTAACCCTTGCTTTGTAACTGGAAAAAATGGATTTAAATAGAAAATCTGCCAAAAAAGTGAAATTTTGATATTTTATCTCTATTTTGAATACCTTGAGGGGTGTAGTTTCTAGAATAGGGTCATTTTTGGGTGGTTTCTATTATATAAGCCTCACAAAGTGACTTCAGACCTGAACTGGTCCGGTTTTTGAAAATTTGAAGATTTGGTTCTAAACTTCTAAGCCTTGTAACATCCCTAAAAAATAAACTGTCATTCCCAAAATGATCCAAACATGAAGTAGACATATGGGGAATGTAAAGTAATAACTATTTTTGTAGGTATTACTATGTATTATAAAAGTAGAGAAATTGAAACTTGGAAATTGGCTAATTTTTCAAATTTTTTGGTAAATTTGGTATTTTTTTGTATAAATAAAAATGAAATTTTTTTTACTCCATTTTACCAGTGTCATGAAGTACAATATGTGACGAAAAAAACTATTTCAGAATGGCCTGGATAAGTCAAAGCGTTTTAAAGTTATCACCACATAAAGTGACACTTAGTGGTCCTTAAGGTGAAAATAAGCCCGGTCCTTAAAGGGATTCTGTCACCTCCCCTAAGGCAAAAAACGATTTAAAAGCAGCCATGCAGCACAGCTTACCTGGATTAGGCTGTGCTGTTCTATCTTGAAATCCGTCCAGCAGTTACTTCAAAAAACGAGTTTGATCAATAAGGAAATGCGTCCTGAAGGTGCCCAGAGGGGCGTTTTTTTCTTCTGAGAGAGCCCAGTACCGCCCCTCTTTCAGTGCCCAGCCCGCCTTCCTTGTATTTTCTAACCGCCGCCCCCAGCCTGCCACAGCCTCCCCTCCCTCTCCTCCCCCTCCCTCATGCCGAACGAAGTCTCGCACAGGCGCAATACCCACTGAGGGCTGCGCCTGTGCGATCATCAGGAGACTGAGGGCGGCAGCTTCATCTTCGTCACTGGGCATGCGCCGAGCCCAGTGACGTCCGATGCTCGCTCTTCCCTGCTGACTGAGGGAAGAGCGAGCATCGGACGTCACTGGGCTCGGCGCATGCCCAGTGACGAAGATGAAGCTGCCGCCCTCAGTCTCCTGATGATCGCACAGGCGCAGCCCTCAGTGGGTATTGCGCCTGTGCGAGACTTCGTTCGGCATGAGGGAGGGGGAGGAGAGGGAGGGGAGGCTGTGGCAGGCTGGGGGCGGCGGTTAGAAAATACAAGGAAGGCGGGCTGGGCACTGAAAGAGGGGCGGTACTGGGCTCTCTCAGAAGAAAAAAACGCCCCTCTGGGCACCTTCAGGACGCATTTCCTTATTGATCAAACTCGTTTTTTGAAGTAACTGCTGGACGGATTTCAAGATAGAACAGCACAGCCTAATCCAGGTAAGCTGTGCTGCATGGCTGCTTTTAAATCGTTTTTTGCCTTAGGGGAGGTGACAGAATCCCTTTAAGGGGTTAAAGAGCTATTCCCATCACAGACAATGGGGGCATATCGCTAGGATGGAGTGGGGAGAGTGGTGTCTGGAGGAGCGCTCTCCCCATCCAATTGAATGGGAGTGCACAGCGCTTGTGCGTCCACTGCTCCCATTCATTTCTATGGGGCTGACGGAAATGGAGTCAGTGCGGAAGATGAGGAGCTCGCTCATTTGTTTCACAGTTTTGGAGACTGTTACTTGTACTTTACTTTGTATGTTATCTTTTGTATATATTGCAAGGAATTGCTATCTCTCTGGGGGTCGCAATCACAGACTTCTCCTCAGACAACAGAGTTCAAGTCCAAATGGGGCTTTATTTTGGCACTTCAGCACCAGCACAAACATAAACCCAGCAAAAATAAACACCTGCCCGTCTAGGCACTTCCTAATACATTTACCGTCTCTACTAGAGTTGAGCGAACACCTGGATGTTCGGGTTCGAGAAGTTCGGACGAACATCCCGGAAATGTTCGGGTTCGGGATCCGAACCCGATCCGAACTTCGTCCCGAACCCGAACCCCATTGAAGTCAATGGGGACCCGAACTTTTCGGCACTAAAAAGGCTGTAAAACAGCCCAGGAAAGAGCTAGAGGGCTGCAAAAGGCAGCAACATGTAGGTAAATCCCCTGCAAACAAATGTGGATAGGGAAATGAATTAAAATAAAAATTAAATAAATAAAAATTAACCAAAATCAATTGGAGAGAGGTTCCATAGCAGAGAATCTGGCTTCCCGTCACCCACCACTGGAACAGTCCATTCTCAGATATTTAGGCCCCGGCACCCAGGCAGAGGAGAGAGGTCCCGTAACAGAGAATCTGTCTTCATGTCAGCAGAGAATTAGTCTGCATGTCATAGCAGAGAATGAGGCTTCACGTCAGCCACCACTGCAACAGTCCATTGGCATATATTTAGGCCCAGCACCCAGGCAGAGGAGGGAGGTCCCGTAACAGAGAATCTGTCTTCATGTCAGCAGAGAATTAGTCTGCATGTCATAGCAGAGAATGAGGCTTCACGTCAGCCACCACTGCAACAGTCCATTGGCATATATTTAGGCCCAGCACACACACAGGCAGAGGAGAGAGGTCCCGTAACAGAGAATCTGGCTTCATGTCAGCAGAGAATCAGTCTGCATGTCATAGCAGAGAATGAGGCTTCACGTCAGCCACCACTGCAACAGTCCATTGGCATATATTTAGGCCCAGCACACACACAGGCAGAGGAGAGAGGTCCCGTAACAGAGAATCTGGCTTCATGTCAGCAGAGAATCAGTCTGCATGTCATAGCAGAGAATGAGGCTTCACGTCAGCCACCACTGTAACAGTCCATTGGCATATATTTAGGCCCAGCACCCAGGCAGAGGAGGGAGGTCCCGTAACAGAGAATCTGTCTTCATGTCAGCAGAGAATCAGTCTGCATGTCATAGCAGAGAATGAGGCTTCACGTCACCCACCACTGCAACAGTCCATTGTCATAAATTTAGGCCCAGCACTAGTGTTGAGCGGCATGTCCCATATTCGAATTCGCGAAATTTTGTGAATATTCGAAAGAATATTCGTAAAATATTCGCCATTATTCAAATTCGTTATTATTTCGCATATGCGATAATTCGAATTTTCGCATCGCATAATACATATGCTATGCAAAATTCACATGTGCGCTAATGAAATCGCCTTACGAAGATTCGCAACTCAATTCAATCACTAATGTATGAATGCAATGGCCTTTGCCTCTGTTCTGGGACAAGTGTAGATATTCGCATGTGCGCTAATAAAATCGCCTTACGAAGATTCGCACCTCAATCACTTTCTAGGGAATGTAAGACTTTTGGGAATCAATCGAGATACAGTGGGGGGTGATGACAGTAGTTGACAGAGTACAGATCAATGTAATCTGTAAGGTGGAAAGTAAAATAAAAAATACGAATATTCGTAAATCGAATTTTACGAAGTTCTACGTATTCGCGAATATGGTGCTATACTATATGAATGCACAGGCCTTTGCCTCTCTGTTCTGGGGACAAGTGTAGATATTTGCATTTGCGTTAATAAAATCGCCTTACGAAGATTCGCAGCTCAATTCAATCACTAATGTATGAATGCAAAGCCCTTTGCCTCTGTTCTGGGACAAGTGTAGATATTCGCATGTGCGCTAATAAAATCGCCTTACGAAGATTCGCAACTCAATTCACTAATGTATGAATGCAAAGCCCTTTGCCTCTGTTCTGGGACGTGGCGATATTCGCATGTGCGCTAATAAAATCGCCTTACGAAGATTCGCGCCTCAATCACTTTCTAGGCAATGTGAGTAAGATCTGAGCTGTTGGACCTTTGGGAAACAATCAATTATATGTGTACTGTAATTTTGTGGGGGGGGGGAAAAAAACAAAAAACGAATATTCGTTTTTACGAATATATAGCACTATATTCGAAATATTCGCGAAATCGCGAAGTTGCGATATTCGCGAAAAAAATTTGCTTTTCGAATATTCGCGCTCAACACTACCCAGCACCCAGGCAGAGGAGAGAGGTCCCGTAACAGACAATCTGGCTTCATGTCAGCAGAGAATCAGTCTGCATGTCATAGCAGAGAATGAGGCTTCACGTCAGCCACCACTGCAACAGTCCATTGGCATATATTTAGGCCCAGCACCCAGGCAGAGGATAGAGGTCCCGTAACAGACAATCTGGCTTCATGTCAGCAGAGAATCAGTCTTCATATCATAGCAGAGAATCAGGCTTCACGTCACCCACCACTGTAAGAGTCCATTTTCATAAATTTAGGCCCAGCACACAGGCAGAGGAGAGAGGTCCCGTAACAGAGGATCTGGCTTCATGTCAGCAGAGAATTAGTCTGCATGTCATAGCAGAGAATGAGGCTTCACGTCACCCACCACTGCAACAGTCCATTGGCATATATTTAGGCCCAGCACCCAGGCAGAGGAGGGAGGTCCCGTAACAGAGAATCTGTCTTCATGTCAGCAGAGAATTAGTCTGCATGTCATAGCAGAGAATGAGGCTTCACGTCAGCCACCACTGCAACAGTCCATTGGCATATATTTAGGCCCAGCACACACACAGGCAGAGGAGAGAGGTCCCGTAACAGAGAATCTGGCTTCATGTCAGCAGAGAATCAGTCTGCATGTCATAGCAGAGAATGAGGCTTCACGTCAGCCACCACTGCAACAGTCCATTGGCATATATTTAGGCCCAGCACACACACAGGCAGAGGAGAGAGGTCCCGTAACAGAGGATCTGGCTTCATGTCAGCAGAGAATCAGTCTGCATGTCATAGCAGAGAATCAGGCTTCACGTCAGCCACCACTGCAACAGTCCATTGTCATAAATTTAGGCCCAGCACCCAGGCAGAGGAGAGAGGTCCCGTAACAGACAATCTGGCTTCATGTCAGCAGAGAATTAGTCTGCATGTCATAGCAGAGAATGAGGCTTCACGTCAGCCACCACTGCAACAGTCCATTGGCATATATTTAGGCCTAGCACACAGGCAGAGGAGAGAGGTCCCGTAACAGACAATCTGGCTTCATGTCAGCAGAGAATCAGTCTGCATGTCATAGCAGAGAATGAGGCTTCACGTCAGCCACCACTGCAACAGTCCATTGGCATATATTTAGGCCTAGCACACAGGCAGAGCAGAGAGGTCCCGTAACAGACAATCTGGCTTCATGACAGCAGAGAATCAGTCTGCATGTCATAGCAGAGAATGAGGCTTCACGTCAGCCACCACTGCAACAGTCCATTGGCATATATTTAGGCCCAGCACCCAGGCAGAGGAGGGAGGTCCCGTAACAGAGAATCTGTCTTCATGTCAGCAGAGAATTAGTCTGCATGTCATAGCAGAGAATGAGGCTTCACGTCACCCACCACTGCAACAGTCCATTGGCATATATTTAGGCCTAGCACACAGGCAGAGGAGAGGTTCATTCAACTTTGGGTAGCCTCGCAATATAATGGTAAAATGAAAATAAAAATAGGATTGAATGAGGAAGTGCCCTGGAGTCCAATAATATATGGTTATGGGGAGGTAGTTAATGTCTAATCTGGACAAGGGACGGACAGGTCCTGTGGGATCCATGCCTGGTTCATTTTTATGAACGTCAGCTTGTCCACATTGGCTGTAGACAGGCGGCTGCGTTTGTCTGTAATGACGCCCCCTGCCGTGCTGAATACACGTTCAGACAAAACGCTGGCTGCCGGGCAGGCCAGCACCTCCAAGGCATAAAAGGCTAGCTCTGGCCACGTGGACAATTTAGAGACCCAGAAGTTGAATGGGGCCGAACCATCAGTCAGTACGTGGAGGGGTGTGCACACGTACTGTTCCACCATGTTAGTGAAATGTTGCCTCCTGCTAACACGTTGCGTATCAGGTGGTGGTGCAGTTAGCTGTGGCGTGTTGACAAAAGTTTTCCACATCTCTGCCATGCTAACCCTGCCCTCAGAGGAGCTGGCCGTGACACAGCTGCCTTGGCGACCTCTTGCTCCTCCTCTGCCTTGGCCTTGGGCTTCCACTTGTTCCCCTGTGACATTTGGGAATGCTCTCAGTAGCGCGTCTACCAACGTGCGCTTGTACTCGCGCATCTTCCTATCACGCTCCAGTGCAGGAAGTAAGGTGGGCACATTGTCTTTGTAGCGTGGATCCAGCAGGGTGGCAACCCAGTAGTCCGCACAGGTTAAAATGTGGGCAACTCTGCTGTCGTTGCGCAGGCACTGCAGCATGTAGTCGCTCATGTGTGCCAGGCTGCCCAGGGGTAAGGACAAGCTGTCCTCTGTGGGAGGCGTATCGTCATCGTCCTGCCTTTCCCCCCAGCCACGCACCAGTGATGGACCCGAGCTGCGTTGGGTGCCACCCCGCTGTGACCATGCTTCATCCTCATCCTCCTCCACCTCCTCCTCATCCTCGTCCTCCTCGTCCTCCAGTAGTGGGCCCTGGCTGGCCACATTTGTACCTGGCCTCTGCTGTTGCCAAAAACCTCCCTCTGAGTCACTTCGAAGAGACTGGCCTGAAAGTGCTAAAAATGACCCCTCTTCCTCCTCCTCCTCCTCCTCCTGGGCCACCTCCTCTTCCATCATCGCCCTAAGTGTTTTCTCAAGGAGACATAGAAGTGGTATTGTAACGCTGATAACGGTGTCATCGCCACTGGCCATGTTGGTGGAGTACTCGAAACAGCGCAACAGGGCACACAGGTCTCGCATGGAGGCCCAGTCATTGGTGGTGAAGTGGTGCTGTTCTGTAGTGCGACTGACCCGTGCGTGCTGCAGCTGAAACTCCACTATGGCCTGCTGCTGCTCGCACAGTCTGTCCAGCATGTGCAAGGTGGAGTTCCACCTGGTGGGCACGTCGCATATGAGGCGGTGAGCGGGAAGGCCGAAGTTACGCTGTAGCGCAGACAGGCGAGCAGCGGCAGGATGTGAACGCCGGAAGCGCGAACAGACGGCCCGCACTTTATGCAGCAGCTCTGACATGTCGGGGTAGTTGTGAATGAACTTCTGCACCACCAAATTCAGCACATGCGCCAAGCAAGGGATGTGCGTCAAATTGGCTAGTCCCAGAGCTGCAACGAGATTTCGCCCATTATCACACACCACCAGGCCGGGCTTGAGGCTCACCGGCAGCAACCACTCGTCGGTCTGTTGTTCAATACCCCGCCACAACTCCTGTGCGGTGTGGGGCCTGTCCCCCAAACATATGAGTTTCAGAATGGCCTGCTGACGTTTACCCCGGGCTGTGCTGAAGTTGGTGGTGAAGGTGTGTGGCTGACTGGATGAGCAGGTGGAAGAAGAGGAGGAGGAAGCCGAGAAGGAGGAGGTGGCAACAGGAGGCAAAGAATGTTGCCCTGCGATCCTTGGCGGCGGCAGGACGTGCGCCAAACAGCTCTCCGCCTGGGGCCCAGCTGCCACTACATTTACCCAGTGTGCAGTTAGGGAGATATAGCGTCCCTGGCCGTGCTTACTGGTCCACGTATCTGTGGTTAGGTGGACCTTGCTACAGATGGCGTTGCGCAGTGCACACTTGATTTTATCGGATACTTGGTTGTGCAGGGAAGGCACGGCTCTCTTGGAGAAGTAGTGCCGGCTGGGAACAACATACTGTGGGACAGCAAGCGACATGAGCTGTTTGAAGCTGTCTGTGTCCACCAGCCTAAATGACAGCATTTCATAGGCCAGTAGTTTAGAAATGCTGGCATTCAGGGCCAGGGATCGAGGGTGGCTAGGTGGGAATTTACGCTTTCTATCAAATGTTTGTGAGATGGAGAGCTGAACGCTGGCGTGTGACATGGTTGAGACGCTTGGTGACGGAGGTGGTGGTGGTGGTGTTGGTGGTACATCCCCTGTTTGCTGGGCGGCAGGTGCCAACGTTCCTCCAGAGGCGGAGGAAGAGGCCGAGGCGGCAGCAGCAGAATAGGCCGAGGCGGCAGCAGCAGAAGAGGTAGCAGGGGGAGCCTGAGTGACTTCCTTGGTTTTAAGGTGTTTACTCCACTGCAGTTCATGCTTTGCATGCAGGTGCCTGGTCATGCAGGTTGTGCTCAGGTTCAGAACGTTAATGCCTCGCTTCAGGCTCTGATGGCACAGCGTGCAAACCACTCGGGTCTTGTCGTCAGCACATTGTTTGAAGAAGTGCCATGCCAGGGAACTCCTTGAAGCTGCCTTTGGGGTGCTCGGTCCCAGATGGCGGCGGTCAGTAGCAGGCGGAGTCTCTTGGCGGCGGGTGTTCTGCTTTTGCCCACTGCTCCCTCTTTTGCTACGCTGTTGGCTCGGTCTCACCACTGCCTCTTCCTCCGAACTGTGAAAGTCAGTGGCACGACCTTCATTCCATGTGGGGTCTAGGACCTCATCGTCCCCTGCATCGTCTTCCACCCAGTCTTGATCCCTGACCTCCTGTTCAGTCTGCACACTGCAGAAAGACGCAGCAGTTGGCACCTGTGTTTCGTCATCATCAGAGACATACTGAGGTGGTATTCCCATGTCCTCATCATCAGGAAACATAAGTGGTTGTGCGTCAGTGCATTCTATGTCTTTCACCGCTGGGGAAGGGCTAGGTGGATGCCCTTGGGAAACCCTGCCAGCGGAGTCTTCAAACAGCATAAGAGACTGCTGCATAACTTGAGGCTGAGACAGTTTCCCTGGTATGCATGGGGGTGATGTGACAGACTGATGGGGTTGGTTTTCAGGCGCCATCTGTGCGCTTTCTGCAGAAGACTGGGTGGGAGATAATGTGAACGTGCTGGATCCACTGTCGGCCACCCAATTGACTAATGCCTGTACCTGCTCAGGCCTTACCATCCTTAGAACGGCATTGGGCCCCACCATATATCGCTGTAAATTCTGGCGGCTACTGGGACCTGAGGTAGTTGGTACACTAGGACGTGTGGATGTGGCAGAACGGCCACGTCCTCTCCCAGCACCAGAGGGTCCACTAACACCACCACGACCATGTCCACGTCCGCGTCCCTTACTAGATGTTTTTCTCATTGTTATGGTTCACCACAACAACAAATATATTATTTGGCCCAATGTATTGTATTCAAATTCAGCGGGATATAAATTTGAGGCCTAGTATTTAGGCGCTGGGTGACCGGTATGGATTTAGTGACAGAATTAGACTTGGAAATGCACAGAAGCGTGTGTGTGAAGTTATTCTGAATGACCCAATGTGCACCTTGAATATTATATACCCTTTTTGGGATAGATTTCAAATAGCTCTGATATAGCAGGAACCACTAAATTATGAAATTGCTAAATTGGGAATTGTACTTCAACCCAGAACAAAAAATGTGCTTTGACGGGCACTAAATAACTTTCCCAGCTACAACAGGACAGCGGTAACGAGAGATTTAGAGGGATTTAAATTTGAGGCCTAGTATTTAGGCGCTGGGTGACAGGTATGGGTTTAGTAACAGAATTAGACTTGGAAATACACAGTAGCGGGTGTGTGTGAAGTTATTCTGAATGACCCAATGTGCACCTTCAATATTATATACCCTTTTTGGGATAGATTTCAAATAGCTCTGATATAGCAGGAACCACTAAATTATGAAATTGCTAAATTGGGAATTGTACTTCAACCCAGAACAAAAAATGTGCTTTGACGGACACTAAATATCTTGCCCAGCAACAACAGTACAGCGGTAACGAGAGATTTAGCGGGATATAAATTTGAGGCCTAGTATTTAGGCGCTGGGTCACCGGTATGGATTTAGTGACAGAATTAGACTTGGAAATGCACAGAAGCGTGTGTGTGAAGTTATTCTGAATGACCCTATGTGCACCTTCAATATTATATACCCTTTTAGGGATAGATTTCAAATAGCTCTGATATAGCAGAAACCACTAAATTATGAAATTGCTAAATTGGAAATTGTACTTCAACCCAGAACAAAAAATGTGCTTTGACGGACACTAAATATCTTGCCCAGCAACAACAGTACAGCGGTGGGTAACGAGAGATTTAGAGGGATTTAAATTTGAGGCCTAGTATTTAGGCGCTGGGTCACCGGTATGGATTTAGTGACAGAATTAGACTTGGAAATGCACAGAAGCGTGTGTGTGAAGTTATTCTGAATGACCCTATGTGCACCTTCAATATTATATACCCTTTTAGGGATAGATTTCAAATAGCTCTGATATAGCAGAAACCACTAAATTATGAAATTGCTAAATTGGGAATTGTACTTCAACCCAGAACAAAAAATGTGCTTTGACGGACACTAAATATCTTGCCCAGCAACAACAGTACAGCGGTAACGAGAGATTTAGAGGGATTTAAATTTGAGGCCTAGTATTTAGGCGCTGGGTCACCGGTATGGATTTAGTGACAGAATTAGACTTGGAAATGCACAGAAGCGTGTGTGTGAAGTTATTCTGAATGACCCTATGTGCACCTTCAATATTATATACCCTTTTAGGGATAGATTTCAAATAGCTCTGATATAGCAGAAACCACTAAATTATGAAATTGCTAAATTGGGAATTGTACTTCAACCCAGAACAAAAAATGTGCTTTGACGGACACTAAATATCTTGCCCAGCAACAACAGTACAGCGGTGGGTAACGAGAGATTTAGAGGGATTTAAATTTGAGGCCTAGTATTTAGGCGCTGGGTCACCGGTATGGATTTAGTGACAGAATTAGACTTGGAAATGCACAGAAGCGTGTGTGTGAAGTTATTCTGAATGACCCTATGTGCACCTTCAATATTATATACCCTTTTAGGGATAGATTTCAAATAGCTCTGATATAGCAGAAACCACTAAATTATGAAATTGCTAAATTGGGAATTGTACTTCAACCCAGAACAAAAAATGTGCTTTGACGGACACTAAATATCTTGCCCAGCAACAACAGTACAGCGGTGGGTAACGAGAGATTTAGAGGGATTTAAATTTGAGGCCTAGTATTTAGGCGCTGGGTCACCGGTATGGATTTAGTGACAGAATTAGACTTGGAAATGCACAGAAGCGTGTGTGTGAAGTTATTCTGAATGACCCTATGTGCACCTTCAATATTATATACCCTTTTAGGGATAGATTTCAAATAGCTCTGATATAGCAGAAACCACTAAATTATGAAATTGCTAAATTGGGAATTGTACTTCAACCCAGAACAAAAATGTGCTTTGACGGACACTAAATATCTTGCCCAGCAACAACAGTACAGCGGTGGGTAACGAGAGATTTAGAGGGATTTAAATTTGAGGCCTAGTATTTAGGCGCTGGGTCACCGGTATGGATTTAGTGACAGAATTAGACTTGGAAATGCACAGAAGCGTGTGTGTGAAGTTATTCTGAATGACCCTATGTGCACTTTCAATATTATATACCCTTTTAGGGATAGATTTCAAATAGCTCTGATATAGCAGAAACCACTAAATTATGAAATTGCTAAATTGGAAATTGTACTTCAACCCAGAACAAAAAATGTGCTTTGACGGACACTAAATATCTTGCCCAGCAACAACAGTACAGCGGTGGGTAACGAGAGATTTAGAGGGATTTAAATTTGAGGCCTAGTATTTAGGCGCTGGGTCACCGGTATGGATTTAGTGACAGAATTAGACTTGGAAATGCACAGAAGCGTGTGTGTGAAGTTATTCTGAATGACCCAATGTGCACCTTCAATATTATATACCCTTTTAGGGATAGATTTCAAATAGCTCTGATATAGCAGAAACCACTAAATTATGAAATTGCTAAATTGGGAATTGTACTTCAACCCAGAACAAAAAATGTGCTTTGACGGACACTAAATATCTTGCCCAGCAACAACAGTACAGCGGTAACGAGAGATTTAGAGGGATTTAAATTTGAGGCCTAGTATTTAGGCGCTGGGTGACAGGTATGGGTTTAGTGACAGAATTAGACTTGGAAATACACAGTAGCGGGTGTGTGTGAAGTTATTCTGAATGACCCAATGTGCACCTTCAATATTATATACCCTTTTTGGGATAGATTTCAAATAGCTCTGATATAGCAGGAACCACTAAATTATGAAATTGCTAAATTGGGAATTGTATTTCAACCCAGAACAAGAAATGTGCTTGAACGGACACTAAATAACTCGCCCAGCTACAGCACTAGGGACAGATTTAGCTGGATATAAATTTGAGGCCTAGTATTTAGGCGCTGGGTGACCGGTATGGATTTAGTGACAGAATTAGACTGGGATATGGCCAAAAAATAAACAGACTATTGCTGGTTAAATGCACTTGGTGTGACAGCTTCACCCTGATGTAGGCTTTAGCCAAAAAACAACCACACCATTGAGGGTTAAATGCACTTGGTGACAGGCGCAGCTTGCCCCTGATTTTGTATATGGCCAAAAAATGAACAGACTATTGCTGGTTAAATGCACTTGGTGTGACAGCTTCACCCTGATGTAGGCTTTAGCCAAAAAACAACCACACCATTGAGGGTTAAATGCACTTGGTGACAGGCGCAGCTTGCCCCTGATTTTGTATATGGCCAAAAAATGAACAGACTATTGCTGGTTAAATGCACTTGGTGTCACAGCTTCACCCTGATGTAGGCTTTAGCCAAAAAACAACCACACCATTGAGGGTTAAATGCACTTGGTGACAGGCGCAGCTTGCCCCTGATTTTGTATATGGCCAAAAAATGAACAGACTATTGCTGGTTAAATGCACTTGGTGTGACAGCTTCACCCTGATGTAGGCTTTAGCCAAAAAACAACCACACCATTGAGGGTTAAATGCACTTGGTCGCAGCTTGTGCTGGCGCACCACAAGACACAAAATGGCCGCCGATCACCCCAGAAAAATGAGACTGACAAACGGTCTGTGCAGCCTAAAAACAGTGAGCAATTGAGGATCAGCAGCTCAATGATCCACAGCTGCAGATCGATCAGTTAATCAAGTCCTTTGGAGGAGTTAATCTGCCTAATCTCGCCCTACTGTCGCAGCCGCAACCTCTCCCTACGCTAATCAGAGCAGAGTGACGGGCGGCGCTATGTGACTCCAGCTTAAATAGAGGCTGGGTCACATGGTGCTCTGGCCAATCACAGCCATGCCAATAGTAGGCATGGCTGTGATGGCCTCTTGGGGCAAGTAGTATGACGCTTGTTGATTGGCTGCTTTGCAGCCTTTCAAAAAGCGCCAAGAAAGCGTCACAAAAGCGCCAAGAAAGCGACGAACACCGAACCCGAACCCGGACTTTTACGAAAATGTCCGGGTTCGGGTCCGTGTCACGGACACCCCAAAATTCGGTACGAACCCGAACTATACAGTTCGAGTTCGCTCATCCCTAGTCTCTACCTCACCTATAGAGCGCAGTTCACAAACAGAGTATAAGGTTCCGACACTCAGCCAAGTCCAGGGGAGAGATTCGGCTTCTATAAGCCGCATGGTCTAGCAGCCCACCTGGCTGTGACCACACAAGCCTCCCAGGCTTCCCTCTCTGTAGGGTCACTTCCTCTTCCCCCAGACTCCTACACTGAGGGTTGATTTATTCCAGCTGGTCTCACCTGGGACCAGGGAACCTGTAATGGACTGGGAGTAGACTGGACTCCCACTACCAACCAACCCAGTCCAAAAGATCCAGCCCATACAACTTTAAATAAAAAACTGCTCCAGCAACTATGCCTTGCTGAAGTCATACCATTTCTGGATTTCAGTTCTCATCCAGCTAAACTGAAGAACCGCGTGAGATACCCCCCCCCCCCCCATACCTCTACCGTGCACTTTACTGTACACATTACCACAATATATATAGTAAACTCTTAAGAACCTAAGTCATGTTAAGTCGTTTTTTTTTTTTCCAGAATCCACATTAATACAGTAACCTATGCATAAATTAGATGTTTATATCACTATATATAGCTCTGTAATGATCCTTTACAAATTCATATACAGAGCTACTTCCTTTTGCAATGGTGTCTATTTCTATCTTTATTATTTGATTTATTCTTATCTTTTAATTTACTTTAATTTTATATAATTTTGATGCTTCATGAGATCTGGAACACTTAAATCATGTGACTTGTCTATACAATATATCTGTCACGGCTGAGGATGGGGAAAATCCTCAGCCGTGCGATGCCAGGAGATGTAAACCCCTGCTCGGCCAGGACGAGAGAATTAGGGAGCAGGTCACCTTCTAACGCATCCCTAATCCGTCCCTAACTCCTAGCTGCATGGGCCGACCTTGAAGGTAGGAGGGCCCATGCTCAGGAACCTCGGATCCCTACTCACCCTCCGCCGGTCCCTGAACTAGGAGTGAAGGGTAAGACGACCTGTTCCTTCTGGACACGGAGGAACAGGAGTCTCACTGGCCAAGCTGCAGGAAAAAGGGGAACAGAAACAGGCCTATGGATATGGCAGGTGAACTGCACTAGTTCCAGCCACCTGCCACAGCCTTGCTGACTGGATCCGTGTGCAGGCAAGCTGAAGTCCACAAACAATACAAAAAGAACTCAGCACACACACATCCACACACAGGGATTCAGATCCATAGCTGCACTGAATAATAAAGGAAAACATCACACATAAACTTAAACTTATGACCACAAGGGTGGCCCCCACTGGCAGGTGATATAAGACAGGAGGCTACTCCAGCTAGTCATGGCTGAAGTACCCCTCAGACTGGAGATAAACACAGAGGCTTTATAGGCCCAAGTAGTCACACCCACACAGACCCGCCCAGTGTTCACACACACAGAAGGGAATTAACCCTTCCAACACCAGGAAGTGTAGTGAGACCAGATAAAGGGAAATACACACAAATACTCACTGCGGCTGTAACCGTTGACAACGACATGTGTGGCAAACGTGTCCTGGGAGCCGGCCAAAAGGCCGAGACACTGCCACACATGTACTAACACCAAACGTTGCCACGGGCAGCCACAGATGAAAGGAAAATGTCAAAGTGCACACCAAACATAAAACAGAGTGCACACCAGACATTCAGAGTGCATACATACACACACACCACTCAGGTGTAACCGCATGCACTTGACAGTAAGCTACCTAGCACCAGCTCCGGTTGCTATACTGCCAAGTACAATCACATGTTGCCAGCGGCAACCACAAGTGAGGCAACAAACTAGCGGCCCTCACCTGTGGCTGAACAACAAGACCCAAACCGCAGGCAACAGCATGCGGACACAGGAGTCATGACCATGGCCGTGACAATATCATGTTTTTGCACAATACTTACCTCTGCCATTGTATATCTGTACAAATTATGTTATTTATGGTATTTTCTGTTATTCTGTTATAGTTTGATAAAGGTGGAATTAGGTTGAAACTTAACTAATATCAGCCGCAGACTCAAAAAAACACAATTCATCAAGAAACGAATATTCGTGATATTTCTGGAGTTTTTCTATATATCATATATTAGATGAGTCAGACTCTCCACCACCAGTGGTTGGGTTTTCCTGCTTCATTACTCCCTTACCCATTTTCCATTTCGAATTATGCGGTAATCTACCTAAAACAGAGAGTTTAAAGAACCTGCAACCTCGTCATGGATCAGGACAGACTAAATAATGTCAAGGCGTGTTCACATGATTGATTATTCACACTGATATTCACATGAAATTTGTTCTATTTTTCCACTGCGGATTTAAAAAAAGAAGGGCCATGTCACTTCTTGATGTAGATTTCATTCCAAAAACAACTGACAGGTGTCTTTAGCCTCTTCCATTTTCTAACAATTGCTCCAACAGTTGATCTATTTTCACCAAGCTGCTTGGCAATTGCCCCGTAGCCCTTTCCAGCCTTGTGGAGGTCCACAATTTTGTCTCTGGTGTCTTTTGACAGCTCTTTGGTCTTGCCCATGGTAGTAGTTGGCGTCTGACTGACTGTGGGGTGAGGTAACGGCCAAAGGGTGAGAGAGGCGCTCCTAGGGTAAGTAAATCGAGGTACAACAGCTTCCTTCAAAGAGCTGGTGGATGCGATAGACTCACCTGTTTTGGTTGCACCGGAGTTAAGTGGAACCATATTCCAGGTGGGCTGTGAGGTATAAAAGTCGCAGGTCGGTGCTGCCAGATGCGTCAAGAGCCCCCTTTGGTGGAAGGCCAGGTCACAACTCGGGTATATATAGGAAAACTTATATTAGCTTGTCACTATGGAGTGATCAAGCTGGTAGACGATCATAAGGCGCATTACAACAACCTGGTACAGGATAAAACAAAGTTTATTTTGAGACAACGTGTTTCGGGGTCTCGACGGCCCCTTTATCAAGTCTACAAGGAACATAGATTATAGGAAAAGTACAATAAAAAATAAAAAGATATATATGTACGTTTCAAAGTTGTATATGGAATTTGGTATAAATAGATATATACATATATATGTACGTTTAAGAGTCATATATATGGAATTTAATATATAGTTATATATTTGCATGAATGAATAAATAAATATCGATAAAACAGGGGGAAACACACTCCATTGGGTGGGCGAGTGCATCAATAATTATAGGAAAATATATATAAAAAGCAGGCTGTAAGTATCTCCCTGTATACATCCATGACTGTGGGGTGGACAGGGGTCTGTAAAGAGCTCAGACGGGTGCTACTAAGTTAGATTAATGAGTGGAGTAGAGGTGGACTTTTTAAAGGCACAGTAACAGGTCTTTTAGAGCCAGAATTCTTGCTGTTTCTCAGGTGTTCAAATACTTATGTTCAGCAGTGCAAGACAAAGAAATTATTTAAAAGTCATACAATGTGATTTCCTGAATTATTAGTTTTTGTCTCTCTCTCTGAGTGGGAATGCACCTACAATGTGAATGTCAGACCCCTCCGTGATTTCTAAGTGGGAGAACTTGCAAAATCGCAGGGTGTTCAAATACTTCTGTTCCTCACTGTTTTCTAATAATTATAATCTCAGCTATCCATATGTTAGTCTTTTAAGGAACATGTAAAGTAGAACCCCAAAAATGAATTGCTCTCTTGAAAAATTCAGCCTCTTTCACATCTCTGATGGGAATTCTGTTTTCATGGTCCGTCATAGAAGCAGAAGAACAGAATGTAAGCCTAAGACTAATCTGTCATATGATGGAGAACAACGGATCCAGACAGACCCCGCTGACTACAATGGGGTCCGCCTGGTAATGGTGTCCTTCAGTTGTCTATACAAAATAATGCAACAAGATGCGCTATTTTGTCCAGTGTTTTTCAACTGAAATATTGATGGGGGCCCCTAATGGAGTTTCTAATGTAGATGGGAACGAAGCCTTTCTGGTCGTTCAGTGGTGTTTCATGAGTCAATGGGGATTATCAATGGACCAGTACCACGTATTCTGGGAATTTACATGACCTGATAAATGAAACCACGCTTCATCCATCATGAAGTACAGTAATGGGTCCAAATCATAGTCTGCAACCAAGTCCAGTAATTTCCGCCTTTAGCTTTGTCGGACTCTCTCTGTTCCTGTGCACACGTTATTCGGTACAGTTTCAGGTTCAGAGATTTCAGCACTCGCTGACACATCGTTCCTGATACAGCAACTTGCTGAGACAGTCTTCGAGTGGATTTTTGGGGGCTACTTGCAATCAGCTGCTGAATTTCATGCACAACTTCAGCCGTCCTGATCGATGGAGGCCTCGGTTTCTTCAAGCTTGCAACAGAGCCAGTTTGATGCCATTTGTGAACCAGACTCTGAGTACAACGTTTCGCTGGCGGTTTTGTTCCTGGATACTTGTCTACAAAGGTCTATTGCGTTATATTAATAGATCTGCTTCGCACATAGCCTTCCACAATTACTACTCGCTCTTCCAGGGAGAACACCATCTTTCTGACACAATAGACCACTTTTATCAAACTAAGGCTACTAAATTGTGATGGACATCTCGCCGTTATGCCGGGACCGCGCACTTCTCGCGCATGCACCGTGTGCTGCCTGTTACAGCGTGATCCCGGCTCCCTCACTCACCGCCTTCATTTTGCAAACTGTGCATGCGCCGTTCAGTTCCATCGCGCTTGCGCCCGGTCGTCGCGTCTCGTCTTTAGCGTGATCACTGGCTTCAGGCACTGGAGAACGCAAGCTAGTGATCACGCTCACGCTAAAGACGAGAAGCAGCAGCCGGGCGCGAGCGCGATGGAACTGAGCAGCACATGAGCCGTCTGCAAAATTAAGGCGGTGAGTGAGGGAGCCAGGATCGTGCTGTAACAGGCAGCGCAAGGCGCATGCACGAGAAGAGCATGGTCCCGGTATCACGGCAAGATGTCCATCACAATGTAGAGAGGGTGGGCTTATCGTGCCTTGAAGAAAGGAGGCCGCTGCCCCCTTGACTTCAAGACTGACTTGGAGAAGGCGCCAACAGTCATTAACAAATACGAGGAGACAGAATGAGGAAAGAAATCATGATTAGCAACACACTGGGGGATACTTTAAGGTACTGTGGTTGGTAAAGGGTCCATTCACACGTCCTTAATTCTGTTCAGTATTTTGCGGAACAGAATTGTGGACCCATTCATTTCTATGGGGCCGCACGAAGTGCAGCCCGGATCCGCACTTCCGGGTCCGCAATTCCGTTCTCGGAAAAAAATAGAACATCTCCTATTCTTGTCCGCAATTGCGGACAAGATTAGGCATTTTCTATTAAGTGCCTGCGATGTGCGGTCCGCAAAACACGTTACAGATGTGTGAATGGACCCTTAATATGTGTTTTCCAGGTGACAGGTTCCCTTTAAAGGGCTTCTTCAGGACTGTAGGAAAAGATTCAGTATAATGCCTTATTCACAGTCAGTGTTTGGTCATTGATTTTCCATCCGTGATTTTGAGCCAAAACACAGAACAGGTGCAGATCTTTCCCTTATTTCTGTGGAGGCTCCAATCCTGGTTTTGGCTCACAATCACTGATGGAAATCCCTGACCAAAACACCAACGTGTGAATAAGGCATACATTGAATTTCATTGATATACATCTCTGTTCAATCATTGCTTAGGAGTCCAGTGGGTGGTCCTTCTTAGTGATTGTCTACATAGATGACTGTCAGTCTTCAAGGGAAGGTGTTGGTCACTGATAGGAACACCCACTGGACTCCTAAGTCCACAATGAGTAAAGATTTAGATTGATAAAATACAATTGAGACTGAAACTTTTCCTACAAAGTCCAGAAGAACTTTTTGAGGGCACCGATTCTAATTCTAAATGTCGTGTATCTAGACTAAGACAAAAACTTTTTTGTTTTAAGGACACTATTGTATATAAAAAAACAACTATGTGATTACTGTGGTGACGCCTGTTGCTCAAGTTTTTATAATTTATTTTTTCACCACTTTAAAGAAGCTAAGCTACAAGGGGACAGATGGGGGGGGGGGGCTGTTTTTGGAAGAAATCTTCTTCTAATCCCAGATGGCTCATTAACAACTACCCCACAAATCATTTTGTGGAGCTCTGAGCAGCCGACACGATCCTTTCCCTCACATTTTAGATTGAACATTGTGCCTGTAAATAGAATTTTCAAAGTTTATTTTTATTTAAACTATGGTAAATAAAAAAAAGTATTTTTGGAAATATCAGTGATATTTCTTCTTCTGAAAGCAGAACGACAGTCAAAGAGGTGAACTGGAGTCTATTTCATTGGAATAAAGTAATAAATAGAATACTTAGAAACATAAATATTTGCTTTATGTAAAGTTTTTTTAAGTTACATTTTTCATTTTATACACTTTTTAAGGGAATCTGTCACAAGTTTTATGCCCCAGTCTGAGTGGGTTACAACCATCCTGAGAGGAGCAGAATGGAGGATGGGAGTAGTAGTGGATCTGGCTGCAACAGTCGGCAGTCGCAATCCTCACACTGTAGCTCTCTAGGACCAGGGCAGTGTTAGGAGGGAGCACCCTTTCTTCCCTCGGGGCACACACTGATGTTGGGGTGCCCTTGATGTTGTAGGTTTGGTACAGGTGGAAAGTAGGAGATGTAGGTGTAGTAGCCGGCAAATGGTGCTAGAGTCAGTAACCGGGCCAGGTGTGGAAAAATAGTACATCCAACGGTATTAAAACACACTACCAAATTTGAAAATATTCAGGAGGGAGCAGATAAGCTGTTATATTGCTCTAAGTGTCAGAGAAGTGGAGAGGAGGATGGGAGTGGTAGTGGCTTTGGCTGCAATAATTATTCACAGTGGCAATCCTCACACTGATACTCCCTAGGGCCAGGGCAGGAGGGAGTACCCTTTCTTTCATCGGAGCACACCATGATATTGGGCTCCTGCAGTTGGGATGCCCTTGGTGTTATGAGAGTTGTATGGGTACAAGGCAGGAGATGTAGGAGCCGAGGCCGGCGAGTGGTGGTGGAGTCAGAAACCAGGCCAGATGTAGAGGATAAACAGGTCTGTCTTTTTGGAAGTGCAATGTTGAATACCTTTGCATTAAATACAAAAGTATTAAAGGAGTGATACCTTTTATAGGATAACCAAAATATATATTGCCAGCATTCAGAGCACAAAGGCTCCTTCTTCAGGCTAGATTGCAAATAAAAGACTGAGAAACAGGTGTAGTGTCCCACTACGTAAAGATGGGCACTAGTAAGGGTTATGTTGCTCCCACCTCCTGTGGGAGAATTGTGTTTTGTATTGCATTGTAATGCCATGTTAATTCCTGTGTACCAGGCCTGTTAGGGGTGTAGTTTCTCCTCCCAAGCTATAGAGGGAGCTAGGGCACCCCCTAGTATATATAGTTAGACCAGACAGGAAAGAGTCAGTGCAGTATATTCCAGGAGGTTAGTTAGTACAGTCTAGCCTGCCTGAGGTTCCTGAGCAAAAGAAGCTCAGAAGTTGCACCAGGAGAAGAAGTTACCTCCTGAGAAACCAAGTTCCTATAAAAGTACAGTGCAGAGCCAAGTTTATTCCAGCCAAACAGAGAGCCGAAGGACAGAAGGATATATTTACAGCAAGGAGACATATACCAGAGGAAGTTTTCCCTACCCAAGGATAAAGCCAGCAATAGGGCATACGGGCCTTGGAGAAAGACCGACAGGATCCTGAGGAAAAGTGCAGCCTGATCTGTAAGTGTTTAACCCTCTGAGAATCTTGCAAGGACATTGCCTGCCATTTGATATAAAGCCTGCCTGTCACAACCTTTCACATGTGGAACTGACTAAAGACTGTACATATTTGAACTGTTCAGTAAAAGGAAGTTTTGGTTCACTGCAACGTGTGTTCCTCAATTATTACTACAAGAAATCGGTGTGCCACCATTACCGGCACTGGCGTCACGAACTTAAAGGGATCTTGCCACTGGCACATTAAACCTGCAACATCTAGGGCACCTCACCTACCACCTGGCCTGGTCCCTATACACAGAGAGTGCCCCAGAGGATCCATGTGCCAGTCTCTCCATCACTGCTGTACGCCTGCCCAGGGTATATAAAAACTGTGAGTACCAAGAGCAACCCTCGGTTTGTTAACTACCCCTATGACCTCACACTCGCTCACCCTGCAGGGGCTGCGTACTTCAGAGATTCAGCTGAAGATCTTATCATCTATATTCAGGATCATAATCCCTGACAAGCAGAGCAGAGAGGAAGATGAGGCAGCTTTTTAGCTCAGTGCTCGGAAGTAACTTGTCCTCCTGTGTGACTAGGACAGGTTCTGTGTGTAATAATAGGACAGCGGCCATTTTATTTCTCCTAATGATTGCTCCCTAGACAAAATGAGCCATTATAACTAATGAAAGATATTTGGGAATTTATTTATAATAAAGTAATATATTTGCGTATTTTCATTTTATTAATCCCTGGAGAACCCCTTTAAATGACTCCTGATGAGGAATTCCTCAATTTGCAATAACTTTATTTTGATGTACAGTGCTCATACCACCATCCTCATGGTCAGCTCGAAAGGCATGGCGCAGGTGCAGATACCTGTAGAAATCAGAAGTCGGCAAACCAGAATCTGTCTGAAGCTGCTCATAGGTTTACAATACATTGTTATCAAGAAGTTGATGAACTCTAGTAAGACCCCTTCATCGCCATCCCCCCATACCCTGCAGAGTGCACATATGTGGTAGCCACGTCCCATATCGAAGTAATGCCTTTTATACCTTGCTGGTCTCTCACTTTCCACCACACCTTATGCAGGAGAAGTATAGTAGGGAACGCCAGACCCAACACTTTAGACTTATCTGCCTTTAGACTTATTAATGCTTCATATAAATTGGATACCCTCAGAAAGCTCCTCAATAGCTGGCCTTGGGGATCCCCCCCCCCCCTCCCCGCCCCGAATGTGCTGAAGCTGAGCAGACAAGAAGTACTCCCAGGGGTTCGGAAGGGCTAGTCTCCCATCTGTCTCACATCTCTGAAGTGTCTCCAGTCTCAAACGTGCCAAGCCTCCCCACCATATAAGCTTCCTAAAGATTCTATTAATTGAATGGAAAAAGCTGAGAGGTAACCATATGGGAGCATTATGCAACAGATGAAGTAACTGTGGCATCCATACCATCTTAATAAGATGAATCCGTCCCACCACCGACAGTGGCAGCTTAGACCAGACATGAAGCTTCTGCTTAAATCTACCTATGAGAGGGGACAGATTCAGTTTCTCATACTCCATGAGTTTCCTAGACACAACTACCCCCAAATACTTAAACTCACCCACCACCTGAAGTCCTGCCTGGGCATAAACCCTGGGGTCATCCACATTATCTAAAGGGAGGAGGGATAATTTATTCCAATTTATAACCAAGCCGGAATAGCGCTCAAAAGTACCAATCACATCCATAACAATAGGTAGGGGGTCCCTAGCATTGGCAAAGAACAACAGAGTGTCGTCCGCATACAATGCTATTTTCGCTTGAGACCTCCCCCGACCAAACCCAGTGATCCCAGCATGATCCCTGATAATAGCTGCTAAAGGCTCAATGGTCAGAGCAAACAGCAACGGGTAAAAATGACAATCCTGCCTGGTTCTCCTATATAACCAGAATCCATCTGATAGGCACCCATTCACTCGTACCTGTGCTGTAGGCCTACCATATAACAACCGAACCCAGGCAATGACTCAATCCCCCCCAGACCAAACCTCTCTAGTACCTCCCAGAGATACTCCTACTCAAAGCTGTCAAACCCTTAGCGGCATCTAAGGAGCAGATGACCCTAACCCCTGGATTTTCCACCGGGATTTGCAAATTAGGATATAGGCGTCTGATATTAACCGCCGTGGATCTGGCCGGCATAAATTCGGACTGATCAGGGATATAAGGGAGGTGATAACCCTAGAGAGGCGCACAGCTGGCACCTTAGCCAGTATCTTAATGTCTGTGGGCAACAAGGATATAGGACGCTATGAGTTCCTGGTTTGGGAAGAACGCCTATAATAGCTTCCTGCATAGACGCAGGAAGGTTCCCCGTTTCTGAAGCCTCCTGATTAACCTGCAACAACTGGGGTAGTAGGAGGTCTCCAAATTTCTTATATATTTCCACCGGCAACCCATCAGTCCACGGCGATTTATTGTTCGCCATAGAAGACACTGCTTCCTTGATCTCTAGCAACTGTAATGGGCGTTAAGATATTCACTATCCGTATCTGACAACACAGGCAAGGATACCCCTGTAGGTAAGATGAGCTTCCCTGGTGCAAGCGAGCCCGGACCAATACAGATCAGTGTAGAAGGAGCGAAAAATGGACACTATCACTTGCGTATCAAAAACCTCCGTCCCATCCAGACCCTTCAAGGCAGTAACATACGCTGAGGCAGAATGGGCCCTAGATACGAGAGCTAACAGGTGGCCTGCCTTCTGCCCCTCATCATAATACTTCTGACGTGGAAAGGATTGTTTTGTGCGGACCATTTCCACAACATGCATCCTGTGCCTCCTTCCAGACAAAGAGAGCTGGTCGCCCTTCTCCACAAACTCCACCTCCGTCACCTCCGTCACCCCCACCCGCTCCCGCAGAAAATCCCCAAACTGTCGACTTTTAAGTTTAGCCCTACTAATCCCCTGAATAAGCGTTCCCCGCAGGCAAGCCTTCAAGGCGTCCCACACCACCCCGCTCGTTACTGAGCCTGTATTCAGACTGAAATACTCCTGTATAGTATGAGTAATATACGAGCAGTCAATCACCTGTAGCCAAAAAGAATTAAGTGCCCATAAACGCTGCGAGGGGGGTACTATAGGCGAGGTGGACAGGCGCAGGAACAGACGGGAGTGGTCAGACAAAGCCCTGGTCAAGTACTTTACCTCCACCACCTCAAATTTGGACCCCAATGCCAAATCAATGGGGGATAAAGCCTCATGTGACCTGGTGTAGCAAAAAAATTTACGTACGATGGGATGCACCAGATCCACTTCTTCCAATAATCTCCCAAATAAGGACAATTGGCCACCTGCTTCTGCCTGTGTCCCCCCATATCTATCCCAGTATGGGTGAATGGTGTTATTAAAGTCACCCACCATAATGACTGGCACATCAGGGTTATCATTGACAAACGTCAGGGCCCCTCTCAACGTCACACTGCTATAAGGAGGAGGTATATATAGTGATATTAACAGATACTCCTGTGTAAATATTGTACAATGCAAATAGACAAAGCGGCCATCATGGTCAACCCTAGACAACTGCACCTGACAGGGGATGGACTTATGGACCAGGACACTAACCCCACTGGCATAGCTAGAAAAGGCAGAGTGAAAAGTATGGCTCATCCACGGCCTGTAAAAACGTCTGTGCCCTATCCATCGAAAAATGTGTTTCCTGTAAACATATAATAGCGGGAAGGTGCGGGCGTAGATAATCGATGACGGCAAAACGCTTTGATGGGTCACCCAACCCACGAACGTTCCAGCTCACAATATTAAATACATTAGCCATAATTAAACACTGTAAATATGATCAGCTCAACTGTGTAACAGAGTGGGAGCAGTGCAACATGAAGCCACAAGATGGCGAGATAAGATCAATAATTAAGCTTAGTGTCACAGATATAGAGCATCAAAATGGAAAAGCTGTAAAAAATCCCCTGAAATAGAAAACAGTAAAAACAGAAAACAGGACCAAAATAAAGTGCCTGCATAATGTCATCTAACAGGCCGAGGCATAGGTCCTCCATGAAACCGGACAACGTTCAGAACTAGCTGGAGGTCATCTTCCTCCACAGATACACGTGCTCCATGGGCAGTTCAGTAGTAGAACAGTAGAGTCCCGACTGGTCACTCAGTAGCAACCAAGGGAGCAAACTTTGAATAGACGGACGGCCATCATCTCTCCTCTTGTCGCAGTTGTCGCTCATGCTGGTCGATCCATGTAGCTGCATCTTTAGGAGCATTAAAGAAATGAGTAGATCCCAGAGCATGGCGTAGGGCACTTGCAAGGAGCGAAGTCGCCACTTTACATCCAAGAACTGGTATTGTTTCTTTTGGACTTTGAAGAAAAATCTTGAAAGAACGCAATTTTTTGCCCATTAATACAGTGCTGCCCATAATTATTCATACCCCTGGCAAATTTTGACTTAAAGTTACTTTTATTCAACCAGCGAGTAATTTTTTGACGGGAAATGACATAGGCGTCTCCCAAAAGATAATAAGACGATGTACAAGAGGCATTATTGTGGGAAAAAAAAACATTTCTCAGCTTTTATTTACATTTGAGCAAAAAATACAAGATGTTCCGCACTGGAAAATCTCAGAGGACATGGTCGGAAGCCGAAAGTGACACCTGTGCTGCCAGGAGGATAGTTAGAGAGGTGAAAAAGAATCCAATGATCACCACCAAGGCCATCCTGGTGAATCTGGGCTCTGCTGGTGGCAATGTCTCAAGGCAGACAATCCAACGGACACTGCACAATGCTGGGTTCCACTTCTTCAGATAAGGCACACAAAAGCTCATCTGGACAAAGAAGAAGACTTCTGGTCTTCTGTGTTATGGTCAGATGAAACAAAAATTGAATTGTTTGGTCACAATGATGTTTCCTTCATTTGGCGTAAAAAAGGAGAAGCCTTCAAACGAAGAACACCATCCCCACTGTCAAAACATGGTGGTGGGAACCTAATGCTTTGGGGGTGTTTTTCAGCCAATGGACCAGGGAACCTAATCACAGTAAACGGCACCATGAAAAAAGAGCAAAACATGAGGATTCTCACTGACAACATCAGGCAGTCTGCAGAGAAACTTGGCCTTGGGCACCAGTGGACATTTCAGCATGTCAATGACCCAAAACACACAGCAAAAGTGGTAAAGAAATGGTTAGGAGTGATGTCCCGAACTATTCGCTGGTGAATAGTTCCCGGCGAACATAGCTTGTTCGCATTCGCCGCTGCGGGCGAACATATGCGATGTTCGGTCTGCCCCCTATACATCATCATTGAGTAAACTTTGACCCTGTACCTCACAGTCAGCAGACACATTCCAGCCAATCAGCAGCAGACCCTCCCTCCCAGACCCTCCCACCTCCTGGACAGCATCCATTTTAGATTCATCCGGAATCTGCATTCACAGAGAGAGGAGGGACAGTGCTGCTGCTGCTGATTCAATAGGGAAAGCGTTAGCTAGGGCAGTGTTCTGTGTCCACAGACTCATCTGCTGTAAGGACAGTGTCCAGACAGCACCCCAAAAAGCCCTTTTTAGGGCTGGTACATCAGTCTGCTTTTTTTTTTTCCTATATATATATATGCAACACGCCAGACCTGCAGGGTATAGCGACAGTGAGGTCACGGTATGGGCAATCGAGGGTTACTCACTTTTTGGAGGACCCTGGGCAGGCATGCAGCAGTGAATGAGAGGAAGACTCTAGTTCCTCTGGGGCACGCTCTGAGTGTAGAGACCTGGCCTGATGTTGGGTGAGGTGCCCTGGTTGTTGCAGGTGTTTAGAGTGCCTGAGGCAAGGTCCCTTTAAGGTTCGTGACGCCAGTGCCTGTAACGGTGGCACACCGGTTTTCAGTAGCAATAAGTGAGGTACACGGATGATATGGTGAACCAAACGTTGCATTACTTATAACAGTCCAACTTTGTACATCAAGATGGTAATACAGTCCTTTACAGTCCCTAATGCACAGCAGGTTTATATCACAGCAGGTTTCAATCTTGCAAGATACTTGGAGGGTATATAGTTAATGCTTGACAGTTGTATGCTGCTCTATCCCCACAGCTATTCTAGCTGGCTGGATCCCAAGGCCCGGATGCCTATTCACTGGCTTAAATCCTTGGTATGAATTCCTTCCTCCAGTATTGGCACTTGCTTAAGGTTACAATACCTCTGTTTCCTAGCTGTCTCTCTGCTTCAGGTGACAGGTGACTGCAGGTTGCTCCCAGGAGGTGCTGTCCTACTACTGGGGTATCTCAACTGAGCTATCCTTAGCCTCAGGAGCTTCAGGCTGACGAGGTAACTCCTCTAGTCCCCTGGAATACACTACTCACTCCCCTGTCTGGGCCGTCCTATATATATATAGGGCTTTCTAGCTCCCTCTAACGCCTGGGAGGCTAAGCTGCACCCTGACACCCAGTTAACACAGGCAAAATACACAAATGCAATACAACACATTAACCTGTGTAGTGCCCACCTTTACCTAGTGGGACACTACATACCCCCATGCTATGACGTTGCCCGTCCTCGGCGCAACATGGAGGGTCCGCCCATCTGGAAGCGGCAACCTGAAAGACAGATGAGAACATGCATATACAGCAATCACCACATTTAACAATATAACAGTTAACAAATAGGGTCACTAAAAGGAGTGGTGACAAGGGGCGTCGTTCTCTTCTCTCAGGATAACATAAGGGAACAGGGGCGCTGACCTGGCGCAGCGTATCAATAAACCAGGATAGTCCATAATAATACTTTAAGTGCAAAGTGTCCATAATAGAACAGTAGAAAAAATGTAAGACAATTAAAAGTTCTTGGAGGCTCAAAGAACAAACATGAGTCTGTTCCCAGGTTCCTTTCTTATCTGCAGCAAGTATTTCACATCAAGCAGTGACAAAGGTACAAGATCACAGAGGCTTGCATATAGTGGAGTCCATCTCTGGGCACATTTCTTTAAAGTAGTAGCAAAATCTCAGAGGCTCTTGTACATTAGAGTCTATCCCTGGGCGCATTCCTTTTAAGATTTACGTTGCATAGTAAAAGTGACAGCACATGAAAATAGTCCACATTATTCAAATGGCATACATAAAATAAGTGCCGTAATACCCTTAATCAACCTGAAAAGGGGGTTAAAGGGTTAAAGGTGCAACATACACAAAATAGGCACAACTGAGATTTTTCTTCACTCTGAGAAAGCAGGCAGGAGGTCCTGTAAACAATATGGCCTTGCTGCAATTGGTATTTCAGTGGCCGACCATTACCACTGAGCCGTGGTTAACTGGCAGCAGCAACAGAGGGCCAAAACAACGAAGGACTCCTGTCCTGAAAGGGTTAATCTACTTTACTTAGGGTCCCTTGGCAAAATAAATCAAATCAAGGGCCTAGCAGGCCAATTCACAGGGGCAAGTCAAATCCACTAGGCATCTCAGTGGTGCTCCCTGGCTCCATTTGTAGACTGGGCCTGTACTGAGGATCAACAGGCGGATGTGCCCACAACACAGTATTGGGGGGCAACTGCAGCATTAATGGACCCCTAATAGGTATTGGCCCCATAGGCCTAGGGGTAATCAGGGTTGCTGACCGCACCGGCATGGCAATTGGAGGTTGCTGCACTGGCCTGGGCACCGCTGCTGCAAGCGGTCCGGTGGGTTCCTGGACGACTGGCTCTGTGCGCCGGTGCACAGCGTAGGAAGACCTCACCGCAGGTGCTGACACTAAAGAGGGCCGGCTGGAAGGGACATGTACTCTCACCTTAGACCCGGAGACGTCCGAGTCCTTAAGTCCACTTTCTTTTAGGTCAGGTGGAGTCTGGATCCTGGCGGAGGCAATCTGGCGCAGCTCACGCAGTGTCTTCTCCAGCCGCACGATCTGGTCGTCCAGGCTTTCGGAGTCGGGATCGCTGTCCTCCGCTGTCGCCGCCGGCACTTGTACAGGAGTTGGCGCATCCTGCGCAGCCGCTGCAGGTTCAGGTGAGGCGTCCGCTTTTCTTCCTCTTCTGATGTTGTCCAGGGCAGCACGGAATCTTTCGGCATCTTCCAGTTCACGGAGAGACTTCTCCCTACGAGGCAGCTCAGGTGAGGGCCATGGGCTTACCCTCTTTTCCACCACTGTAGGTTGCCAAAAGACGTTCGGGCCAATGAAGGAGCCCCGTCCTTGGAAGGCATGATGGGCCGGTTCTGGAGAGCGCACAGGTTCGCGCTCGCAGCCAGGGTGGTCCTCATCAAGGTCCCAGTCCTCCGTTTTCCTTTTAGGACGGGACACGGCAGTGGCGTAGGGGCCTCGCAGACCCTCGGCAGGGGTGAACTCTACTTCCTCTCCCTCGCGGAGGTTATGCAGATGCTCGGGGAGGTAACGCCGCTTGACGGACCTCCGATTCACGTATAAGTCTCTGCCGGTAATATAGTCTTTAATGAAACCGAAGCCTCGGTCCTTGTCAAAGGCCACAACCAACCCCATTCTCCTTTCCAGGCGGGGTTGGGCGTCAGTGTGGCACTCATGAACGGTCTTTGCCAATTCTTCATAGTAGATCTTGGTCTTGGTAGTTTTCTTTATTGCGGCCTCCCGGATCTCTGCCATCAATGCTGACCACTTAAACGAGGGCTGGAAAAAGTCTCTCCAGGAGCCATAGTAGGTCTCCGGTTGCGTCCTCGGTGGCGGGCAGGTGGGTCTCTCCGGTCCCGGAGAGTAGGCCGGTGGAGCGTCCTCTTGCTCTACACCAGTGACGTTCATCTTTAGCAGATCAGGGGCAAACAGCCCAGCAGAGCAGTCTTCACTCTTCAACATGCTCGATCCTTCTCTGGAGAGCGACAGGGTGGCGCCAACAATTGCAGACAGATCCTCCCATTGCACTGGGAGGCCGCCTTCCAGGTACTCCAGTATAGGGGAGGCGGAGTCCATTTCTGCAGACATGCAAATATCCAGACAGGGCGGTGGCGCGGACATACAGCCTTTCCCGCACTTTTCGGCAGAAGGCGCCAATTTTTACCGCCAATTCAGTATGAAGATGACGCAGCAAACAAATCCAGTCAAGCTAAGCGGCCATCTTTGAGCAAAATTGCTGTCTATTCACTGACAGCCAGCGGTGGCTTAAATAAGCAGAAAACAGTCCATACAATACAATCTTCACACCGCAATTATTACAGTTCACTTTGGCCCAGCAATTTTCAATAAAGCAATTAGGGCTTGTCACTTTAAGGCAATAAACAGCACACAGTTTCTGTATCCGCAGTGGCGCGGGAATGTTCGCATCCTGTTCGTGACGCCAATTTATGCAACACGCCAGACCTGCAGGGTATAGCGACAGTGAGGTCACGGTATGGACCATCGAGGGTTACTCACTTTTTGGAGGACCCTGGGCAGGCATGCAGCAGTGAATGAGAGGCAGACACTAGTTCCTCTGGGGGCACGCTCTGAGTGTAGAGACCTGGCCTGATGTTGGGTGAGGTGCCCTGGTTGTTGCAGGTGTTTAGAGTGCCTGAGGCAAGGTCCCTTTAAGGTCCGTGACGCCAGTGCCTGTAACGGTGGCACACCGGTTTTCAGTAGCAATAAGTGAGGTACACGGATGATATGGTGAACCAAACGTTGCTTTACTTATAACAGTCCAACTTTGTACATCAAGATGGTAATACAGTCCTTTACAGTCCCAAATGCACAGCAGTTTTATATCACAGCAGGTTTCAATCTTGCAAGATACTTGGAGGGTATATAGTTAATGCTTGGCAGTGCTATGCTGCTCTATCCCCACAGCTATGCTAGCTGGCTGGATCCCAAGGCCCGGATGCCTATTCGCTGGCTTAAATCCTTGGTATGAATTCCTTCCTCCAGTATTGGCACTTGCTTAAGGTTACAATACCTCTGTTTCCTAGCTGTCTCTCTGCTTCAGGTGACAGGTGACTGCAGGTTGCTCCCAGGAGGTGCTGTCCTACTACTGGGGTATCTCAACTGAGCTATCCTTAGCCTCAGGAGCTTCAGGCTGATGAGGTAACTCCTCTAGTCCCCTGGAATACACTACTCACTCCCCTGTCTGGGCCGTCCTATATATATATAGGGCTTTCTAGCTCCCTCTAACGCGTGGGAGGCTAAGCTGCACCCTGACAGGCCTGACACCCAGTTAACACAGGCAAAATACACAAATGCAATACAACACATTAACCTGTGTAGTGCCCACCTTTACCTAGTGGGACACTACATACCCCCATGCTATGACGTTGCCCGTCCTCGGCGCAACATGGAGGGTCCGCCCATCTGGAAGCGGCAACCTGAAAGACAGATGAGAACATGCATATACAGCAATCACCACAAAATACCTTGCAGATAAAAAAATTATATTTAAAATGTTTCTGTGATATAATCACATTTGCAAGCCCGTGTGTGTCAGGCCCACACAGACTGTACTGTGCCCACTGCCTACCACTTATATAGGTTGGCACAGTACCTTGCACGCATATTACCACTTGACCTAAAAAAAAAAATCTGACAGGCAGAGGCAGGCCACCCCGCAGGGGCCGTCGTGGTCGTGGTGCTGTGATTTCCACTGGCCCTGGAATAATGCCCAGTGTTCAGAGGCCACGTACCCTGAACCCAAAAAATTCTGAGAAAATAGTTGACTGGTTTACACAGGACACCCAATCTTCAACAGCTTTCGCTAAGAACCTTGAAGCACCATCCTCCTCCAGCTCAGCTTTGGTCACCTGCTCTCAAGTTACCACTCTCCTGCCCGCCGCCACCACCACCACTACCACCACAGCCACTTCACTTGATCTGTCAGAGGAGTTATTTACACATCAGTTGGATGAAATTAGTGATGCGCAACCATTATTGCCAGGGGATGTAGATAACAGGGATATGTCTCATTCAGGCAGCATTACACACATGGACGTACAGTGTGATGATGATGATGATGTTGTACCCGCTGCTGCTTCCTTTGCTGAGGTGTCAGATACAAGTGAAGTGGTTGATGATAACAATGTGTCCGTGGATGCCACGTGGGTGCCTGCTCGAAGAGAAGAAGAAGAAGAGGGGGAAATGCCGTCATTGCAAAGCTCAGCAGTGTGGCATTTTTTTTGTGTGTCTGCCTCTGACAACAGCGATGCCATTTGCAACCTGTGCCAAAAGAAACTGAGTCGTGGGAAATCCAACACCCACCTAGGTACAACTGCTTTGCGAAGGCACATGATCCTTTCTGACAGGACACTTGAAGCGGGGCAGGCCAGAAGTTCTATCGCAAACTGGGATAGTTCAGGCCACAGGTCAAGCCTGCACACCCAGTAGTCAAGTGGTTCATCGCTCCTCAGAGTGTCGATATCTGCAGTTAAGGCGAGGTAGTCTGCTACCTGTCGGTCGAGTCGTTCTCTAAGGCTGGATCCCGAAGGGCTGTGAAGATGTGTAGGACTGAAAAAGCTCCGCGTGTCCTCCATCAACAACACATCTGTAAAGTGTCCTGTCCTTGCCGCCATGGTCGTGGTAGGAGGAGGATTACTTTCACCTCTTCCCCTGTTAGATCCCCCTTATAAGCTGTGTAAAGCATATTTTTTAGTTTGGTTTTGAACTGCTGCATCCTTTATGACTTCCGGTAATTTGGTAAAATTTCCGCCACTTTCTGCTTATACTGGGGGTCTATTAGCGTGGCCACCCAGTACAGGTCATTCTCCTTCCTTTTTATACGAGGGTCCCTCAACAGACATGACAGCATGAAAGACCCCATTTGCACAAGGTTGGATGCCGAGCTACTCATTGCCTGCTGTGGTTGGTCTTCCTCCTCCTCAAAGCCACATTCCTCCTCTGACTCCTCTTCCTCATACTCCTCTTGCAGCGTTGCCGCAGGTCCGGCAAGCGATGATGACAAGGCTGTTTCTGATGGTGACCACAACTCTTCCTCTTACTTTTCATGCTCAGCTACGGCCTGATCCAGTACTCTTCGCAGGGCTTGCTCCAGGAAGAAAACAAATGGGATGAGGTCGCTGATGGTGCCTTCGGTGCGACTGACTAGGTTTGTCACCTACTCAAAAGGACGCATGAGCCTACAGGCATTGCGCATAAGCGTCCAGTAACGTGGCGGTCCTAGCACCCCGGTCATACAAATACTCGTTAACGGCTTTTTCTTGTTGGAGCAGGAGGTAGAACATTAGGAGTGTTGAATTCCAATGTGTCGGAATTCAAGCGCCTCACTGGCATGTTGTTTCGGCGCTGAATGTCTGAAAAGTGCGCCATGGCCGTGTAGGAACGCCCGAAATGGCCACATACCTTCCTGGCCTGCTTGAGGACGTCCTGTAAGCCTGGGTACTTAGACACAAAGCGTTGTACGATGAGATTCAACACATGTGCCATGCACGGCACATGTGACAACTTGCCCAAATTCAATGCTGCCAACAAATTGCTTCCATTGTCACACACCACTTTGCCGATCTCCAGTTGGTGCGGGGTCAGCCACTGATCCACCTGTGCGTTCAGGGCGGACAGGAGTGCTGGTCCGGTGTGGCTCTCTGCTTTCAGGCAAGTCAACCCCAAGACAGCGTGACACTGTCGTATCCGGGATGTGGAATAGCCCCTGGGGAGCTGGGGGAATTCAGTTGATGTGCAGCCAGACGCCGCAGCAGAAGAGGACTCAGCCGAGGAGGTTATGGAAGAGGATGGAGTAGGAGGAGTAGAGGAGGTGGCAGTAGGCCTGCCTGCAAGTCGTGGCGGTGTCACCAACTCCGCTGCAGAGCCACGCATTCCATGCTTGGCAGCCGTCAGCAGGTTGACCCAATGCGCAGTGTAGGTGATATACCTGCCCTGACCGTGCTTTGCAGACCAGGTATCAGTGGTCAGATGGAACCTTGCCCCAACACTGTATGCCAGAGATGCCATTACTTCCTTTTCAATCAATGAGTAGAGGTTTGGGATTGCCTTATTAAAAAAAAAAATTAGTCCGGGTACCTTCCACTGTGGTGTCCCAATAGCGACACATTTTTTGAAGGCCTCAGACTCCACCAGCTGGTATGGTAAAAGCTGGCGGGCTAAGAGTTCCATCAAGCCAGCTGTCAGACGCCGGGCAAGGGGGTGACTCTGTGACATTGGCTTCTTACATTTCCTTTACAGACACCTGACTGTGGGCAGAGGAGATGGAACTGCTCAAGGTGAGAGGCGGAGTGGCAGGTGGTTGAGAGGGGGCAAGGAGGACAGCAGTGGTTGACGTGGGTGAAGATGCTCGACCAGCAGGAGGATGGTGGCTTTGAGCTTGTGTGCTGCTTCTACTCGTCATCATGTGTTGATCCCATAGGCGTTTGTGATGTGCGATCATGTGCCTTCGCAAAGCAGTTGTACCTAGGTGGGTGTTGGATTTCCCACGACTCCGTTTCTTTTGGCACAGGTTGCAAATGGCATTGCTGTTGTCAGAGGCAGACGCACACAAAAAATGCCACACTGCTGAGCTTTGCAATGACGGCATTCTCGTGGTGGCAACAGCATGCGTTGATTGGCGTGCTGTCTGGCTGACCCCGGGTGCCGATACATGCTGTCTGACTGTGCCACTAGCTCCTTGGGACGACCTCCCCCTGCTTCCAACTCGTCTCCTCCTTCTCTCTGTCTCCCCTTCTGAACTTTCCCCCTCTTCTTCTTCTCTTCGAGCAGGCACCCACGTGGCATCCACGGACACATCATCATCATCAACCACTTCACTTGTATCTGACACCTGAGCAAAGGAAGCAGCAGCGGGTACAACATCATCATCACACTGTACGTCCATGTGTGTAATGCTGCCTGACTGAGACATATCCCTGTTATCTACATCCCCTGGCAATAATGGTTGTGTATCACTAATTTCATCCAACTGATGTGTAAATAACTCCTCTGAGGGATCAAGTGAAGCGGCTGTGGTGGCTGTGGTGGTAGTGGTGGTGGTGGTGGCGGCGGGCGGGCGGGAGAGTGGTAACTTGAGAGCAGGTGACCAAAGCTGAGCTGGAGGAGGATGGTGCTTCAAGGTTCTTAGCGGAAGCTGTTGAAGATTGGGTGTCCTGTGTAAGCCAGTCAACTATTCTCTCAGAATTCTTTGGGTTCAGGGTACGTGGCCTCTGAACACTGGGCATTATTCCAGGGCCAGTGGAAATCACAGCACCACGAACACGACGGCCCCTGCGGCGTGGCCTGCCTCTGCCTGTCATTTTTTATTAGATAAGTGTTACTATGCGTTCAAGGTACTTGCCACCCTATATAAGTGGTGGGCAGTGGGCACAGTACAGTCTGTGTGGGCCTGACACACACGGGCTTGCAAATGTTATTAGATCACAGAAACACTTCAATAGAATTTTTTTTATCTGCAAGATATTTGAGTGAATGACACCCTGTAATGGTATGAGTGCAGGCCTAGCCACTAGCCAGTGGGTACAATACAGTATGTGTTGGCCTGACACACACAGGCTTGCAAATGTGATTAGATCACAGTTAATTTTTAAATATAATTTTTTTTCTGCAAGTTATTTGAGTGAATGACACCCTGTAACGGTATGAGTGCAGGCCTAGCCAGCCACTAGCCAGTGGCCACAATACAGTCTGTGTGGGCGCCTGACACACGGGCTTGCAAATGTGATTAGATCCCCCCAAAAATATAATTAGATTTTTTTTTTCCTGCAAGGTATTTGAGTGAAGACTCAAGAGCCTGGAGAGTCTGTTCTTGAGTGGCTTCAATTTCCTCCACCATGTGTCCCACTTGCTTGAGATCTGATTGCAGGGCTGCTATTTCCTGTTTATGGGAGGCTTCCAACCTTGAAAAAAGAGCATTTAGCCCATGCTTAGTGGGTAGAGCCTTGAGGTGGACTTTTCAGTCCCAATCCCCATCCGGTGGGGTCTGCGTCTCCAGCATGGCTGTGTTAGCCGGCAGCCCAGGGGATCCATGTGACAGTGGAGAAGAGCCAGGTGTGGAGCGTCTGCTGCCCGCCATTGCATGGGAGGAAGGAGCTGCTGAGGAAGGGCTATTAACAGCCCCTGCATACGATAAAGCCCCTGATGAAATCAGCGGTGAGTGACTGGAGTTCGGGGATGCGGCTATAACGGCTGCCGCGACCTCCTCACCATTAGCAGCGTCCGCCATCTTGTGAAGCGTGGAGGCTTTAGCGCTTCTCACCGGCTGTGAGCAGGAGGCCAGGAAGCGTTCAATGGCTCCGGAATCCCTCTCCATTGGGGCCGGAGTGGATGAGGTTCTCTTCCTCCTGTTTTTCATGGGGTAAGATAGGCTGAGTGTGGCTTGTATCGGGTATGAACACCGGAGACAGTCAGGAGCTCAGAGTGCGCGCTGCTCACTCGGCCATTGGCAAGCCCCCCCCACGTGCTTTATTTAGTGTGATTTGGGATCACACATTCTCACACTATTTGTGCACTAGATGGCTGGTCTATCCGCAATAGACATTATCTATAGATCTTCGGTCGATTACTCAGTTTATTTTATGTTTTACTCTTTTTATGAGCTCTATACGTGGTGAATGTACACATTAAGGTGAGCAACATAGTCTTTGTCACAAACTATGTTGTAATCGTCCAGATTTTAGCTAAGTTGTCCCTACTGCTGTTGTGACCTTTCCTTTGTGATTTCTTACTATTAATATTAACATTGGTCATTGTATGGGTTGAAGGGTCTAATGCACCGCATTAGTAGGTAGAAACATGCTATCGTAAACCAATTAAATACGTAATGGGTAGTTGTATATAGAAAAATGTGTCACTGGAGCTAACTACCTAAAATATAACTTTTAATGTAAATAATTAAAAAATTACTACAACGGAGTCCCTCGTCTGGGGACTGATGGACATACAACACTTACAAACAAACACTCAGAGCCTATTATAAGAAGCAGACGGGATGGCTGGTCGTGATAGTACAACCGGGAGACAACCATATGGGTCCCTAATGTGTCTCTATGGTGTCCCTGACCTTGTCTCAGCCCAGAGATGCACCCTAATGGTGGGAGCACTCTGTCCCCGTGCCTAACCTGTCTGTCCTTATGAGGCCCTTGTAGCACAAAGACCCATATGGATGTCCGGGTCATGCATAAATGATAACATCTAGAAAAAAACCGAGCAGGAGTCTCAGTTTCTCCACAGCAACCAGCAATGAATATGATTGCAGCAGTGTAATTCACTTGCCAATCATATTGGTGAGTGCAAATGAACGTCAAATGGGAACGATCCAGCACAATATCTGAATCCCACAGTGTAACAACGATATTTACAGTACTATGGAAAAAATCACCATCTTCCACAATAAACGAAATTTTGCACTCAGCATTACATGATAGATTACACTCTTCCAAGAATAACGAAATATTGCACTTAGTATATCAAGATAGATTACAATACTGAAATGCAATCACAATCTCAGGAGGATAATTACAGTGATGTAATACACCCACCAAACGTGTTAATTGGTAATTTATACCGTCATGGAAAGATAGACCGACAAACTGATTGGATCCCCAATGTAACAACGATATTTATGATACTATGAAAAAGGTCTCCATCTTATATGAATAACGAAATATTACCCCCACTATGGCAGGATGGTTTACAGCGCTGTAAAACAGTCTCAGTCTCGACGCGTTTCCCCTTAATCATAAGGTTCATCAGTTGCTGCTAAGATAAAGCGGCTACATAACAACCGTTCAAAAAATATAGTACCATGGTTAGGGTCCAAAGATCAAAGAAAAGAACCAAGGTTGCTGGAGCACCCCGAGGCGGTATACCACTGTAAGAGACCATACAGATAATACAGGAACAAACAAGATGGTGTATAGTGATGATATACTTATCCGGTCCAGAAGGTCTCACAATCCAGTGGTCCTCAGTCAGGGGTACTCCAGGGGGCTGAAAAAATGATGCTCCAATTTGCAGGTCAACACACTAACTACTTATACCCTACAGGTGGGGGCGGTCCCCCATAGTCCTGCACCAATCACCTTTCCCCATTAACTCATGTGACCCCACATCTAGATAGACTTGTACAGGGTCCTAGGGGAATCCTACTATAATAGTGAGGGTATACTGAAAATTCAATGATTATTGGGCTTAAAAGAATGACCGATTTCTCCTAGAGCTCACCTCACTGCTTGCAAGGTGGTTACTAGTCCCAGATCATGGTTGGAACGCACGCCGAGATTACCAAGATGGCCGTGCGTTCCACCTACGGCAGCCAATCACCGCCCGCCTGCGTCATCAGTGCGCTGCAGGCCCAGGCTCTTGCGTTCCATAGCGGCTCCAAAGGGGCGTGGTTATGCGTTCCACCGTCAGAACAGCGCTCCCACGGCCCCGATTCGCCAGTTAGGTATGTTCAAATGTGGCAGGGGCATCGGAAAGGAGTACAGAGCCATACTATTAGGATGAATGGATGGGCTAATAGTGGAATAAAATATAACCCATGTGGATGGACTAGTAAAAAGAGTATCTCACAACAGTAGGTCAAACGAACATATGTAAGGGACCATACTAAAGCAAAAAGGGGGGAACTTATAGAGGTATTCCTGGCCACTTGCAGACAGGTAAAGGGTTAAGAGCATATGCAAGAGGCCATACTACAGCAAAAAGGGGGACTTATGAAGATATTCCTGACCACCTGCGGATAGATAAGGGATTGGGGACGAGTAGTGTGTCGAATATGTTTTCAATACATTGATACAAAAAAATAGATGATATACAGACCCTTCTGATTTATAGGAGTCCTAAATTCTGTATATTAACACTTCACGTGTCGATAGGCTTTTCGTTTTTTGTCAAAAGAGGATGAAGTAACGGGTAGAGCAGAAACAAGAGTACCAGGAACCAGATACATTATAAAAAACAGGAGAAGGTAAGTTGTTCATTCAAACCCGCTGGAGATTGCGACTGGAACCGGAAGATCCATCCCGATTCCTTCTGGAGGATCCTACGGTCCCAGTCGCCCCTCCTGGGTGAGCGTCTGACCAGTTCCAACGTGGAAAAACGAAGAAATCTCGGATCACCACGATGAACTTCCCACATATGATTTGCAAGTGGGGTGTCTTTTTTGTTTTTAATATCATTAAGGTGTTCAAGTATGCACTTACGAAATTCTCTAAAGGTTTTGCCCACATAGTCCTTAGGGCATGCGCATTGAGCCAGATAGACCACCCCCTCGCTACGACAGTTAATAAAGTCGCGGATATCATATGTTTTCCCCGTAACTGAGCATACATTTATTTTTGTGTTATTGATATTTTTACACGCCAGACAGGATCCACACCCGAATGTACCCAGTGGTTTCCGATCCAGCCACGTTCCCTTGGGAGCAGGTCCCGAATAGTGGCTATGCACAAGTCTATCGCGGAGGCATCTGCCCCTTCTGAACGTGATGCTGGAGCGAGGGGGAAGTCTATCCGATACATCAGGGTCCATTAAAAGAATAGGCCATAGTGGGGGTAATATTTCGTTAATCATATAAGATAGAGACCTTTTTAATAGTATCATAAATATCGTTGTTACATTAGAAACATGCTATCACCTGTAGAATGGTAAGTGGCCCCTACATGATTATAATCGCAGTAATACTAACAATGATTCTGATAAGATAATGATGTTGTGTAGTGACATCAATAATGTAGGTTTCTAATGAAACTATTTTGTTATTGTGGCGGAATGAATACTAGTAAGGGTTATACAGGTCCATCCTATTATGACCCCAGACACTAAAAGTTACGTGATGCCAATAAAATGTACCCACTAGAGCAGGGATGCTCAACCTGCGGTCCTCCAGTTGTTGTACAACTACAACTCCCACCATGCCCTTCTGTAGGATGAAAGCTGTAGGCTCTCCGGGAATTATAGGAGTTGTAGTTTTGCAACAGCTGGAGGGACGCAGCTACGGCTAATACAGCGCTGGAGGCTGAACATTATTGTTTCTGCACACCCGCCATCAGAGGCGTGCAGCGTCCTTCTTTGGTTTCTTTTTTGAGTGCTGGTAAACGCCAAGTATATGGGCGTGCGGTGCTCAACTAACCTTGTACTTTGCTCCTTCTGCTCCTAATAACACGGCAATATAAACCTAGGGGGCAAAGAATGCAATACTTTATGTGTGACAGAAGGGCGACTATGTGATATGAAACAATGAAACTGAAAGTAGCCACCCTCCTGCACGCAGCAGGATTTAGTAATTTGGCGGATAGCCACATAGTTTTAATGATCTAAATAAGCGTTCTTTTTCAGGCAGTCATTTTTTGTTTTGCTGGTGACGCAAACTGATATATTATTTCTAAGTTAATCCCCTGGCTACTCATACCACCCTCAAAAGACGGACATTATTCCACCGCCCCAGCCCCGCTAAGCCACGCTCCGACCCTGTTAGGTCACGGCCCCACCAAGTGAAGGGCAGAATCAACTTCAGGTCAACTGCCAAGGAGGGAGGGAGACTTTATCCCTGCAGCTCACACTCAGACAGCGCTGCTCACTGAGCTGTTCACAGAATAGCTCTGCATCCATCCAGGCCCTGTGCCGGACAGAGGAGAGGGAGTTTGAAAGCCGGACTGTCCTGCCTAAAACCGGACCTCTGGCCACCCTACACAGACTGCTCCCCCATTATACAGACTGCTCCCCCATATCTCCTCTCTCACACACAGACTGCTCCCCCATATCTCCTCTCTCTCACACAGACTGCTCCCCCATATCTCCTCTCTCACACACAGACTGCTCCCCCATATCTCCTCTCTCACACACAGACTGCTCCCCCATATCTCCTCTCTCACACAGACTGCTCCCCCATATCTCCTCTCTCACATAGACTGCTCCCCCATATCTCCTCTCTCTCACACACAGACTGCTCCCCCATATCTCCTCTCTCACACACAGACTGCTCCCCCATATCTCCCCTCTCACACAGACTGCTCCCCCATATCTCCTCTCTCACATAGACTGCTCCCCCATATCTCCTCTCTCACACAGACTGCTCCCCCATATCTTCTCTCTCACACACAGACTGCTCCCCCATATCTCCTCTCTCACACAGACTGCTCCCCCATATCTCCTCTCTCACACACAGACTGCTCCCCCATATCTCCTCTCTCTCACACAGACTGCTCCCCCATATCTCCTCTCTCACACACAGACTGCTCCCCCATATCTCCTCTCTCACACACAGACTGCTCCCCCATATCTCCTCTCTCACACACAGACTGCTTTTCCATATCTCCTCTCTCTCACAGACTCCTCTCTGCTCCCACAGACTCCTCTCTGCTCCCCCATATCTCCTCTCTCACACACAGACTGCTCCCCCATATCTCCTCTCTCACACACAGACTGCTCCCATATCTCCTCTCTCACACACAGACTGCTCCCCCATATCTCCTCTCTCTCACAGACTCCTCTCTGCTCCCACAGACTCCTCTCTGCTCCCCCATATCTCCTCTCTCACACACAAACTGCTCCCCCATATCTCCTCTCTCACACACAGACTGCTCCCCCATATCTCCTCTCTTACACAGACTGCTCCCCCATATCTCCTCTCTCACACACAGACTGCTCCCCCATATCTCCTCTCTCACACACAGACTGCTCCCCCATATCTCCTCTCTCTCACAGACTGCTCCCCCATATATCCTCTCACACAGACTGCTCCCCATATCTCCTCTCTTACACAGACTGCTCCCCCATATCTCCTCTCTCACACACAGACTGCTCCCCCATATCTCCTCTCTCACACACAGACTGCTCCCCCATATCTCCTCTCTCACACACAGACTGCTCCCCCATATCTCCTCTCTCTCACAGACTGCTCCCCCATATATCCTCTCACACAGACTGCTCCCCATATATCCTCTCAGACAGACTGCTCCCCCATATCTCCTCTCTCACACAGACTGCTCCCCCATATCTCCACTCTCACACAGACTGCTCCCCACTATCAGAAGGCGGCGCAGGCAGCGCGATGACGTCATCCCAACGTCTGAGCTGTACAGCGCAGGACACAGGCCGGAAGAGGCCTGCATCGCATCGCTGACATGGAGGTAAGTATGTTTTGTTTGTTTTTTCTTTATATATACACAATACTTTTACTGGCACGTGGGGGGCTGTTATTACTGGCACATGGGGGGGCTGTTATTACTGGCACATGGGGGGGGCTGTTATTACTTGCACATGGGGGGGCTGTTATTACTGGCACATGGGGGGGGCTGTTATTACTGGCACATGAGGGGGGCTGTTATTACTGGCACATGAGGGGGGCTGTTATTACTGGCACATGAGGGGGGCTGTTATTACTGGCACATGAGGGGGGCTGTTATTACTGGCACATGAGGGGGGCTGTTATTACTGGCACATGAGGGGGGCTGTTATTACTGGCACATGAGGGGGGCTGTTATTACTGGCACATGAGGGGGGCTGTTATTACTGGCACATGAGGGGGCTGTTATTACTGGCACATGAGGGGGGCTGTTATTACTGGCACATGGGGGGGGCTGTTATTACTGGCACATGATTGGGGGCACTATAGGGGCATCTACTGAGGCCACAAAGAAGGGGTATTTTATATGGGGCGCTCTGTACAGTACAATTTTATATTGGGACACATTACAGTGGGTACTATGGGGAAGGGGGGAGAGAAGTACTATGAGGTTATCTACGGGGGGCACTAAGAAGGGGTATTTTATACTTGCAATTTATGGGGGACACTGAGGGCATCTACTGGAGCATTTTATACTGGTACATTATGGGGGGCACTAGGAGGAAGGAGGATGTAGAGCACTATGGGGGCTCTATATAGGGGTATTTTATACTGGCACATTATGGGGCACTATGGGGTCATTAGCTCACCTGGGGGCATTACAAGAAGGGGTATTTTTTGCACTGTCACATTATAAGGAGAATTATTTCTACTGGGGGGGCATTATGGTGGGCTTTATTACTCCCCCAAGGTATGACCCCCTAGTAGCAGCACCGGCCTCTCTCTGCTCTGCTATCCCTCTGCCCCTTCTCCAAATCTGTCACGGCGGGCATGCACTCCGAATAACAGATAACGCACCAACCAGGCTCTGGACGAGAGACAGGGGAAGGGTCACCTCCTAGCTAATCCCTGACCTCTTTCCCTGCACTGCTCAGCCCACATACAGACCTTGAAGGTAGGTGTGATGTGTCCTCCAGCCTGGGCTGACAAAACCCTGAATTCCCTGCGATGGTGAAGTGGGGAAAAAGGAGCAGTCTGCTCGCACAGAACCTGGATGGGAAAGATGACACAAAACAACCAAACTTGAAATGACACTTATCTTCCAGAGCAGGAACAGACAGCCAACCTTCCCTCCTAGCTTCCCAGACCACAATGATTAGTATAATCCGCTCAGATCACTTGGCTAGAATGCCATTTAAACTAATGACTCCACCCAGTGCACCTGATGAGAGGCGGATCCAGCACGGCACCAAAACAAACACTTACTTCGTGCTGCTATCCTGGCCAATCTCCGCACATCGTCAGAGTGGGGCATGACAGTACCCCCCCCTTCTATGGGTGACCTCCGGACACCCCGGACCAACCTTATCTGGATGGGACCTATGAAAGGCCCTCACCAGTCGGCTGGCATTGACATCTGACGCCGGAACCCACATCCTCTCCTCAGGACCGTATCCCCTCCAGTGTACCAGGTACTGAAGGGAACCCCGAAGAACTCCCGAGTCGAGAATCCTGGAGGAGATCTCAAACTCCAAGTTTCCCTCGACTAGAACAGGAGGAGGAGGCAATGGCGATGGTTCCACCGGTTTCACTTATTTTTTTAGTAAAGACCTGTGGAAGACATCAAGGATCCTCCAAGTCTGCGGAAGATCCAGCCGAAATGCCACACGATTGAGCATCGCAGAAATTTTATACGGACCAATAAATCTTGGACCCAGTTTCCAAGATGGCACTCTCAACTTGATATTCTTAGTGGACAACCACACCAGATCACCCACACACAGGTCCGGACCAGTCACACGTCTCTTGTCAGCCATTCGTTTATACCTCTCATCCATCCTCTCCAAATTCTCTTGAATCCTCCGCCAAATAGAGGACAAGGCAGAAGAGAATCTCTCCTCCTCTGGCATCCCGGAGGAATCAGACCCAGAAAAGGTACCAAACTGAGGATGGAAACCGTATGCGCCAAAAAATGACGACTTACCCGTGGACTCCTGCCTACGGTTATTCAACGCAAATTCTGCTAAGGACAAGAATGAGGACCAGTCCTCCTGATTCTCAGCCACAAGGCACCTCAAGTAGGTCTCCAGGTTTTGATTAGTACGCTCCGTCTGACCATTCGACTGCGAATGAAAAGCCGAAGAGAATGAAAGTTGAATGCCAAGCCAAGAGCAGAACGCCCTCCAAAACCTGGAGACAAACTGCGTGCCCCTATCAGAAACCACATCCGAAGGAATACTGTGCAATTTCACAATATTATCCACAAAAATCTGCGCAAGAGTCTTAGCGTTACACAGACTCGTTAGTAGTATAAAGTGAGCCATTTTACTGAAACTGTCGACTACCACCAAAATTACTGTTCTCCCAGAGGAACTCGGCAGGTCCGTAATAAAGTTTATAGACAAATGCGTCCAAGGACGAGATGGAATAGACAATGGAAGAAGTGAACCAGGCGGTCGAGTATGAGCAACCTTTGACCGAGTGCAGGTTTCACAAGCTGTCACGTAATTCTCAATGCTCTTACGTAACCCTGGCCACCAGAACCTCCAGGACACCAGATCACAGGTGGACTTACCACCAGGATGTCCAGCGAGAACAGTATTGTGATGTTCCTTGAACACCTTGTATCGTAGGCCCTCAGGAACAAACAACCTCCCTGGGGGACAAGAACCAGGAGCCCCATCCTGGGCTCCCAACACCTCCATCTCCAATTCAGGGTACAGAGCGGAGACCACCACCCCATCCGCCAAAATCGTCGCCGGATCTTCTGAATCACCTCCCCCAGGCAAGCTGCGAGACAAGGCATCTGCCTTGACGTTCTTGACCCCTGGGCGAAAGGTAACAACTAAATTGAATTTGGTAAAAAAAACAGTGACCATCTGGCCTGCCTAGGGTTCAGACGCTTGGCAGATTGCAGGTAAGCCAAATTCTTATTGTCTGTATACAACGTAACGGGGTGAGACGCCCCCTCTAACCAGGGACGCCATTCCTCAAAGGCCAGCTTGATAGCCAACAACTCCTTATCCCCAACATCATAATTCCTCTCGGCGACCGAGAGCTTCTTGGAGAAGAAGGCACACGGGACCCACTTGCCAGGAGATGAACCCTGTGACAGCACCGCCCCAACCCCCACCTCTAATGCATCAACCTCCACCACGAATGGCTGAGACACATCCGGCTGCACCAGAATGGGAGCAGATGCAAAACGCTCCTTAATAACCGAAAAGGCCTGCAATGCCTCATCCGACCAGACAGAGACATCGGCGCCCTTCTTGGTCATATCAGTAAGAGGTTTAACTAGGGTAGAATAATTCGAAATACATTTTCTATAGTATTTCGTAAACCCCAAGAACCGCATCAAAGCTTTCTGATTCTCTGGTCGGTCCCACTCCAGAACCGCCCGGACTTTTTCGGGGTCCATACGAAAACCGGAATCAGAAAGCATGTATCCCAAGAACGGAAGCTCTTGCACCGCAAACAAACATTTCTCCAATTTGGCATATAACTTATTCTCCCGAAGGATTGTCAAAACCTGTCTCACATGATCCTGATGGGTCTTCAGATCAGGAGAATAAATTAAAATGTCATCCAGGTAAACTACTACGAACCTCCCCACCAAGTGATGAAAAATGTCATTGACGAATCGCTGAAATACTGCTGGCGCGTTCGTCAACCCAAAAGGCATTACCAGGTTCTCAAAATGACCCTCGTGCGTATTGAAGGCCGTTTTCCACTCATCCCCCTCCTTGATCCTGATCAGATTGTATGCTCCTCTCAAATCCAACTTGGAGAACACCTTGGCTCCAACAATCTGATCAAAAAGATCAGAGAGCAAAGGCAGGGGATATGGATCCCGGACTGTAATACGGTTCAATTCCCGGAAATCCAAACACGGTCTCAGTGATCCATCTTTTTTCTTCACAAAGAACAAACCTACTGCCACGGGAGACTTAGATGGTCTAATATGACCCTTTGCCAAACTCTCGGCGACATACTTTCGTATGACCTCTCTTTCGGGTTGAGAGAGATTGTAAAGCCGAGACTTTGGCAACTTAGCCCCCGGAATGAGATTCACTGGAATATCATAGTCTCGATGAGGGGGCAATTCCTGAGCCCCACCCTCCGAAAAGACATCTGCAAAATCCGAGAGATACTGAGGTAAAGCCGTAATGGACACACCAGAGATAGAAGTGCCAAGACAATTATCCAAACAAAAATCGCTCCAACCAATGATTTGTCTCTCTTGCCAGTCTATTATTGGGTTATGTCTAGTCAACCATGGCAACCCCAACTCTATTGGCGCTGGCAAATCCTTCATGACAAAACAAGAAATAATCTCCGCATGTGAATCACCCACCCTTAAATGAATCCCATGAACAATGTGAGTAAGGCTCCTTTGAGAAAGAGGGGAAGAATCAATAGCAAAAACACAAATCTCGTTCTCTAACGTGCATGTACTTAGTCCTAGGTTTTGAAGAAAAAGAAAGTCAATTAGGTTTACACCAGCACCACAATCAAGGAATGCATCAACAAACACATCTTTTAAATCTAGCACCACCATAGCTGAAAGGAAAACGGGAACTGCAGGGAGCTTGCACACCTGTCTGGTCCACCACACCATTCATACTACCAATTGTAAGGGAAGTTTTTTTTTTTTTTTCTCTTCCACCTGTAGTTTAACATAAGGACAAGAAAAAATAAAATGACCCCTCTTTCCACAATAGTAACATAGATAGTAGAGACTTTAGAAAGGTGCACAATCAGAATGGCAAGATATCTGACCTAACTGCATGGGTTCCTCCCCTACCCCAGAGTTATAAGTAATATCACCCCGGGCAGTAGGTGAAACAAAACCACACACAGGAGGGATCCCCTGCACGGAGGGACCCTTACACCTCTCTCTGATACGTCTATCCAACCGTATAGCTAAAGACATTGCATTCTCTAGAGTATCCGGGTACTCATGAAAAGCCAGGGCATCTTTCAACCTTTCAGATAACCCCTGACAAAACTGACTACGTAAAGCGGGGTTGTTCCACCCCGACTCAGTAGCCCACCTCCTAAACTCTATGCAGTAACCCTCTGCAGTATGTTTACCCTGTAGTAGGTTACGCAATTTCGATTCTGCCATCGGGACCCGATCTGGGTCATCGTAAATCAATCCCAGGGCTTTGAAAAATTCCTCCACCGACCGGAGGGCTAGAGAACCGGGCGGCAGAGAAAAAGCCCAGGATTGCGCGTCCCCTTTAAGCAAACACATGATGATACCAACCCTCTGATCTTCATTACCTGATGAAAATGGACGCAGTCGAAAGTACAATTTGCATGACTCTTTAAAGCGGAAAAAATCATCCGTACCCCTGTAAATTTCTCGGGAAGAGCGACTTTAGGCTCCCTACCAATTTGACCTGTACCTGATGCCAGAACCCTCTGACACTGTGTGACCGAACTACGCAGATCCGCAACCTCTAGGGATAAACCCTGCATGCGGTCAACCAGTGCATCAATTGACGCCATCACAAAAGCGCTGAGTAATGGCAGTCACAGTATGGCGGATTATAATGTCACGGCGGGCGTGCACTCCGAATAACAGATAATGTACCAACCAGGCTCTGGACGAGAGACAGGGGACGGGTCACCTCCTAGCTAATCCCTGACCTCTTTCCCTGCACTGCTCAGCCCACATACAGACTTTGAAGGTAGGTGTGATGTGTCCTCCAGCCTGGGCTGACAAAACCCTGAATTCCCTGAGATGGTGAAGTGGGGAAATAGGAGCAGCCTGCTCGCACAGAACCTGGATGGGAAAGATGACACAAAACAACCAAACTAGAAATGACACTTATCTTCCAGAGCAGGAACAGACAGCCAACCTTCCCTCCTAGCTTCCCAGACCACAATGATTAGTATAATCCGCTCAGATCACTTGGCTAGAGTGCCATTTAAACTAATGACTCCACCCAGTGCACCTGATGAGAGGCGGATCCAGCACGGCACCAAAACAAACACTAACTTCATGCTGCTATCCTGGCCGACCTCCGCACATCGTCAGAGTGGGGCATGACAAAATCCTTATTATAAAATCTTTCTTATTAGGATAAAGCACAACATCAGCTCCACTGAGCCCCCGGCCAAGTGTGGAAGTGGCGTCCGAGATCCCCAAGGGCCAAGTAATTGTAAGTTTTCATGTGAAATATGTTTGTTATACACATATAGCCTACACTGTGCCCCACAATGTACAGTAGACCTCTACACTGTGCCACACAATATACATTATACCGCTACACTGTGCCACACAATATACAGTATACCGCTACACTGTGCCCCACAATATACAGTATACCTCTATACTGTGCCCCACAATATACAGTATACCTCTACACTGTGCCACACAATATACAGTATACCTCTACACTGTGCCACACAATATACAGTATACCGCTACACTGTGCCCCACAATATACAGTATACCTCTACACTATGCACACAATATACAGTATACCTCTACACTGTGCCACACAATATACAGTATACCTCTACACTGTGCCCCACAATATACAGTATACCGCTAAACTGTGCCCCACAATATACAGTATACCTCTACACTGTGCCACACAATATACAGTATACCGCTACACTGTGCGACAATATACAGTATACCTCTACACTGTGCCACACAATATACAGTATACCCTCTACACTGTGCCACAATATACAGTAAGTACCTCTACACTGTGCCACACAATATACAGTATACCGCTACACTGTGCCACCACAATATACGTATACCTCTACACTGTGCCCACAATATACAGTATACCTCTACACTGTGCCACACAATATACAGTATACCGCTACACTGTGCCGACACAATATACAGTATACCTCTACACTGTGCCACACATATACAGTATACCTCTACACTGTTCCACACAATATACAGTATACCTCTACACTGTGCCCTACATATACAGTATACCTCTACACTGTGCCACACAATATACAGTATACCTCTACAACTGTGCCACACAATATACAGTATACCGCTACACTGTGCCACACAATATACAGTATACCGCTACACTGTGCACACAATATACAGTATACCTCTACACTGTGCCACACAATATACAGTATACCTCTACACTGTGCACACAATATACAGTATACCGCTACACTGTGCCACACAATATACAGTATACCTCTACACTGTGCCCCAAACAATATACATAAGAAAACCTCTACACTGTGCCACACAATATACAGGTATACCTCTAGATTGTGACCCACAATATACAGTATACCTCTACACTGTGCCACAATATACAGTATACCTCTACACTGTGCCCCACATATACAGTATACCTCTACACTGTGCCCCACAATATACAGTATACCTCTACACTGTGCCCCACAATATACAGTATACCTCTACACTGTGCCACACAATATACAGTATACCTCTACACTGTGCCCCACAATATACAGTATACCTCTACACTGTGCCACACAATATACAGTATACCTCTACACTGTGCCCACAATATACAGTATACCTCTACACTGTGCCCACAATATACAGTATACCTCTACACTGTGCCACACAATATACAGTATACCTCTACACTGTGCCACACAATATACAGTATACCTCTACACTGTGCACAATATACAGTATACCTCTACACTGTGCCACACAATATACAGTATACCTCTACACTGTGCCACACAATATACAGTATACCTCTACACTGTGCCACAATATACAGTATACCTCTACACTGTGCCCACAATATACGTATACCTCTACACTGTGCACACAAGAGACAGTATACCCGCTACACTGTGCACACAATATCAGTATAGCCCTCTACACTGTGCCACACATAGACAGTATACCTGCTACACTGTGCCACACATATACAGTATACCTCTACACTGTGCACACAATATACAGTATACCTCTACACGTGCCACAATACGGTATACCTCTATACTGTGCCACACAATAGACAGTATACCTGCTACACTGTGCCCACATAGACAGTAGGACCTCTACACTGTGCCACACAATAACAGTATACCTCTACACTGTGCCCCACATATACAGTAATACCTCTACACTGTGGACTACACAATATACAGTATACCTCTACACTGTGCCACACAATATACAGTAATACCTCTACACACTGTGCCCCACAATATACAGTATCCTCTAACTGTGCTACACAATATACAGTATACTCTACACTGTCCACCACAATATCAGTATACCTCTACACTGTGCCCCACAATATACAGTATACCTCTACAACTGTGCCACACAATATACAGTATACTCTACACTGTGCCCACAATATACAGTATACCTCTACAACTGTCCACACAATACAGTATACCTCTACACGTGCCCCACAATATACAGTATACCTCTACACTGTGCCCCACAATATACAGTATACCTCTACACTGTGCCACACAATATACAGTATACCTCTACACTGTGCCCAAAAATATACAGTATACCTCTACACTGTGCCACACAATATACAGTATACTGCTACACTGTGCCACACAATATACAGTATACCTCTACACTGTGCCACACAATATACAGTATACCTCTACACTGTGCCACACAATATACAGTATACCGCTACACTGTGCACACAATATACAGTATACCTCTACACTGTGCCACACAATATACAGTATACCGCTACACTGTGCACACAATATACAGTATACCTCTACACTGTGCCACACAATATACAGTATACCTCTACACTGTGCACACAATATACAGTATACCTCTACACTGTGCCTCAAAATATACAGTATACCTCTACACTGTGCCACACAATATACAGTATACTGCTACACTGTGCCCACACAATATACAGTATACCTCTACACTGTGCCACACAATATACAGTATACCTCTACACTGTGCCACACAATATACAGTATACCTCTACACTGTGCCCCACAATATACAGTATACTCTACACTGTGACCAACAATATACAGTATACCTCTACACTGTGCCCCACAATATACAGTATACCTCTACACTGTGCCCCACAATATACAGTATACTCTACACTGTGCCACACAATATACAGTATACCTCTACACTGTGCCACACATATACAGTATACCTCTACACTGTGCCCACAATATACAGTATACCTCTACACTGTGCACACAATATACAGTATACTCTACACTGTGCCCCACAATATACAGTATACCTCTACACTGTGCCACACAATATACAGTATTACCTACACTGTGCCACCACAATATACAGTATACTCTACACTGTGCCACACAATATACAGTATACCTCTACACTGTGCCACACAATATACAGTATACCTCTACACTGCTGCCCACAATATACAGTATACCTCTACACTGTGCACACAATATACAGTATACCTCTACACTGTGCCCCACAATATACAGTATACCTCTTACACTGTGCCACACAAATATACAGTATACCTCTACACTGTGCCACACAATATACAGTATACCTCTACACTGTGCCACACAATATACAGTATACCTCTACACTGTGCACACAATATACAGTATACCTCTACACTGTGCCACACAATATACAGTATCCGCTACACTGTGCCACACAATATACAGTATACCGCTACACTGTGCCACACAATATACAGTATACCTCTACACTGTGCAACACAATATACAGTATACCGTCTACACTGTGCCACACAATATACAGTATACCTCTACACTGTGCCACCACAATATACAGTATACCTCTACACCTGTGCCACACAATATACAGTATACCTCTACACTGTGCCCCACAATATACAGTATACCCTCTACACTGTGCCCCACAATATACAGTATACCTCTACAACTGTGCCCAACAGTATACAGTATACCTCTACACTGTGCCCACATACTACAGTATACTGCTACACTGTGTCCCCACAATATACAGTATACCTCTACACTGTGCCCCAATATACAGTATACCGCTACACTGTGCCACACAATATACAGTATACCTCTACACTGTGCCACCAATATACAGTATTAACCGCTACACTGTGCCCACAATATACAGTATACCTCTACACTGTGCCCCACAATATACAGTATACCTCTACACTGTGCCACACAAATACAGTATACCTCTACACTGTGCCACACAATATACAGTATACCCTACTACACTGTGCCAACAATATACAGTATACCTCTACACTGTGCACACAATATACAGTATACCTCTACACTGTGCCACACAATATACAGTATACCTCTACACTGTGCCACCCAATATACAGTATACTGCTACACTGTGCCCCACAATATACAGTATACCTCTACACTGTGCCACACAATATACAGTATACCGCTACACTGTGCCACACAATATACAGTATACCTCTACACTGTGCCCCACAATATACAGTATACCGCTACACTGTGCCACACAATATACAGTATACCTCTACACTGTGCCCCACAATATACAGTATACCACTACACTGTGCCACACAATATACAGTATACCTCTACACTGTGCCACACAATATACAGTATACCGCTACACTGTGCCACACAATATACAGTATACCTCTACACTGTGCCACACAATATACAGTATACTGCTACATGTGCCCCACAATATACAGTATACCGCTACACTGTGCCACACAATATACAGTATACCGCTACACTGTTGCCACACAATATACAGTATACCTCTACACTGTGCCCACAATATACAGTATACCTCTACACTGTGCCCCACAATATACAGTATACCTCTACACTGTGCAACACAATATACAGTATACCTTTACACTGTGCCCCACAATATACAGTATACCTCTACACTGTGCCACACAATATACAGTATACCTCTACACTGTGCCCCACAATATACAGTATACCTTTACACTGTGCCCCACAATATACAGTATACCTCTACACTGTGCCCCACAATATACAGTATACCTCTACACTGTGCCCCACAATATACAGTATACCTCTACACTGTGCCCCACAGTATACCGCTACACTGTGCCCCACAATATACAGTATACCTCTACACTGTGCCACACAATATACAGTATACCGCTACACTGTGCCACACAATATACAGTATACCGCTACACTGTGCCACACAATATACAGTATACCGCTACACTGTGCCCCACAATATACAGTATACCTCTATACTGTGCCACACAATATACAGTATACCTCTACACTGTGCCACACAATATACAGTATACCTCTACACTGTGTCACACAATATACAGTATACCACTACACTGTGCCACACAATATACAGTATACCTCTACACTGTGCCCCACAATATACAGTATACCTCTACACTGTGCCACACAATATACAGTATACCTCTACACTGTGCCACACAATATACAGTATACCTCTACACTGTGCCCCACAATATACAGTATACCTCTACACTGTGCCCCACAATATACAGTATACCTCTACACTGTGCCCCACAATATACAGTATACCTCTACACTGTGCCACACAATATACAGTATACCCCTACACTGTGCCCCACAATATACAGTATACCTCTACAATGTGCCACACAATATACAGTATACCTCTACACTGTGCCACACAATATACAGTATACCTCTACACTGTGCCCCACAATATACAGTATACCTCTACACTGTGCCACACAATATACAGTATACCCCTACACTGTGCCCCACAATATACAGTATACCCCTACACTGTGCCCCACAATGTACAGTATACCCCTACACTGTGCCACACAATATACAGTATACCTCTACACTGTGCCACACAATATACAGTATACCTCTACACTGTGCCACACAATATACAGTATACCTCTACACTGTGCCACACAATATACAGTATACCCCTACACTGTGCCCCACAATATACAGTATACCTCTACAATGTGCCACACAATATACAGTATACCGCTACACTGTGCCACACAATATACAGTATACCTCTACACTGTGCCACACAATATACTGTATACCTCTACACTGTGCCCCAAAATATACAGTATACCGCTACACTGTGCCACACAATATACAGTATACATCTACACAGTGTATTCTGTTCTATAATAACAGTCTTATACAAATGGCAATATTAATAGCAGCACCTAGGTAATTGTAGCAGAAATTGATTACAGTATCAAAGATAGTTATATAGCAGCAACTAAAGACGGCTTGTTACAATATTAGTTGTTAAAACACCAAAACAAAATTATCATGAATATCTCACATGGAGTTAATCGTATATCACCTACAATGCTCAAAAAAGCATCCACACAGAGAATTATTATAATCAATTAATTCCTTTATTAGACATCCATCAACGGTATATCATTAAAACATACATGAAAACAGCAATCATGGGAACACGACGGTGTTACAAATAATTGTATAAAAACAGAGAAAGCTCCAGACCAGAAAGGGACTAGTATCCCCCCGTGCAAAATTGGGGCAGTGTCAGCTTAGTGGGGCACATATAGCAAAAATGCACCCAGAGCATGCATAATAACACACTACAACCAATGGAAGTGTGAGCCCGAGTGCAGCCCTCACAGGGCAGAAACTGCAGGGGGAGAAAAAACAATTAAAGTGCATCAATGCAACAAATCAACTTCCTTACTGACCCTGGTCTGAAGCAGCCGCCCTGATGATCGTTTCGCTTCACGCTTCCCCTTCTATAGGTGCGGGAGGTGTTCTAATTGCAAACAAACCACCTTTCAAAAAAAGACCACAGAAGTGCAATCGAGTGCAAACAACTGCAAGATTGAAATAAATTAACTGCTGACACGCAATTCAGATAATGTGCTGTACTTGATCCAATGCCCTTGTGGCAAACGGTATATAGGACGGACGAAGAGACTATTAAAAACTAGGATAGCCGAACACATCGGAAATATAAAGAAAGGTTATGAGAAACACATCCTGTCGAAACATTTTAAATACCACCATAACCAAAACCCCTCTGGTTTAATGTTTGTAGCATTTGAGAAAATACATAAACACTGGAGAGGGGGTGACCATGTATCCAGGATGTCCCGACAGGAGTCGAGAAGAATTTTCGAGTTCGACACCATTCAACCAAATGGTTCGAACGCAGAGCTCGAAATCTTTGGTTTCCTGTAAAAAGGGACGCCCCTGGTTGACGGACAACGGCGGTTGCTGCTTTGTATCAGCACCCCCGTTGTCCCTTGGCCAGGGGCCTCCCATATAACCCCTATATATTCCATTGAAATTCTACATTCTTGGAGAACACTCTTTTTTATATATATTTATATATTTTTTTATACATTTTATATTGATAAATGATGTATGCTTTTGAAAAAACATTTCATGTATGCTTTTTAAATATATTTTATATGTTAACATTTGGATGCAGCATAGGGTTAATACAACCTGTATTGTTGGAATGATTGAATATCCCGATATAGAGAAATAAAACAGAGAGAGTTAATCCTGGATTGAATTCAGGTGTTTCCAATCAACTTGAACTAGATATAAGGATGACATAGTGTGGAGTCTGCTTGACCACTGAGGAAGGAGCGAGTCTACGCTCCGAAACATGTTTGGGTGAACAAGCATACAAACTGAGGCTCACAGCATTGGAGCACCGCAGAGAGACACTCACGGTAAACTAAACTGACCTACTTCCATATAAGCGGATACCGGCAGCTGATTATAAAAGCGAATCGAATAATGGAGGGGCGAACCTGAACTAAGCAGAGACGCCGCCATACCACGAGGGACGCTGACTTTTCATCACCGCTGCGATCGGCGTTTCTAAAAGGAACAATACAAAGGACGGTCTGTGTTTAAATTCCATGCGGGACGCCGCATTAGGGGACAACCGTGAGTAAAATTATCATTTTCTATATAACGGAGGAACTACTGGATATATAAAACGTGACTGTACATAAAGGTGCGATCATCTGCACCGTTCAGCAAAGGAGACATTACCTCCAACAGCCACTATAATATCGGTGCCATGACATGCTGAGATAGTCTTATTGCACACAATGCACGCTTTAAGGATGAACTATCGCTAAAACCATTTATCAAATAACCATAGAGACTCTCTATTAACTTCCACAACAACTAATATTGTAACAAGCCGTCTTTAGTTGCTGCTATATAACTATCTTTGATACTGTAATCAATTGCTGCTACAAAATTACCTAGGTGCTGCTATTAATATTGCCATTTGTATAAGACTGTTATTATCACTGTTTTATGAATGTTTAGTATTTTAAATTGTTATCTAAATAAAATCTCACTTTCTCATGAACCCATAAATTGAGTGCCTGCCCTGCATTACTTTATTTTCGAAATGGCTCCTTTCACTGAACCCACCTCTATTATCTTATCTTAGTATTCGACTAGAGGTAAACAGCAATGATATCCTTTTGGACTTTGATTCAAGACCGTGCCTTAATTGCAAGTGATGATAAAAATGCACGGAAGGTAGACTGAACTCCGAGCACAATGGCTGAAACAGTTTCAAAGTACCCTGAGAGTATAACTGGCTGATATTCCAGAGGCCATTCCTTTCCCATTGGGAGAAACCTTCCAGACAAAACAGCTCAGACAAGGCCTGATTACGCCATATAGGTGAGATGTGTATTAACCCTGTGATTCCCAAAACCTCTTTAACCACCTCAGCCCCCATATGCTTAAACCCCCTTAAAGGGGTATTCTCATCTTAATGATCACTGTTAAATCTGTTAATGATTTAACAATGATCATTCTTCTAAATATATTTAATTAACAAATCCCCACCCCTTAGAAGAAAATAAACCTATACTTACCTGACTGTTGCCTTCTGTCTCCCCTGGTTACGGCCACCGCTCTTCTCAGGAATCGCGGTGGCCGCGCGTGCACAGACGACTTCTCTTCTCCCGGCCGCCGAGGCCGCGCATGCGCTATGGTGATTTCTTCCTGGCCAGTATACTGGCGCATGCCCGGCCTCGGCGTGCGCGTTCAGTACAGCCCGCGGCCCGGCCCGGGAGAAGACCTCAATCAAGGTGGAGCCAGCCCCCTGCCGAAACCAGGAAGTGGACAGCGCGCCGGGAGCAGGTAAGTATGAACCGGCGTGTTGAGAATACCCCTTTAATGACCAGACCACTTTTTACAATTCTGCACTACACTACTTTCACAGTTTATTGCTCGGTCATACAACTTACCACCCAAATGAATTTCACCTCCTTTTCTTCTCAGAACCTTCATTTGGTGGTATTTTATTGCTGCTGACATTTTTACTTTTTTTGATATTAATCGAAATTGACCGAAATTTTTGCCAAAAAATGACATTTTTCACTTTCTGTTGTAATATTTTTCAAATAAAACTACATTTCTATATAAATTTTTCTCTAAATTTATTGTTCTACATGTCTTTAATAAAAAAATGCAATAAGTGAATATTTATTGGTTTGATTAAAAGTTATAGCGTTTACAAACTATGGTGCAAAAAAATGAATTTACGCACTTTGGGACAGATTTATCATTCCTCTGACCGCTCACTCCACTGTCACATATGGCTAAAGTCAGATTTATGACCGTCCCTTTAAGACTGTAATATATGTGGTTTGACTGCAGCAATTTATACGTCAGTAAGCAGCTTTGCAAAAGTCGCACGTTCTATTAAAAAGTCTCATAAGATAAGCATGGTCCTCACTGGAGTGAAATTGCGCATTTCTTTGCGACTTTTTTGTGACTTTTTAAATAGTCCCGATAGTAAATCTGTCTAGAGATTCATTTACAAAAGAAAACACGCCCACTTTCAGAAAACTGGCGAGCATAGTGCAGAGCAGAAAAAAGTCGCAAATTTGTGCGCAGTTTTAGGGTTTGCGCATATTTTTTTGTGACTTTTTCACTCCATTATTCTGACTTGAGCTAATGATAAATCTGGCCCTTTGACTTTCTGAGCACCTGTCATGTTTCCTGAGGTTCTACAATGCCCAGACAGCAGAAAACCCCCACAAATAACCCCATTTCGGAAAGTAGACACCCTAAGGAATTCACTGATGGGCATAGTGAGTTCATGGAAGTTTAAATTTTTTTGTCACAAGTTAGCGGAAAATGATTTTTTATATATATTGTAAGGGATTAGGTAGCGGGGCTGTCGTCTCCTGGGTAGACAGGCTCAGTTTAGCAGGCACACCGACGAAGTTACAGTCCACACGGCAGGAACTTCGTTTAACTGACCTCAGCCAGTTTTATTGTCAGGTTGAGGTACAGAACATAAAACATAGCAAACAAAAATCCTAAGCCTGTCCGGCTCTAACTATACAGCATGAAACCTCCCTGACCAAGTGCCGGCCTAATACCAAGCACCCAAACAAAATAGCAAAGTCCGTACCTCTTGTAGTGCTCTCACCGGCTCCATGCAGGTAACCTGTTCCCAGGCTGAGCGAGCTGTGTCTGCATTCTCAGCCTTATATCAGGCCAGCACACCTGAGGAGTAATTACCTGACAGCCCAAAAGCCGGACTGTCCGGATGGAGGGGGGCCCACCCTTCTCTCCCCACTCCAGCAACACAGGCCCTAAGAACAGGTTTTATGCAAACCCGAATTGCACAGACCTCTCCTGAACATTTCCCTGGTTGCTTTTAAATGACAGAAGTGAGAAATCTTGGGCACACATAGACCCCATCCACTACTAGTCCAGACACTCTGTCACATATCCTCCCCCCCTGTTTCAGACCCAGGGCTGGAACACATCTGGACATCAGACAATGTACACGGGACAAGGCATCTGCATTTCCCATTTGGGTCCCTGGCCTGTGCTTTACGGTAAACTGGTACTCTTGCAGGGCTAAGAACCATCTTGTTACCCTCCTATTTTTTTCCTTATTCTCACACATCCATTTTAAGGGAGCATGATCCGTGACCAATTCAAAGTGACGGCCAAGCAAATAGTAGCGGAGTGCTTCCAGGGCCCATTTAATAGCGAGGCACTCTTTTTCCACAATTGCATATTTTTGCTCATGGTCATTAAGTTTCCTGCTCAGATACAGTACAGGGTGTTCCTCTCCATCCCTTACCTGTGACAGTACTGCCCCCAGTCCCACCTCAGACGCATCAGTCTGTAGGACAAACCCTTTCTTAAAATCTGGGGTTATCAGCACTGGCTGAGCGCACAGGAGGGTTTTTAAAGTCTGAAATGATTTTTCAGCCTCTTGTGACCACTTGACCATGACAGAGTCCTTCCCTTTTGTCAGGTCCGTTAATGGGGCTGCAAGGGAAGCAAAATTAGGTATAAATCGCCGGTAATAGCCTGTAATCCCCAAGAAGGCACGGACTTGCTTCTTGTTTACCGGTTGAGGCCACCTTTGTATGGCTTCGATTTTGTTTAACTGGGGCTTTACTAGGCCTCGGCCTATGATGTAACCTAGATACTTAGCATCTTCAAGACCAATGGCACATTTTTTGGGATTAGCTGTGAAGCCTGCCTCACACAGGGAATTGATAACCGCCTGCACCCTAGATAGATGGGATTCCCAGTCTGGACTTTGGATGATGATGTCATCCAGATATGCGGCTGCGTACTGTCTGTGGGGTCTTAAAATCTTATCCATCGCCCTCTGGAAGGTTGCAGGGGCTCCATGCAAACCAAACGGCAAGACCACATAATGAAACAACCCATCAGGAGTGGCAAAGGCAGTTTTCTCTTTGGCCTCACTTGTCAGGGGAATTTGCCAGTATCCCTTGGTTAGGTCTAGAGTGGTTATATACCTGGCATTTCCGAGCCTGTCAATGAGCTCATCAACACGGGGCATTGGGTAAGCATCAAACTTAGATATGGTGTTCAACTTTCGGAAGTCATTGCAAAACCTCCAGCTGCCATCTGGTTTGGGGATCAGAACTATAGGACTGGACCACTGGCTATGGGACTCTTCAATTACCCCAAGTTCCAACATTTTCCTCACCTCTTCAGAGATAAGCCCTCTCCTGGCCTCTGGTATTCTGTAGGGCCGCAGCTTAACCCTTTTCCCCGGTTCTGTAATGATGTCATGTTTTATGACAGAGGTGCGACCTGGGATCTATATATTTTTTTTTACAAAGTCTCATATTCCACTAACTTGTGACGGAATACCTTGGGGTGTCTTCTTTCCAAAATGGGGTCACATGTGGGGTATTTTTACTGCCCTGGAATTTTAGGGGCCCTAAAGTAATTTGGAATCCAAATGCGTAAAAAATGCCCTGTAAAATCCTAAAAGTTCTCACTGGAATTTGGGCCCCTTTGCGCATCTTGGCTGCAAAAAAGTGTCACACATGTGGTATCGCCGTACTCAGAAGAAGTAGGGCAATGTGTTTTGGGGTGTATTTTTACAAACCGGATTCCAAAAAAGTTGGGACACTAAACAAATTGTGAATAAAAACTGAATGCAATGATGTGGAGATGGCAAATGTCAATATTTTATTTGTAATAGAACGTAGATGACAGATCAAACGTTTAATCCGAGTAAATGTATCATTTTAAAGGAAAAATACGTTGATTCAAATTTTCATGGGGTCAACAAATCCCCAAAAAGTTGGGACAAGTAGCAATAAGAGGCTGGAAAAAGTAAATTTGAGCATAACTAAGAGCTGGAAGACCAATTAACACTAATTAGGTCAACTGGCAACATGATTGGGTATAAAAAGAGCTTCTCAGAGTGGCAGTGTCTCTCAGAAGCCAAGATGGGTAGAGGATCACCAATTCCCACAATGTTGCGCAGAAAGATAGTGGAGCAATATCAGAAAGGTGTTACCCAGCGAAAAATTGCAAAGACTTTGCATCTATCATCATCAACTGTGCATAACATCATCCGAAGATTCAGAGAATCTGGAACAATCTCTGTGCGTAAGGGTCAAGGCCGTAAAACCATACTGGATGCCCGTGATCTCCGGGCCCTTAAACGACACTGCACCACAAACAGGAATGCTACTGTAAAGGAAATCACAGAATGGGCTCAGGAATACTTCCAGAAACCATTGTCAGTGAACACAATCCACCGTGCCATCCGCCGTTGCCAGCTGAAACTCTACAGTGCAAAGAAGAAGCCATTTCTAAGCAAGATCCACAAGCTCAGGCGTTTTCACTGGGCCAGGGATCATTTAAAATGGAGTGTGGCAAAATGGAAGACTGTTCTGTGGTCAGACGAGTCACGATTCGAAGTTCTTTTTGGAAATCTGGGACGCCATGTCATCCGGACCAAAGAGGACAAGGACAACCCAAGTTGTTATCAACGCTCAGTTCAGAAGCCTGCATCTCTGATGGTATGGGGTTGCATGAGTGCGTGTGACATGGGCAGCTTGCATGTCTGGAAAGGCACCATCAATGCAGAAAAATATATTCAGGTTCTAGAACAACATCTGCTCCCATCCAGACGTCATCTCTTTCAGGGAAGACCCTGCATTTTTCAACAAGATAATGCCAGACCACATTCTGCATCAATCACAACATCATGGCTGCGGAGGAGAAGGATCCGGGTACTGAAATGGCCAGTCTGCAGTCCAGATCTGTCACCTATAGAGAACATTTGGCGCATCATAAAGAGGAAGGTGCAACAAAGAAGGCCCAAGACGATTGAACAGTTAGAGGCCTGTATTAGACAAGAATGGGAGAGCATTCCTATTTCTAAACTTGAGAAACTGGTCTCCTCGGTCCCCAGACGTCTGAGTGTTGTAAGAAGAAGGGGAGATGCCACACAGTGGTGAATATTGCCTTGTCCCAACTTTTTGGGGATTTGTTGACGCCATGAAATTCTGATTCAACATATTTTTCCCTTAAAATGGTACATTTTCTCAGTTTAAACTTTTGTTCCATGATTTATGTTCTATTCTGAATAAAATATTAGAAGTTGGCACCTCCACATCATTGCATTCAGTTTTTATTCACGATTTGTATATACACACATGCTGGGTGAGAGAAATATCTCTGTAAAAGACAACTTTTCCCATTTTTTTTATACAAAGTTGTCATTTACATAGATATTTCTCTCACCCAGCATGGGTACATGTAAAAATACACCTCAAAACACATTGCCCTACTTCTTCTGAGTACGGCGATACCACATGTGTGACACTTTTTTGCAGCCTAGGTGGGCAAAGGGGCCCACATTCCAATGAGTACTTTTAGGATTTCACAGGGCATTTTTTACGCATTTGGATTCCAGACTTCTTCTCACGCTTTAGGGCCCCTAAAATTCCAGGGTAGTATAACTACCCCACAAGTGACCCCATTTTGGAAAGAAGACACCCCAAGGTATTCGGTGAGGGGCATGGCGAGTTCCTAGAATATATTTTATTTTTGCACAAGTAAACTGCAGCTCTTAGTCTACACTATTCAGATATCGGTGGAAGTCTTGCAGTTGTTGTTCAGTGCCAGACCAGATGAGGAAGATGTCGTCTATGTATCTCCACCACCCCCTGATGTGCTGGGCATGGTGGGAGCCATAGACGACATCTTCCTCAAATCGGCGAATATAGATATTGGCGTACGTTGGGGCCACGTTTGACCCCATTGCCACGCCCCGTTTTTGGACATAATAAGTGTCCTGAAAAAGAAAATAGTTAAACTCAAGTACAATTGTGAGAAGTCTAATGATGAAAGAACAGGCCTCAGATGTCAATGATGACATATCCAGCATGCTCTGAACCGCAGAGATACCTTTTTGATGGTCATTTGAAGTGTATAGAGATATGACGTCAAATGAAACCAAAATAACAGACCCAATCTCCTCCAGATTAATCTTCCTCAACTTCATCAAAAAGTCGGCTGTGTCCCTGATATAGGACTGTCCACTAGTGGAGAAGTCACGCAGCACCTTGTCTAAAAAGATTGCTACGTGACCAAACACTGAATCAGTCCCCGAAACAATGGGGTGCCCTGGTGGGTCCACAAGTGTTTTGTGGACCTTTGGTAATACATAAATCACCGGGGTAATGGGGTGAGAAACAGTCAAGTACTCACAAAGTCCCTGATCTATAATGCCTGCGTTCAAAGCGTCGGACACACATTGTTCAATCAATCGTATAATCTTGAATTTAGGATCCTGTAATACCACGCTATACACTTTGACATCACCTAGTTGCCTTAGAATCTCTTGAATGTATTTTGCGGTGTCCATTACTACGACTGCACCGCCTTTATCGGCGGGTTTTATCGTTAGATCAGTATCCCTTTTTAGTTCAGTTAATGCGTATGCCTCAGCCGCAGTGAGATTAGGGAATCTGAAGCTCTCAGAACGCGGGAGAGACCCCAGCTCCCCGATCTCGGATTTGACAGCCGAGACGTACGCATCAATAGCTGGTTCATTTAACACTGGAGTAAAACAACTTTGATTAAATAAATTAAACATTTGACATGAGAACTCACTCGATCTCTTCACCTGCTCCACACTGGTTCCATGGAACCAAACCTTGAGTTTCAATGAACAAAAAAAATTATTCAATTCAGACTCCAAATCTAGCCAATTTACCTGTGAGTTGGGACAGAAGGATAAACCCGTAGACAGGACGGGTAACTGTGCAGGGGTTAACACTTTGGAAGACAAATTGATGACAGCTATTTCTTCACTTTTTGATATTGTGTCCGTGTTTTCATATTGCGTTTTTTTTTTACTTCGTCTGTACCGACGGCCGCCTCTCCTGGTGCATTTTCCTTTGCTGTATTTGAGTCCCCTTTGTTCCCTAAAACTTGAATAGGATGAATACTCACAGTTCAATGATGCGTTACAACTACAGTTACAATAGCTACAATTTGAACTAGAGGATGGTAAAAGAATCAAATGGGCCCGGGACACTGAGGACTATAAAAAGGGCGACATTTACAATTGGCAACCTGGTAATTCGGTATACAATAATTCAAGGGATAACAAAAAACCAAGAAGAAATATTCAGTCGCATAAAGTAGAAACAGAGCCTTTTTTTAGGGAACAAAGGGGACTCAAATACAGCAAAGGAAAACGCACCAGGAGAGGCGGCCGTCGGTACAGACGAAGTAAAAAAAGACCGCAATATGAAAACACGGACACAATATCAAAAAGGGAAGAAATAGCTGTTATCAATTTGTCTTCCAAAGTGTTAACCCCTGCACAGTTAACCGTCCTGTCTAAGGGTTTATCCTTCTGTCCCAACTCACAGGTAAATTGGCTAGATTTGGAGTCTGATTTAAATTTTATTTTTTTTGTTCATTGAAACTCAAGGTTTGGTTCCATGGAACCAGTGTGGAGCAGGTGAAGAGATCGAGTGAGTTCTCATGTCAAATGTTTAATTTATTTAATCAAAGCACCCCATTGTTTCGGGGACTGATTCAGTGTTTGGTCACGTAGCAATCTTTTTAGATAAGGTGCTGCGTGACTTCTCCACTGGTGGACAGTCCTATATCAGGGACACAGCCGACTTTTTGATGAAGTTGAGGAAGATTAATCTGGAGGAGATTGGGTCTGTTATTTTGGTTTCATTTGACGTCATATCTCTATACACTTCAATTGACCATCAAAAAGGTATCTCTGCGGTTCAGAGCATGCTGGATATGTCATCACTGACATCTGAGGCCTGTTCTTTCATCATTAGACTTCTCACAATTGTACTTGAGTTTAACTATTTTATTTTTTTCAGGACACTTATTATGTCCAAAAACAGGGCATGGCGATGAGGTCAAACCTGGCCCCAACGTACGCCAATATCTATATGCGCCGATTTGAGGAAGATGTCGTCTATGGCTCCCACCATGCCCAGCACATCAGGGGGTGGTAGAGATACATAGACGACATCTTCCTCATCTGGTCTGGCACTGAACAACAACTGCAAGACTTCCACCGATATCTGAATAGTGTAGACGAAGAGCTGCAGTTTATTGTCACCTATTCGGATGTCGCTGTCCAGTTTCTTGATGCCAACGTTATAGTGTCTAATGGGTCTTTAATTACACAACTTTATACAAAACCAACAGATAGAAACATGACGTTGAGGTATGAGAGTTGTCACCCCCGCAGCATGGTGAAACATTTACCATATTCACAATTCTTGAGGGCAAGGAGGATAGTCATAGAATATAATACCTTGGACATAACGGTTGATGATATGATTTCTAAATTCAAGCAACGAGGGTACCCTAGTACATTATTAGCAGCACAGAAACAAAAAGCGTTAGCTTTAGACAGGGATTCCCTATTGCAGGCTAATAATAAAAGGAAGACAGAGAACAGAGTTACATTTGTATCTACCTACTCTGAGTACAGCAGTGATATAAACAAGATCTTGAGGAGGCATTGGCCAATTTTAAGGGGCTGCAAAAAGGTGGTGCCGGAATTTAGGACACCCCCCCTATGCGCTTATCGGAGAGGTAAAAATATCAGAGACCAGCTAGTGAGAGCTGACTTTGGACCCAAGATAGTTACTAGGCAAACTACGTTGGCACCATCGGGCACTGGATGTTTCCCGTGCCTTCATTGTGTCAACTGTCGTTTCATTTGCAGATCTAGGATATTCACACATCCTAATACGGGATTAACATACCCCATTAAGTTCCATCTGTCATGTGACTCTACTTTTGTAGTGTACGTTCTCTCCTGTCCTTGCCAGTTACTATATGTAGGCGAAACCTCAACGGATCTAAAGACCAGGCTCAATAATCACCGATTTACTATTAGAAAGGGCCGTACAGATCTTCCAGTACCAAGGCATTTTGCATTAAAAATACATAATGAAAAAGATCTAAGATGCTGGATCATAGACCAGATGCAAATGCCCCGTAGGGGTGGTGACCGTATAGCTCTACTTAAAAAGAGAGAATCATTTTGGATTCAGACTCTAAACAGTCTACATCCTAATGGACTAAATATAGACTCTAGGTATGGAGGTGGTATGTGAAGAGGCTTGTTTGCCTATATAGCTGTAGATGAAATGTGAAGTTTTTCTTCCTGCTGGGGACATGTTCATTGATAAAAAATATATTACAAAAAATGAAAATTGAAAAAAGTATTAACAAAAATAACAATGTGTAAAACAAGGGTATAAGGTTCTTTTGGTGTTATATTTATCACTAATATTTCTGTATCATTTCAGGAACACTTGAACTCTGGGGGAAGATATTATGGAAAACTGATGAGCCTGGATGGTGGATGAGGAGCCCACAATGAATCTCTTCCTTTTACTGTGAAAATGTTACGTTTACTCTCTGGGGGTTTGTGCGGTTGTCCCGATTGTATAGAATAGAGGATGTTTGTCTAAAGATAATGATATAGTTTATATTGCTGACTTCTGACCCTTTGTAAACTACTGTTCTGTTACATGTAACTGAGGAGAACCCTCTTAGTCACGGACTGTAGCAGGAATGTGACCCACGGTGCGGATGGCACTGACGTGCTTGCAGCAGTGGGGTTACAATTAGAGGAGGGTTTCCCATCTTGGAAAAGAGGGGACCTTATTTACACTGCTGGTAGTGGGATTTACCCACAGTGACTCTATGTAGAACGGCGCAGGATGTCGGCATTTACTATAGTGACTTTATATATCAACTGGTTATGTTCCCTTTCTTAATATGGCGGTCGCTAGCCCAATAATGACAAAGCGCATGCGCCGCTTTCCTCTACCATCGGAGGACGCGGCAAGTGACTGCAATGTGCGCCGGTTGCGTCACTTTCATGTAACGTTGCTGGTCATGTGCGTCACCGCTGGGACGCCTGCCGATGATGTGTATGCGATCGGGACATGCGCGCTAACATCTCAGAGACTCGCTGAACAGCGCGATAGTATGTGGGCACCATCATTTCCCCCAGGTATTAATTCATTAGTTTATTCCTTGGACACATGTTTATAATTAAAGTTTTAGCACCAATTATGTATGCACATGGAACAACTGCGAATAATCATGTATTCGATGTAATAATATATGATATTTTGCCGCATTATGCACTGTCCTCACTTATAGCACCAGTCACTTTATTAATTATCATGATTATGATCGTTTTATGAATATTTGTATGTCTTTTACACTGATTTTTGTAAAGTATCAATTATGTTGATGTATTAATTGGTACACCTTTATATGTATGCTGTGCACTTTTTATCAATGCTTGAGAAAGGCTCATGTAGATCCGAAACGTCGCTTATTGCCACCACATGGGTGAATAAAAACAACATAATGTTTTACTGAAGAACCGTTTTGGAGTGCAGTCCGATTTTTTTTGCTGTGTATATATATATATATATATATATATATATGGGCCTATAACTGCCCATGTATGCCCCAGGTTTACAATGAGTATATATGTGTATATAGATGCGCCCCAAGTATCTATATACATATATACTTAAATGCCCCCCATAGGGACAGCGTTTAGAGCCAGAAGGTGGGGCGGTTTTTGTTTCCTAACCAACCCCCTCCTAAATGCCAGCTCCTGCAGTGGGGTGGATATGTTTCCAGGTGGCTGGTGACTTCAAAGGCTAAGGGATCAATACATCTGAGGCCTTTTGTTGAGTTTATCAGCCTAGTTACTATGCTCTGCCCCACCTTGTGTTTGTGACATTGCTGGGCGTGTGGTGCTGTTGGCCTCAGGGGGCCAATTGGCTGTCCTGTGTGCAGGCATACGTCACAGTCACACTATGATGTCACATCCCTGAGGATGGGGGGGGGGGCTGTTTCTGAGGCTGATATATGAGCCCCAAGCCAGGAACAGGGGTCTCTTGGAAATGGACTACACACAGAGACACATGGGAACAGCTCCTTGAAGGAAGAGAGGCCGATATGCCCCTGGAGATGGCTGAGTATACCCTGGCATGGCATTGTATCTCTGCCCTTGCAGTGCCAACCATATTTACCCCTTCCCTGCCCAGCAGCATCAACCCCTGTTGGTGAAACCCCCTGCAAATACCCTGGCACTGCATTGCATCTCTGCCCTTGCAGTGCCAACCACATTTACCCCTTCCCTGCCCAGCAGCATCAACCGCTGTTAGTGTAACCCCTGACCTCCCTCCCCATTATCCCTGCATTTACCCCTACCTTGCCAACCCTGTTCCCCTGCTCCTCCCTGCTATACCCCTGCAGCAGCCTTCAGCCTGGTGTATCTGTGGCCTGCATTAACCCTTGCAGGTCCCAGTAAGCCCTGCTACTCACAGTCCGCTGCACCTTGTATTTCCTATTTCCCCTAGGGATAGTTTAGAGCCAGGTTGGGTGGGCTGCTAATGAATGTATGTGTGTGTGTGTGTGTGTGTGTGTGTGTGTGTGTGTACTGTATTAGATAGTTTTGTGGGTGGAATTTGGGAACTGTGTAGTGCAGTGAGTATTGTATTCATGGTGCTGTATTGTGTGTATTGTGCATTGTAGGTTAATAATAAATATATTGTATTATTTGTCTTATACCTACTGTGTAACGTGCTGTTATTAGCGGTAGCTAGCTCAGTTAGGCGCTCGCAGCTAGTTTAGTGATTAGCGTAAGGCAAAGTATTGTATTATTAATATATAAAGGTATAAATAGGCGGCATCATCACTAGACGACTCCTCCTATTTATGAATATTAATTATTGATATTTGCATAAATATTGGTAATTAATATTCCCCCTTTACAATACCCCTCTTGCATATGCTTTTAAGGCTTCCCATACAATTGCTAAATTGTCCGAGCCAACATTAATATCAAGGAACTCTTTTAAACATACAGATATTTTGTCACCTGTGTCTACCTGCTGGAGCCAGAACGGGTTCAAGCGCCATCTAGGTCTGGGGCCCTGTCGTGCAGCTCCCAACTCCAGCACCACTAAAGCTGGTGAGTGATCAGAGAGGCTCCTAGGAAGACAGGAAACCTCCCGGACCTTGTCCAATAACACAGGGGATCCTAACATTGCATCAGTTCTGGACACTGAGTTATGCGAGGAGGAATAGCACGAGCACTGCTGCCCTCCTGGATGTTTGTCCTCTAAATATCACATAGGTCATTTCCATAAGTAATCTACTCAGCGAAGTAGGGGACGGTCCCAGAGTGCCCCCTCCCGGGTGGAACTTATCAAGGGATTTATCAAGATACATATTAAAATCACCTACAATTAGAATAGGAACGCCGGAGATTGAGCAGTAAATTTTAACACTTTTTTCAAGATCTCACTTGAAACATAGAAACATAGAATGTGTCGGCAGATAAGAACCATTTGGCCCATCTAGTCTGCCCAATATATCTGAATCCTATGAATAGCCCCTGGCCCTATCTTATATGAAGGATAGCCTTATGCCTATCCCATGCATGCTTAAACTCCTACACTGTATTTGCAGCTACCACTTCTGCAGGAAGGCTATTCCATGCATCCACTACTCTCTCAGTAAAGTAATACTTCCTTATATTACTTTTAAACCTTTGCCCCTCTAATTTAAAACTGTGTCCTCTTGTGGTAGTTTTTCTTCTTTTAAAAGTATACAGTACGGAGGGGGATGTATACAGTGACCGATATCATTCGGAACTGAAATATGGTGCAGTCAAGACATAGGAATCGTCCCTCAGCATCAATGCATGCTTCATTAGAAGTGAAGGGAAGACTCCTATGTACAAGGACACAGACTCCCCTCCATTGGGTGGAATATGTAGAATGAAACTCATGCGCCATCCATGCTCTGTGTACAAGATGCGTTTTATCTGAAGTGAGATAGGTCTCAGACACGCAGATAATTGCCGGCTGATGGACTTGCAGAGCATGGAAGAGCGCATTACGCTTAGCAGACCGGCCCATCCCCCGAATATTCCAAGCTATAACTTTAAGGGTCCCCATCATCAAACCAATTCCAGAAATGTATTCGACTGTTACTGCGATCTCTTATAACAATGTTACTAGGCCTCATATACCACCCGCCACCTGTCTCAAGTACCCCAAAAACACCCGCCCACCCCCCAACATAGACAAACAAAAATACATTTCTTATTTAAAAAGAAGAACTGGGGTATAAAATACCTGATCTCTGATATATCAGCTAGTCAAAACTGTCAATAGATCAACTATTACAGTAATAACAATTTATTAACCATAAAGCAATATAACAGTATAAAGTGCATCTGTTCCTACAAGAAAGCTGAGGTTATTATAAGATATCACTGAATGCACCTAGCCAGGTATTGCCACGTAGATCTGCTTCATGCGCGTCCGGCCACTGGCATGCATCTTCAGGATTATCAAACATATGTGTCTTATCTTTCGTAACCACCTGCAGTTTTGCCGGGTACAACATCGAGTAAGGAAGCAGTAGAATCCGCAGCCTTTTCTTAATGTCCAGAAAACGAGCCCGTCTCTTCTGAACTTCTGCAGAAAAGTCCGGGAACAGAGAGATCCGGCTGCCCTTTATAGTAAGATCCGTACATTCTCTTGCCCCTTTCAGAATAGCATCCCGATCCCTGAAATGCAGGACCTTAAGCAGTAGTGGTCTCGGTGGCGCCCCCGGTGGTGGAGGGCAAAACGGTACACGGTGCGCACGCTCAACAGCAAAAAACGGAGATAGCTTTTCTTTGCCAAATTTCTCTACCAGCCACTTTTCCACAAATGTAACTGCGTCCGATCCCTCTGCTCGCTCAGGCGCGCCTATCATACGGACATTACTGCGCCTCAGCCTGTTTTCCATGTCATCCGTCTTGGATATAAGCAGTGAAACATTATGGCCTCTTTCAGACGGGCGTTGCGGGAAAAGGTGAGTTGCGGGAACACGCACGATTTTTCCGGGCGAGTGCAAAACATTGTAATGCATTTTGCACTCACGTGAGAAAAATCGGCATGTTTGGTACCCAAACCCGAACTTCTTCACAGAAGTTCGGGTTTGGGATCAGTGTTCTGTGTAGATTGTATTATTTTCCCTTATAACATGGTTATAAGGGAAAATAATAGCATTCTGACTACAGAATGCATAGTACAATAGCGCTGGAGGGGTTAAAAAAAATATAATAATTTAACTCACCTTCGTCCACTTGATCGCGCTGTCAGCTTCTCGTCTGTCTCCTTCTTTGCTGAACAGGACCTGTGGTGAGCATTCATTGCAGGAACAGGACCTGTGGTGAGCATTCATTGCAGGAACAGGACCTGTGGTGACGTCACTCCGGTCATCACATGATCCATCACCATGGTAAAAGATCATGTGATGGATCATGTAATGACCAGAGTGATGTCACCACAGGTCCTGTTACTGCAATGAATGCTCACCACATGTCCTGTTCAGCAAAGAAGGAGACAGACGAGAAGCTGACAGCGCGATCAAGTGGACGAAGGTGAGTTAAATTATTATATTTTTTTTAACCCCTCCAGCCCTATTGTACTATGCATTCTGTATTCAGAATGCTATTATTTTCCCTTATAACCATGTTATAAGGGAAAATAATAACGATCGGGTCTCCATCCCGATCGTCTCCTAGCAACCGTGCGTGAAAATCGCACCGCATCCGCACTTGCTTGCGGATGCTTGCGATTTTCACGCAACCCCATTCATTTCTATGGGGCCTGCGTTGCGTGAAAAACGCAGAATATAGAGCATGCTGCGATTTTCATGCAACGCACAAGTGCGTGAAAATCACCGCTCATGTGCTTAGCCCCATAGAAATTAATGGGTCGGGATTCAGTGCAGGTGCAATGCATTTGGAATACTCGCCCCTGTGAAAGGGGCCTATGAATCGCACGTTGAAGGTCTCGCTTCATTGGCGGCACTTGATCTTCCAAATCGCTTCCACGGACCTCCATTACTCCAATCCTTTCCCTCACTTGTACCTTATCTTGTCTGATAAGCCCAATATCTTCCTTTAGGCGCCCATATTAGTGCTGAGTGAGGCAAGCGCTTTGTTACTTTGCGCTACAGCTGCAAACACATCTTTGATGGTCGGTTCCGTTTCAGCAGCAACCACCCAGTCTGATACTGCACCAAACTCTCGGATTTCCACTGCAGGTACAGCTGGCTCTTCAGTCTTCTGGGCGGTGGACAATGTGGAGACTTCCAGCTCCAATTCATATGCGGAGGACGCCATGGTATGTGCGAACCTCTCTAAGCGCGGCGCTACCTCCGTCTTCTCCACAGGCTGCGCAGCGCCATTTTGTGTCATCAGCTCAGCGCTGCCACAGTCTTTTCCTTCCCTCTCCTTTGCTTTTTGACGCTTCATTTTGCGGCGATTTTTCGGCCAGGTGCGAGGGGAACAGTTCTGCCTTCAATATGGGTCACACTCACTATTAGCAGTTCGTAGGAGTATTCTCAGGATTCTGTGCCAGGAGCTCCGCGCCACAAACCCGATCAGGCCACGCCCCCCCATATCTCCTCTCTCACAGACTGCCCCCCCATATCTCCTCTCTCACAGACTGTTCCCCCATATCTCCTCTCTCACAGACTGCTCCCCCATATCTCCTCTCTCACAGACTGTTCCCCCATATCTCCACTCTCACAGACTGCTCCCCCATATCTCCCCCATCACACAGACTGCTCCCCCATATCTCCTCTCTCACACAGACTGCTCCCCCATATCTCCCCCATCATACAGACTGCTCCCCCATATCTCCTCCATCACACAAACTGCTCCCCCATATCTCCTCTCTCACACAGACTGCTCCCCCATCATACAGACTGCTCCCCCATATCTCCACTCTCACACAAACTGCTCCCCCATATCTCCTCTCTCACACAGACTGCTCCCCCATATCTCCCCCATCATACAGACTGCTCCCCCATATCTCCTCCATCACACAAACTGCTCCCCCATATCTCCTCTCTCACACAGACTGCTCCCCCATCATACAGACTGCTCCCCCATATCTCCACTCTCACACAAACTGCTCCCCCATATCTCCTCTCTCACACAGACTGCTCCCCCATATCTCCCCCATCATACAGACTGCTTCCCCATATCTCCTCTCTCACAGACTGCTCCCCCAAATCTCCCCCATCATACAGACTGCTCCCCCATATCTCCTCTCACACAGACTGCTCCTCCATATCTCCTCCATCACACAAACTGCTCCCCCATATCTCCTCTCTCTCACACAAACTGCTCCCCCATATCTCCTCTCTCACACACACAGAGCGCTCCACCGTATCTTATCTTCTCTTATATTACCTTCTCCTCTCTCTCACACACACGCCGCCCTCCGAGTCCTCTTGTTCTCCTCACACTCTTCTAGTATTAGATAAGCCCCTCCCCCTTTACACGCCCACTCCGGTCACTGGTATATATACTGTCTTGCATATTTCACTCTTGAACTGTTACTGACTCATTACTGATTACTCAGCAGCAGGAGATGCAGGAGAAGATGAGCCTTTCTCCGGCCGAGGGCTGCTCTGAGGTAATCTATGTACAAAGTGGCGGCTCACGCCGGGTCTGCTGGGGCTTGTGGTTCTCCTCTATCACTGTAGCTGTGCTCTGCAGGTTGTTCTGGGACTTGTGGTTCTCCTCTGTGTTACTGTAGGTCTGTACTGTAATGTACCATCCGCAGAGCAGAGTGTTAGGTCTGATAGGCAACTGCGAGTTATTCTGGGACTTATGGTTCTCCACATGGTTGTCTGCCGCTCCATTCATAGGCCCCTGTTCTTGGCCCCAGTGGTCCGACCTCTGCCTATCGGATTCTTAAAGGGGTTTTACCTTCTCATACATATCACTAGGTTTTGCCACCAGTGTCAGGTGAGTGCTGGTCCGGCTCCCAGAACAGGCCCCCTTAAATAAAGGAGAGGGCCCCCGCATGCTTGGTGTTCTCTCCATTCACAGCTATTAGACTTCTGAAAAGAGACGAGAGCGCGTGCAATTATTTCCCTTAGCGCTGAAGGGAGAGTGCACTGCGCATGCGTGGCCGAGTCTCCATTCACTGCTATGGGACCACCTGAAATAGGTCAGACAGTGCTCAGCTATCTTTGTATCTCCCATATGGAGACTGCGCATGCGCTGCCGCTCTCTGGTCACTTCGGAGGACCCAGGGGTGGGACCTGCACCTATCTGACCTTGATGTAGTGTCTGAGATGGGAATACCCCTTTAACCCCTCTAAGGCCACCTGCACATGTTGTGTATTACCGCCAGTAGATGGGATTGAAATCCTCTTTACGTGTCGTGGAAACGCTCCACACGATCACTGACTTCCGGAACGGATAGAATTAGATTTTATATCGAGCGGATGTCATGCAGAAAATCCCCCTTGACTTCAGTAGAGAGGTGATAATCTGCAGGAATAATTGCTGATATGGATATTGATGCAGATGATTTGCTGTGAATCTACAAAATCCCCAAGTCCTATATTGGGGGGAAAAAATGTAAAAAAATACTTGACCCCAGTGTTTTCCTGGTCTGGTCCTCTGTACCACTCGTCCTCCTGATCCTAAAGTGACCAACATGGCGATCGCCAGGGGAGGTGAATATTATTTTTATATTTTCTCTGCAGGTTTAGTGCAGATTTTCCACGTCCCGTGCAGGTGGCCCTAGGGCTCACGCACACGGCCATTGGCGGCCGGGGACCGCAAACAGCAGGACCGCAATATACAGGCCTCGGACGCGGGCGCACAGTAGCACGGATGCGGACCCGTTCATTTGAATGGGTCCGGAATCCGGAAGATACGGTGCGCATCGGATCAGATTTTCAGATCAGAAACCTGCGGAAGCACTACAGCCTCTGCACCGGATTGAGGACCCCATTCAACTAAATGGGTCCATGTCTGCGGACGGTGGGCACAATGGGTCTGCAGCACGGGCCTTGCTGGCACATGTTCGTGTGCATGAGCCCTTAGGCTGAGTTCACACTGCAGATTTGGTCCACGGATTCTGCGCCGAAACCTCCTGCCTCGCCATTCAGGAGGCCGCAGATTATTGACACATGGACATTTCCCTTCTTGCTGCGGTTTCCATGCTGACACCACTGCAGTCCGCCGGCCGATTAGTCCTATTGAATGGAGCTAAAACTACGAGCAGACCGCCGTGAAGGGCGAAGCCAGAGGGCTCCTGCTGTGGGGGATTCTGACACTGGTAAAATCCGCCATAGGAGCCGAGGCTAAGGATAGTGTCAGACAAGCGCGTTCAGTCCAGGAAACACGCTCCATGTGTGAGGGTTATGCCCCCGTGACACGGACTCATGTATAACGCTGGGGGCACATTTACCGCGGCGCCCCTGCCTGACCTCCACTGTAATGAATCGTACTAACGGCTTTATGTGAGTACAGTTCACTGCGGCGGAGGTCCGGCAGGACCCCACAGTATTATAAAGCATTATAACTAGGGCTGCAGCTATCGACTATATTTGTAATCAAGTATTCTATCAATTAATCCAACGATTAATCGAGTACTCTAATAACAAACAACTAATTAACAGAACGTTTTTCTTTATAAAAACTCATCAGCCCCTGTGCCATCAGCTTTTCCCCCCGTAGTGCCATTAGGCTGCCTCAGTTATCACTGTGGTGTTACATAGGACTGTAGGTGACAGGGACTGCATTATTTGTAAAAAGGGGCGTGTTCACAGGTTGGCGGGGGGGCAATACTCGGCTTGCCCCGGGTGCTGGCAACCCACGCTACGCCACTGGAACTCTGCCCTGTATGTTCCCTGCTGCTTGCTACCCCTCCTCAATTACACCCCTGTATAATGTACCCTGATACCCCTCAGTTATATGATACTGTATAACTGAGGGGTATCAGGGTAAATTACAGGGGGTAATATAACTGAAGGATCAGGGTAAATTATACAGGGGGTAAAACTAAGGGGTATTAGGGTACATTATTATACAGGGGTAATATAACTGAGGAGGGCTATCTCAGGCAACATGATGAATGGGGTAATATAACTTATATAATATAAGTTATATTACCCCTGTATAATAATGTACCCTGATACTCCTTAGTGTATTTGTGTGTGTGTGTGTATATATATACATACACACACACACACACTATATATATATATACATACACACGCGCACGCCTATGCCAATTCCAGAAATGTATTCGACTGTTACTGCGATCTCTTACAACAATGTTACTAGGCCTCATATACCACCCGCCACCTGTCTCAAGTACCCCCAAAATACCCGCCCACCCCCAACATAGACAAACAAAAATACATTTCTCCTTTAAAAAGAAGAACTGGGGTATAAAATACCTGATCTCTGATATATCAGCTGTCAAAACTGTCAATAGATCAACTATTACAGCAAGAACATTTATGAACCATAAAGCAATATAACAGTATAAAGTGCAGAAGTTGCTACAAGAAAGCTGAGGTAATGATAGGACAGCGCTGAATGCACTTTGTCAACTCCGGTATTGGCGCGTCCGGCCACTGGCATGCATCTTCAGGATTATCAAACATATGTGTCTTATCTTTCGCAACCACCCGCCGTTTTGCCGGGTACAACATCGAGTAAGGAAGCAGTAGAATCCGCAGCCTTTTCTTAATGTCCAGAAAACGAGCCCGTCTCCTCTGAACCTCTGCAGAAAAGTCCGGGAACAGAGAGACCCGGCTGCCCTTTATAGTAAGATCCGTACATTCTCTTGCCCCTTTCAGAATAGCATCCCGATCCCTGAAATGCAGGACCTTAAGCAGTAGTGGTCTCGGTGGCGCCCCCGGTGGTGGAGGGGGAAACGGTACACGGTGCGCACGCTCAACAGTAAAAAACGGAGATAGCTTTTCTTTGCCAAATTTCTCTACCAGCCACTTTTCCACAAATGTAACTGCGTCCGATCCCTCTGCTCGCTCAGGCACGCCTATCATACGGACATTACCGCGCCTCAGCCTGTTTTCCATGTCATCCATCTTGGATATAAGCAGTGAAACATTATGAATCACACGTTGAAGGTCTCGCTTCATTGGCGGCACTTGATCTTCCAAGTCGCTTCCACGGACCTCCATTACTCCAATCCTTTCCCTCACTTGTATCTTATCTTGTCTGATAACCCAATATCTTCCTTTAGGCGCCCATATTAGTGCTGAGTGAGGCAAGCGCTTTGTTACTTTGCGCTACAGCTGCAAACACATCTTTGATGGTCGGTTCCGTTTCAGCAGCAACCACCCAGTCTGATACTGCACCAAACTCTCGGATTTCCACTGCAGGTACAGCTGGCTCTTCAGTCTTCTGGGCGGTGGATAATGTGGAGACTTCCAGCTCCAATTCATATGCGGAGGACGCCATGGTATGTGCGAACCTCTCTAAGCGCGCCGCTACCTCCGTCTTCTCCACAGGCTGCGCGGCGCCATTTTGTGTCATCAGCTCAGCGCTGCCACAGTCTTTTCCTTCCCTCTCCTTTGCCTTTTGACGCTTTATTTTGCGGTGATTTTTTGGCCAGGTGCGAGGGGAACAGTTCTGCCTTCAATATGGGTCACACTCACTATTAGCAGTTCGTAGGAGTATTCTCAGGATTCTGTACCAGGAGCTCCGCGCCACAAACCCGATCAGGCCACGCCCCCCCATATCTCCTCTCTCACAGACTGCCCCCCCATATCTCCTCTCACACAGACTGCTCCCCCATATCTCCCCCATCACACAGACTGCTCCCCCATATCTCCCCCATCACACAGACTGCTCCCCCATCACACAGACTGCTCTCCCATATCTCCTCTCTCACAGACTGTTCCCCCATATCTTCTCTCTCACAGACTGTTCCCCCATATCTCCTCTCACACAGACTGTTCCCCCATATCTCCCCCATCACACAGACTGCTCCCCCATATCTCCCCGATCACACAGACTGCTCCCCCATATCTCCTCTCACACAGACTGCTCCCCCATATCTCCCCCATCACACAGACTGCTCCCCCATATCTCCCCCATCACACAGACTGCTCCCCCATATCTCCTCTCACACAGACTGCTCCCCCATATCTCCTCTCACACAGACTGCTCCCCCATATCTCCTCTCACACAGACTGCCCCCCATATCTCCTCTCTCACAGACTGCTCCCCCATATCTCCTCTCTCACAGACTGCTCCCCCATATCTCCTCTCTCACAGACTGCCCCCCCATATCTCCTCTCTCACAGACTGCTCCCCCATATCTCCTCTCTCACAGACTGCTCCCCCATATCCCCTCCATTATACAGACTGCTCCCCCATATCGCCTCTCTCACAGACTGCTCCCCCATATCTCCTCTCTCACAGACTGCTCCCCCATATCTCCTCTCTCACAGACTGCTCCCCCATATCTCCTCTCACACAGACTGCTCCCCCATATCTCCTCTCACACAGACTGCTCCCCCATATCTCCTCTCACACAGACTGCTCCCCCATATCTCCTCTCTCTCTCACACAGACTGCTCCCCCATATCTCCTCTCTCACACAGACTGCTCCCCCATATCTCCTCTCTCACACAGACTGCTCCCCCATATCTCCTCTCACACAGACTGCTTCCCCATATCTCCTCTCTCACACACAGACTGCTCCCCCATATCTCCTCTCTCACACAGACTGCTCCCCCATATCTCCTCTCACTCTCACACAGACTGCTCCCCCATATCTCCTCTCTCACACAGACTGCTCCCCCATATCTCCTCTCTCTCTCACACAGACTGCTCCCCCATATCTCCTCTCTCACACAGACTGCTCCCCCATATCTCCTCTCTCACACAGACTGCTCCCCCATATCTCCTCTCTCTCTCACACAGACTGCTCCCCCATATCTCCTCTCTCACACAGACTGCTCCCCCATATCTCCTCTCTCACACAGACTGCTCCCCCATATCTCCTCTCACACAGACTGCTTCCCCATATCTCCTCTCTCACACACAGACTGCTCCCCCATATCTCCTCTCTCACACAGACTGCTCCCCCATATCTCCTCTCTCACACAGACTGCTCCCCCATATCTCCTCTCACTCTCACACACAGACTGCTCCCCTCATATCTCCTCTCTCTCACACACAGACTGCTCCCCTCATATCTCCTCTCTCTCTCACACAGACTGCTCCCCCATATCTCCTCTCTTACACAGACTGCTCCCCCATATCTCCTCTCTCACACAGACTGCTCCCCCATATCTCCTCTCTCACACAGACTGCTCCCCCATATCTCCTCTCACACAGACTGCTTCCCCATATCTCCTCTCTCACACACAGACTGCTCCCCCATATCTCCTCTCTCACACAGACTGCTCCCCCATATCTCCTCTCTCACACAGACTGCTCCCCCATATCTCCTCTCACTCTCACACACAGACTGCTCCCCTCATATCTCCTCTTTCTCTCACACACAGACTGCTCCCCTCATATCTCAACTCTCTCACACACAGACTGCTCCCCTCATATCTCCTCTCTCTCTCACACAGACTGCTCCCCCATATCTCCTCTCTCACACAGACTGCTCCCCCATATCTCCTCTCTCACACAGACTGCTCCCCCATATCTCCTCTCTCACACAGACTGCTCCCCCATATCTCCTCTCTCACACAGACTGCTCTCCCATATCTCCTCTCTCTCACACACAGACTGCTCTCCCATATCTCCTCTCTCACACACACAGACTGCTCCCCCATATCTCCTCTCTCACACACAGAGCGCTCCACCGTATCTTATCTTCTCTTATACAGGTCCTTCTAAAAAAATTAGCATATTGTGATAAAGTTCATTATTTTCTGTAATGTACTGATAAACATTAGACTTTCATATATTTTAGATTCATTACACACAACTCAAGTAGTTCAAGCCTTTTATTGTTTTAATATTGATGATTTTGGCATACAGCTCATGAAAACCCAAATTTCCTATCTAAAAAAATTAGCATATTTCATCCGACCAATAAAAGAAAAGTGTTTTTAATACAAAAAAAGTCAACCTTCAAATAATGATGTTCAGTTATGCACTCAATACTTGGTCGGGAATCCTTTTGCAGAAATGACTGCTTCAATGCGGCGTGGCATGGAGGCAATCAGCCTGTGGCACTGCTGAGGTGTTATGGAGGCCCAGGAGGCTTCGATAGCGGCCTTAAGCTCATCCAGAGTGTTGGGTCTTGCGTCTCTCAACTTTCTCTTCCCAATATCCCACAGATTCTCTATGGGGTTCAGGTCAGGAGAGTTGGCAGGCCAATTGAGCACAGTAATACCATGGTCAGTGTTCTGTCCCCACATGAAGGCGAATGAAGGTGTAACTGATAATGACCTTGTGACTGTCCTACCTTCGTATCCAAGCAGTGGAGCAGACCGGACCGGCAGATGCTCAGGTTAGATGGACCCAGACGTAGACATGAGGATGCAATCAAACGTGGATTTATTTGATCCAGAGCAGTGACATACAGTGATGCAGTACTGTAATGCGGTAGTAGAGTAGATGCTGTTGTGTAGATGTCTTATTCTGAGGCTAACTGCTGAGGCAACTGCTGGTCAAAAACTGATGCCTTCACAAGCCAAGATGTGAGTCTCTAGTCACAAGGAGTGCAGCACTGAAAATGGCTACAGGAAGTGACAAGGACCAAGGCTGCTAAAACCACGCCCAGAAAGAAAAACTTTATAGACAAGGAACAAGGCGTGCAGCATACGAATTCCGGCCAGCAGATGGCAGCAGAGAACAATACGTTGGTAACAACATAGTGAAAGAAGATATAATAATACAGTGCAGGAATTCAATTTGAAAAGAACAGCACACTCCCCGTCTGAAATTCACTTTGGGGATTTCACTATGACGAATGTCCATAAAATATAAAACAACCTGTAAAAAGAAACATGTTAGAACGCAAACATAGATTAGTCCAGTTTTCCAAATTGGAATGGAGAAGATCTGCGAAGCTATATACAGTCCTGTTCACCCGTCAGGGACGTTCTCGATGGGTAATATCAAAATGAGTTCGTTGATTGGTCTTGAGAACGTTTTCAGCTCGCCTTTCCTGAAGATCTTCAACTCCACCTTCCGGACCTTACCATCCTTGCTAGGGAAAACCTTTGAAATTAGCCCAATAGGCCAGTCAATCCTTTCGGTTTGTTGCTCTTTCATCAATACAAGGTCTCCTTCCTTCAAGTTTGGTTTGTGGTGTTGCCATTTTCTTCTTCCTTGAAGAACACTGAGGTACTCCTTTCGCCACCTGTTCCAGAAGTAATCTGCTAGGTATTGTACACGTTTCCAGTGTTTTTGATAGATGTTCGCATGAGTGAATTCTCCACTAGGAATAAGCGTACTCTCAGTTTTTTTGGGTAAGTAGAATAGCCGGAGTCAGTATGGCTGGGGTCTCAGGATCCATAGACACTGGCACAAGGGGTCTTGAATTGATAATGGCTGAAACTTCAGCGAGAAGAGTAACTAGAGTCTCATGTGTGAGTCTAGACGAGTTTACATCCATCAACATAGAATTTAAGATGTTGCGTGAGATGCCGATCATTCTCTCCCAGGAGCCCCCCATGTGGGAACTGTGAGGAGGGTTGAAAATCCAGGTGCAACCTTTTTCCGCCAACTGATCTTGAATGGACTTGGTGTCGATGTTAAGTTCTCTACAGGCTCCGATGAAGTTGCTTCCCTGGTCAGACCTCAATTGTTTTACTGGTCCTCTGATTGCGAAGAACCGTCTTAAGGCATTAATAAGGCTGGATGTGTCCATAGATTCTATCACCTCTATGTGAACTGCTCGCACACTCATGCAAGTAAATAGTACGGCCCAACGCTTACTGTTTGCGTGACCGCCGCGGGTCCTGCGTGCGGATACCATCCATGGCCCAAAGACATCTAGGCCAACATAGGTGAAAGGCGGCTCTGTACATAGTCTATCTGCAGGCAAGTCGGCCATTTGTTGGTGTAGTCGTTTTCCTCTTGCTTTACGACAGTGCACACACTGATGCAGTACTTGGGCCACACGTTTTTTCATACCTATAATCCAAAGGCCTGCAGACCGTAATTTGCCCTCAGTAATTTGCCTGCCTTGGTGTTCGGCCCTTGAGTCGAAAACAACCCTAATTTGATTAGGTTTCCGTGGGTGATACACTCCAAATGAAGGCAAGTACCAGCACTCGTCGTTCTTCCCTAAGGATGGAGCTGGTTCTGCATGGTTGTTGCGGAATATTTTGTCGATAAAGGCAACAATGTGTTCTCTCATCTCAGGCTTACTGTTCATGGTACGCTGAAGGGAGTTAAATCTAGACAGAGCTTGTTCCCTATTGTTCGGGAGTCTCACCCTGGTAGCTCGGAAGGGTAATGGAGAAACCCAGTGATTGGTTTCGTCTTTAAGGAACTCCTTGTCCATTATCTTGATAAATTCTCTGTCTTCTACTGACAAAGCTACTTTATCATCGTCCTTGCTTGTGTGAAAGACTAATCTTCCCAAGTTGTCGGCAAAGCAGGGAGGAATGTCGTCAGGTGGTTGTATGAGGTCTGGAGGCTTCTCTTTCACCTCGTAGTGATGAGGGCAAGGCTTAATGCAAGTTGTGCGTCCATCTCCACGCACGTACGTTTTGAAAGAGTGGACTCTTGGTTGATCCAAACATACATTTCCTATGACTACCCATCCCAAGTCCAGTCTCTGGGCGTATGGTGCATAGTCAGGACCATTACACTGTTGACGCACCTTGTGTACCCTTAGATTGTCTCTGCCAAGCAGGAGTAGAATCTCGGCGTTGTTGTCCATAGGTGGGATAACATTGGCTAGGTGCCTTAGGTGTGGTTGGTGAAATGCAGCTTCCGGGGTAGGAATCTCATCCCTATGGTTGGGTATTTGATCGCATTTGATCAGCGTCGGTAGAGGTATTTCTGTATTCCAACTGACGGAACAAGCGATGAATCCTTGTGCCCTCCTGCCGCTAGTCTCTATGCGACCCGAGCAGGTGTTTAAGAAGTAGGGTTCTGACGGTCCCTTTATTCCAAAGGCTTCAAAGAATTTAGGTCCTGCTAGGGAGCGATTGCTTTGGTCGTCAATGATGGCATACATTTTTACTGCCTTTTCTGGTAGCCCCTCCGGGTAGACCTTGATAAGGCATATGCGGGCACAACATTTCTCACTCTGGCCCTCCCCACATACGTCCAAGCATTAACAGGAAACAGCAGTGGCTGTGTTAGCGTTGTTTTGGGGCTCCCCGCCATGACTTGGAGCGGGACTGGTGGTGACAGCAGCCGGTGAATCCCTTGTAAGTGGAGTTGGGTGCATAGCTGAGGCGTGTCTTTCACTATGACACTCCTCACACTTGATAATGGATTTACAGTCCTTAGCCATGTGCTCCAATGAAGCGCAGCACCTGAAACATACCCCAAGCTCGGTGAGGACTTTCTTGCGCTCCTGTATGGTTTTGGATCTAAATCCTCTGCATTTGTTTAGTGAGTGTGGTTTTTTATGAATGGGGCATTCACGATTGAAGGCCTTGTCTCCTGATGAGGTAGTGTACTGTTTACCAGTGGGTACTGCAGATGATGGTAGGTTAGTCTTCCTAACATTCACGCTGCTCTTAAAGTCTCTGTGTTTATGCACAATACTTTCATACCTTGATGATGGCATCGCTGAAGCTGTAGTATTAAACTCCAGGAAGTCGAGGCTGGGGTCATTCCTCATCTGGGACTGTTCATCGATGAACCTACAGAAATGAATAAATGGGGGAAAGGTGACATCATGCACTCTTTTGTACCTTGAGACTGATGCCGCCCACTTCTCTTGCAGGCTGTATGGTAGCTTCACGACAATTGGGTTCACCCCATGGGCAGTATCCAGGTAGCACAGCCCGGACAGACGAGGATCTCTTTTGGCGAGCTCCAGTTCCATGAGCAAATCACTTAAATCCTGAAGCTTGTGGACATCCTTGAGACTGATCTTGGGAACGTTCTGCAGTCTCCTGAATAGTGCCTTCTCTATTGCTTCTGCACTGCCAAAGGTGCGTTCGAGTCTCTGCCAGGCTGCTGCGAGACCTGCTTCTGCTTGTCCCACATAGACAGTTCTAAGGCTCTTGATGCGATTTGTGGAGCCTGGGCCCAGCCAGTTGATCAAGAGGTCGAGCTCCTGCTCTGCAGTTAGGTTGAGGTTGGCGATGGCGGCTTTGAAGGTTGCCTTCCAGGCTCTGTAGCTCTCCGCACGGTCATCAAATTTTGAGAGACTGGTGTTAATTAGCTCTCTGCTCACCATAAACCTGGCAAACTCAGACATATCTGATCTCTCACTGCTTGTTGCCATGACAACTTGTGATGCCCCTGGGGCGTATGGGTTGCATGGCGTGAAAGGGTGAGATGCTTCCGGGTAGAATGATGTTGCTGCAGGGTTGAGCTGTGGTCTAGCCTCTGTAGATTCTGATGACTGCTGCTTGAGCTGTGGAGGTAAGCCAGGAAACACCTGGTAGCCATCTTGCTGTAATAGCTGTCCTTGAGAGGGCGCATCTGGGCGACTGTTATTGGATTGCTCGGGTGCTGTGGGTGTCACTGGCACTGTGGGTAGAGCTGGCTTGGAGGTTTCAGTGTTATTGGCTTGGACAGTACTGCACACTGGGGGTGGTGCAGATAACTGTTTCAGTACATAGTCGCTGGTCCGATCAACTGGATCGTCTATCTCCTCTGGTGGTAAACAGACTGAATCAAGGCCTTGGCTCAATGCTTGCTCAAGTAGTCTTACTTTTGCTAATGCAATTTCCTCTTCCCTCTCTGATTCAAGGATCTTTATTCGAGCCTCTGCTTCTGCCCTCTTGGCTTCTGCTTCCGCTTCGGCCCTCTTGGCCGCCGTCTGTGCTTCTGCCCTCGCAAGGACTTCTTTTTCGGTGAAGGAACGCCTCACTTTGGATTGCTCTGCATTTATGCGGGCCTCTAGTAATCTGTCGCTCAGGGCAGAGGTTCTAGAGCATGATGATCTGTAGGACCGCGAGGAATGTTTGGATGAATGCGATCTGTGTGATCTAGTTTCTTGCAAATGAGAGATGCGGAGTTCCACTTTATCTTTAGCGTCCAGCACCATGGCGTCTCTTTGTCTGTCTATTGATTCTGCCTTGCACAATTCTGATGGGGCTTCTTCAATATTAGAGTCTTTTAGAAAGGTTATATACCTTGTGGACAGTCTCTTATATCTTTCATGGGCTGAGTTCAGCCGCCCGACGGCAACTTGTAAGCTGGTGGCATCGCCTGAGGAGGACTTAAGTCCTGATATGAGGGAGGAAACTCGTTCCCATAGCTCTTCCAGGTTGTCACATAGCTCATCTTTCCTGGTGTGATAATTTTCCGTGATCTTTATAGTTGGTTTGAGAGAGCGCCTTGGTCGCGTGACTTGGTCTGCTGGAAGTGTGGATTCTACCTCCAGCTCTTCATAATGATCAGTATTAGGTTGAATTTGCTTTGTTTCATCATTGGGGAACTGTACGAGGTCCTTTTCGGCCATTTTGATTTAAGGTGCGCTGTCTCTTTAAGAAAATAAACTGAAAATTGCCGTGCGGCTCAGATGAGGCACCCAGATAAGGTTCCTAAAGGTGTTTTGAGAAAATTGCGGGGTTTTGGTTTGAGGGAGGCCCCGCGTGCGTGAACAGTTCTTATATCATGCGAGCAAGGGTTAACATAGGATGTAGAAAGTGGCTTGGCGAGTAGTGGAGGACTTCCAGGCAAGAGTATATCTACTGCGGACACGCCGTGCTTCCCCTTGGGCTTGTGGGACGTGCACTGTTGCCGGGCAGATTTGCTGCGAGTGGGCCTGTTGCAGGGGAGGTTCCTGAGTGTGGCACTGGGCTCTGAGGGAACCTGTAGCCGGGCATTGGACTTTGAGACGGGTATTTACTGGGGTATAAGGCTTTAAGGTAGTTTTTGACTGTTCTGTCCCCACATGAAGGCGAATGAAGGTGTAACTGATAATGACCTTGTGACTGTCCTACCTTCGTATCCAAGCAGTGGAGCAGACCGGACCGGCAGATGCTCAGGTTAGATGGACCCAGACGTAGACATGAGGATGCAATCAAACGTGGATTTATTTGATCCAGAGCAGTGACATACAGTGATGCAGTACTGTAATGCGGTAGTAGAGTAGATGCTGTTGTGTAGATGTCTTATTCTGAGGCTAACTGCTGAGGCAACTGCTGGTCAAAAACTGATGCCTTCACAAGCCAAGATGTGAGTCTCTAGTCACAAGGAGTGCAGCACTGAAAATGGCTACAGGAAGTGACAAGGACCAAGGCTGCTAAAACCACGCCCAGAAAGAAAAACTTTATAGACAAGGAACAAGGCGTGCAGCATACGAATTCCGGCCAGCAGATGGCAGCAGAGAACAATACGTTGGTAACAACATAGTGAAAGAAGATATAATAATACAGTGCAGGAATTCAATTTGAAAAGAACAGCACAGTCAGTAAACCATTTACCGGTGGTTTTGGCACTGTGAGCAGGTGCCAGGTCGTGCTGAAAAATGAAATCTTCATCTCCATAAAGCTTTTCAGCAGATGGACGCATGAAGTGCTCCAAAGTCTCCTGATAGCTAGCTGCATTGACCCTGCCGTTGATAAAACACAGTGGACCAACACCAGCAGCTGACATGGCACCCCAGACCATCACTGACTGTGGGGACTTGACACTGGACTTCAGGCATTTTGGCATTTCCCTCTCCCCAGTCTTCCTCCAGACTCTGGCACCTTGATTTCCGAATGACATGCAACAGTCCAGTGCTGCTTCTCTGTAGCCCAGGTCAGGCGCTTCTGCCGCTGTTTCTGGGGAATGTGGCACCTGTAGCCCATTTCCTGCACACGCCTGTACACGGGGGCTCTGGATGTTTCTACTCCAGACTCAGTCCACTGCTTCCGCAGGCCCCCCAAGGTCTGGAATCGGTCCTTATCCACAATCTTCCTCAGGGTCCGGTCACCTCTTCTCGTTGTGCAGCGTTTTCTGCCACACTTTTTCCTTCCCACAGACTTCCCACTGAGGGGCCTTGATACAGCACTCTGGGAACAGCCTATTCGTTCAGAAATGTCTTTCTGTGTCTTACCCTCTTGCTTGAGGGGGTCAATGATGGCCTTCTGGACAGCAGTCAGGTCGGCAGTCTTACCCATGATTGCGGTTTGGAGTAATGAACCAGGCTGGGAGTTTTTAAAAGCCTCAGGAATCTTTTGCAGGTGTTTAGAGTTAATTAGTTGATTCAGATGATTAGGTTAATAGCTCGTTTAGAGAACCTTTTCATGATATGCTAATTTTTTGAGATAGGAATTTTGGGTTTTCATGAGCTGTATGCCAAAATCATCAATATTAAAACATTAAAAGGCTTGAACTACTTCAGTTGGTGTGTAATGAATCTAAAATATATGAAAGTCTAATGTTTATCAGTACATTACAGAAAATAATGAATTTTATCACAATATGCTAATTTTTTGAGAAGGACCTGTATTACCTTCTCCTCTCTCTCACACACACGCCTCCTCTTGTTCTCCTCACACTCTTCTAGTATTAGATAAGCTCCTCCCCCTTTACACGCCCACTCCGGTCACTGGTACATATATAACCTCTTGCACTTTTCACTCTTGAACTGTTACTCACTCATTACTCAGCAGCCGGAGATGCAGGAGAAGAGCCGAGCTCCGGCCGAGGGCTGCTCTGAGGTAATCTATGTGCAAAGTGGCAGGTCATGCTGGGGTCTGCTGGGGCTTATGGTTCTCCTCTGTATCACTGTAGTTGTGCTCTGCAGGTTGTTCTGGGACTTGTGGTTCTCCTCTGTGTTACTGGAGGTCTGTACTGTAATGTACCATCCACAGAGCAGTGTCAGGTCTGATAGGAGACTGTGAGTTATTCTGGTACTTGTGGTTCTCCACATGGTTGTCTGCCGCTCCATTCAGACTGGGGGAGCACAGGCCCCTGTTCTTGTGATCACCAGGGGCCCCAGTGGTCCGACCTCCGCCGATCCGATTCTTAAAGGGGTTTTACCTTCTCATACATATCACTAGGTTTTGCCACCAGTGTCAGGTGAGTGCTGGTCCCAGGACGGGGCCCCTGAAGTAAAGGAGAGGGCCCCCGCATGATTGGTATTCTCTCCATTCACAGCTATTAGATTTCTGAAAAGAGACGAGCGCTGAAGGGAGAGTGCACTGCGCATGCGTAGCCAAGTCTCCATTCACTGCTATGGGACCACCTGAAACAGGTCAGACAGTGCTCAGCTATCTTTGTATCTCCCATATGGAGACTGCGCATGCGCTGCCGCTTTCTGGTCACTTCGGAGGGCCCAGGGGTGGGAACTGCACCTATCTGACCTTGATGTAGTGTCTGAGATAGGAATACCCCTTTAACCCCTCTAAGGCCACCTGCACATGTTGTGTATTACACCCAGTAGATGGGATTGAAATCCTCTTTACGTGTCGTGGAAACGCTCCACACGATCACTGACTTCTGGAACGGATATAATTAGATTTTATATCGAGCAGATGTCATGCAGAAAATCCCCAAGTCCTATATTGGGGGGAAAAAAATGTAAAAAAATAATTGACCCCCGATGTTTTTCTGGTCTCGTCCTCCTGATCCTAAAGTGACCAACATGGCGATCGCCAGGGGAGGTGAATATTCTTTTTATATTTTCTCTGCAGGTTTAGTGCAGATTTTCCACGTCCCGTGCAGGTGGCCCTAGGGCCCACGCACACGGCCATTGGTGGCCGGGAACCGCAAACAGCAGGACCGCAATATACAGGCCTCGGACGCGGGCGCACACCGCACAGTAGCACGTATGCGGACCCGTTCACTTGAATGGGTCCTCAATCCGAACGGTACGGTGCGCATCGGATCAGAGTTTCAGATCAGAAACCCGCGGAAGCACTACAGCCTCTGCACCGGATTGAGGATTCCATTCAAGTAAATGGGTCCATGTCTGCGGACGGTGGGCACAAAGTGGGTGCCCATGCATTGTAGACTACAATGGGTCTGCAGCACGGGCCTTGCTGGCACATGTTCGTGTGCATGACCCCTTAGGCTGAGTTCACACTGCAGATTTGGTCCACGGATTCTGCGCCGAAACCTCCTGCCTCGCCATTCAGGAGGCCGCAGATTATTGACACATGGACATTTCCCTTCTTGCTGCGGTTTCCATGCTGACACCACTGCAGTCCGCCTGCCGATTAGTCCTATTGAATGGAGCTAAAACTACGAGCAGACCGCCGTGAAGGGCGAAGCCAGAGGGCTCCTGCTGTGGGGGATTCTGACACTGGTAAAATTCGCCATAGGAGCCGAGGCTAAGGATAGTGTCAGACAAGCGCGTTCAGTCCAGGAAACACGCTCCATGTGTGAGGGTTATGCCCCCGTGACACGGACTCATGTATAACGCTGGGGGCACATTTACCGCGGCGCCCCTGCCTGACCTCCACTGTAATGAATCGTACTCACGGCTTTATGTGAGTACAGTTCACTGCGGCGGAGGTCCGGCAGGACCCCACAGTATTATACATCATTATAACTAGGGCTGCAGCTATCGACTATTTTTGTAATCGAATATTCTATCAATTAATCAAACGATTAATCGAGTACTCTAATAACAAACAACTAATTAAAAGAACGGCAAGCGCTTCCCTCACGCTCTGTGGCCACATAACACAAAGGAATCCTTGATGCAAAAAATTGGCATCGAGGATTTTTGTGTCGAGTTACTTGATTCAATCGAGTAATCGTCTCAGCCCTAATTATAATGCATTGAGTCTACATCAAAGGAGCTGCGTTCAGGCCGGGAAATAGCGCTCACCCATGGAGCGTTTCCCGGAACAAACGCGCTCGTCTGAACCCAGTCTAAGACGCCGATCGTGCTGAACATCCGATCAATGGAAGCCACAGATCACTGCAAAGACCCGTCTGCTGTTATCACAGATCAACCATGAACAAGTCAGAAATCTGCGTCTGTGGTACGTCCGTCTTGTCGCTGCTCTCAGAGGCGGAGCTTCTGCCTACTGTGGATGGCGCCCGCGAGCGGTAGGTGATTCAGTAGGTCAGAATTTGAATAAAGTGCCTGGGGTGTAACCACTTACCATATCTCTCCCCCCCTGTGTATTCCTGCCTAACATATTGTTTTTAACCATTTCCTGACCAGTAAACGCTTTTTATTTCTATATCTTAATTTATTTTATGTTATTTTTTTTGTGGCCATCTGCATAGAAAAGTGAAGTAGAACCATCAGGATATAAGCAGACGGAGACTCTCCTGCCCAGCAGGGCTCTATGGACCGGTTCTGGAGAATCTCCGGGTGCAGGCGCTGAATGTGCACATAAAGATTTCGTGTTCTGCAGCTGTTTCCCCCAGTAAAGGAAGATGTGGGGCTAAGGGTCGGACGCCATAAAGCAGCCGATCTAATGGGTTAAATGGCCGTTCCCGCAGCTGGTGGGCTACCTTAGTGTTCCGGCACCAGGAACCTCCTTTCCTGCATCCGGACCGGGATCTCCTCCTGCAGCTGAAGCGGACATTTAACCCACCAGGATTACTGGTCAGAACCCGGGTCCAGGGGCCACACAGAGCTGAACAGGAATGGGTGCTTAACCCTTTAAGAACCATAATCCACCTGCTGGGGGACAAATCTTCCGAGTGCTGCCATCATTCACATGTACCTGGTACCCACATGAGTCTCGTTAGGCATAACCCTCATCATGCGGCTCACATGATGTCTTCCCGCTCCCTCGTTATGGGTCTCATTTTAGTCTTCAGGGTGCAGAGTATATTTGCTGAAGCGCTGCTGCCTGTTCCCCAGTTAGACAGATCATCATCGCTCCTATAGACCGCATCACTTAGGCTACATTCAAACTATTGCATTTCCGGTCCATTTCCAGTACACATTTTTGGCGATCCCGCATGGACCTATTCATTTCTATGGATGTTATCTGTGTGCTGTCCGCAGCTGTACAGAAAATTGTACAACCTGTCCTGTTCTTGTACTTTTTATGGACAAGAATAGGCCTTTTTACCAGTGCGGGATGCAAAAAGACTGCATCCGTATTTTACAGATCCGTGATTTACGGACTGCAAAATTGATACCTTATCCATAGGTTTGGTTATAAGTGTATGATTGCTGGGACCCCCGACAATTACTAGGACATGGGTTCCCAAGTCCCTGTGTGACTGGAGCCGTAGTGTGCAGGTGTCACTGTCTGTTGGATTGCCAGTTAGGCCTCGTTCACGACTCCATCAACCAGATCCGGCACAAGGCGGCCTGCTGGATTTCGCTGCATCTGGCATTGCTGGATTCTCTAGGTCACCCATTGACTGTAATGAGGTCCAGCAGTGATCCGACCGCTTTTCGGGTTTCGTCTGACAGTTGGTGTTTGTGCCGGATCTGCTTGATGGAGATGTGAACAAGGCCTTACAGAGCTTTACTCTCCGTCCTATAGAAATGAATGGAGCAACCGTTACACGTGGGCACCTCCTCTCCATTCACCCCCCCCCCCTCCCCTGCGTAAAGGAGAGGACAACCCCCTGTCCTATGGGGCTATAATTTCAGATTTTCGAGACACAGACCCCTTATTTTCCAGGCGTTGTTGCTCAGCCCCTCCTGATGAATGCTGCAGGGTCTGTTGTCTATCACATCTATCATCCCGTGGGCGGATAATTTGAAATACACCCCCCCTTATGTACAGGTGCTGCTATCCCATTGTGCCATTGTGTGTATTTCCATGATGCCATATACCTGCTTTATACATGTGATTTGTATCTTTCATATAGTTTGTATCATATATTTCAGGTTGTTGCAGAAAGCAGATTTCCATTGAAAGGAGGTGGAAAATGTGAGACCCCAGGAAAGTCCTTCTTACAGCGTTATGGTAAATGTCACCTCCTCATAGTGTGATGTCATCTTACCTTGCATTACAGAGGTTGTCCCACAAAACACATTTATTTGCTATCCACAGTATAGGCGCAGGGCTGGGCAACCTGCGGCGCTCCAAACTACAATTCCCAGCATGCTCCATTTATTACTATGAGAGTTCTGAGAAGAGCAGAGCAAGTATGCATGCTAGGAGTTGTAGTTTCACATCAGCTGGAGTGCCGCAGGTTTCCCACCCCTGGAGCATCTGATCAGCGGGGGTCTGACTGCTGGGATGTACGAAGAGTATGGCATGCACGGGTATAGACCCCGATCTTCTGTAATATCCTCTTTATTTCTGTATGGCCAGGAAAGTCCCAGGTGGTCACCAGGGGAACTGAAGGTGTTTCAGTTCTAGATATTCATTTCTTAATAAACCTTTTGTACACCTGCACATCTGTGCGCGCACCGCTGCAGCCCGTCACTGTTCACAGAATTAGCGGTTTGAGTACTGACTTACAACCGCTGCGCGAGAGAATAGTTTGATGCAACACGCCGTCCGCACCCCTCCCCCGCTGCAGTACAACTGTTGTATTTAGGATAGAAAACTATCAGTCATGGTCTGGAGATGGGGGAGGCTGCTGCCGCTCTCTGTGGGCTTTAGCGGGTCAGTGTGACAGACCGCTGAAATCGGCCAGATCAACACTACACTATATTGACTTGGTGAAAGCAGGATCAACAGCTCAATAAGAACGTAGCGAATATCCCATATACTGCAATGGTTAATTCATTACAGTCTATGGGAGAGGTGATCAGAGGATCACATGTTCAAGTCCCCTAGCAGGATTTAAAGGCTATGGACACCTTTGTAAAAAAATAAAAAAATTTACACTAATTTATTTATTTTGTGTAGAAAATCATTTCTCCAATTGCTTCTTTATTTTATTTTTTTCATTTTTGTTCTACAGCCTTAGGTGCTTCCTATGTACAGCAGGCTGCTCTCAGTCAGTTTACAGAGAATCCGTCATCTGACAGATTCTCTGTAACTCCTCCTCGCTCCACACGGGAGCGCACACTGTCATTCACTCCCTCCCCCCCCCCCACCCTTTCAGTGTAGCCGAGCAGTGCAGAGTGTCAGCTGTAACATACAGCTGACACGCTGCTTGAAACAGCAGACATAACCCCTTCCATGCTGTGGTCCTTATGGACCGCTGTCTAGAAGGGGCTAACCATCAGGCCTCTGCTCTGCTGTGGCATTGGCCTGATAATTGAAGGGTTAACCCCTCCCACCCCATTCAGGATGGCCGTCCCTCCACCCTTTCAACGCTGCCGGACAGAACACCGCCTGCATCTGGCTTGCAATGGTATATCTGAGCCTGATCAGGCTAAGTGTAAATTAAAATACACTGCAGTACACTATACAGAAGAGCCATCAGACCCACTGGATCTTCAAGAACCAAGTGGGTCTAGGTAAAAAAAAAGTGTAAAATTTTTTATTTTTTTAAATCTAACTTCTTCCTATATCCACACATAATTGGTTAAAAAATTTAAAACACTAAAAATGTTTGGTATCGCCGTGTCCGTAACAACCTGATTTATAAAAGGATCACGATGTGAACGCCATAAAAAATAACTGTGGCAAAATGCAAATATGGTAATAATCAAACCGTCATCTCATCCCACAAAAAATGCCGCATGGTGCCCACTGCATACACAGCTCTGCCGCATGGTGCCCACTGCATACACAGCTCTGCCGCATGGTGCCCACTACATACACAGCTCTGCCGCGTGGTGCACAGTATACACACAGCACTGCCACATAGTGCCCACTGCATATATAGCTCTGCCGCATGGTGCCCAGTGTGCTCTCAGCACTGCCACATGGTGCCCACTACACATTGCGTGCACACACACAGCGCTCCTGACTAGAAGACCATGCAGAAAAATATGCATGTCTTTTTTTCCAGAGTAAAATGGCCTGAGCAGGCATCTATGGCGCTTGTACAAGCGTTATTGCGACCTCTGGTAGACACTGAACAAATGTACTCTGTTGTACATAGCATTGTGTGTCGTCACACTGTACTAATCTGTGTGGGAAAAGTGACCGCTCATAGTGCGGACTGCACACAATACTGTATTCAGAACAGAGTGCATGTAGTGACCACGTGAGAGCTGTCAGTAATGAGATCTATATCCTGCTTATAACGCCATGGTTCTGACTGTAGATCTCTGCACTAACGTTATCAGCAGAAATATCTATTGTGTCTACAAATAATGGACTTTCTACATCTACAGAATGGAAAGTGAGAAATAGATCTGCTGATTACAGGCTGTAGCATTCTGTAAGACTCACCATGTTGTGGATTGGAATGAAATCTTACTACCAAGTTACTTGCAAGTTCCAGCAGCCTATATGTAAATGGCTGCTAGCTGTGCTGTGTAACAGGATGTGGGGGCAGGGCTGAGCTGGGTTAACAGGATGTGGGGGCGGGGCTGAGCTGTGTAACAGGATGTGGAGGCGTGGCAGCAGAGCTTGTGCTGGTGCATGTGAAATCCACAGGAACGTCCTCAGATTCTCACAGGAGATGACAGCACTTGGCAAAATTCATATCAGAGCATTTCTGAGAGCATGTGGAGCAAAGCTGATACCAATAAACAAACAAGTGCAATTTTATTATGTGCTGCATTACGGTAAGATATGGGGTTATTGATTTTTAATGCACAAAGGTGCCCATAGCCTTTAAATAAAGTGTAAAAACAGGAAAAAATATGAAAATTCACATCACCCTCCTTAAAAAGACATGCAAAGTCCAAAATAATAAATCAGACCACAAAAAATGAGCCCTCACACAGCTCCATAGACGTAAATATAAAAACGTTCTGGGGTTCAGAATATGGCAAACTTCAGCAATTTCTGACCTAAGACACATGTTAAGGCATATTTATAAATTTTATTTTATTTTTTCAAAAGGTCAATTAAGACCAAATAGGCCTTTCAGCTACATGTGTTTTTTACTACATATTAAAATGTAACCTTTAATGTTGCTAATGATTATGAACATGTACTATTTAAATAAAGCTATCTAAAATGTAGCATGTAAAAGTGATTTTAGACCGCTAGTGAACTGGTTAATCCATTATACCAGAATGTGGTTGTATTAGGTAGTGCAGGGAAAGTGGGTCAGTGAGATCACAGCAATAAATGGATACAGTGGATCCAAACCTAGGATCGAGCAAATAACTAAGTGACACTGCTGAGAATTTTAGATAGTTTTATTTAAAAAGTACATGTTCACAGGGGGCGGACATAAGCCGGTTCAGCTGCACAGGGGCCCGGCGTGTGAGGGGGCCCATTCATACTAGTAAGCGCATCCAGAAGCGCTCACTAGTATGCAAGAGATCGGCTTGCTTACTTACCTCTGCGGCGCTGGTCTCCTCCAGCCTGACTGCGTACGCTGTATGCAGTCAGGTCACGTGTGCAGCGCAGGCTGTTGGAGACAGGACAGGGAGAGCAGGAGAGGTAAGTTTTAATTATTTATTTTAGTATGATCTGAGGTCTGATATCATGGGGCCCTGGGGTCTGTCACATCATGGGTGGCCTGAAATAAGCATATGGGGGTGCCTGACTCTGGGGGTCCGACTCCTGAGTGAGCAAGGGGGGGGGGGGCCTGAATGAGCATATAGGGGGGGCTGAGCCACTGACATATGGGGGGGCCTGAATAAATAACTGATATTGGGGGGGCTGAGCAACTGACATCTGGGGGGGCTGAATAAATAACTGATATTGGGCGGGGGCTGAGCAACTGACATATTGGGAAGGGGCTGAATAAATAAATAACTGATATTGGGGGGCTGAGCAACTGACATATGGGGGGCTGAATAAATAAACAATTGATATTGAGGGGGTTTCCTCCTGAGTAACTGATATTGGGGGGGTTTCCTCCTGAGGAACTGATATGGGGGGGGGGGGGGTCCTGGTCAACTGGCATATGGGGGGGGGGTCTGTGCAACTGATATGGGGGCGTGAATGGGAATCTGATTGGGGGGGTCCTGAGCAACAGATATGGGGGCCTATCTGAGCAAGTGACATATGGGGGGGGCCTGCCTATTTTATATACTGTAATATGCAAAATAGCAGTTTTATATACTGGCACACCTGGGCACCATGGAGGGGGGGAGAAATATGGAGGCCCTATCTTATATACTTGAACACATGGGGGGGCACTATGGAGAGGGAGGAGCACTATGGGGACCCTATCTTATATACTGGCACACATGGGGGGCACTATGGAGAAGGGGGAAAGGAGCACTATGGGGGCATCTACTGGGGACCCTATCTTTTATACTGGCACACATGGGGGGCACTATGGAGAAGGGAGGAGAGGAGCACTATTGGGGTCATTATATAGGGGAATTATACTGGCACACATTATGGGGGCATTTTATTATGGCACATTGTCAGGCACCATGGGGATAAGGGGAGGTGCACTATTAGGGCACGATATAGGAGTATTTTATACTGGCTCAAATTATAGGGCACTATGGGGACCTTGTCTCAACTGGGGGCACTAAAAGGTTTTTTGGGCACACAGTAAGGGGCATTGGCACATTATGAGGGTACTATGGGGACATTGGCTCTACAGGGGGCACTAAGAGGAGGTATTTTTTATACTGCCACACAACAGGGCACTTTTATTTGTACTGTAACACATTATAAAGAGAATTATTACTACCGGGGGCATTATGGTGGGCTTTATTACAGTTGAGGGACTATGAGGAACTTGAATACTAGTATGAGCACTATGGGAGCATTATTACTTCTGGGACACAGTAGGATTTTATTACTGTAAGGGCACTATTACTACTACGTGTTGTCTGGTAGATAATTATTTCTATTGGTGGGACTTTGGGGAGCAGTATTACTGTGGGGGGCACCCTGGCACGGTATCAGCTTAGCACAATTATTTTTGGGGAACATTATGTTCACACTATTGGTGTCCGGGACACTGTTTCCTGGGCGCAGTTATTTTTTAGGACACGGTGTGCCAATAATTATTGAACAAGAACTATCTGTGTGTAACTTGTATAGGGAGCACAGTGGTCACAGTATTGGGGGTGGCAGGATAGAGTGTTCAGAAGGTGGGAGGATGATGGAAAAGTAGGAAACTAAGATGTCTGACAAGTTCTGCAGAGAGAAGAGATGGCTGAAAGAAATCATCATGGCGGTCTGGTCTGAAAGAAGAAGATGAGGACAGAGAACATCTACATCAAAGAAGACGTCACTCGATGTACAAGGTATGTGGACCTGTATTAGACTACTTTCACATCTGCGTTAGTGATTCTGGCAGGCTGTTCCAGCAGAGATCCGGCACTGCTGGATGCAGACACAATGCCCGTCGGCCCCATTGACTATAATGGGGTACGGCAGAGATCCGGCCACAATCTGGCAAAAATGCAGAGAATCAGCGGGATACGGCCGGCCGATTCCTTGCATTTTCTGCCGGATCAGGTGGCCGGAGCGTAGTGCCGCAGGTGTGAAAGTAGCCTTACCCTGTATGTTTTGTATTGCTCTAAGTAATGTTAGGACGGAATAGGTTAGGTTGCAAATTTGGCTTGGGAGGAGGGGGCCCCAGGCACATTCTTTGCACAGGGGCCCTCTACTGTCTGTGTCCGCCCCTGCATGTTCATAATCATTAGCAACATTAAAGGTTACATTTTAATATGTAGTAAAAAACACATGTAGCTGAAAAGTTTTTTTGGTCTTAATTGACCTTTTGAGGAAAAATAAATTAAAAAAAATTAAAAAAGAATATGGCAAAGCACACGAAAATGAAATTTTTTTCCAAAAACACAAAAATAACTATATGAATGTGGTATTCGTTGTAATTGTACTGACCCAGAGAATGAGGGGCATGGGGAACAAGCCCCCCACCCACAGCTATGTAAACAGAAAAATAAAAATGCTATAACTCCGGAGTGTGAAATAGAAAGCGGAAGGTCCTTAGGGCTCATGAACACGACTTTATGCATTTTGTGGTCCGCAAATTCTGGATCCATAAAACACTGTAAAAGGGATAATCTTTTTCCGCGACAATTAACATTGACAATTCCTTTAATAAGCTAAAAACATTTTATTTTCCAGGAAGAAGTGTGACCTTCCCCCTTTGGCTCATCCTGTTTCCACTGGTTATGGTATTAGCCAGTGTTCTACCTCTCGTCCTTGGTGGCACAGGTCAGTGTCCAGTATTTCATGTCCTCATATAGGCAGCGTTCACATCTCTGTGTTGGAGATCCGGTGCAAATGCCGGCTGTTGGCCGGACAAAGAAAACACTGCATGCAATGGTTTTGGTCAGGCCAAGATCTCATTGCAGTTAGTAGAGGATCCAGCAGGCGGCTCTGCACTGGAACTGCCTGTCACATCTCTGAACGGAGATGTGAAGGAGGCCTAAGGGTCAAGTCAGCCCATAATGTTACCCCCCCCCCACCCATGGGGCATTAAGAATAATTGCCGGGATCATGTGACTCATCGCTTTCATCTGCCGTCCTGGGTGGCGCCCAATTATACCCCGACTGTGCACAATGTCAGTCAGTCTGGTAAATATATCCGTGTGACCGACATAATAACCAAAAATGGTCATTTTATAGAAAGCTGTATAAATAAGAATGCCGGGAGCACAAGGCCTTTTATACGTTAAAGGAGTTATTCCAAGACTATAAAATGTCCCCCCATATGCCGGGCCCCTCACAGTGAATACACATACCTGGCTTCCCGCTCCCTGCGCCACTCCTGGTCCCCGCACCGCCGCTGCTGCTTCTCGCTGTGCACGGATTAAAACATATGGGGGGGGGGGGAAGCAGCCAATGGCAGGGACGGGGACGAGCCTCCCTAGTATCGCGGGTGACGCTAGGGAGACTTGTCCCCGTCCCCGCCTGCCATTGGCTGCTTCCCCCCAACACTGTATGTTTTCATCCGTGCACGGTGAGAAGAAGCAGCAGCGGCGGTGCGGGGACTGATTTCATAAATTGTGTTTTTTTTATTAATTATTTATTATTATTATAATTATTATTATGAGCAGAGAAATAGCGAAGAAAGTAGTTTTTTTGTTAATTTGGCCACTACACTCCCTTTACCATATATTACCTTACTGATCTGGACTCCCCCACTCCCAGGGCATTATGGTGGCCAGAAGTAGAAGCATACCTTTCAGCTTTAAAGCAGCATTTTTTCCATAGGCCATTAGATGGCAGCATGTTGTCCTTGCAGTGGCCCTATGCAGTAAAAATCACCTAAAAAGGACACTACTGAGTAAAATAGACATTTCAAAGTATTCAAAGAGGGGTATATCGTAAAACTGCCATTTTTCCACTTTTTGTTGGAAGATGGAACAAAAAAAAACAAACTGCATTTTTTCACTTTGCTGCTAATTTAGCCCAAATTACTGCAAACCTGCTGCAAGCTATCAAGAAAAAGCACCACAATATCAACGCGGGAAACACTCCTGAAAAAAAAAAGACACCCCAATTGTGGGCATCGCCCTCTCCCAGGGCATTTTATGGTGCCCAGAACTAAAGGCATACCTTTCAGCTTAGATACCAGCACGCTGTCTTTGCAACGGCCCTACGCAGCAGAAATGTTACAAATCACCCTAAAAATGACACTACTGAGTAAAATAGACAATGCAATGTATTAAGGGGTTTATTGTCATTCCTTTTTTTTTACACCTTTTGTTGGAAGATGGAACGTGGAACATAAAAAACTGCATTATTTTTTCACTATGCTGCTGATTTTAGCTCAAACTACAAACCATAAATAAATCCTACTACAGCCCTTTGTGTACCAAAAAGGGAACAGCAATATTATACATATTTATCTTTTGCAAGAAAATGTAAAAGCGTGCCCGCGTATGATACACTTTAAAACAGTTTCCAATACACAGTGGTGGCCGAGAAGGGCAGTCAGGGCAAAAGTGTCTTGTGTCTCGTTTTTTGGTTTAGTGTTGGGGTATAGGTATGGGCAATAAAGTGCCTTTCAACCAATCTCCTTATTTCTTCTGCTTCCAGAGGATGGGGCCTCTAACGGGGTACATTCATTTTTTGTATTTTTATTTTACCAGCAGGGATTGTGGAAAACCTCAGCGATTTCTCCTGAATGTGCCTCTTGCTCCTGTATTTGCTTCTTGCAGGCTCTGGAAAAGGGGAATACTTGTGTAGTAATTGCCTATAAATAATTTGTACCCATTAGTTCCCAGACGACTTTTGCATTTGTTCTTAAACCAGCTGGGCATCCTTGGGGGTTTAGTTCGCTGTCCCTCCCTTGGTGCACTCGAAATGCAGAAGTGTAACCTGTTGGGCTTTCACCCAATTTGTAAAGTTTGATGCCATATCTGGCCGCTTGGATGGAAGGAATTGCTTGCAATGTAGCCTTCCTTTAAATTTAACAAGTGACTCGTCAACTAATACATTTTCAGAGGGGGTATAAACAGTTAAACATTTTTCAGACCGGTAATTTAGAAGTGGCCTAATTTTATATAACCGGTCGTAATCTGGAGAAGAATTTGGGGGACACTGACTGTCATTGAAATAGAAGAATTTGAGGAGAATTTCCGATCGGTATCTGGACATAACAGTTGCAAAAAGACCGTATTGTAGTTACAAACAGCTGAAAAAACTGTAGTGGGTCAAATCCAGTTACATCCGATGTAATACCTGGTACAGCAGTAAATTCTGGGACAAACGGGAAGCCTGTACTTGGGGGCTGCCAATTCAGAGAAGTAACTTGAGGGAGCGGTTCAGGCCCTTGTGCCTCTCGGCTGGCAGTTGGTATATCTCTGCTGGTGCCTGGGCGTGTCAGCATCTTGTGGTTTTCTGGTTCTGCAACTCTTTTATAATCGTCCCATGTGAACACTACTGTCTGTGTATATATACTTATAGACATGATTTTTATTTATTTTTTCCTACCTGACTAATCTGGTTCGGGCAAATGGGATTATATATTGGAGATGATATATATCTATATACTATGTATACCACTGTTTGTTCTTCACTCGATCGCACTGTGAAGGCGGGGGAGCGCTGGAGCATGTAACCATATGACCACCACCGACTGGACAATCCTGATGGTCCGCAACTACTATTCTGCCCAGAAACCGATGCTATAGGCTTGAAGAATGAAGCTGGGTACATGGCGGGATGCTCTGCAGAGAGCAGTGAAGCAGCGCTCCCTTACTTTCAGGCTGCCAACATTTATACACGTGCCAACTGCGCAGGGCATGTGTAGTTATCACGTATATAGCCGTATGGAGGTCGGGAAGGGGTTAAGTGAACGGCCTTTAATCCAGCACTTGTTTCCATCTTAGAATGGCAGTATGATTGATGGTCATCCCATAATTCAGAATATTGAATTTTGTCTTTCACAAGATGGAAGAACGGAGCCTAGAAAATTGTTTAGGGAATTCTTAGGGTTTCTTCCAGGATGTTCTCTACCTTCCCAGTAATTGTGCACTAATCTCATACATGTCACACGTGATATCCCGTTACAGGTGAATGTCCTGCCCCTGTGACCACCCCCTCTGACCCCTGTGACGACGGCTGGATCTGGTACATGAAAAAATGTTATTATTTCTCTGCCAATATTACCGAGTGGGAGAAGAGCCAGGAGTTCTGTGTCTCCAGGAATGCTACTCTTGCCATTATAGACTTAAGACCTGAGCTGGTAGGTATCTATAGGATGTAGGGCTGGCTCCTACACTGCAAAATGTACAAGGAGTGGCACCACCATGCTGCTCTACATTAACCACTTAAAGGGGTTGTCCAGGATCAAACGAATTTTTTTAAAAGTAGCTTACTCACCATTAGTAGCCAAGTTTATATTCCCAAGATGTTTTTAGGTAGCTTTGACACTGCTGCATTGCTCCTACAGTCCCCAACAGACTGTTTACATATCTGTTTATGTATGACATCACTTCCTGCTGCAAAGCATTGTGTGTCCCAGTGCAGCTCAGCAGCAGGCGGTTTCTACAGTGTAAGATCAGCCTCCTGTGAAAAGAACACGTATTCCAGCTCTTCACGATATAAAGGCTTCTTTATTCAACTTCCTCAAAATCAGACATCAAAAAGTAGGACAGTACGTAGTTGTGACGCGTTTCGGGCTGTTACATCTTAGCCCTTCATCAAGACAAATACACAAACTTAAAATCTCCATTTTATACACAGTCAGAAGAAACCTCACCCCTTTGATTGGATAACTTCCATCACCTGGGATAAATACCAGGTGGCCAATAGTGGTCATGAGAGAAATAATTCCAATCAGGTTGGATGGGATTCCTAACCAAAGAAAAATAAATCATTTATATTGTAAAGTTAAGTCATGTTTCCTATTCAAACCCTTAGGTACACATGTTCCAAGATTGAACATCCAATATGTTTCTCGACTGTATAATTTTTGCCTACGATCTCCCCCTCTGACTGGAATGGTGACTCTTTCAACACCTTAAACATAAAACGCAGAGGTATCGCCCTTGTGTACTACCGCAAAGTGTGATGTGGCTGCTGAAACATTGCGCGTTAAAACATGCGGAATGTCACTAAGATGTTTGCGAATTCTCACTTTGAGCTGATTTATTGTGCATCCAACATATTGTAGCGCGCATGTTCGACATGTGATGACATAAACAACATATTCCGTGTTGCAATTAATGTACTGTTGCAATTTATGTGTGCTACCATTAGATGTAGAGATAACATCTTTGCTGACTGACATATGTAAGCAACATATACATTTTTTACTTCCACATTTGTAATTTCCCTTGGTGGTTAACCACACTGGTTCACACACTGCGTTTTCCACAAATAGGCTAGGGCTAACTTTTTGCCCAATGGTTGGTGCTTTTTTCGCAATGCACCTGATACCTGCCTCTGCGATATCTCCCCAGCCTTCATCAAAGCCTATCACTGGAAAATGTTTACACAAGATAGTGCAGATCAGGGGATATTCGGCACTATAATTTGTTACAAAAGTTACAGGTTCGCTCGACTCCCGAGTGTGAACTCGAACATTTGTATTATTTTTAATTGTTTTCTTCTTTTTATTCGCATTCTTTATTCGAGCGAATATAAGTGAATCTCTGTCCACCGATGTTGCGTGTTCCATCGCCTTACGAATATTCTCTTTAGAATATCCCCTAACCTGCAACCTTGCAGAGATGTCAGTAGCTTCCTTCACAAATAGACTCAAGGAGGAGCAATTACGTCGCGCCCTCAGCATTTCCCCTTTGGGGATGTTCTTGGCTACATGAGGGGGGTGGCAGGATGATGCATGGAGTAAAGTGTTCCCCGCAGTATTTTTACGGTGTGTACTGGTACAGACTATCTGGTTCTCTCGATCACCCCATGATAAAAGATCCAAAAAAACAATCGAGACATGATCGCTGACCATGGTAAGTTTGATCGAGGGAACACAGCTATTCAAGTACTCTACAAATGACATCAGATCTCTTACATCATCCTGCCAGACCCATAACATGTCGTCGATAAAACGTCCATACCATTTCATCGACATTAAATATGGATTACCATCCTGAAAAAAAAAACTGTTCTCCCACCATGCCATGAATACATTTGCCACTGAAGGCGAAAATTTGGCACCCATTGAAACTCCAGATATTTGTAAATAATATGAACCATTAAACATAAAAAAGTTGTATTTAAGTAAAAAATCGGTACAAATACAAATATTATCTTGAAGTTCCAAGGTGTAATTGCTGAATACATCTAAAAACCATTTCAAGGCTACAATCGCCAAATGGTGAGGGATATTGGTATACAGTGAATTAATGTCGGCAGTAACCCATATAAATTCCTCTTGCCATGCGAATTGATGGAAATTTTGAAGTACACTACATGTATCTCTAAGATAGCCCGGTATATGTGGTACAAGGGGTTGCAATAATGAGTCAACCCATTCCGAAAGTCGTTCCGAATACGATCCGATTCCTGCCACAATCGGTCTTAATGGTGGAGGAAAACCCTCCTTATGCACTTTAGGAAGGGCATGGAATATGGGCGTATTCGGGTGCTCAATGTATATGAATTATTTTTCCTTTTCCGATAGAACACCCAGGTGCACCCCTTCCTGAAGGATGTCGTGTATCCTGGACTGATACTGGGGGAGGGGGGTAGTTGCCAGAGGTAAATACACATTGGTGTCCTTTAACATATTCTGAATTTGCACTTTATAAACCTCACTATCCAGCAACACCACCGCTCCCACCTTATCAGCTCTACGGACAACAACATCCTTCATGTCAGATAGATTACTGAGAGCTAAATGTTCCTCTTTCGATAAATTCCTATTGGAAGTTTTAAAACCAGTAGATGAATTCTGTAGAGGTATATCATCTGGCTCTCGATACATTCCCTGTAATGAGGAGATTTGAACAAGCTCAGAAAAATCAAAAACATTCTGATTAGAAAACACATCTCCATTCAACAGACTATCCCCTGGTGAACCATCACCAGAGGCCAACGATTGTTTCACATTGTGATCGCTGTCCATGTTGGCGAAATGTTTTCTTAGGGTCAGTTTTCTTGCTAGACGATTCACATCTATAATGGTATGATAAAGGTCAAAATGGCAGGACGGGGAAAAAGAAAGACCTTTGCATAACACTTTTTTCTGCATATATGAAATAATTTTAGATGAAAGGTTAATTACCTGTATATCATCCGTTGTTACTTTCGACGGGCAGGATATCGTCGATCTTTTGTGATGCTTTCTCCCCGCCCTGTGTTTTTTGCCTGTATCTTATGGCCAGTGTCATCTTTCTCTTTATTCGCTGAGACTTGATTCTTCTGATCTTCACCCCCGCAGGGTCCAGAGGCTCCTGAGTTATCCATATAATCAGAAGTCACATTGTGCGGATCCATTTCTGTTGAGCTGAAGGACACCCTCGAATCTCGTCTATTCCTTGATCGATTCATTCTTTTCAGGATAGATCGAGGGGTACCCGATCTATTGTTGGACCATGTATATACTGTGTTGGTACTATAATCCAATAGGTCTCGATTGAATCTGCCTTGTTTAAAGTCCATCAAGCTCTTTTCTAATTCATTAAGGTTATCTTTCAGTTTCAAATCGATATCTATGAATTTCGGATCAAATTCGTAACATGAAATACTTTCTTGAAGTGTTTTAATTTCATAATGGTTTTCTTTGAGTGCGATTTCCTCATATTCCAGGTAGTGGTGGGTTTCTTTTTTATGCGTAAACCCCATGGTATCATCTTTTTTTCCAAATACCTCTTTAAAGAGCTTAAAATCCCACCACGTACACAGTTCCTTTGTGAGAAGTCTCTCTAGTGATGTCATTTTCATGATCAGATCCATTTCGCCCTGTGCAGGCTCATCTGGTGTGTTGAAAATGTTATCCATTTTTCTCAGCCGATCCTCATATTCTTCCACGGATCGGAAAGCTGCCGACATTTTTATATAGCACACTGGATCGAGGAAGTAAGATATATGAAATAACAGCCACGGTGGAGGGAGTGCACGCTGTCCAGAATACTTGAAAGTAGACAATGAAGAAATCACTGCAGCTCTCACCTCCTTGTGGAGCACGGATAATCAGACCTGGACTCAGTCTGGAGCAGAATGTGAAAAGAACACGGATTCCAGCTCTTCACAATATAAAGGCTTCTTTATTCAACTTCCTTAAAATCAGACATCAAAAAGTAGGACAGTACGTAGTTGTGACGCGTTTCGGGCTGTTACATCTTAGCCCTTCATCAAGACAGGTTGCAGGTTAGGGGATATTCGAAAGAGAATATTCGTAAGGCGATGGAACACGCAACATCGGTGGACAGAGATTCACTTATATTCGCTCGAATAAAGAATGCGAATAAAAAGAAGAAAACAATTAAAAATAATACAAATGTTCGAGTTCACACTCGGGAGTCGAGCGAACCTGTAACTTTTGTAACAAATTATAGTGCCGAATATCCCCTGATCTGCAATATCTTGTGTAAACATTTTCCAGTGATAGGCTTTGATGAAGGCTGGGGAGATATCGCAGAGGCAGGTATCAGGTGCATTGCGAAAAAAGCACCAACCATTGGGCAAAAAGTTAGCCCTAGCCTATTTGTGGAAAACGCAGTGTGTGAACCAGTGTGGTTAACCACCAAGGGAAATTACAAATGTGGAAGTAAAAAATGTATGTGTTGCTTACATATGTCAGTCAGCAAAGATGTTATCTCTACATCTAATGGTAGCACACATAAATTGCAACAGTACATTAATTGCAACACAGAATATGTTGTTTATGTCATCACATGTCGAACATGCGCGCTACAATATGCTGGATGCACAATAAATCAGCTCAAAGTGAGAATTCGCAAACATCTTAGTGACATCCCGCATGTTTTAACGCGCAATGTTTCAGCAGCCACATCACACTTTGCGGTAGTACACAAGGGCGATACCTCTGCGTTTTATGTTTAAGGTGTTGAAAGAGTCACCATTCCAGTCAGAGGGGGAGATCGTAGGCAAAAATTATATAGTCGAGAAACATATTGGATGTTCAATCTCGGAACATGTGTACCTAAGGGTTTGAATAGGAAACATGACTTAATTTTCTAATATAAATGTTTTTTTTTTCTTTGGTTAGGAATCTGTCACGGAATGTGTACAGGTAACAAGGCAAAACAACATGTATAAATGACTCGCTGGATCTAACAGCTAAGGAACAAAAGGGAGACCCCTGTAGAAGACCTGGCACTTTCCCTGGCTGCTTAGCCTATGCATAGATCCGAATGGTGGAGGTATGCATATCCACGTACCTTGACTATATAACCCCTGAGCACCCTACAATAGTGAGGGGACACGACCACCGGCTCCCTACACCAGACACGGAGGGAGTCAGGGTCACCTGGGATCCAGCAAACAGAAAATAACAGATAACAGTTTAACACTTAACTTTGTAGAGGAGAGGAGAACCAGATGGGCATGCACACATACTCCAGGAAGAAATATAAGCCGCCCAGAAAAGCCTTCTGGGGAAGAATTCAAAGGGAAGCAATTAGTCCAACACACGACAGCCGAGAGAGGCCAAGGAGAGGAGGAGCTGAATACCACAACACAGAAACTCAAAGAGGAGGTTCTGAAAGGCCTCTGTCAGAGCTTCTCAGCTGTCTGGTTGTGACAGTACCCCTCCCTCTACGAGTGGACTCCGGACACTCAGAACACACCTTCTCAGGATGGGACCTATGGAAAGCCCTGATGAGACGAGAGGCTTTAATGTCCGTCACTGGGACCCACATCCTCTCCTCAGGACCATACCCCTCCCAGTGAACAAGGTACTGAAGAGAACCGCGGACAAGACGAGAATCCACAATCCCAGAGACCTGAAATTCAAGATTCCCATCAACCATAATCGGAGGAGGAGGCAAAGGCGAGGGTACAATGGGTTGAACATAAGGTTTCAATGAGGACTTATGAAAAACATTATGGATCTTCCAAGTCTGAGGAAGATCAAGACGGTATGCAACAGGATTGATGACAGACAGGATTTTGTAAGGCCCAATAAACCTAGGACCCAACTTCCAGGAGGGAACCTTCAATTTGATATTCTTGGTAGACAACCACACCAGATCACCAACATTCAGGTCCGGACCAAGCACACGTCTCTTATCAGCCACACGCTTATATCTCTCACTCATGCTCTTTAGATTATCTTGAATCTTTTGCCAAATAGATGACAAAGACGAGGAGAATCTGTCCTCATCAGGTAAACCAGAAGACCCCTCTCCCGAGAAAGTCCCAAACTGTGGATGAAACCCATATGCACCAAAAAATGGTGACTTATCAGAGGACTCCTGACGACGGTTATTTAAAGCAAACTCAGCAAGGGACAAAAAAGAACACCAATCCTCTTGATTCTCCGCCACAAAACAACGCAGATATGTCTCCAGATTCTGATTGACGCGCTCTGTCTGACCATTCGACTGCGGGTGGAAAGCAGAAGAGAATGACAACCGAACCCCCAAGCGAGAACAGAAAGCCTTCCAGAATCTGGAAACAAACTGCGTGCCCCTATCAGAGACTATGTCTGAAGGAATACCGTGCAATTTGACAATGTGATCAACAAATGCCTGCGCCAGCGTCTTAACATTGGGCAAACCAGGAAAAGGGATGAAATGCACCATTTTGCTAAAACGGTCCACCACCACCAGAATCACAGTCTTCCCCGAGGAACGAGGCAGGTCCGTTATGAAGTCCATGGACAGATGTGTCCAAGGACGGGAAGGAATGGGTAAGGGAAGGAGAGGACCTGATGGCCGTGAATGAGGGACTTTGGCACGAGCTCAAGTCTCGCAGGCTGCCACAAAACCCTCAACCGACTTACGAAGCGCAGGCCACCAGAATCTCCGAGCGATGAGATCCAGTGTGGCTCTTACCCCCGGGTGCCCAGCAAGGACCGTATCGTGGTGTTCTTTAAAAATCTTGTGTCTTAAAGCGAGAGGCACAAACAACCTCCCAGGAGGACAAAGATCAGGAGCCTCTGACTGGGCTGCCTGCACCTCTGCCTCCAATTCAGGAAAAAGAGCAGAGACCACCACACCTTCAGCCAAAATGGGACCCGGGTCTTCAAAATTCCTGCCTCCCGGAAAACAACGTGACAGGGCATCTGCCTTCACATTCTTAACTCCAGGGCGGAACGTGACAACAAAATTAAACCTAGAAAAGAACAACGACCATCTGGCCTGTCTCGGGTTCAGACGCTTGGCTGACTCCAAGTAGGCCAGATTTTTATGGTCAGTAAATACGGTAATAGGGTGTCTGGCTCCCTCTAGCCAATGGCGCCATTCCTCAAAAGCCAACTTGATAGCCAACAATTCCCTATCTCCCACATCGTAATTTCTCTCTGCGGAGGAGAGTTTTTTTGAGAAAAAGGCACACGGTCGCCAATTGGCAGGAGAGGAACCCTGAGACAAGACCGCCCCCACACCCACCTCAGAAGCATCAACCTCAACTATGAAGGGTAACGAAACATCAGGTTGCACCAAGATGGGAGCGGAAGCAAAACTCTCCTTGATATCAGAAAAAGCCTTACGCGCCTCTACTGACCAAGAAGAAAAATCTACCCCCTTTCTGGTCATATTAGTGAGTGGTTTAACAATAGAAGAATAATTCAAAATGAACTTCCTGTAATAATTGGCAAAGCCCAAAAAACGCATCAGCGCCTTTTAATTCTCAGGAAGCTCCCACTCAAGCACAGCGCGACCTTCTCGGGGTCCATGCGAAAACCAGAAGCGGAGAGAAGAAACCCCAGAAATTGAATTTCTGAAACCGCAAACACACATTTTTCCAGTTTCTCATATAATTTATTCTCCCACAGAATGAGCAAGACCTGACGTAAATGTTCCTTATGAGTTTTGAAATCGGGAGAAAAAATCAAAATGTCATCCAAATACACCAATACAAATTTTCCCATCAAATGATAAAAAATGCTGTTCACGAAATGCTGAAAAACGGCTGGGGCATTCATTAAACCAAAAGGCATAACCAAGTTTTCAAAATGGCCCTCAGGGGTATTGAAGGCCGTCTTCCATTCGTCCCCTTCTCTGACCCTGACCAGGTTGTATGCCCCTCTTAAATCTAATTTGGAAAAGACTTTAGCCCCAACAACCTGGTTAAATAGGTCCGGGATCAGAGGAAGCGGATAAGGGTCACGAATTGTGATATTGTTCAGCTCCCTGAAATCCAGACAAGGTCTTAAAGAACCATCTTTTTTCTTAACAAAGAAAAAACCAGCGGCAACAGGTGACTTCGAGGGTCGTATGTGTCCCTTTCTCAGACTCTCAGAGATATAAGCACGCATAGCGATCCTCTCAGGTTGGGAAAGATTGTATAAACGAGATTTAGGCAGCTTGGCATCTGGGATGAGATTAATAGGGCAATTGTACTCCCTGTGAGGGGGCAAGTCCTGAACTCCACTCTCAGAGAAGACATCCGAAAATTCAGAGAGAAAAGATGGTATAGTAACAGACGGAACATTTTTCAAAGATTTTTTACTCTTTGTTTCTTTATTATACCCAGAGAACTGCCTGAATCTCCTAGAGGGACAAATATTTGCCAAATGATTAATACCTCCACAACAAAAACAAACCGTCCCATGCGGGCTGAATCTTCTATTGTCAGAAGCAATCAACCCCAGCTGCATGGGCTCCTGCTCAGAAGGGGCTGACAGCGACTGAGACCCCTGCGCACAGAATGGGACCGCTGCACAGTCCTGGGACAGAGTATGACATGAAGGAGAGATCTCTCCTCTCTCTCTAAGACGCCTGTCAATACGAACGGCCTGAGACATAGCAGAGTCCAAAGAAATAGGCCTTTCATGAAAGGCAAATGCATCTTTCAATCCCTCTGAAAGACCATGGCAAAATTGACTTCGGAGTGCAGCATCATTCCAACCAGTATCAGCTGCCCATCTCCGAAATTCTGAGCAGTATATTTCTGCGGATTGTTTACCCTGGCATAAGAGACGTAGTCTAGACTCCGCCAGAGCAATACGATCCGGATCATCATATATCTGACCCAGGGCTAAAAAGAATTCATCCACTGAACGGAGGGGCCGTGCCCCCTCCGGCAGCGAAAAGGCCCAGGACTGAGCGTTACCCCTGAGCAGCGATATATTGATCCCCACCCTCCGTTCCTCATCTCCAGAGGAAAGGGGAAGAAGGCGAAAATGGAGTTTGCAAGCCTCTCTAAAACGCACAAAATTCTCACTACCCCCGGAGAACGTATCCGGGAGCGAGATCTTAGGCTCAGAACAAGCTCCATGAACGCAAGCTGAACCGGTCACTTGAAGCTGAGAAAAAGTCTTACGGAGGTCAGCTACCTCCAATGAAAGACCCTGAAAGCGTTCAGCCAAAAGTGAAACCGGATCCATGCTTAAGACGGTTTTGGCGGCTTATAATGTCACGGAATGTGTACAGGTAACAAGGCAAAACAACATGTATAAATGACTCGCTGGATCCAACAGCTAAGGAACAAAAGGGAGACCCCTGTAGAAGACCTGGCACTTTCCCTGGCTGCTTAGCCTATGCATAGATCCGAATGGTGGAGGTATGCATATCCACGTACCTTGACTATATAACCCCTGAGCACCCTACAATAGTGAGGGGACACGACCACCGGCTCCCTACACCAGACACGGAGGGAGTCAGGGTCACCTGGGATCCAGCAAACAGAAAATAACAGATAACAGTTTAACACTTAACTTTGTAGAGGAGAGGAGAACCAGATGGGCATGCACACATACTCCAGGAAGAAATATAAGCCGCCCAGAAAAGCCTTCTGGGGAAGAATTCAAAGGGAAGCAATTAGTCCAACACACGACAGCCGAGAGAGGCCAAGGAGAGGAGGAGCTGAATACCACAACACAGAAACTCAAAGAGGAGGTTCTGAAAGGCCTCTGTCAGAGCTTCTCAGCTGTCTGGTTGTGACAGAATCCCATCCCACCTGATTGGAATTATTTCTCTCATGACCACTATTGGCCACCTGGTATTTATCCAAGGTGATGGAAGTTATCCAATCAAAGGGGTGAGGTTTCTTCTGACTGTGTATAAAATGGAGATTTTAAGTTTATTTGTCTTGATGAAGGGCTAAGATGTAACAGCCCGAATGCGTCACAGCATACTACTCTGCTCGTGATGTCTGTTTTTAAAGAAGTGGAATAAAGAAGCCTTTATATTGTGAAGAGCTGGAATCCGTGTTCTTTTCATATTCAGCCTCCTGCACATTATTCACTCCTCCATAGATCCGCCCCCCTCTTACATATTCATCCTCCAGCCTCATATTCATCCTCAGCCTGATTGGTCCCTTGTCAGCACCCGGTGACATCACCGGACTGGAGGGGGCAGAGCTTAGCGGGATCTCGGCCAGGCTAGTTACCGCCCCTTCAACACTTTTGCATAATTAGCTAGGCTGGCAGTGACGTCACCTGGCTCCCAGAGCAGCGGAAGAGGAAGCTTTCCTCCTCTGCAAGGGACCCGGTACGTCACTGAGTGAAAGAAAACCTTCACTTCCGGCAGAGAATTTATTGGAGCAAAAGGGGGCATTAGAAGTAAGTTTATCAGGTAGGACATGGGTGTTGATGATGTGTGTGACACTGCAGTACTATAGGACAAAGGTCCCAAATCCCGGACAACCCCTTTAACCTGAGCATCCAATTAGTGTATGCCGTGAGCTCCTGAGTTCCCTCTAGTGGCGGCTCTAGGTAGCCAATTGTTTATCATTTGACTCTCTAGAGGGAATTTATTAAAAGGGTCTTCCAGGACTAACCTATTGATGACCTAACCATAGGACAGGTCATTAGTTTTAGATGTATGTGGGTCTGACCTCCGGCATCCCCACCGATCTGCTGTTTGCGGCAGTAACGATTTGGGACACCACAGCTCCATGCACAGAGTAGTGGTCGTTGTCCGTTACTGCAGCCATTCAAGTGAATGGGAGCTGAGGTGCAGTACCTGAGAACTGCCACTACACAGTGTACGGCGCTGTGGTGTTACCGCTCCATACACTGTTTGCTAACTGCTTAGTGGTGCTAGGTGTTGGACCCACTGATCTGCTATTGGTGATCCAGTTTGTTAGTGCCAGAAAACCCCTTTAAACCCTTGGTAACCTTTTTTTGACATACTGTCTTAGTAACTACTTGAGTTACCGATGTAATAATTCTGGAGCATCTTAACCACCTCCGGACCGCCTAACGCAGATGTGCGGTCCGGAGGTGGCAGCCCTGCGCAGAGTCACGCATATACGCGTCATCTCGCGAGGGCCGGGATTTCCTGTGAACGCGCGCTCACAGGAACGGAAGGTAAGCGAGTGGATCTCCAGCCTGCCAGCGGCGATCGCTCGCTGGCAGGCTGGAGATCCGAATTTTTTAACCCCTAACAGGTATATTAGACGCTGTTTTCATAACAGCGTCTAATATACCTCCTACCTGGTCCTCTGGTGGTCCCTTTTGTTAGGATCGACCACCAGAGGACTCAGGTAGGTCAGTACAGTCGCACCAAACACCACACTACACTACACCCCCCCCCCCCCGGTCACTTATTAACCCCTTATAAACCCCTGATCACCCATGATCACCCCATATAAACTCCCTGATCACCCCCCTGTCATTGATCACCGCCCTGTCATTGATCACCCCCCCTGTCAGGCTCCGTTCAGACGTCCGTATGATTTTTACGGATCCACGGATACATGGATCGGATCCGCAAAAAGCATACGGACGTCTGAATGGAGCCTTACAGGGGGGTGATCAATGACAGGCGGGTGATCACCCATATACACTCCCTGATCACCCCCTGTCATTGATCACCCCCCTGTCATTGATCACTCCCCTGTAAGGCTCCATTCAGACGTCCGCATGATTTTTACGGATCCATGGATACATGGATCGGATCCGCAAAACACATGCGGACGTCTGAATGGAGCCTTACAGGGGGTGATCAATGACAGGCGGGTGATCACCCATATACACTCCCTGATCACCCCCCTGTCATTGATAACCCCCCTGTAAGGCTCCATTCAGACGTTCGCATGCGTTTTGTGGATCCGATCCATGTATCCATGGATCCGTAAAAAATCATGCGGATGTCTGAATGGAGCCTTACAGGGGGGGTGATCAGTGACAAGGGGGTGATTACCCTGATCACCCCCTGTCATTGATAACCCCCCTGTAAGGCTCCATTCAGACGTCCGCATGCGTTTTGTGGATCCGATCCATGTATCCCTGGATCCGTAAAAAATCATGCGGATGTCTGAATGGAGCCTTACAGGGGGGGTGATCAGTGACAAGGGGGTGATTACCCTGATCACCCCCTGTCATTGATAACCCCCCTGTAAGGCTCCATTCAGACGTCCACATGCGTTTTGTGGATCCGATCCATGTATCCATGGATCCGTAAAAAATCATGCGGATGTCTGAATGGAGCCTTACAGGGGGGGTGATCAGTGACAGGGGGGTGATCACCCTGATTACCCTGATCACCCCCTGTCATTGATAACCCCCCTGTAAGGCTCCATTCAGACGTCCACATGCGTTTTGTGGATCCGATCCATGTATCCATGGATCCGTAAAAAATCATGCGGATGTCTGAATAGAGCCTTACAGGGGGGGTGATCAGTGACAGGGGGGTGATCACCCTGAGTACCCTGATCACCCCCTGTCATTGATAACCCCCCTGTAAGGCTCCATTCAGACGTCCGCATGCGTTTTGTGGATCCGATCCATGTATCCATGGATCCGTAAAAAATCATGCGGATGTCTGAATGGAGCCTTACAGGGGGGGTGATCAGTGACCGGGGGGTGATCACCCTGATTACCCTGATCACCCCCTGTCATTGATAACCCCCCTGTAAGGCTCCATTCAGACGTCCACATGCGTTTTGTGGATCCGATCCATGGATCCGTAAAAAATCATGCGGATGTCTGAATGGAGCCTTACAGGGGGGGTGATCAGTGACAGGGGGGTGATTACCCTGATCACCCCCTGTCATTGATAACCCCCCTGTAAGGCTCCATTCAGACATCCGCATGCGTTTTGTGGATCCGATCCATGTATCCATGGATCCGTAAAAAATCATGCGGATGTCTGAATGGAGCCTTACAGGGGGGGGTGATCAGTGACAGGGGGGTGATTACCCTGATCACCCCCTGTCATTGATAACCCCCCTGTAAGGCTCCATTCAGACGTCCACATGCGTTTTGTGGATCCGATCCATGTATCCATGGATCCGTAAAAAATCATGCGGATGTCTGAATGGAGCCTTACAGGGGGGGTGATCAATGACAGGGGGGTGATCAGGGAGTCTATATGGGTGATCACCCCCCTGTCATTGATCACCCCCCTGTCATTGATCACCCCCCCCCCCGGTAAGGCTCCATTCAGACATTTTTTTTGGCACAAGTTAGCGGAAATTTTTTGTTTGTTTTTGTTTTTTCTTACAAAGTCTCATATTCTACTAACTTGTGTCAAAAAATAAAATCTCACATGAACTCACCATACCCCTCACGGAATCCAAATGCGTAAACATTTTTAGACATTTATATTCCAGACTCCTTCTCACACTTTAGGGCCCCTAAAAAGCCAGGGCAGTATAAATACCCCACATGTGACCCCATTTCGGAAAGAAGACACCCCAAGGTATTCCGTGAGGGGCATATTGAGTCCATGAAAGATTGAAATTTTTGTCCTAAGTTAGCGGAAAGTGAGACTTTGTGAGAAAAAAACAAAAAAAATCAATATCCGCTAACTTATGCAAAAAAAAAAATAATTTCTAGGAACTCGCCAGGCCCCTCATTGAATACCTTGGGGTGTCTTCTTTCCAAAGTGGGGTCACATGTGGGGTATTTATACTGCCCTGGCTTTTTAGGGGCCCGAAAGTGTGAGAAGAAGTCTGGGATCCAAATGTCTAAAAATGCCCTCCTAAAAGGAATTTGGGCACCTTTGCGCATCTAGGCTGCAAAAAAGTGTCACACATGTGGTATCGCTGTACTCAGGAGAAGTTGGGGAATGTGTTTTGGGGTGTCATTTTACATATACCCATGCTGGGTGAGAAAAATATCTTGGTCAAATGCCAACTTTGTATAAAAAAATGGGAAAAGTTGTCTTTTGCCAAGATATTTCTCTCACCCAGCATGGGTATATGTAAAATGACCCCCCAAAACACATTGCCCAACTTCTCCTGAGTACGGCGATACCACATGTGTGACACTTTTTTGCAGCCAAGGTGGGCAAAGGGGCGCATATTCCAAAGTGCACCTTTCGGATTTCGCAGGCCATTTTTTACACATTTTGATTGCAAGGTACTTCTTACACATTTGGGCCCCTAAATTGCCAGGGCAGTATAACTACGCCACAAGTGACCCCATTTTGGAAAGAAGACACCCCAAGGTATTCCGTGAGGGGCACGGCGAGTTCCTAGAATTTTTTATTTTTTGTCACAAGTTAGCGGAAAATGATGATTTTTCTTTTTTTTTCTTTTTTCCTTACAAAGTCTCATATTCCACTAACTTGCGACAAAAAATAAAAAATTCTAGGAACTCGCCATGCCCCTCACGGAATACCTTAGGGTGTCTTCTTTCCAAAATGGGGTCACTTGTGGCGTAGTTATACTGCCCTGGCAATTTAGGGGCCCAAATGTGTGAGAAGAACTTTGCAATCAAAATGTGTAAAAAATGACCGGTGAAATCCGAAAGGTGCAGTTTGGAATATGTGCCCCTTTGCCCACCTTGGCAGCAAAAAAGTGTGACACATCTGGTATCGCCGTACTCAGGAGAAGTTGGGCAATGTGTTTTGGGGTGTCATTTTACATATACCCATGCTGGGTGAGAAAAATATCTTGGTCAAATGCCAACTTTGTATAAAAAAATGGGAAAAGTTGTCTTTTGCCAAGATATTTCTCTCACCCAGCATGGGTATATGTAAAATGACACCCCAAAACACATTCCCCAACTTCTCCTGAGTACGGCGATACCAGATGTGTGACACTTTTTTGATGCCAAGGTGGGCAAAGGGGCACATATTCCAAAGTGCACCTTTTGGATTTCACCGGTCATTTTTTACACATTTTGATTGCAAAGTTCTTCTCACACATTTGGGCCCCTAAATTGCCAGGGCAGTATAACTACCCCACAAGTGACCCCATTTTGGAAAGAAGACACCCCAAGGTATTCTGTGAGGGGCATGGTGAGTTCCTAGAATTTTTTATTTTTTGTCGCAAGTTAGTGGAATATGAGACTTTGTAAGAAAAAATAAAAAAAATAAAATCATCATCATTTTCCGCTAACTTGTGACAAAAAATAAAAAGTTCTATGAACTTACTATGCCCATCAGCGAATACCTTAGGGTGTCTACTTTCCGAAATGGGGTCATTTGTGGGGGTTTTCTACTGTTTGGGCATTGTAGAACCTCAGGAATCATGACAGGTGCTCAGAAAATCAGAGCTGTTTCAAAAAGCGGAAATTCACATTTTTGTACCATAGTTTGTAAACGCTATAACTTTTACCCAAACCATTTTTTTTTTGCCCAAACATCTTTTTTTTATCAAAGACATGTAGAACAATAAATTTGGCGAACAATTTATATATGGATGTCGTTTTTTTTGCAAAACTTTACAGCTGAAAGTGAAAAATGTCATTTTTTTGCAAAAAAATCGTTACATTTTGATTAATAACAAAAAAAGTAAAAATGTCAGCAGCAATAAAATACCACCAAATGAAAGCTCCATTAGTGAGAAGAAAAGGAGGTAAAATTCATTTCGGTGGTAAGTTGCATGACCGAGCGATAAACGGTGAAAGGAGTGTAGTGCCGAAGTGTAAAAAGTGCTCTGGTCATGAAGGGGGTTTCACCTAGCGGGGCTGAAGTGGTTAATATTGTATGATGTAGCATTCCTTCATTATTCCTGCTAGAAGTTATGGATACATTACCAGCAAAGTTTGCAAAGAAGGTCCAGATGAGCGTCTTCAGTTGAGGGGCTGTCTCTCTGCAGTCTTCAGTCAGTGCTGCCAGCGTCAGACTGTGCAGCCCCCCCGACCCCAATTGTTAACACCCATCTGGGCTTTCATTGCAAACTGCTAGCAATTCATTCCTAATGTCTAGCAGGAATAATAGAGGAATGGCACAACATACAAACATAAGAATAGATGCTCCAGAATGGTTATTACATGGGGAATGCAGACATGTCAGGAGAGATGACTGGTCATAAGCTGTTTTAATTGCACTGGGATGAGGTGCAGACATAGTAAATTTGGCACATACAGTACAGACCAAAAGTTTGGACACACCTTCTCATTCAAAGAGTTTTCTTTATTTTCATGACTATGAAAATTGTAGATTCACACTGAAGGCATCAAAACGATGAATTAACACATGTGGAATTATATACATAACAAACAAGTGTGAAACAACTGAAAATATGTCATATTCTAGGTTCTTCAAAGTAGCCACCTTTTGCTTTGATTACTGCTTTGCACACTCTTGGCATTCTCTTGATGAGCTTCAAGAGGTAGTCACCTGAAATGGTCTTCCAACAGTCTTGAAGGAGTTCCCAGAGATGCTTAGCACTTGTTGGCCCTTTTGCCTTCACTCTGCGGTCCAGCTCACCCCAAACCATCTCGATTGGGTTCATGTTCGGTGACTGTGGAGGCCAGGTCATCTGGCGCAGCACCCCATCACTCTCCTTCATGGTCAAATAGCCCTTACTTTCAAAGTTTTCCCAATTTTTCGGCTGACTGACTGACCTTCATTTCTTAAGTAATGATGGCCACTCGTTTTTCTTTACTTAGCTGCTTTTTTCGTGCCATACAAATTCTAACAGTCTATTCAGTAGGACTATCAGCTGTGTATCCACCTGACTTCTCCTCAACGCAACTGATGGTCCCAACCCCATTTATAAGGCAAGAAATCCCACTTATTAAACCTGACAGGGCACACCTGTGAAGTGAAGACCATTTCAGGTGACTACCTCATGAAGCTCATCAAGAGAATGCCAAGAGTGTGCAAAGCAGTAATCAAAGCAAAAGGTGGCTACTTTGAAGAACCTAGAATATGACATATTTTCAGTTGTTTCACACTTGTTTGTTATGTATATAATTCCACATGTGTTAATTCATAGTTTTGATGCCTTCATAGTCATGAAAATAAAGAAAACTCTTTGAATGAGAAGGTGTGTCCAAACTTTTGGTCTGTACTGTATGTCTGGCAGTTATTACCACCAGATAATCAGATGTATGCCAAATCTTATATTCACACTATAATTTACAGCAGTTACTGGCAAAAACCATAGTACGTCTTTTAGTCCACGGGAGGCCACTTCCCCTCCTGCAGGCCATGTCCACTTTAAATAAAATGGATGAGGGGTTAGCAGCGTAAAAACGAAATGTGCACCTATTTAATTGGATCCCTGTATAGTTTAATACATTTTAACCCTTAATCTACTCTGGATTGAGAGACGTCGCTGGTTGATGGCGGTTTTATTTGTTTTATCTCCAGGATTTCATAATGAGATTTAAAGGGTCTTCTGATCATTGGATTGGTCTGAAAAGAGAATCTGACGGAAGCCCGTGGCTTTGGACAAATGGCTCAGTCTTTAACAATATGTAAGTATGACCTTTTTTTTTAAAGGATTCTGAAACTTTAGAATCTGAAAGTTTATTGAACTGAGAGATGGGTGTCCTTAAATTGGCCGTACACATCAGATTAATGACAGCGGAACCCGGCAGTTTTCTTGGGATCCGCAACCCTTTTTATGTGTTTGGGGGGAGCGTCCCAACTTTACCATCAAGGGAAATATCCGGATCAGTTACTAAGGAACTCTAGGTTGGCTCCCAGTTGCTCAGATCAGGTGACAATAATTGCGAGAGCCTAGTCCCAAAACTCCAGCAATAAAATATGAATGAAAGGACTGGCTGTGCAGGTAATATTGCCAAAAACAATCTGTTGAAGATGCCCTCAATCAGGGCTAATTACGTTTGCTCTACTGCTCCAAATTGTTCTGATCCTAGGATTTTACATGCATGGAAGAACCCACACCAGGCAAGGGTCAAAGCAGTTTCTTATTTATCACAGGAAGTTAAGTAGTACATACAGCCAGGTCCATAAATATTGGGACATTGACACAATTCTGACATTTTTGGCTCTATACACCACCACAATGGATTTGAAATGAAACTAACAAGATGTGCTTTACCTGCAGACTGTCAGCTTTACCTGCAGACTGTCAGCTTTAATTTGAGGGTATTTACATCCAAATCAGGTGAACGGTGCAGGAATTACAACACTTTGCATCTGTGCCTCCCACTTGTTAAGGGACCAAAAGTAATGGGACAGAATAATCATCATAAATCAAACTTTCACTTTTTAATACTTGGTTGCAAATCCTTTGCAGTCAATTACAGCCTGAAGTCTGGAACGCATAGACATCACCAGACGCTGGGTTTCATCCCTGGTGATGCTCTGCCAGGCCTCTACTGCAACTGTCTTCAGTTCCTGCTTGTTCTTGGGGCATTTTCCCTTCAGTTTTGTCTTCAGCAAGTGAAATGCAGCTCAATCGGATTCAGGTCCGGTGATTGACTTGGCCATTGCAGAACATTCCACTTCTTTCCCTTAAAAAACGCTTTGGTTGCTTTTGCAGTATGCTTTGGGTCATTGTCCATCTGCACTGTGATGCAAACCACAGTGGAGTAAGACACAAATACTAGATGGTATCAAACATATGTAAGAACTTAAAGGCTATGGACACCTGGGGGCAATTATTTTTTTATTATTAATGCATTGTAATTAGTTTGAGATAAAAATCTTTTTTTCAATTGGTTTTATTAACAATATGGAATCCTTTTTTCTTTACAGAGCTGAGATGCTCTACTAGCTGCCTGTGGGGATTTGTCTTTTCCATCAGACCAGGAGCTGACGGCTCTTTATCTCTGCTCTCTGACCTTATTAACACTCATTACAGCTCAGTTCTTATCTTAGGGATGGGGACTGAATGTGGCTGAAATAAGTGTTCATGACCTCTCAGTAGTTTAAGATAAGGGCACAAAGTGAAAGTATCAGTCACACAGAGAAAAAGTTAACCCTTTGTGACACAATGGCTCAATAGTATTAATAAAGGACAATTGAAAATATGATTTTTAGCTGAAAATGAGTCAAATGCAATCCTAAACAAAAATTGCCTCCAAAGGTGTACATGGCCTTTAAAGGGGTTTTCCCATCTCATACATTTGGGGAATATCGCTAGGATATGCCCCTAGTGTCTGCTAGGCACGGACCTCCCCTCTGGGACCCGCACCTATCTCTAGAACGGAGCCTACAAGTTTAACAAGAGCGGACCCCACATGCGCGGCCGCCCTCCATTCATTTCTATTCTAGTGCCAAATATAGCCAGTTGGGCATGCTTGGCTATTGTTGGCAGTCCTGTAGAAATAACTGGAGGGCGGGCGCGCATGCACGGTCCGCTCTCCTTCAATTTGTAGGCTCCATTCTAGAGATAGGTGCGGGTCCCAGAGGTGAGATCCGTGCCTAGCAGACATTAGGGGCATATCCTAGCGATATTCCCCGACGCGGGGCCCTCATGTATAAGGCAGGTTAAGGTGAGGCTGTAATTGCAGTCAGTGCTCGCCCCTTACAATATGGTAGTCAGAACCAAGGAGCTCGTACAGCAATTGACAAAGCAGAATAACAGAGTATATGAGTTAGGCCTCATGCACACGGCTGTAGTTTTGATCCGCATCACATCTGCATTATTTGCGGATTTGATGCGGACCCATTCATCTAAATGGGGCCGCAAAATTTGCGGACATCACACTGAACCGTATGCCCGTTCCATTGCCCCGCAAAAAATTGAGCACGTCCTACCGGCTCTCAGCCGGTATCTTTGTTTTGCAGACAGATAGACTCGTGGGCAGGAGCCCTAAGGCAGTTCATAGAGATGTGCTGTGTCCTCAGTGTTACTCGTAGTCGCCGTGTTACTTGTATGAAGCACTGCTGCCCTGAGCGTATTCCTCTAAGTTCACAGTTAATTCGTGCGTAGTGCGAATGCTGAGACGCCGACGTCTCCTGGTGATTAGTCTGGTATCGAACTGAACTGGTTGCACTAGAGATGGAAGATTATTAATGTTGGGAAGATAGTCCTCCATGATATATAATATATTGTAGACAGGCAGTCTTCAGTTGGAACTACTTCAAGAACAATGATTGCATGAGTGTGTATCAAATATATATACGTTTATTAAAAAAATATATATATATATATATATTTAATCCAGAGATAAAACCCCCAAAAAGATAAGGTTTAAACCATATTGGACAATGAAAGCACAATGTCTGTCAGTCATATAACGGCATACATATTATGTGATGTTATTGAATAATCTCAGTATAGTATGTTATATGTACGACAGACAGTGATTTCAATAGCTGTTTATACACAACATTGGTGGTTTACAGTAAATAAGGGAGTGATTCACTCTGACCGCAATATATATATATATATATAATTCTCAGTATATTGAGTTCATGTTTGTATTCAGTTCAAAAATTCTCCTCTGTCAATAAAGACTGAATAATGTCCCGCGTAATGGGGACTTAATAACAGTCCATATAATATATTCCACGTTGGTGGTATAATGTAAATCACCCTTGTATCACACGTGGTAGCGGTAGGCAACAAATAGGTGTTATAGTGTAAGCCGACCTGCGTCCCACGTGGTTAACAGTAGGATGGCAGTGAGGCTCATCTTACCTCCGCATCTCCATATATAATGGGCGCCGTTACCCCCCCAGTGTCAGCGTCCCACGTGGTATCGCTGAGCTCAGCGGTGCACGTGATACAATGCAAATTCTGCTCGAGCCGATCCGCTGTTAGAGAATATTCACAAAGTCTGTGGAGCGCTCCAACTTTTCTTTAATGCAGACAATAGTCTAGCGGTAGATGAATATAATTCTGTGGGTCTTGGTTCGTGTTTGTTAGATCTGTATTACCAAGCGCATATCAGAGTATACCGCACTCCTTCCTCTATGACCATATTTCATCAAGGAAACATCCCACTTATATACCCATATTCTGTCTTTTGCAAGACCCGAAATGGATTATCTGCTATCAACTAAAAAAATTAGTGTTCTAGGAATATATATTCTCTCTGTTTCGTTCATGTGGTTTTTCATCTATATGTGTTTTTTTGTATACAATTGCAACTTGTTTCCAATAATACACCTATATATTCATTTTCAACATATGAAAATATTGTGAAAGATATGCAAAATTTATAAATATCAGAAAAATATAATAACTAAAAATGTAATGTAATTAAGTGGCAAATTGATGTTTTCTTGCTCATTATAGTTGTCTTGTCATTACTTCTAAAGAATGGGCTTCTTATTTTCCACAGAGGATCTATTGTTGAAATAGAGATGGGGGCCTCCCACCAAGGAGAGATCGGAGTGCAGGTAAACAGCCTGACGCCGATCTCCCATCAGTGAAGGGCACCCATCCCTGATCTACAGGAAACCAAAACGTTGTAGTTCAGCATTGAGTCTCCCAAGTAGAAGTGTCAAAATCAAAAATCCTCCTTGATTCTAAACATGACATCCTTGTAACGTGGTTCCCTCCTCTCCAGTGTATTTTCACCTTTTCAAAGGCAGCGAAGGTCAAAACTGCTGGATCTTTATTATGAAACTGTTCAAAGTGTTTAGATAAGAAATGTTTTTCATAACCATTTCTTATATTTCCTATATTTTCAGATATTCACTTTTTAAGTGACCTTTTTCGTCCTACCGATATATTGTTTTTTTGGAAGGGCATTCAAATATATATATATATATATATATTCGAATGCCCTTGCAAAAAACAATATATCGGTAACACAAAAAGGTCACTAAAAAAGAGAGAGAGAAAAAATATATATATATACAGTACAGACCAAAAGTTTGGACACACCTTCTCATTCAAAGAGTTTTCTTTATTTTCATGACTATAAAAATTGTAGATTCACACTGAAGGCATCAAAGCTATGAATTAACACATGTGGAATCTTATACATAACAAAAACGTGTGAAACAACTGAAAATATGTCATATTCTAGGTTCTTCAAAGTAGTCACCTTTTGCTTTGATTACTGCTTTGCACACTCTTGGCATTCTCTTGATGAGCTTCAAGAGGTAGTCACCTGAAATGGTTTTCACTTCACAGGTGTGCCCTGTCAGGTTTAATAAGTGAGATTTCTTGCCTTATAAATGGGGTTGGGACCATCAGTTGCGTTGTGGAGAAGTCAGGTGGATACACAGCTGATAGTCCTACTGAATAGACTGTTAGAATTTGTATTATGGCAAGAAAAAAGCAGCTAAGTAAAGAAAACGAGTGGCCATCATTACTTTAAGAAATGAAGGTCAGTCAGTCCTAAAAATTGGGAAAACTTTGAAAGTGTCCCCAAGTGCAGTCACAAAAACCATCAAGTGTTACAAAGAAACTGGCTCACATGTGGACCGCCCCAGGAAAGGAAGACCAAGAGTCACCTCTGCTGCGGAGGATAAGTTCATCCGAGTCACCAGCCTCAGAAATCGCAGGTTAACAGCAGCTCAGATTAGAGACCAGGTCAATGCCACACAGAGTTCTAGCAGCAGACACATCTCTAGAACAACTGTTAAGAGGAGACTGTGTGAATCAGGCCTTCATGGTAGAATATCTGCTAGGAAACCACTGCTAAGGACAGGCAACAAGCAGAAGAGACTTGTTTGGGCTAAAGAACACAAGGAATGGACATTAGACCAGTGGAAATCTGTGCTTTGGTCTGATGAGTCCAAATTTGAGATCTTTGGTTCCAACCACCGTGTCTTTGTGCGACGCAGAAAAGGTGAACGGATGGACTCTACATGCCTGGTTCCCACCGTGAAGCATGGAGGAGGAGGTGTGATGGTGCTTTGCTGGTGACACTGTTGGGGATTTATTGAAAATTGAAGGCATACTGAACCAGCATGGCTACCACAGCATCTTGCAGCGGCATGCTAATCCATCCGGTTTGCGTTTAGTTGGACCATCATTTATTTTTCAACAGGACAATGATCCCAAACACACCTCCAGGCTGTGTAAGGGCTATTTGACCATGAAGGAGAGTGATGGGGTGCTGCGTCAGATGACCTGGCCTCCACAGTCACCGGACCTGAACCCAATTGAGATGGTTTGGGGTGAGCTGGAAGGCAGAGTAAAGGCAAAAGGGCCAACAAGTGCTAAGCATCTCTGGGAACTCCTTCAAGACTGTTGGAAGACCATTTCAGGTGACTACCTCTTGAAGCTCATCAAGAGAATGCCAAGAGTGTGCAAAGCAGTAATCAAAGCAAAAGGTGGCTACTTTGAAGAACCTAGAATATGACATATTTTCAGTTGTTTCACACTATTTTGTTATGTATATAATTCCACATGTGTTAATTCATAGCTTTGATGCCTTCATTGTGAATCTACAATTTTTATAGTCATGAAAATAAAGAAAACTCTTTGAATGAGAAGGTGTGTCCAAACTTTTGGTCTGTACTGTATATATTTGTCCAAAAAATAGAGCAGCAGCGAGCTTGAGAGGGGCTTTGTGTTGGAGCCGAAGCGTTGCGTCACCAATGGGTGAATAAACCACTATTTTCCACATTATCCTGGAGTGCTGCTCTATTTTTTGGACTGGATTTTTGGGTAAGCTTGCCCTTTTGAGCTTGCACCCGCAGTATTGTTTATAGCTTGGTGTTGCCTTACTTTTTCTATTGTGTGTGTGTGTGTGTGTGTGTGTGTGTGTATATAGATTTTTTTTATTTTATTTTGTATTTCAAAGACAAAGGTGTTTTGTGTGGAGCAGATCTTAATCCTTTCATATTGAGCCAACTGTGCATAGAATGATCTCCCCTTTTTCTTAATTTAATATAAGGTGCTATTTTTAATCCTAAATTTGGGGCCTTTGTATAGGTTATTTGAGGGGTGGTGTTTATCAGAGGGCCAATAACCTTGTCTTTCAAGATATAATGCCAATTACTTTTTATATTCTGTTCTATTTTCTTATATTGTATATTGAAAGGCAGGATGATCCGTATGATGTCACCCTTCTGATCCTCTCCTCTATCATAAAGAAAGATTGTCTATCCATTTCTCTAACTTTAGATAGAGACGTTTCTATAACGTCAAGTGGATATTCTTTCATCATCTCTTTGGCCTCCTCCTCAAATTTCTTATTATCAGTACAGTTACGTTTTATAGGACGGAACTGTCCCATGGGTATGTTTAACAACCATCGAGGTAGATTGCAACTTGAGTACAAAATAAAACTATTCTTAGTTATTGGTTTATGATATGTACCACGTATCAATTTATGATTCTGTACTGTAACTAATAGATCTAAAAATTTAATTTGTTCTTTACTAATATTCAATGAAAAGCGTAGATTGTTTGGATTATTATTTATCTCCTCCAAAAATAACTGAAGTTCTGGCTCTGTCTTTTGCCATATAAAAATAACATCATCAATGTATCTGTCCCCAGCCTCGGCACTATATTAAGTTATTACCATTGTGCCATAAATAGATTAGCATAGCTGGGGGCAAATCTGGTGCCCATGGCAGTACCCCTCATCTGTAAATAATAATCCGGTGCTATATAGAGAATGCCTATTCTTGTCCGCAACCGCAGACAAGAATAGGACATGCTCCATATTTTTTTGCGGGGCTGCGGAATGGAACACACGGTGTGCTGTCCGCTTCTTTTGCAGCCCAATTGCTGAAAGGATGCGGATCCATTTATACAGTCATGTGAATGCACCCTAAATCTGTGTTGGTGAGCGCTTCTCCTTTGCCGAGATAATCCATCCCACCTCACAGGTGTGGCATATCAAGGTGCTAATTAGACAGCATGAATATTGCACAGGTGTGCCTTAGACTGCCCACAATAAAAGGACACTCTGAAATGTGCAGTTTGATCACACAGCACAATGCCACAGATGTCGCATGGTTAGAGGGAGTGTGCAATGGGCATGCTGACTGCAGGAATGTCTACCAGAGCTGTTGCTCGTGCAATGAATGTTCATTTCTTTACCATAAGCCGCCTCCAAAGGCGTTTCATAGAATTTGGCAGTACATCCATCCGGCCTCACAACCGCAGACCACGTGTAACCACACCAGCCCAGGACCTGCACATCCAGCATGTTCACCTCCATGATCGTCTGAGACCAGCCACCCGGACAGCTGCAGCAACGATCGGTTTGCATAACCAAAGATTTTCTGCACAAACTGTCAGAAACCGTTTCGGGGAAGCTCATCTGCTCGTCATCCTCATCGGGGTCTGGATATGACTGCAAAAAGAAAGGAGGAGAGTCTAATTACTGGAGACATAAACGAAACAGAGAGAATATATATTCCTAGAATACCAATATTTTGAGTTGATGATAGCAGATAATCCATTTCGGGTCTTGCAAAAGACAGTATATGGGTATATAAGTGGGATGGATCCTTGATGAAATATGGTCACAGAGGAAGAAGTGCGGTATACTCCGAAACGCGTTTGGTAATACAGATCTAACAAACACGAACCAAGACCCACAGAATTATATTCATCTACTGCTAGAATATTGTCTGCATCAAAGAAAAGTTGGAGCGCTCCACGGACTTTATGACTATTCTCTAACAGCGGATCGGCTCGAGCAGAATTTGCATTGTATCACGTGCACTGCTGAGCTCAGCGATACCACGTGGGACACCGACACTAGGGGGGTAACGGCGCCCATTATATATGGAGATGCGGAGGTAAGATGAGTCTCACTGCCATCCTACGGTTAACCACGTGGGACGCAGGTCGGCTTACACTATACCACCAACAGTGAGTAAACCATACGGACTATCTGCCATCTTGTCAAATATTTGTTGCCTACCACTACCACGTGTGATACAAGGTTGATTTGGACTGTTATTAGGTCCCCATTACGTGGGACATAGAGCTGGTTTACATTATATCACCAACTGTAAATTGAAAATATGGACCATTATTGAGTCTTTATTGACAGAGGAGAATTTTTTAACTGAATACAAACATGAACTCCATATACTGAGATATATATATATATATAATATATTGCGGTCAGAGTGAATCACTCCCTTATTTACTGTAAACCACCAATGTTGTGTATAAACTCAGTGATATCTACTGTCTGTCATACATATAACATACTATACGGAGATTATTCAGTTACATCACATAATATATATGCAGCCATATGACTGACAGACATTGTGCTTTCATTGTCCCATATGGTTTAAACCTTATTTTTTGGGGGGTTTTATTTCTGGATTTTATATATATTTGTTATATTTTAAATAAACGTGTATATATACTGTACGTATTTGATACACACTCATGCAATCATTGTTCTTGAAGTAGTTCCAAGTGAAGACTGCCTGTCTACAATATAGTATATATTTATTGGGGTGAATCCTACAGACAGAGCGCCTTTCTTCAGATTAAACGGGGTGGTGAGCCAACTAATATATGGATATACTCTCCATGATGTAACCTTCCTATGTTGCCAATTGTGTTTCGGAGATTACCTGCTACTACTGAGGAATGAGGCAGTTTGCTCCGAAACGCGTTTAGCTCATGAAATCTTCCATTGTGAGCCGGCTTTTTGCCATCTCATAGATACAAGGACCTTTCCAGAAGGGGAGTGCTCTGTATAATTTATTTCCCCAAATTTATGTAATTAAAGTTGGATCATGTTCTGGAACTTCCCAATATACTTTTATATTTAATTCCTCATCGCTTTCAGGATCTCTGCTTGCCGTCAGTAATTGGAAATATTCTGTTAACATCCAGAGGCTGAAAACCCGCTCTGATTATAAGGAAGGCCTCTGATACACTGACAACCGGCAGCTGTGTGAGCAGAATGGGATGTCAGTCTCCGGAGTAAACAGCGGAGCACATTTATCAAGTTCTCCTGTTTTTAGGCATAATATTAGACGGGCGTATTTCATTTGGCTGTCTTTCTTTTTCCAGGTATTTATTAAAAGTCGCAAAGACGTTCACATATTAGACTAGGCGTATTTTTATTAGGCCTCATGCACACGGCCGTTGCGTGGCCATTCAGTGTATTGCGGACCGCAATTTGTGGTCCCGAAGGCACGGAGAGTATCCGCGCGGCTGCTGCAACTGATCCAGACCCATTCAACTTGAATGGGTACGTGATCCGTCCGCACTGTAAAAAAAAATTGAGCAAATAAAAATTTTGGGCGGAAAGGTTCTGTGCCTCCGTTCCGCACCACGCCTTCCAGAGTCACTTGAATGGGTCCCCCTCCGTGATGTGGTGAGCCCACGGCTGGCGCTCCCAGATTGTGGAAACGCTGTTTACTGGCCACGGCCGGCAACAGCTGTGTGCATGAGGCCTAAGTATGACCTCTAGTGGTTGTTCTTCAGTATGACAGGTTCATATTCACTTAGACTGGTCTAATTTATTTGTGCATTAAAAAATTTGCATGTCTCCAAGTAACAGTGACTTTTACTGCAAAAAAAGTCGCATTTCACTGCTCAAAACGCACGTCAACCATGGAGTTGAGTAGAAATTAGACAGTTTTTGTGACAAATTCAGGCACAAAAAAAAGGTATAGGTCAGTTAGTAGTTAGTAAACTTCTGAATTAGTAAAAAAATAAAATGCAAATTATCTAACAAGACACAAAAGACTCCAAAACAGTCACAATTTCTGTAGCAAATGTGAGAAAATAAAAAAAAGAGACCGCCTTTCTTAGCCTAAAAACAGGAGCAAACACTTCTGTAAATGTGCCCCAGTGTTTTGAGTCTCTGACAGCAAGCAGAGATCTAGAAAACTGTACAGGATTAAACTCTCAAAGCTTTTGGCTAAAGAGATACTACTTGGGGCTCATTTACGTGGCCAAGTTATTGGAATGATTAATGATCACATGGACTCCTGCTCATCGCCATATGTAAATGTGCCGCCAATCGCCTAACATAAAATCAAACCGCCTGTTCTGCAAGTATCTGCGGCAGATAGATTGGTTTGTCGGCAGCACATGTGTAAACCGGGAAGTGCTGCTGCAAACGCTGTGGAGCTGAAATCTATGGGGGCAGCTGTACTGGAGCGGCAGCAAGCGTGCGCGACCGACCGCCATTCGAATCAAACAGGGACACAGGGCCCCTCGTGATTGCCAGTGGTTTTCAAAGTTGTTGTTTTTTTTTTTTTTTTACTGCTGCCCTATACTCTGGATAGGTCATCGTTATCTAATCGGTGGGGGTCCGACACCCGGGAACCCCGCCGATCAGCTGTCTGAGAAGGCCGCTTTTCATCGCTCATGTGGCCTAGGTGTAGCTGAGCTACCATACCAAGCACGGCCACTATACGGCGCTGTCCTTGGTAAGCAGAAAGCACAGATGCTTTCTCAAAAAGCTAATTGGTGGGGGTCTTGAGTGTTAGACCCCCACCGATCAGATAGAACCGATCAGTAAAAAATAACCTTTAGTGGGAAAGCCCCTTGAAGAGTATCTGACGAGCAGTACCAGAAACCTCTGAGCAGCGCCTGCAGTTTCCTCTTCTGGATCTTCCCATACGGTGTGACATTCGTGTAGCTCTGTGTCATCTGAGCCGTCTCACCCACACTAAGGAAGAACTCTGTATTTTTAAGGTAAAGGTTATCAGACAGTCAGTGGCGATGAGGACACCTGATAACAGGGAAAGAGGAACTGAACATTGCATCAGGGAAGGCGTTCAACCTGTTGTGCAAAATAGGAGTTCTCCGTCCTTTCGTTTTGCCTCACTTCCCTGTTGTCTTGTCTGATTTTTGTTCTCGCTTTGTGACCATTATTATTCATGATTTGTACACGTTTGCATAAATTAAAATTAGATCACCCATCGTGGGTAAATTAAAGGGGTTTTCCAGTTGTTAGCCGTTATCCCGTATCTACAGGATAGGGGATACCTATTAGATCGGTGGGGGTCCTACCACTAGAGCCCCCACCGATCACAAGAATGGGGACCCCGTACTACCTGCAGCCCCCCGGAAAAGAACGAATCAGCTGGTCAATTCATCTCTATGGGAATTCCGGAGATAGGCGAGCGCTGTACTCAGCCATTTCTGGAACTCCCATAGAAATGAATGGAGTGGCTGTGTGCCTGTGCGACTGGCTGCTTCGTTCTTTGCAGGGGGTACAGGGCCCCAGCAGTAGGACCCCCACCAATCACAAGAATGGAGATCCTGTACTTCCTGCAGCCCCCTGAAAAGAACGGAGCAGCTGGTCCATTCGTCTCTATGGGAATTCCGGAGATAGGCGAGCGCTGTACTCGGCCATTTCCGGAACTCCCATAGAAATGAATGGAGTGGCTGTGTGCCTGTGCGACTGGCTGCTTCGTTCTTTGCAGGGGGTACAGGGCCCCAGCAGTAGGACTCCCACCGATCTAATACAAAAGGGGGGTAACTTGCAACAACCAGAATACTCCTAATTGATTTGCTGCTAGGTGCGATCGCTTGTATCTTGTAAGGCCCCGTGCACATGGTGAGAAATGAAAATACCTCCTAATATAAGGTTTCACCCATTTCAAGATTTTTCATACACATTCGACTGTGTACTGCCGGCTTACAGACGCACAGGGGTTGCGCCATGACTGATGTAGAAAATAATAATCAGACATCATATAGGACATGACAATCTCTTTGTAAGGGCTCATTCACAGGACCGTGCCTTTTTTTGCGGTCCACAAATTGCGGATCCGCAACACACGAATGCCGCCATTGTGCCTTCCGCAATTTGCGGAACGGAACAGGAGGCCCATTATAGAGATACCTATTCTTGTCCGCAAAACTGACAAGAATAGGACATGTCTCATAATTTTTCCCGGGTCACAGAACGGAGCAACAGATGCGGACCCATTGAAATGAATGGTTCTGTATACGGAATGCAAAAAGCGTTTGTGTGAACGAGCCCTAAGAAAGCTAGAACCAGCTCTGTACCTCACATGGATCCAGAGATCTCCACATTCATTATTCTGGATCCTATGCTACATTCTCTTCAGTCTGGATGCTCAAGGGTTGGATTCTTTCTCAGCGGGCAGATCCTTTCTGCTGCAGCTCTCTCCCTATCACAGCTCAGGGGGTGTGTCCTTTCTCGTGGGGTGTGTCTGTTCTTCTGCAGCTCTCCCTATTGCAGGTCAGGGTGTGTGTCCTTTCTCAGGGGGCATGTCCGTTCTTCTGCAGCTCTCCCTATTGCAGGTCAGGGGGTGTGTCCTTTCTCAGGGGGCATGTCCGTTCTTCTGCAGCTCTCCCTATTGCAGGTCAGGGGGTGTGTCCTTTCTCAGGGGGCATGTCCGTTCTTCTGCAGCTCTCCCTATTGCAGGTAAGGGGGTGTGTCCTTTCTCAGGGGGCATGTCCGTTCTTCTGCAGCTCTCCCTATTGCAGGTAAGGGTGTGTGTCCTTTCTCAGGGGGCATGTCCGTTCTTCTGCAGCTCTCCCTATTGCAGGTCAGGGGGTGTGTCCTTTATCAGGGGGCATGTCCGTTCTTCTGCAGCTCTCCCTATTGCAGGTAAGGGTGTGTGTCCTTTCTCAGGGGGCATGTCCGTTCTTCTGCAGCTCTCCCTATTGCAGGTCAGGGGGTGTGTCCTTTCTCAGGGGGCATGTCCGTTCTTCTGCAGCTCTCCCTATTGCAGGTAAGGGTGTGTGTCCTTTCTCAGGGGGCATGTCCGTTGTTCTGCAGCTCTCCCTATTGCAGGTAAGGGTGTGTGTCCTTTCTCAGGGGGCATGTCCGTTCTTCTGCAGCTCTCCCTATTGCAGGTAAGGGTGTGTGTCCTTTCTCAGGGGGCATGTCCGTTCTTCTGCAGCTCTCCCTATTGCAGGTCAGGGGGTGTGTCCTTTCTCAGGGGGCATGTCCGTTCTTCTGCAGCTCTCCCTATTGCAGGTCAGGGGGTGTGTCCTTTCTCAGGGGGCATGTCCGTTCTTCTGCAGCTCTCCCTATTGCAGGTCAGGGGGTGTGTCCTTTCTCAGGGGGTGTGTCCGTTCTGCTTCAGCTCTTTTCATGTAACAGACGCAGCTTCTAACAATAGACATGGGTGGTGGCACCTCAGTAGGTCAACGTGTACATTCCTATACAGGTTAAACACCAGGGGGCGCTAAAATTATAAACTAGAAAATATCTCAGCACTGGAGCATTTTCGTAACAGAAGGTCAATTTAATGATGGTAAAACCCCTTTAAGACCCCATGTATTAAAAGGGAAAGCATATTATGGCTTTGTACAAAGAGAGGTGTAACATAGCCGTGTGCTATTGCTGGAATGCCATCATTTCATGAATGGTTGGGGTCCGACCTCTGGGACCTTCCCCAATCCTGAGAATGAAGGGGCGGCAGCGCTGACGGCAGCTCTCCTGACCGTGCGGGGACTCTGCTCCGTATACTTGGATGAGACCGTGCGTAGTTCTCTGCACAGCAGCGCCCCAGCCGTGAAGGGGCTACATCAACACTGCAGACCATTCATTCTCGGAGCAGGTGGGGTTTACCAGAGGTCAGCCGCCACCGATCATAAAACACTGACATCCTAGAGAAATTCCATCACTGTATATGATGGGAACTTACATTTAGGTGAGATCTAGCTGCAGTGCAGAATTGTGGACTTCTTACATTGTCTTCATCTCTTCTTCACCTCCAGGTTCCCGATCATCGGCGTTTCGGACTGTGTGCTGGTGAACAGCGGTCGCATCTCCAGCGCTTCCTGTTACTCGGATAAACACTGGATCTGTAACAAGCCCGACACTCACAATTCTCATTTTTAATAGGAGACGCTATAAGACCAAGTGCACAGATATATGCAGTTGCCTTGATGCCCCCCCCCCCCCCCCCACCTCCCCATATACAGTAAAATGGTGGCCTGTCCAGGTTCTCCCCACTACAAGGCTACACTGCACTGACGAGTCCCAAAAAGGCAGAAATATTTGTGCAGGTGCTAGGGAGGGTCTCGCGCTGATTCGCTCAGTTGAGCATCTTGGATCTTTGAGTCGTATTCTGCAAATCAGTTTACGAGGAACGGAAGAGAAGCTTTTGTAAATTAATTCACCCTTTGTATCCCGCTGGCTCGGTGGACAAATTGGGTGAAGCTGGTGCAGTAGCATTCATTTTTTTAAGTTTGTATTGTCTGTGCCTCGTGGGCTGTGGTTTGCACTGAAGTCTGCGGGGTGTAGATACTTCCTGCATGAGTATTTTTACTACTGCAGCCTTCTCTGGCATGAAGTGCTCAGTGAGCATCGTGTCCGAGCCATATGTGATCATCTGCCCTCTGCTGCAGTGGTCACGTATCTGGACGGCTGTAGTGTCGGCTTCAACTCTTGAGGTAGAATAGTGTTCAAATCTTTAGAGTCTACGCCAACATTCAGAAAACAAAAGAAAAATCCCTTTTAAGCTTTACTTTATGGGTTAACCAACTGTAACCTACTCGTATATTAGATAAGTAGGACTCTCTCCCCCAAGTGGATGGGTTTTTCCATTTGATTACCGGTACTCTTTTAATCATTTTTTATTTCGAATTATACGGCAATCAACCTAATACATAGAGGGATTTAAAGGGCATCTGTCAGCAGTTTTGTACTTATGACACTGGCTGATCTGTTCCATGTGCGCTCGGCAGCTAAAGTCATCAGTGTTGGCCCCATGTTCCTATGTGCCCGCAGTGCTGAGAAAAATTATGTTTTATTATATGCAAAAGAGCCTCTAGAAGCAACGAGTCTAGAGTCTCTGATCTCTCTGCAACTGCCGCGTCCTCTGCACTTTGACAGGGTCAGGTGTAATGACCAAATGCTGACTTTATTACCATGGAAGAACAGATGAAAGCATCCATAAATCAGCTAGAGGATTCCATTATGGAATATAAGCATGATAAGTACCAACGGGATCTCCATGATTACATGTCCAATCAGGTCTATGAATGGGGGAGGCGGGATAATCTACATTCCACGCCCAAATCGATCCTGAAAAATCGGAAAAAAGGAAAATTGCAAAAAAGAGTATCGCGAGTTTGCTTTTCTTCGGACACTGATATATCGGACTATTCAAATACAACCAGGACATTAGACATTGAGTCTGACGCGTCCGTCCCCCTTACATCATTTGGCACCGGAGAGAATAAAACATCATATTATAAGAAATATAAATTAGATAAGGATAAAAGAAATCCGGTGCGTGTTACAAAAAACGCAGAACCAGAGCCGGGCGGAAACACCAGGCAGCAACATCTGAGAAAAACCCGACTTCAAACAAAACACAAATAACTCATGATTATTTAAACGTTTTGAATTTGTCTAGTATTGTACTAAGCAAGGAACAGGAATATGTTTTGTCATTGGGGTTGAATTATGCGCCATCTACACATTTTGATATGTTTTCTACAATATTAGATATTAAAAAGTTTGTGCGCAATTAACAGTCTCCCGACACTTCCATGATATCCCCGTCCCTGCTGATCCCCCGCTGACACAGCCATTTATCCAGGATGAAAATATATACAAAGACTTACTGTTCAATGAGCAGGTGTCATTATGTTGTCTTGCGGGGCTCCAGCAGGAGCAGGGAATTATGGAAATAGCTAAACCGGGTAAGAAATTGCATACCCGTAACCCCCAATTTTACCCAGTCATGTCACGCACGGATAGCATGAATACATTCCAAGAGGTACTGAAAAAGGAGCTGGGAAGATTAGAATCAGCTAGTTGTTCTGACAATTTAACCCGCTCTCAGATCCAGGCCCTCAGGGAATTGCAAAAAAGTGATAAAATTGTAATAAAAATGGCCGACAAGGGGGGGGGGGGCGGTGGTTGTCCTGGACAACAGGACATATAATAATCAAATGCAGGATATGTTATCAGATGCATCAACATACAGAACATTAGCCAGAAATCCACTCAAGGAGTATGAAACCAAGCACATGATACTGATAGACAAAGGCCGGGACTCGGGTATTGCGGCGGATGTAATAGCTTTATATCCCTCTATTCCTCATGGAGTCGCCCTGCTAGCCATGGAGTGTCATCTCCATAGACATACGGGATTCAGTTCTGGATTTATAGATTATGCATGTGAGGTTGCGAATTTTTTATTAACCCATAATTATTTTATGTTTGACAATGCCTACTACTACTTACAAATACGTGGAGTGTCAATGGGAGCAAAATTCTCGCCCTCAATGGCAAATCTAACCATGGCATACTGGGAAGACAAATATGTCTACAGTGTGAACAATCCATTTTTGTCTGGATTGGTCTGGTACGGCAGATACATCGATGACCTGCTCATGATTTGGGCAGGCGATGTATCTGCCGTCCCCAATGATTATAATTTGCGCTTGTGGTAGGCGTGTGTGGTAGGTGAATCCAGCATTGACTTCTTGGACTTGACACTCCATGGCTACCCAAATGAGACTGTGCATACTCGAACATATAGGAAAAAAGTGGCAGGGAATTCTATTCTGAATGCCAGAAGCCACCATCCTTTACACACTATAAAAGCGATCCCGGTAGGAGAATATATCCGGGCTGCGAGAAATTGCAGTTTACCAATGTACCTAGAAGAGGAATTCAGTATAGTAGATAGGAGGTTTAAAGCGAGAAACTACCCTGACTGGATGTTGTTGAGGGGTAGGAAAATTGCGCTGCGGAAAAACAGATTTGATATGCTCTTTGCACCTGGAAAGGAAGGGAGCAAATTTAAAAATCCAGGAAGGAGGGTGGGGGTACATGGGGACGGAGACCAGGACGGAGTTCCGACCTTATCCATTAAATACAGTAAGGAATTTAATAAAATCTGTTGTCAAACGATGCTTGCCGATACTGTATGACGATGACATCCTCTATAATGCACTGAAATCTGGCTGCAGAATAGTTCCTAGGAAGGCTGCAACCCTGTCCTGCTCTCTGTCCCCATCTCTCTTCACTTCTAAGAGTCGACATACAAACAAAAAGCAAAACTGGCTCAGCTATAAGGGTTTCACTAGGTGCGGGGGCAAAACCTGCAAAACCTGCAACTACGTGACTCCCTTACAATCCTTTGAGAATTCTGATCACTCCTGTAGTTTTCCAATTAAAAGTTATATCAATTGTAACACTACAGGGGTGGTTTATATCATCTGCTGCTCTGAATGTGACCTGTTGTATGTGGGGAGTACAGTGCGAAAATTTAAAAATCGGCTGTTGGAACATCTGAATTATATCAGTAATCCAAACGCATTAAATGTCTCCAATGCAGATAGACACTTTGTGCAGATGCACTCCCGCAAAGTTAAAAGCTTCAATGCATATGCAATTGAAAAGGTAATTGCACCCCCAAGAGGTGGAGACCACCGCAAAAAACTCCTTCTGCGGGAGGCATTCTGGATATTTAGACTTAATACTCGAGTCCCGGCTGGATTAAACCTAAAAAGGGAGCTAATGTATATTTATTAACAAAATTGCTGAAAGGAAGTAATTTTTTAAGTTTATATTTATTATTATTTGTATGCATATATATCTTCCAAGAGGAGACTAATAGATCCCTATGTTGAGAATCGATTGGCATGAATATGGCCATTCTAGTAATGTTATCATATGTTTTTATATGTAGTACATCATTCACATTGTGTGGTTTTTCTCCTTTCCATAGTCTAGTCAAATTCAACTAAGGGGTTAATGGGTTTGAGAGCTTCAGCGCAATGTGAAGGACATCTACTCTGTGATTAGCAGTGTGGATGATGGGTGTTCACCACAGTGAAACAACCAATGAAAAGGTGCTCTCCTCCCCAGATAGTTGGAGGGATGGGCTCAATATCTAGTTAAATTCTTGTGTTTCACTGTGCTGTACTGTTACGACTAAGGGTCTAGTACCCGAAACGCATCAACTTGTCTTGTGTACCAAGTGTCTGCTGTAAATGAATATTGAATAAAGAAGGAGTTTTAAAGAGGATCTTCATTTGCATCCGGAACCATTTCTTTCCAAGTTTTTTGCTGATTGCAAAGGGAACACACCTCACAGGTTCCTGGAGTCGGGTAAACACAATTGACCAGGAAGGTGAGCTGGATAAAGTATCTTAGTAATGACGTTTACACTGCCTGGCCCTGTTAAAATGCAGAGAGAGCTGAGCCTCTAGGTGTAATGGTAATGCCCCTGTTGCTCCTAGAGGCTCATTTGAGTATATTTAACCCCTTCCCGACTTCAATCCGTCTATATACGTGCTAATTACACATGCCCCGTGCAGCTAGCACGTGTATATGTAACATCCCAGAGTTATGTTACTGAACTCTTTCTCCCCGCTACTATTTGTTGGTAACATGTGCCTTGTCATCTAATGTGATTTTATGTAATATTCCTCACAAATGTGCATATTCTAAGCCTGTTACATGTATTTGCTGTAATTTCCATGTACACCAGCAGGTGGCAGCAATGTGTTTAGCAGGGCTTTAGTTCAGTTTAGCATATCTAGACTGGAATAGTACATTCCAGTTTAGCTTCCCCCTCTTTGAGGAGGTGTGGAATGTTCCCACGTCCTGCCTCATGGGGAGGAAAGGAAGTAGAGCTAGTGTGCCAGCCACCCCGGCTAGGGGAAGTGTAGCGTCACGCAAAGGGAGGGAAATGGGAAGGCCCTGTCCAAGGGAGAGGGAAAGATGGTGACCCCTGACTCACCTTGCGGCTGGCACCTGACGTCCCTAGACGGGTTCCTCACCCGTACGCCGATCACGTGCCTAAACCCTGGCTTTCCCTAAGATGAGCTCTATGTAGTGAACGGGGCGGTGGGATCACTAGTCCGCACCACTGACACTAAGAGGAAAACACCAAGGAGGGAACTGACAATACAGACAAACATATAATCCCAGGTGGGCGACAACAGCAGACCACCAAGGCCCAACAGGGATCCGGAGGGTAACATTCTGGAACAACAACCAGGGAACACAGCTACACAGCTCCAGTGGGTCAGTATAGAAGTCCAGGCAGGAAGCTCTATATCTGGCAACCAGAGAAGTGGGAGAGGGGAATATAAGGAGGTTGGGAGTGCTGGACAAGAAACAGCTGAGGAGAAGGAGCTACGGATCCCTGAGTGAGCCAAAAAGGGTTGCAAGGCAAACCCAGAAAGCTACCATAAATAAACAGCACTATCTTTCTACATAGAGCGAGCAGCCACCCACTGCGACTTCCTGACGCCGGGTATAACGGAGTCAGGCGTGGCTCTTGACACCCTCGTGACAGGAAGGCTGTGCAAGTAGGAGCTCCCAGAAATAGGGATCCCAACCCAGGATCGAGTCTCGGCTGAGACCAAAGATCTTCATCCCCAGTCTGAGCCCTCCAGACCTCCAGGATGAACCATTCCCTATGAGCATAACTGTGAGTAACATCCAGAGACCAGGAAAAGCCAAATTCCTCCTCAGCTAGTCAGTCCCCAATACAGAAGATAGACAAAGCAGAAGACAGAGACGACAGATTCCTGCCATATTCTCCAGGCACATGAAAGAAGCAGAAGAGATATTGATCCCTGCCATACATTGCCAATACCTGCTGGGACCCAAGACTATTGCTGTATCTCATGTGGATTAATGCTGCCTCCAGTAAAGACTAGTTGAATTATATTTCAAGTCTGAATCTCTTTCATTGCTACCAAGTTCCTCAATTACTCCTACTAGCAACACTCATTTATTGCAAGTGAGCCAGGATCCAGGAGTCCAGCCGTACCAAGGTAGGAGACACCGTTGACACTACCATATCTGCTACACAGAGACATTACCCCACTCTGGCATTCCTAACCTGGTACGTGAGTTGCAACACCTTAAAGGGCCCTGAGACTGTACCCTGCGCACGCTGCAATTGGCGTCACAAACAAAAAACTATAGACTTATATAGCCATATCCGGACCCACTGCATATTTTGGCGTCCGCCTAACCGTACCACGGTCCTGCTCATTGCATATAGACGTCAGGCAGCTCTTTAATCCAAGAGCTGCAAAACGCTTGGATTCAAGCTTCTGCCCCTGGACTGCTGCTGTCACGGACAGCATACAGTGCAGTAATGCCGGCAAGGGACCAATCAGAGTGGTCCCTTCCCAGCAATCAATCCAATTGGTTAGTCTGTGCAGACTAACCAATCGGATCGCGGCAGTGAAAAAATGTCTGTTCCAGGCTCTGATCTGAAATCGGGTAATGTGTCCTGGTGCCCCCCCTGTGTGCCTCCAACCCCCCCTGTCCCCGCCTGCCCCTGATGCAGTTCCCCGCCGCCCCCATCCATATTCATGTATCCTGCCCATGATGCGGTCCTCCCCCTCCCCGCCCCATACATTCATCCTGCCCCCATTTGTGCCCCCTCAATGCTGGCCGTACCTCCCCCCTTTCCAGCACTGCCCCCTGCCCCCAATGCGGTCCCCCTGCTGTGTTTGATGGTGGCGACTCCATTCCTGAGCCGCTACCATCAGCAGTGAGTGTCAGCTGTATGCTGACACTCTGCTGTAACCCTTTAGATGCCGCGGTAGCGGCATCCATGGGGTTAATAGAGGGAGGGGACAACCTCTCTCAACCATCGGGGCTGCCGCGCTGCGATGGCAGCGCCCGATGGTTGCCATGGCAACTGGACGCTTTGCAAAGGCGTCCGGTGTTGCCACCTACAGGAAATCTGATAGCATTATACTTTGCAATGCAATAACATTGCAAAGTATAGTACAGCCATCAGCCCCACTGGATCTTCAAGACCCAAGAGGGACTTGATAAAAAAAATAAAATTTAAAATAATAAAAGTAAAAATAAAAAAATAAATAAAAATTTTAATTAAAAAAATCTAATTGCCTTTTCCTATAAGAAACAAAACTACACATATTAGGTATCACCGCGTCTGTAACGACCGTCTCTATAAATATATCACATGATAGACCCCATCCGACACCAACACCATAAAAAAATTTTTTTAAAAAGCTATTTTTGTCACAGAAAGTGCAACACCAAGTGATCAAAAAGGTGTATATAAAAAAAATGGTACCATAAAAACCGTCACCTCATCCCGCAAAAAATGAGACCCTACATAGGAAAATCGCTAAAAAAAAAAAAATATAGTTCTTAGAACATTGAGACACTAAAACATAATTTTTTTATTTCAAATATGCTATTATTGTGTTAAAGTGAAATAAATAAAAAAAGTGTACATATTAGGTATCGCCGCATCCGTAAAAACATGCTCAATAAAAATATCACATGATCTAACCCCTCAGATGAACACCGTTAAAAAAAAAAAAAGCCACTTTTGTCACCTTACATCACAAAAAGTGCAACACCAAGCAATCAAAAAGGCAATTGGTAGCAGAGGATGGTTCACTGACTATCCAGGTGAGTAATAATTTCTGCCACTATTTATGTTGGTTGGAATGTTTCTCTCCTGGATACGGTGGATATCTGATGTATACTGGATGGCAGGTTAGTTGATGGCAGGTTAGTTTAGTGTTCATATGACTGTGGGACAGACACGAGGCAGCACTCAGTGTTCTGCGTATCCTGATAGGAGCGGCGTCTCCTATAGGCACAGTGGTTGGCAGGGGATGTTGTTCCAGGAACATATATCATATTGATGGCAGGGAATTTTCCGAATGTAGAACTAGTCTCTTCGGACGTTGGCAGGGATTTTTCAAGTGGGAATTAGTCTCATTTGACGGTTTATTGAGTTACAGGATAACTCTGGATATATGTGAAACAAGGAAACAAGGTACCAGGAATATATGTAAAGGAATACATATGATACAAAGGAAAAAAAAAGGAAACCGTGAGGGAAACGCATACATCTCAATGCAGATGTTGGTTTCTAACTCACTAGGATTGTCTGTGGAGTGAATTGTTTAAAGAACATAACTGTACAGTTAAAACTTGGAAGGTGACATTGATTACTGCAGTCTATTAAATTCACAAATGGTGTTGCCCATATTAGATATTTTACACGTGTTATAAGAATATTGTACTGGTGGAAAAAACTGATTGTGCTGGCTTAATTGATAACAGTACTAACACAATTACTTGCTGCTATTCAATTGCTGCTATTTCTACGCTGCTATTTCCACCTCACTGTTTGCTGCTTGAATATATATAGAGTTTATTGTCGATTGCATTAAACATTATGGGTAACAGCGTGGGAAAGGATCTGGATGGTGAGCCAGAGACCAGACCCACACCGTTACATTTTGTATCAGGCACCTGTGGGATTAGTGTAACTGATCCATTTTGGGTAAATATCTGTGACCGCAGTCAGCAACTGTGTATTACGCAGATCAGCGATGTAGGTCCTCGCAATGAAGGGGACTGGGAGGAGGTTAAAAAAATGGTGGGGCTTCACCCGAAATATAACTATCCAACCGGTGCCTGGGATGAAAATTATATGAAAACATGTTTTAAGAAATGGGAGAAAGCATTAAGAGTATAGAAAGAGATTTCCACCAACCCATCACATATACTTAAAACAAGATAGGGGGACAATGAGTAAAAAGGAAGAAGTTCCATGGCCAGAAATTCTGCCCTCCTTACCAGAAAAACCACCGGCATATGACGTGACGGTATTAGAACCAGAAAAGGCAACACTCCCAGCTGTCTCTACGGAGGACATGCTACAAGACCCTTATGATAAGGTCCCCTGTCCAAAACAAGCAACCGCACCAGAATTATTATTATTTTCTGGTGAGAACCAAAAGAGAACCGGACTGTACCCGGATTTGGGGGATAGAGATTCCCTTTTGAGTACTGCAGTTATAGTGGCAGCAGCACTTAGGGAACAAAAAGATGTGAGTCCACAAGTCAAAGAGGCTCAGGAAAGGAGAAATGAATATAGAAAAAGTATGAACATTTATGTACAGGAGTTGACCCAACTGAGGGATAAACTAAAGATAGACATAGTCTACATTAAACAACTTCCCCTTCAGGGTGTCCTTCCCGTCGTGTATAATCGCGAGAACCCAGATAATACTGACCTTCCTAGTGAGGAACAGATGGAGCAATTGAAGAGCATTTTGTGAGGAGAGTGTGGGAAAACCAGGGCTGTGACTAACAAAAAAAAAAAAAACAGCTGCTGACCGAGATAGAAAAACTAAGACAGGAGTACTGGAGTACCTCTGCAATCAGATTTACAGAACTGGTCTGAGCATGAACAGTACCCGTCCCCACGGGGGAACAATCACTATTAGGGGTGCCCAGAACGAGTCCCGTCCTTCATTATGCATTTTGTTCCAACTGATTGGCAAGTTTTACCACAAGTAATACTGCAAATTGATGGTATTAAAGTTAATTTATTGCTTGACACCGGAGCAACGACTTCAAGTGTAAACAAAATAGACTTCATTAATGATAAATGCACCGAAGGAAGTTCTATGGGTATAAATGGGACGACAGTGATACATAAGGTGTCAGCACCGCTCCCGGTTTGTACTCTTACGGGGGAACTAGTGACGCACATGTCTTTCGCAGTCCTACTAGAATGCCCCGTTTGCCTATTAGGAAGGGATCTAATGGCAGCATTACAGATTTCATTAGTCTTTGACAAAAAGGGAAGACTGACAGCAACCTCAATGAAATGTGACCTGACAAACCCAAAGAGACGTGACATGAATGGGTTCTTTTTAAGCATACCAATGTCCCTGGAAAATCATCCAATTTGGGCAAAATGTAAAGACTCAGTAGGAACGATTAACTGTGAGCCCTACCGGCCCTGTTTGAAGGAGGGGGTTATGCCAACCTTTCAGAAACAATACCCATTGAGTGAGGAAAAGTTAGAGGGTATAAGGCCACAAATTGAGAAATACTTGCAGATGGGAATTCTCAGGAAAATTGTCAGTCCCTGGAATACCCCGATAAATCCTGTAAAAAAGGCTAATGGCACATGGAGGCTGGTACAGGATCTGAGGAAGGTAAACAAGGCAATTATCCCACTTCCCCCCTTGGTGGCAGATCTTACAGCTGTGTTTGGGGCCATTCCTGCGGGATCCAAATACTACACTGTAGTTGACCTCAGTAATGCGTTCTTTTCCATACCAGTGGCTTGGGATGCAGAAAGTCTTTTTGCTTTTCAGTGGGCTGATGATGGTCAGGTGACATGGACCCGTCTCCCACAAGGTTTTGGGGATAGTCCAGCAGCCTTTTCTATTGTATTAAAGGCTACATTGGAAGATTGGGAACCAAAGAGGGGATCCACCTTAATACAGTACACAGACGACCTTTTACTCTCCAATTCGGAGTTAGAAGCCTGCGAAATAGATTCACGGAGTTTATTAGACCACTTGGCAAGTAAAGGACACCTGGCCTCGAAGAAGAAAATCCAATATGCAAGTACCCAGGTAGAGTATCTGGGGTGCATAATAGAGGCAGGAGAGAGAAAGATCTCACTCGCTAGAGTCAAGGCAGTGACCTCCCTAAGCAGGCCAAGGGACAAAGCTACAATGCTGTCCTTTCTAGGGTCAATAGTGTATTGTAGGCAGTGGATCCCTGATTGCTCCCATTGGGATTCAATCCTAAGAAAAACTACACTCACAGAAGCACCAAAGGTAGTGGAGTGGACAGAGGACAGAGTAGAAGCCTTTGAGAGATTGATTCGGTCCCTGACCCAAGCCCCAGCCTTGGCCCTGGCAGATTATGGAAAGCCATTCCAATTATACTGTGTAGTATCAGGAGAAACCTATGCAGCAGTTTTGACACAGACACATGGGGGAAGAAACAGGCCAGTTTCATACCTATCGAGAAAATTACCTCCTGTAGTTCTTGGAATGCCTCACTGTCTCCAAGCATTAGCAGCCGCGGCTATGTCAGTAAAGGATGCTACTAAGATAGTCCATGGAAATGTAATGGAACTTTTCACCACTCATACAGTCTTGTCCCTCCTTCAAAACATGACCACACAACACATGACAGCTCAGAGACTGTCCGGATATGAGACCATATTACTCAGTACGGCAAACCTGGTGATAAAGACATGTCCAGACACCTCACCAGTGATAAGATTTTTGCATACACTTTTGAGACTTAAGCGTGAAGGTTCTGACGAACAAGTAGACCCAATACCTGAACACAGATGTGATGAAATGATCTTGTCATGCACAACACCTAGGAAAGATTTAACCACTTCAGCCCCGCTAGCTGAAACCCCCTTCATGACCAGAGCACTTTTTACACTTCGTCACTACACTACTTTCACCGTTTATCGCTCGGTCATGCAACTTACCACCCAAATGAATTTTACCTCCTTTTCTTCTCACTAATAGAGCTTTCATTGGGTGGTATTTTATTGCTGCTGACATTTTTACTTTTTTTGTTATTAATCGAAATGTAACGATTTCTTTGCAAAAAAATGACATTTTTCACTTTCAGCTGTAAAATTTTGCAAAAAAGAACGACATCCATATATAAATTTTTCGCTAAATTTATAGTTCTACATGTCTTTGATAAAAAAAAATGTTTGGGCAAAAAAAATATGGTTTGGGTAAAAGTTATAGCGTTTACAAACTATGGTACAAAAATGTGAATTTCCGCTTTTTGAAGCAGCTCTGACTTTCTGAGCACCTGTCATGTTTCCTGAGGTTCTACAATGCCCAAACAGTGGAAAAACCCCACAAATGACCCCATTTCGGAAAGTAGACACCCTAAGGTATTCGCTGATGGGCATAGTGAGTTCATAGAACTTTTTATTTTTTGTCACAAGTTAGCGGAAAATGATGATGATTTTTTATTTTTATTTTTTTCTTACAAAGTCTCATATTCCACTAACTTGCGACAAAAAATAAAAAATTCTAGGAACTCGCCATGCCCCTCACGGAATACCTTGGGGTGTCTTCTTTCCAAAATGGGGTCACTTGTGGGGTAGTTATACTGCCCTGGCAATTTAGGGGCCCAAATGTGTGAGAAGAACTTTGCAATCAAAATGTGTAAAAAATAACCGGTGAAATCCGAAAGGTGCACTTTGGAATATGTGCCCCTTTGCCCACCTTGGCTGCAAAAAAGTGTGACACATCTGGTATCGCCGTACTCAGGAGAAGTTGGGGAATGTGTTTTGGGGTGTCATTTTACATATACCCATGCTGGGTGAAAGAAATATCTTGGCAAAAGACAACTTTTCCAATTTTTTTATACAAAGTTGGCATTTGACCAAGATATTTTTCTCACCCAGCATGGGTATATGTAAAATGACACCCCAAAACACATTCCCCAACTTCTCCTGAGTACGGCGATACCAGATGTGTGACACTTTTTTGCTGCCAAGGTGGGCAAAGGGGCACATATTCCAAAGTGCACCTTTCGGATTTCGCAGGCCATTTTTTACACATTTTGATTGCAAAGTTCTTCTCACACATTTGGGCCCCTAAATTGCCAGGGCAGTATAACTACCCCACAAGTGACCCCATTTTGGAAAGAAGACACCCCAAGGTATTCCGTAAGGGGCATGGCGAGTTCCTAGAATTTTTTATTTTTTGTCGCAAGTTAGTGGAATATGAGACTTTGTAAGGAAAAAAGAAAAAAAAAGAAAAATCATCATTTTCCGCTAACTTGTGACAAAAAATAAAAAATTCTAGGAACTCGCCGTGCCCCTCACGGAATACCTTGGGGTGTCTTCTTTCCAAAATGGGGTCACTTGTGGCGTAGTTATACTGCCCTGGCAATTTAGGGGCCCAAATGTGTGAGAAGAACTTTGCAATCAAAATGTGTAAAAAATGGCCTGCGAAATCCGAAAGGTGCACTTTGGAATGTGGGTCCCTTTGCCCACCTTGGCAGCAAAAAAGTGTCACACATCTGGTATCGCCGTACTCAGGAGAAGTTGGGGAATGTGTTTTGGGGTGTCATTTCACATATAACCATGCTGGGTGAGAGAAATATCTTGGCAAAAGATAACTTTTCCCATTTTTTTATACAAAGTTGGCATTTGACCAAGATATTTTTCTCACCCAGCATGGGTATATGTAAAATGACACCCCAAAACACATTCCCCAACTTCTCCTGAGTACGGCGGTACCAGATGTGTGACACTTTTTTGCAGCCTAGATGCGCAAAGGGGCCCAAATTCCTTTTAGGAGGGCATTTTTAGACATTTGGATCCCAGACTTCTTCTCACACTTTCGGGCCCCTAAAAAGCCAGGGCAGTATAAATACCCCACATGTGACCCCACTTTGGAAAGAAGACACCCCAAGGTATTCAATGAGGGGCCTGGCGAGTTCCTAGAAATTTTTTATTTTTTGCATAAGTTAGCGGAAATTGATTTTTTTTGTTTTTTTATCACAAAGTCTCCCTTTCCGCTAACTTAGGACAAAAATTTCAATCTTTCATGGACTCAATATGCCCCTCACGGAATACCTTGGGGTGTCTTCTTTCCGAAATGGGGTCACATGTGGGGTATTTATACTGCCCTGGCTTTTTAGGGGCCCTAAAGCGTGAGAAGAAGTCTGGAATATAAATGTCTAAAAATGTTTACGCATTTGGATTCTGTGAGGGGTATGGTGAGTTCATGTGAGATTTTATTTTTTGACACAAGTTAGTGGAATATGAGACTTTGTAAAACAAAAACAAAAACAAACAAAAAATTTCCGCTAACTTGGGCCAAAAAAATGTCTGAATGGAGCCTGACAGGGGGGTGATCAATGACAGGGGGGTGATCAATGACAGGGGGGTGATCACCCATATAGACTCCCTGATCACCCCCCTGTCACTGATCACCCCCTGTAAGGCTCCATTCAGACGTCCGCATGATTTTTACGGATCCATGGATACCAAAACACATGCGGACGTCTGAATGGAGCCCTACAGGGGGGTGATCAATGACAGGGGGGTGATCAGGGAGTGTATATGGGTGATCACCCGCCTGTCATTGATCACCCCCCTGTAAGGCTCCATTCAGACGTCCGTATGTGTTTTGCGGATCCGATCCATGTATCAGTGGATCCGTAAAAATCATGCGGACGTCTGAATGGAGCCTTACAGGGGGGTGATCAATGACAGAGTGGTGATCAATGCAGGGGGTGATCAGGGAATCTATATGGGTGATCACCCGCCTGTCATTGATCACCCCCCTGTAAGGCTCCATTCAGACGTCCGTATGTGTTTTGCGGATCCGATCCATGTATCAGTGGATCCGTAAAAATCATGCGGATGTCTGAATGGAGCCTTACAGGGGGGTGATCAATGACAGAGGGGTGATCAATGACAGGGAAGTGATCAGGAAGTCTATATGCGTGATCACCCACTTGTCATTGATCACCCCCCTGTAAGGCTCCATTCAGACGTCCGTATGTGTTTTGCGGATCCGATCCATGTATCAGTGGATCCGTAAAAATCATGCGGACGTCTGAATGGAGCCTTACAAGGGGGTGATCAATGACAGAGTGGTGATCAATGCAGGGGGTGATCAGGGAATCTATATGGGTGATCACCCGCCTGTCATTGATCACCCCCCTGTAAGGCTCCATTCAGACGTCCGTATGTGTTTTGCGGATCCGATCCATGTATCAGTGGATCCGTAAAAATCATGCGGATGTCTGAATGGAGCCTTACAGGGGGGTGATCAATGACAGAGGGGTGATCAATGACAGGGAAGTGATCAGGAAGTCTATATGCGTGATCACCCACTTGTCATTGATCACCCCCCTGTAAGGCTCCATTCAGACGTCCGTATGCGTTTTGCGGATCCGATCCATGTATCCGTGGATCCGTAAAAATCATACGGACGTCTGAACGGAGCCTGACAGGGGGGTGATCAATGACAGGGGGGTGATCAATGACAGGGGGGTGATCAGGGAGTTTATATGGGGTGATCAGGGGGTTCATAAAGGGTTAATAAGTGACGGGGGGGGGTGTAGTGTAGTGTTTGGTGCGACTTTACTGACCTACCTGTGTCCTCTGGTGGTCGATCCTAACAAAAGGGACCACCAGAGGACCAGGTAGGAGGTATATTAGACGCTGTTATCAAAACAGCGTCTAATATACCTGTTAGGGGTTAAAAAATTCGGATCTCCAGCCTGCCAGCGAGCGATCGCCGCTGGCATGCTGGAGATCCACTCGCTTACCTTCCGTTCCTGTGAGTGCGCGCGCCTGTGTGCGCGCGTTCACAGGAAATCTCGGCTCTCGCGGGAGGACGCGTATATGCGTCCACCCAGAAGAGCAGGGCCGCCGGCAGGACGCAATCCTGCGTACGGCGGTCCTGTAGTGGTTAAAGGACACACCACAGACTGACAGTATAGATGTTTTTGTGGATGGATCATGCACAAGACCAGATGATAGGACGTACCAAACAGGTTACGCAGTAGTCATGCTCCCAAATCAAGTGATAGAAGCTGAGCCAATTGTCACAACTTCGGCACAACAAGCACAACAAGCTGAGCTAGTAGCGCTCACAAGAGCCTGTGAAATATTCCCCAAAATAGTACCAATCAAACGGTCACCTCATCCCGCAAAAAATTATACCCTATTTAAGACAATCGCCCAAAAAATAAAAAAGCTATGGCTCTCAGACTATGGAGACACTGAAACATCATTTTTTTTGTTTCAGAAATGCTATTATTGTGTAAAACTTAAATAAATAAGAAAAAGTATACATATTAGGTATTGCCACGTCCATAACGACCTGCTCTATAAAACTGTCACATGACCTAACCCCTCAGATGAACGCTGTAAAAATAAATAAATAAAAAAACTGTTCCAAAACAGCCAATTTTTTGGTCACCTTGCCCCATAAAGTGTAATAATAAATGATCAAAAAATCCTATGTACCCAAAAATGGTACCAATAAAAACCTCAACGTTTTCTCCAAAAAACTAGCCCCTGCACAAGACGATCGGCAGAAAAATAAAAAACATATGGCGTTCAGAAAATGGATACACAAAAACATAATTTATTTTTCAAAAATGTTTTATTATGTAAAACTGAAACAAACAAACAAAGTAGACATATTTGATATCATTGCGTCCGTAACAACCTTCTCTATAAAAATAGCACATGATCTACCCTGTCAGATAAATGTTGTAAAAAAAAAAAAATACAGCCATTTTTTGGTTACCTTGCCTCACAAAAAACATAATATAGAGCAACTAAAAATCATATGTACCCCAAAATAGTATCAATAAAACTGGCACCTTATCCCCTAGTTTCCAAAATAGGGTCACTTTTTGGGCGTTTCTACTGTAAGGGTGCATCAGGGGGGCTTTAAATGGGACATGGCATCTAAAACCAGTCCAGCAAAATCTGCCTTCCAAAAACCATATGGTGTTCCTTTCCTTCTGCTCCCTGCCGTGCACCCTTACATCAGTTTACGACCACATGTGGGGTGTTTCTGTAAACCGCAGAATCAGGGTAATAAATATTGAGTTTTGTTTGGCTGTTAGCCCTCAATCTGTTAAAGAACAAAATGTAATAAAATGGAAAATCTGCCAAAAAAGTGAAATTTCATCTCCATTTTCTTTTAATTCTTGTGGAACTGTTGCCCCAGTTGCTCTATGTCATTAGAAACAGTCCCATTTATTTAGGGTACTCGGTTTTTCATGACATAGAGAAATTATTTAATGTATTAATGTGGTCAAATAAAAGGGTAAGGAGAAAAATACATATTGGCTTACAAGATCTTGCGAACAAGGAGGACTAGAGGTCTCAGATATCAGATTGTACTATATGGTAGCTAATATTGCAATAATGATGAATTGGACACAGGTGGACTTTTTGAGCCATTTTGTACACATAAGTAAGGGCGGTTTACCGGATATATTTACATTACTCGAATCAGGACAATTGGAAAGTACGCACCTATATAAAAAAAAGTCACTGGTGGGTTTATGGGGCAAAGTTAAAAAGATATTGAATTTAGAGGGGCAGATTAACCACCTCCGGACCGCCTAACGCGCCGATGCGTCCGGAAGGTGGTTGCTTTTCTCCTCCTGGACGCATATACGCGTCATCTCGCGAGACGCGAGATTTCCTGTGAACGCGCGCACACAGGCGCGCGCGCTCACAGGAACGGAAGGTAAGCGAGTGGATCTCCAGCATGCCAGCGGCGATCGTTCGCTGGCAGGCTGGAGATCCGAATTTTTTAACCCCTAACAGGTATATTAGACGCTGTTTTCATAACAGCGTCTAATATACCTCCTACCTGGTCCTCTGGTGGTCCCTTTTGTTAGGATCGACCACCAGAGGACTCAGGTAGGTCAGTACAGTCGCACCAAACACTACACTACACTACACCCCCCCCCCCGTCACTTATTAACCCCTTATAAACCCCTGATCACCCATGATCACCCCATATAAACTCCCTGATCACCCCCCTGTCATTGATCACCGCCCTGTCATTGATCACCCCCCTGTCAGGCTCCGTTCAGACGTCCGTATGATTTTTACGGATCCACGGATACATGGATCGGATCCGCAAAACGCATACGGACGTCTAAATGGAGCCTTACAGGGGGGTGATCAATGACAGGCGGGTGATCACCCATATACACTCCCTGATCACCCCCTGTCATTGATCACCCCCCTGTCATTGATCACCCCCCTGTAAGGCTCCATTCAGACGTCCGCATGATTTTTACGGATCCATGGATACATGGATCGGATCCGCAAAAACACATGCGGACGTCTGAATGGAGCCTTACAGGGGGGTGATCACCCATATACACTCCCTGATCACCCCCTGTCATTGATCACCCCCCTGTAAGGCTCCATTCAGACGTCCGCATGATTTTTACGGATACATGGATACATGGATCGGATCCACAAAACACATGCGGACGTCTGAATGGAGCCTTACAGGGGGTGATCAATGACAGGCGGGTGATCACCCATATACACTCCCTGATCACCCCCCTGTCATTGATCACCCCCCTGTAAGGCTCCATTCAGACGTCCGCATGTTTTTTGTGGATCCGATCCATGTATCCATGGATCCCTAAAAAATCATGCGGATGTCTGAATGGAGCCTTACAGGGGGGGTGATAAGTGACAGGGGGGTGATCACCCTGATCACCCTGATCACCCCCTGTCATTGATAACCCCCCTGTAAGGCTCCATTCAGACGTCCGCATGTTTTTTGTGGATCCGATCCATGTATCCATGGATCCGTAAAAAATCATGCGGATGTCTGAATGGAGCCTTACAGGGGGTGTGATCAGTGACAGGGGGGTGATCACCCTGATCACCCTGATCACCCCCTGTCATTGATAACCCCCCTGTAAGGCTCCATTCAGACGTCCGCATGTTTTTTGTGGATCCGATCCATGTATCCATGGATCCGTAAAAAATCATGCGGATGTCTGAATGGAGCCTTACAGGGGGTGTGATCAGTGACAGGGGGGTGATCACCCTGATCACCCCCTGTCATTGATAACCCCCCTGTAAGGCTCCATTCAGACGTCCGCATGTTTTTTGTGGATCCGATCCATGTATCCATGGATCCGTAAAAAATCATGCGGATGTCTGAATGGAGCCTTACAGGGGGTGTGATCAGTGACAGGGGGGTGATCACCCTGATCACCCCCTGTCATTGATAACCCCCCTGTAAGGCTCCATTCAGACGTCCGCATGTTTTTTGTGGATCCGATCCATGTATCCATGGATCCGTAAAAAATCATGCGGATGTCTGAATGGAGCCTTACAGGGGGTGTGATCAGTGACAGGGGGGTGATCACCCTGATCACCCCCTGTCATTGATAACCCCCCTGTAAGGCTCCATTCAGACGTCCGCATGTGTTTTGCGGATCCGATCCATGGATCCGTAAAAATTATACGGACGTCTGAATGGAGCCTTACCAGGGGGGTGATCAATGACAGGGGGGTGATCCGGGAGTCTATATGGGTGATCACCCCCCTGTCATTGATCACCCCCCCTGTCATTGATCACCCCCCCTGTCATTGATCACCCCCCCTGTCATTGATCACCCCCCCCCCCTGTAAGGCTAAATTCAGACATTTTTTTTGGCACAAGTTAGCGGAAATTTTTTTTTTGTTTTTGTTTTTTCTTACTAAGTCTCATATTCCACTAACTTGTGTCAAAAAATAAAATCTCCCATGGACGCACCATACCCCTCACGGAATCCAAATGCGTAAACATTTTTAGACATTTATATTCCAGACTTCTTCTCACGCTTTAGGGCCCCTAAAAAGCCAGGGCAGTATAAATACCCCACATGTGACCCCATTTTGGAAAGAAGACACCCCAAGGTATTTGCTGAGGGGCATATTGAGTCCATGAAAGATTGAAATTTTTGTCCTAAGTTAGCGGAAAGTGAGACTTTGTGAGAAAAAAACAAAAAAAATCAATTTCCGCTAACTTATGCAAAAAATAAAAAATTTCTAGGAACTCGCCAGGCCCCTCATTGAATACCTTGGGGTGTCTTCTTTCCAAAGTGGGGTCACATGTGGGGTATTTATACTGCCCTGGCTTTTTAGGGGCCCGAAAGTGTGAGAAGAAGTCTGGGATCCAAATGTCTAAAAATGCCCTCCTAAAAGGAATTTGGGCCCCTTTGCGCATCTAGGCTGCAAAAAAGTGTGACACATCTGGTATCGCCGTACTCAGGAGAAGTTGGGGAATGTGTTTTGGGGTGTCATTTTACATATACCCATGCTGGGTGAGAGAAATATCTTGGTCAAATGCCAACTTTGTATAAAAAAATAGGAAAAGTTGTCTTTTGCCAAGATATTTCTCTCACCCAGCATGGGTATATGTAAAATGACATCCCAAAACACATTCCCCAACTTCTCCTGAGTACGGCGATACCAGATGTGTGACACTTTTTTGCTGCCAAGGTGGGCAAAGGGGCACATATTCCAAAGTGCACCTTTCGGATTTCACAGGCCATTTTTTACAGATTTTGATTGCAAGGTACTTCTTACACATTTGGGCCCCTAAATTGCCAGGGCAGTATAACTACGCCACAAGTGACCCCATTTTGGAAAGAAGACACCCCAAGGTATTCCGTGAGGGGCACGGCGAGTTCCTCAAATTTTTTATTTTTTGTCACAAGTTAGCGGAAAATGATGATTTTTCTTTTTTTTTCTTTTTTCCTTACAAAGTCTCATATTCCACTAACTTGCGACAAAAAAAAAAAAATTCTAGGAACTCGCCATGCCCCTCACAGAATACCTTGGGGTGTCTTCTTTCCAAAATGGGGTCACTTGTGGCGTAGTTATACTGCCCTGGCAATTTAGGGGCCCAAATGTGTGCGAAGAACTTTGCAATCAAAATGTGTAAAAAATGACCGGTGAAATCCGAAAGGTGCACTTTGGAATATGTGCCCCTTTGCCCACCTTGGCAGCAAAAAAGTGTGACACATCTGGTATCGCCGTACTCAGGAGAAGTTGGGGAATGTGTTTTGGGGTGTCATTTTACATATACCCATGCTGGGTGAGAAAAATATCTTGGTCAAATGCCAACTTTGTATAAAAAAATGGGAAAAGTTGTCTTTTGCCAAGATATTTCTCTCATCCAGCATGGGTATATGTAAAATGACACCCCAAAACACATTCCCCAACTTCTCCTGAGTACGGCGATACCAGATGTGTCACACTTTTTTGCTGCCAAGGTGGGCAAAGGGGCACATATTCCAAAGTGCACCTTTCGGATTTCACCGGTCATTTTTTACACATTTTGATTGCAAAGTTCTTCGCACACATTTGGGCCCCTAAATTGCCAGGGCAGTATAACTACGCCACAAGTCACCCCATTTTGGAAAGAAGACACCCCAAGGTATTCCGTGAGGGGCATGGCGAGTTCCTAGAATTTTTTATTTTTTGTCGCAAGTTAGTGGAATATGAGACTTTGTAAGAAAAATAAAAAAAATAAAAATCATCATCATTTTCCGCTAACTTGTGACAAAAAATAAAAAGTTCTATGAACTCACTATGCCCATCAGCGAATACCTTAGGGTGTCTACTTTCCGAAATGGGGTCATTTGTGGGGGTTTTCTACTGTCTGGGCATTGTAGAACCTCAGGAATCATGACAGGTGCTCAGAAAGTCAGAGCTGTTTCAAAAAGCGGAAATTCACATTTTTGTACCATAGTTTGTAAATGCTATAACTTTTACCCAAACCATTTTTTTTTTTGCCCAAACATTTTTTTTGTTATCAAAGACATGTAGAACAATAAATTTGGCGAAAAATTTATATATGGATGTCGTTTTTTTTGCAAAATTTTACAGCTGAAAGTGAAAAATGTCATTTTTTTGCAAAAAAATCGTTACATTTTGATTAATAACAAAAAAAGTAAAAATGTCAGCAGCAATAAAATACCACCAAATGAAAGCTCCATTAGTGAGAAGAAAAGGAGGTAAAATTCATTTGGGTGGTAAGTTGCATGACCGAGCGATAAACGGTGAAAGGAGTGTAGTGCAGAAGTGTAAAAAGTGCTCTGGTCATGAAGGGGGTTTCACCTAGCGGGGCTGAAGTGGTTAAAGTCACACCTTTATGGTATAATATGAGGCTAGGTAGTGTTACTTTTTTGAAAGAGGCCAAATATTGGGTTGATAAAGGATTATGGTATATTTCACAATATTTTCAAAATGAAACACTAAAGGATAGGGACACATTATTAACCACTTGCTGTCACGGTAACGCCGATAGGCGTCCGGACGGCAGCGCTCTCAGGTCTCAGTGACGCCTATTGGCGTCATCTCGTGAGAACTGAGATTTCCTGTGAACGCGCGCTCACAGGAGCGTCTGATATACCTGCTACCTGGTCCTCTGGTGGTCCCTTTTGCTTGGATCGACCACCAGAGGACACAGGCAGCTCTGTAAGTAGCACCAAGCACCACACACACATTACACCTCCCCCCGTCACTTATTAACCCCTTATCACCCCATATAGACTCCCTGATCACCCCCCTGTCATTGATCATCCCCCTGTAAGGGTCCCTTATCACCGCCAGTTAGTTAGCCACTTGCTAGGTAGTTTAGCGCCCACCGCACCGCAGTCACTGATTAGTCGCTGATTAGCCTCATCGCTGTCGCTAATCAGCACTAGTACTATATAGTATCTGTAAGTGATCAATACTGATCACAATCAGATCTATATCAGTACATTAGGGTCACCTTAGGCTCTACAAAAAACGCAGTGTTCGCCTGATCAGGCCTGATCTTGTGCCCACACTTGCGTTCAGTCCGCCCCACCGCAGTGACAGAAATTGTTTTTTTCTGATCACTGCAAAAACACCGTAAAATCGCTGCGGCACTATAAAGATTACTTTTGAGCTTTTTGGATCTTTATTAGCGATCGCAGCTTTACTTCGCAAGCACTCCTTTTTACTAGGTAGGTTTGCTCTTTTTCCTGGGTAGTCTCAGAGGAATACCCCCTAAATTTAGTTAGCCCAAAATGTCAAAAAAGGGGTATTCTGCTGAAGAGACCTACAGGATTCTGGCCCTGATGGATGAAAGCGATGGGGACGCCTCACCCGCTGAATCCAGTGGTTCAGAATATGAACCTGTAGACAGCAGTGGCACTCTAACCGCTAGTGAAGATGACGAGGTAGAGGTCCCTTCTACGTTCAGGCGTACCCGATCCCATGTCAGTGTTCTGCATACCCCGCGTGATGAGCCTCATTTGCAGCAGAGTGGTGCTAGCACTGATCTTTATGGTGCGGCATTCACCAGCAGCGCACCACATCCTGGACCTTCTACCAGCACTGCCGTATTCCCTGGTGAAGTGGCGAGCACCAGAAGGGCAGTTCCAGCTGGTACGGTGGCACATGCAGTAACTCCCCCGTCGCAGCCACCACGTTCATAGGCCCGTAGAGCCCTTTGTCTCCCAGAGGTGCTGGCAAACCCAAATTGGCAATCCCCTGCTTCCGCCGCACCCGTATTGCCCCCTTTCACCGCCCAGTCTGGAGAGTTCGCGTGGAGACAGCTCATTTAGGATCAGCCCTCGAGTTTTTTGAGCTGTTCTTCACCGCGGATCTCTATGACTTAGTTGTGGCAGAAACCAACCGCTACGCCACACAGTATATAACCGCCAATCCAGAAAGCTTCTATGCCCAGCCTTTCCGGTGGAAACCAGTCACAGTTTCCGAATTTAAAATATTTTTGGGCCTTATTCTCAGCATGGGTCTAACTAAAAAAAATGTAATGCGGTCCTAATGGTCTAAAGACCCAATACATTACATGCCCATGTTCTCTGCTGCTATATCCAGGGCACGTTTTAAGGGCATCATGCGCTTTATGCATTTCGCTGACAATAACACCTGTCATCCAAGAGGCCACCCTGCTTATGACCGGCTCCACAAAATTCAGCCCCTCATAGACCATTTGTCATCCACGTTTGCAGATGTGTATACCCCCAATCAGAACATCTGCATAGACGAGTCCCTTGTACATTTTACCGGGTGCCTTGGCATCAAACAGTACATCCCCAGCAAGCGCGCCCGGTATGGGGTCAAACTGTATAAGCTCTGTGAAAGGGCCACAGGCTATACATATCGTTTTAGGGTCTATGAGGGAAAATACCAAAAACTGGAGCCGGTCGGATGTCCTGACTACCTGGGGAGCAGTGGCAAGATTTTCTGGGACTTGGTATCACCCTTACTCCACAAGGGGTACCATGTGGACAATTTTTACACAAGCGTGGCCCTCTTTCGGCACTTACATCTAGTCGGAATTCAATGCTGTGGCACCGCGCGACCTAGTCGCCGGGGCTTCCCCCATCGGCTCGTTAGTACCCGACTTGCACGGGGGGAGAGGGCTGCCTTGTGTGACCAAGAACTGCTCGTGGTGAAGTGGAGGGACAAGAGGGACGTTTACCTTCTATCTACCATTCACGCAGACACGACAGTACAAATTGAAAGGGCAACTGGAGTCATTGAGAAACCCCTCTCTGTCCACGACTATAACCTTCACATGGGAGGGGTGAACCAGATGTTGGCTCCCTATTCAGTGTCCCGCCGCACCAGACGCTGGTATAAGAAGGTGTCTATATTAAATTCAATTGGCTCTGTACAATAGTTTTGTTCTCTACAGTAAGGCTGGGAGAACAGGATCCTTCCTAAAATTCCAGGAAGAGAACAATTCGGAAATCCTGTATCCAGGAGGGTCCGTGCCCCAAGTCCCTGATGTAGTTAGCCGGCTACATGGCAGACACTTCCTGAGTGTCTATCCTGGTACCCCAACTCATCGTTCCCCAAGAAAAAGATGTTGTGTCTGTAGCAGGGCTGGAATAAGGCGTGACACCACCGTTTTTTGTCCTGACTGTCCTGACCAGCCTGCCCTATGCATAGGGGAGTGTTTCCTCAAGTTCCACACACAGGTACACTATTAGTGTAGGGATCGTGTGACACATGACAGGCACACAGTGGTCTTAGGGCCCTTTCACACAGAGCTGCCACAAACCTCTCCTTTCACCTGGGACAAAGTGCATAATGTACTTCGCCACATCTCTGGGCGATTTGCGCTTTGCACATTGTCCCATGGGGAAGGAGAGGTTTGTCCTCTAAAGGTAAAAAAAAGAAATAAAATCACAGGTAAGCAAAAAAGTTAATGTTCTATTTCAAATGTTGTATAAAGTTTATAAAAGTTGATGTTAATAAATGTATTGCGTTGCTGCCTGTTTTTTTTTTACCTTCTAGGTGGACCAAGCGATCAACCAGCTGCAGCACTGATGTGCATTCTGACAAAAGCATTGCGCTGCTGTCAGATTACACAAAGTTGGTGTATGCGGCGCTGCAAGACGAGATTTCGCCTCTGCAGTAAAAAAGAAACGTTTGCCGAGGCTTATGAGCTGAGGGGCGGTGTTCATATGCTTTGGCAAACATTTTTAATAAAAAAAAAAAAATTCTGGCAATGATTTATTCATCCACATCGATTGATGTGAATGGAGAAATCGGGTTTGCCAGGGCATACGAGCTAAGTGGGTTTGGATGTTGGGCGGAGCTCCTATGTCCTGGCAGACACCTTTCCCCTCTTTCTTTTTTTGCACATTTTTTGGCAGAGATTTTTTCATCCACATCGATTGATGCGAATGAAGAAATCTGTGCCGTTCATTTTTTCTTTCAGCCCAGAGGCTGAATGGAAAAAATAATCTCATTACCCGTATGCTCAATATAAGGAGAATAGCAGAAACTCCTAATGCTGGCCATACATGTAATGATTGTGGAGACCCTCAAATGCCAGGGCAGTACAAACACCCCACAAATGACCCCATTTTGGAAAGAAGACACCCCAAGGTATTCGCTGAGGGGCATATTGAGTCCATGAAAGATTGAACTTTTTGTCACAAGTTAGCGGAAAGGGAGACTTTGTGAGAAAAAAATAAAATAATTTCCGCTAACTTGTGCCAAAAAAAAAAAAATCGATGAACTCGCCATGCCCCTCACGGAATACCTTGAGGTGTCTTCTTTCCAAAATGGGGTCACATGTGGGGTATTTATACTGCCCTGGCATTTTAGGGGCCCTAAAGCGTGAGAAGAAGTCTGGAATCCAAATGTCTAAAAATGCCCTCCTAAAAGGTACTCATTGGAATTTGGGCCCCTTTGTGCACCTAGGCTGCAAAAAAGTGTCACACATATGGTATCGCCATACTCAGGAGAAGTAGGGCAATGTGTTTTGGGGTGTCTTTTCACACATACCCATCCTGTGTCTGAGAAATATCTCTGTAAATGACAACTTTTTACATTTTTTTATACAAAGTTGTCAATTTAAGAGATATTTCTCTCACCCAGCATGGGTATATGTAAAAATACACCCCAAAACACACTACTTCTTCTGAGTACAGCAATACCACATGTGTGACACTTTTTTGCAGCCTAGGTGCACAAAGGGGCCCAAATTCCAATGAGTACCTTTAGGATTTCACAGGGCATTTTTTACGCATTTGGATTCCAAACTACTTCACGCTTTAGGGCCCCTAAAATGCCAGGGCAGTATAAATACCCCACAAGTGACCCCATTTTAGAAAGAAGACACCCCAAGGTATTCCATGGGGGGCATGGCGAGTTCATAGAAGATTTTTTTTTTTTTGCACAAGTTAGCGGAAAATTATAATTTTTTTTTTTTTCTTACAAAATCTCATATTCCACTAACTTGTGACAAAATTTTTTTTTTTATATGAACTCGCCATGCCCCTCACAGAATACCTTGGGGTGTCTTCTTTCTAAAATGGGGTCACTTGGGTATTTATACTGCCCTGGCATTTTAGGGGCCCTAAAATGCCAGGGCAGTATAAATACCCCACAAGTGACCCCATTTTGGAAAGAAGACACCCCAAGGTATTCCGTGAGGGTAATGGCGAGTTCATGGAAAATTTTATTTTTTGTCACAAGTTAGTGGAATATGAGACTTTGTAAGAAAGAAAGATAAAAAAAAAATAAAGGTACTCATTGGAATTTGGGCCCCTTTGTGCACCTAGGCTGCAAACGAACGCAATATATGTTTCATTGTATTATCTACTAATAGTCTCCTTAATCATATGCACAATACCATGTGGAGTAAGGCTACTATCTAAGACAGTCTGCAAACCAGAGATCAGACTATATATTTCTATATGTGTGTACCGGTATATCCATACACATTTATTTGAGCTTGAATAACTGCAGAGCACTTTATCACTTTGCAGTAATACAGAATCTTCAGCGAATTATTGTGGATACAAGGGACCATGTGATTTTTACGCTAATTGCATTTTACTTATATTTTATATAATTTATGTCATACACGTGTCTACTTTATGTTATATAAGTATTTTAATCGTAGTTTAATTAATCTTTTATCACCAAGACAAAATGCAGAGTGCTCACCCATTACTTTTCTAAATAATTACAATTAGAGGGTGGGTGTCCCTCCATCTTGGGTTCAGCAGCAACTAATACATAATTTCGCCCAGAGTGAGCCACCGTTCTCAAAGTGTAATTTTTATTTAAACTATGGTAAATGAAAAAAAGTATTTTTGGAAATATCAGTGATATTTCTTCTTCTGAAAGCAGAACAACAGTCAATGAGGTGAACCGGAGTCCATTTCATTGGCATAAAGTAAGATATAGAATACTTTGAAACATAAATATTTGCTTTATGTAAAGTTTTTTTTAAGTTACATTTTTCATTTTATACACTTTTTACGGGAATCTGTCACAAGTTTTATGCCCCAGTCTGAGTGTGTTACAACCATCCTAAGAGGAGCAGAATGGAGGATGGGAGTAGTAGTGAATCTGTTTGCAACAGTCGGCAGTCGCAATCCTCACACTGTAGCTCTCTAGGACCAGGGAAGTGTTAGGAGGGAGCACCCTTTCTTCCCTCGGGGCACACACTGATGTTGGGGTGCCCTTGATGTTGTAGGTTTGGTACAGGTGGAAAGCAGGAGATGTAGGTGTAGTAGCCGGCAAATGGTGCTAGAGTCAGTAACCAGGCCAGGTGTGGAAAAATAGTACATCCAACGGTATTAAAGCACACTTCCAAATTTGAAAATATTCAGGAGGGAGCAGATAAGCTGATATATTGCTCTAAGATCCAGAGAAGTGGAGAGGAGGATGGGAGTGGTAGTGGCTTTGGCTGCAATAATTATTCACAGTGGCAATCCTCACACTGATACTCCCTAGGGCCAGGGCAGGAGGGAGTACTCTTCCTTTCATCGGAGCACACCATGATATTGGGCTCCTGCAGTTGGGGTGCCCTTGGTGTTATGAGAGTTGTATGGGTACAAGGCAGGAGATGTAGGAGCTGAGGCCGGCGAGTGGTGGTGGAGTCATAAACCAGGCCAGATGTAGAGGATAAACAGGTCTGTCTTTTCGGAAGTGCGATGTTTAATACCTTTGCATTAAATACAAAAGTATTAAGGGAGTGATACCTTTTATAGGATAACCAAAACATATATTGCCAGCATTCAGAGCACAAAGGCTCCTTCTTCAGGCTAGATTGCAAATAGAAGACTGAGAAACAGGCACAACACTTATAGGATGTTACAGCAAAACATGTACATGGGGGGGGGGGTGCATAATGAGGATGAGGCCGAGCAACAAGTGGACGTGGTCAGCAAAGACAATTTAGATTAGGGACTGGGAGTCGAACTGAGGCAGGTCATAAAACCAGGGGTGAGATTCCGTCCATCACTTAATGACTGGAACGCAGTCATTTTAAATTCCCAAGTTTTCTTGTGTATCATTCTTAAAATTTCCTTTGAGAATTAAAACGTTTAAGTCGTCCATGGAGTGTCCTGGTCCAGAAAAATGGATTCCCACAATTGTATTATGGATCTGTGCGGTTTCTGTTATGCAGGTGTCTTCTCCTGTATAGCGGAAACTGGACAGATCCATTATGCTGGCCATAGACTTCTATTATGACAGAATGCATAACGCAATGCCTCTAAAGGCTCTAAAGGCATTCGGTTATACATTCCGTCATGGAATTGCATTATGGTCCGTGCACCACTGCAGCCAAGGACTTACCCTAGCATTGACATGTCTCCCAAGTGGCATATCACTGGGTCAAGTGGCAGTTAAATGGGTATTCCAGTTGTTACCAGTTATCCCTTAACCACAGGATAGTGGATAACTATTAGACCGGTGAGGGTCCTACCACTGGGAGCCCCCCCCCCCCTTCCTCTCCCAGCAAATGAAGATGCCATACCCTTCAGAGCCCCTAAAATGAATGGAGCAGCAGATCGTGCATTCCATTCCTAAAATAGCGGAGTCCGGTACCCCAATACAGATGAATGGAGAAGCAATGTGCATGCTTGACTTGCCACTCTGTTCATTTTAGGGGGCTCCGAGGGGTACAGGGTCCCTGTGCTCATGATTGTGGGGGTCCAACAAGGCAGGCAAAACATGGTGGAAGAAGGAGGAGGAGAACTCATAGAAGATCCCAAACAGAACCTCCTGGTGACACTTCTCTAGGATCTGTGGCTTGAAGACTGGACATCAGTCATCTTAGGACACACAAGCAATCTTCATGGGTGTCAATCTCGGTCCTTCTCTATTCTCTTCTAATCTCGTTGTGAGTGACCCCTGATGATGATGACAAGCAGTACATCATACATTTTTACATAAGGTGATGATTGGGGTTAGTAGAGGTATTCCTGTAATATCCCTGGTGGTCTAGAGTAGTAAAGTGGTTAACACCTAGGAACCCTGGTGGACTAGGAGGATGAAGAAGCTAATGATGTAAGTCATTTTCTTGGTGGACTAGGATAGTTATGGGTTAATACATACGATTCCCAGAGGTCTACGGTGGATTGGAGATGAACATTTAGCATTATGTAATAATAATATTTATTATTACTGTATATATTTTCAGTTGGCGAGTGGCTTAAAGTTGGTCTAGTGCAAAAAAGCCAAATATATTTCTGCTACAGAGCTCCAAATTCCCTGCTTTTCATCACACCACCCCGCAGCAGCCACTAGAGGGAGCGCGCCGCACAGAGATTTATACAACGCTCTCTGCGCTCAGTAATACAGTCATGGTGCACTACAGCTCAGGACACACAAGAGCCGGTCTCCTATACAAAAAAATGCCAGTACTCAAGAGAATGAAGAAAAGTGGCCAGCAAACCAGTTTTTACTCAATGCAAAATGTCACAACACAGTAAGGGTCCATTCACACGTCCGTAATTTGGGTACGCATTCGTGCCGCAATTTGCGGACCCATTCACTTTCAATGGGGCTGGAACGGATGCGAATCCGCATTTCCAGGATCTGCATTTTCAGGATCCGTATGCGTTTTTTCGGTATCCGCAATTCTGTTCCTGAAAAAAATAGAACATGTCCTATTATTGTCCGGAATTGCAGACCAGAAAAGGCATTTTCTATTATAGTGTCTGTGATGTGCAGTCCGCAAATTGCGGATCGCACATTGCAGGTGTCCGTGTTTTGCGGATCTGCAAAACACTTACGGACGTGTGAATGGACCCTTAAGTGTATCCTAAAGACAGGGACGGGTCCATATTGCAAGTATGTAGAGGGCTCGCCCAGTCTCTAGGGTGTTCTGTACTGTGCTGGTTATGTGTAATATTCTGCATTTTGTAAAATAATGGTGTTGCTGGCCACTTGGATCAACGTTTTACCTTTTTATGATTTCTATGCATTAGTTCTGGTATTTTTTACCAGTTTTTTTGCAACAAAAGATTTGTAATTGTTTTCTCTGTGCAGTAGTGTGCTCCGTATATTTATTTTAACCCTTCATGACAGTGGTAAATTTGAGTCAAAATATTTCATTTTGATATATATGCTTTTAAAACAGATAGTGATACCTGTTTGGATCATTTTGTAAATTACTTTTTTGGGGGGCCGTTAGAAGGCTTAGAAGTTTAGAAACAAATCTTACAATTTTTAAGGAAATTTCCAAAACCCTATTTTTAAAGGACCAGTTCAGGTCTGAAGTCACTTTTTGGGGCATACATAATAGAAACCACCCATAAATGGCCCTATTTTAGAAACTACACCCCTCAAGGTATTCAAAACTGATTTTACAAACTGTTTTAACCCTTTAGGTGTTCCACAAGAGTTAAAGGAAAATGGAGATGAAAATTCAGAATTTCACTTTTTTGGAATATTTTCCATTTTAATCCATTTTTCCAGTAACAAACCAAGGGTTACCGGCCAAACAAAACTCAATATTTATTACCCTGATTCTGTAGTTTACAGAAAAAACCCATATGTGGTCGTAAACTGCTGTACGGGCACACGGCAGGGCGCAGAAGGAAAGGAACGCCATATGGTTTTTGCAAGGCAGATTTCACTGGGATAATTTTAAGTTGCCATGTCACATTTGAAGACCCCCTGATGCACCCCTAGAGTACAAACTCCCAAAAAAGACCCCGTTTTGGAAACTACGGGATAAGGTGGCAGTGTTGTTGGTACTATTTTAGGGTACATATGATTTTTGGTTGCTCTATATTACACTTTTTGTGAAGCAAGGTAACAAAAAAATAGCTGTTTTGGCACAGTTTTTATTTTTATTTTTTACAATGTTCATCTGACAGGTTAGATTATGTGGTATTTTTATAGAGCAGGTTGTTACGGACGCGACAATACAAAATACGACTACTTATTTTGGTTGTTTCTTTTAGTTTTACATAATAAAGCATTTTAAAAATGGTTCTCATTTTAAAAATGGTTCTCATTTTTTGCGGGATGAGATAACGGTTTGATTGGTATGATTTTGGCGTGCGTATGACCTTTTGATCTCTTGGTATTACACTTTTTGTGATGTAAGGTGACCAAAAAATGACTTTTTTTACACCGTTTTTATTTTTTATGGTGTTCATCTGAGGGGTTAGGTCATGTGATATTTTAATAGACCTGGTTTAACAGACCCGGTTGTTACAGACACGGTGATACCTAATATGTCAACTTTTTTTATTTTTTTGCTGTTATTGTGTTAAAAACACAATAACAGCATTTTTTAAACAAAAAAACATCATGTTTCAGTGTCTGCATATTCTGAGAGCCATATATATATATTTTTTATTTTTTTTTGGGCCGATTGTCTTAGGTAGGGTCTCATTTTTTGCGGGATGAGATGACGGTTTGATTGGTATGATTTTGGGGTGCGTATGTCCTTTTGATTGCTTGGTATTACACTTTTTGTGATATAAGGTGATAAAAAATGGCTTTTTTACACCGTTTATTCAATTTTTTTAACTGTGTACACCTGAGGGGTTAGTTCATGTGATATTTTTATACATCAGGTTCCAACGGACGCGGCGATACCTAATATGTATACATATGTTTTACACCATTACAGCATTTTTTAAACAAAAAAAATATCATGTTTTAGCATCTCCATATTCTGAGAGCCATATTTTATTTATTTTTTGCCCGATTGTTTTATGTAGGGTCTAATTTTTTGCGGGATGAGATGTTTAATTGGTACTATTTTGGGGTGCATACGCCTTTTTGATCGCTTGGTGTTGCACGTTTTGTGATGTAAGATGACAAAAAATTATTGTTTTAGCACAGTTTTTATTAAAATTTTTCTACGGCGTTCAGGTGAGGAGTGGATCACATGAAACTATTATAGAGCCGGTCGTTACGGACGCAGCAATACACAATATGTCTGTTTTTCTTTTTTTTTCTATTGTTTTCACAATTTTATGTGTCTAAGGCCTCATGCACACGACCGTTGTTGTCTCCCGTGTCCGTTGTTCCATTTTCCGTGATTTTCTGCGGACCCATTGACTTTCAATGGGGCCGTGGAAAAAAACGGAAAATGCACCGTTTGTCATCCGAGTCCGTGTTTCCAGTCCGTGAATAAAATATGACATGTCCTATTTTTTTCATGGACAACGGTTCGCGGACCCATTCAAGTCAATGGGTCCGTGAAAAAACACGGATGCACACAAGATTGTCATCCGCGTCTGTGATCCGTTTTTTTTCCTATCATTTGCAAGGCAAACTTGACTTAGATTTTTTTTTCACTTTCCTTAATGTCTGGTGATCCTCCAAAAATCAAGGAAAACACACGGAAACAAAAACGGATAACGGAACAACGGAACCCCGTTTTGCGGACCGTGAAAAAATACTGTCGTTTGCATGAGGCCTTATTTGGGGATTTTTTTTTTTTACTTGAAACTCTTTTTTTTTTTTTTTTTATGAAAAACACTTTTTATTTTTGTCCCACTCTGGGACTTTAACTTCTGGGGTCTGATCCTCTCTGCAATGCATTACAATACAACCTGTATCGTAACACATTACATGTCAGCTTTTATGCCTAAGGGCTGGATCTCACATTCTTCCGTAGGAGGCAAGCCTCGATGCCTATGGAAGGCATCGGGCTGCCTTCTCTGCCATCGGGTCCCCACCACTGCAGCGCCTGATGCGGAGGGCACCCGTACCCTCCGCAAACCTTCTGCATGCCGCGGTCAGCTTTGACTGTGGCATACAACTGGCTAATACACCGACATCTGTGTCTTCACCGATGCCGGTGTATGCAGCAGGGACCCGGCTGTCAGTGACTGCCAGGTCTGTGCCGCTGATTGGGCGGGAGCAGCTCCTGCACCCGCCCGATCAGCCTGCCGTACATGTATGTCCTGCCGTACATGTATGTCAGTGGTCCTTAAGTCACGTCCAGCTGTGACGTACATGTACGGCAAGGGTCCTTAACTCCTTAGTGACCAGCCTGTTTTGGGCCTTACTGACCAAGGGTTTTTCTTCCTTTTTTCATCGTTGCATTCCAAGAGCTATAACTTTTTTATTTTTCCATCTATATAGCTTTATGAGGGTTTGTTTTTTGCGGGACAAGTTGTAGTTTTTAATGGCACCAATTTGGGGTACACATAACTTTCTGATTCACTTTTATTACTCTTTCTGGGAGGGAGATGGGAAAAACAGCAATAGGCCTCATGCACACGACCGTTGTGTGCATCCGTGGCCGTTGTGCCGTTTTCCGTTTTTTTTCACGGACCCATTGACTTTCAATGGGTCCGTGGAAAAATCGGAAAATGCACCGTTTGGCAGCCGCATCCGTGATCCGTGTTTCCTGGCCGTGAACAAAATATGACCTGTCCTATTTTTTTCACGGCCAACGGTTCACGGACCCATTCAAGTCAATGGGTCCGTGAAAAAACACTGATGCACACAAGATTGGCATCCGTGTCCGTGATCCGTGTCCGTGATCCGTGTCCGTTTTTTCCTATCATTTCAATGGCAAACTTGACTTAGATACTGTATATTGTGTGGCACAGTGTAGAGGTATACTGTATATTGTGTGGCACAGTGTAGAGGTATACTGTATATTGTGTGGCACAGTGTAGTGGTATACTGTATATTGTGTGGCACAGTGTAGTGGTATACTGTATATTGTGTGGCACAGTGTAGAGGTATACTGTATATTGTGTGGCACAGTGTAGAGGTATACTGTATATTGTGGGGCACAGTGTAGCGGTATACTGTATATTGTGTGGCACAGTGTAGAGGTATACTGTATATTGTGTGTCACAGTGTAGAGGTATACTGTATATTGTGTGGCACAGTGTAGAGGTATACTGTATATTGTGTGGCACAGTGTAGAGGTATACTGTATATTGTGTGGCACAGTGTAGAGGTATACTGTATATTGTGTGGCACAGTGTAGAGGTATACTGTATATTGTGTGGCACAGTGTAGCGGTATACTGTATATTGTGTGGCACAGTGTAGAGGTATACTGTATATTGTGTGGCACAGTGTAGAAGTATACTTTATATTGTGGGGCACAGTGTAGCGGTATACTGTATATTGTGGGGCACAGTGTAGAGGTATACTGTATATTGTGGGGCACAGTGTAGCGGTATACTGTATATTGTGGGGCACAGTGTAGAGGTATACTGTATATTGTGTGGCACAGTGTAGAGGTATACTGTATATTGTGTGGCACAGTGTAGTGGTATACTGTATATTGTGTGGCACAGTGTAGAGGTATACTGTACATTGTGTGGCACAGTGTAGAGGTATACTGTATATTGTGGGGCACAGTGTAGAGGTATACTGTATATTGTGGGGCACAGTGTAGAGGTATACTGTATATTGTGTGGCACAGTGTAGAGGTATACTGTATATTGTGGGGCACAGTGTAGAGGTATACTGTATATTGTGGGGCACAGTGTAGAGGTATACTGTATATTGTGTGGCACAGTGTAGTGGTATACTGTATATTGTGGGGCACAGTGTAGAGGTATACTGTATATTGTGTGGCACAGTGTAGAGGTATACTGTATATTGTGTGGCACAGTGTAGCAGTATACTGTATATTGTGGGGCACAGTGTAGCGGTATACTGTATATTGTGGGGCACAGTGTAGCGGTATACTGTATATTGTGGGGCACAGTGTAGAGGTGTATATTGTGGGGCACAGTGTAGAGGTATACTGTATATTGTGTGGCACAGTGTAGCGGTATACTGTATATTGTGGGGCACAGTGAAGCGGTATACTGTATATTGTGTGGCACGGTGTAGAGGTATACTGTATATTGTGTGGCACAGTGTAGAGGTATACTGTATATTGTGTGGCACAGTGTAGAGGTATGCTGTATATTGTGTGGCACAGTGTAGAGGTATGCTGTATATTGTGTGGCACAGTGTAGAGGTATACTGTATATTGTGGGGCACAGTGTAGAGGTATACTGTATATTGTGTGGCACAGTGTAGCAGTATACTGTATATTGTGGGGCACAGTGTAGCAGGTATACTGTATATTGTGGGGCACAGTGTAGGTACTGTATTGTGGGCACAGTGTAGGTATACTGTATATTGTGTGGCACAGTGTAGAGGTATACTGTATATTGTGTGGCACAGTGTAGAGGTATACTGTATATTGTGTGGCACAGTGTAGAGGTATACTGTATATTGTGTGGCACAGTGTAGAGGTATACTGTATATTGTGTGGCACAGTGTAGAGGTATACTGTATATTGTGTGGCACAGTGTAGCAGTATACTGTATATTGTGGGGCACAGTGTAGCGGTATACTGTATATTGTGGGGCACAGTGTAGAGGTGTATATTGTGGGGCACAGTGTAGAGGTATACTGTATATTGTGGGGCACAGTGAAGCGGTATACTGTATATTGTGTGGCACTGTGTAGAGGTATACTGTATATTGTGTGGCACAGTGTAGAGGTATACTGTATATTGTGTGGCACAGTGTAGAGGTATACTGTATATTGTGTGGCACAGTGTAGAGGTATACTGTATATTGTGTGGCACAGTGTAGAGGTATACTGTATATTGTGTGGCACAGTGTAGCGGTATACTGTATATTGTGTGGCACAGTGTAGAGGTATACTGTATATTGTGTGGCACAGTGTAGAGGTATACTGTATATTGTGTGGCACAGTGTAGAGGTATACTGTATATTGTGGGGCACAGTGTAGAGGTATACTGTATATTGTGTGGCACAGTGTAGCGGTATACTGTATATTGTGGGGCACAGTGTAGAGGTATACTGTATATTGTGGGGCACAGTGTAGAGGTATACTGTACATTGTGTGGCACAGTGTAGCGGTATACTGTATATTGTGGGGCACAGTGTAGAGGTATACTGTACATTGTGTGGCACAGTGTAGAGGTATACTGTATATTGTGTGGCACAGTGTAGGGGTATACTGTATATTGTGTGGCACAGTGTAGAGGTATACTGTACATTGTGTGGCACAGTGTAGCGGTATACTGTATATTGTGGGGCACAGTGTAGAGGTATACTGTACATTGTGTGGCACAGTGTAGAGGTATACTGTATATTGTGTGGCACAGTGTAGCGGTATACTGTATATTGTGGGGCACAGTGTAGAGGTATACTGTATATTGTGGGGCACAGTGTAGAGGTATACTGTATATTGTGGGGCACAGTGTAGAGGTATACTGTATATTGTGGGGCACAGTGTAGAGGTATACTGTACATTGTGTGGCACAGTGTAGAGGTATACTGTACATTGTGGGGCACAGTGTAGAGGTGTACTGTATATTGTGGGGCACAGTGTAGAGGTATACTGTATATTGTGTGGCACAGTGTAGCGGTATACTGTATATTGTGGGGCACAGTGTAGAGGTATACTGTATATTGTGTGGCACAGTGTAGCGGTATACTGTATATTGTGGGGCACAGTGTAGCGGTATACTGTATATTGTGGGGCACAGTGTAGCGGTATACTGTATATTGTGGGGCACAGTGTAGAGGTATACTGTATATTGTGGGGCACAGTGTAGCGGTATACTGTATATTGTGGGGCACAGTGTAGAGGTATACTGTACATTGTGTGGCACAGTGTAGAGGTATACTGTATATTGTGTGGCACAGTGTAGCGGTATACTGTATATTGTGGGGCACAGTGTAGCGGTATACTGTATATTGTGGGGCACAGTGTAGCGGTATACTGTATATTGTGTGGCACAGTGTAGAGGTATACTGTATATTGTGTGGCACAGTGTAGCGGTATACTGTATATTGTGGGGCACAGTGTAGAGGTATACTGTATATTGTGGGGCACAATATAGAGGTATACTGTACATTGTGGGGCACGGTATATGCTATGTGTGTATAACATAAACATATTTCATATGAACACTTACAGTTACTTGGCTTTGCCCTTGGGGATCTCGGACGCCACTTCCACACTTCGGCCGGGGGCTCGGCGGAGCTGATGTTGTGTTTTATCCTAATGAGAAAGATTTTATAATAAGGATTTGGAGAAGGGGCAGAGGGATAGCAGAGCAGGGGGAGGCCGGTGCTGCTACTAGGGGGCTCATACCAAGGGGGAGTAATAAAGCCCACCATAATGCCCCCCCCCCCAGTAGTAATAATTCTCCTTATAATGTGACAGTGCAAAAATACCCCCTTGTAATGCCCCCAGTTGAGCTAATGTCCCCATAGTGCCCCCATAATGTGCCAGTATAAAATGCCCCTATATCGTGTCCCCAGTAAATTCCCCCATAGTGCTCCTCTCCCCCCTTCCTGCTAGTGCCCCCCATAATGTACCAGTATAAAATGCCCCATATATAGTGCCCCGGTAGATGCCCCTCAGTGTCCGGCCTCTGATAGGCTGCCGGCCTAGTGTCCCCCATAATGCCCCCCAATAATGTGCCAGTAAGTGTCCCCATAGATGGGGACACTTGCCAGTATCAAGTTCCTCTCCCCCCCCCCACATGTCCCAGTATCATAGTGCCATCTCCCCACATGTGCCAGTATCAAGTGCCTCTCTCCTTCCCACCCCCCATGTGCCAGTATCATAGTGCCAAACCCCCCCATGTGCCAGTATCAAGTGCCTCTCTTTTCCCCCCCATGTCCCATTATCATAGTGCCATCTCCCCCCAAAAAAGTGCCAGTATTAAGTGCCTCTCCCCCCCCATGTGCCAGTATCATAGTGCTAACCCCCCCCCCCACACACATGCCAGTATCAAGTGCCTCTCTCCTCCCCCCCATGTCCCAGTATCATAGTGCCAACTGCCATCTCCCCCCCCCCAAAAAAAGTGCCAATATCAAGTGCCTCTCTCCCTCCCACTGTGCCAGTATCAGGTTCCTCTCCCCCCCCCCATGTGCCAGTATCAAGTGCCAACCCCCCCTCTCCCCTCCAGGTGCCAGTATCAGGTGCCTCTCCCCCCCATGTCCCAGTATCATAGTGCCATCTCCCCCCCCCACAAAAAAAGTGCCAGTATCAAGTGCCTCTCTCCCCTCCCCCCACCCCATATGCCAGTATCAGGTGCCAACCCCTCCCCCCCCATGTGCCAGTATGAGGTGCCTCTTCCCCCCCATGTGCCAGTATCAGGTGCCAACCCCCCTCCCCCCCAGGTGCCAGTATCAAGTGCCAACCCCCCTCCCCCCCATGTGCCAGTATCAGGTGCCACTGCCAGTATCAGGTGCTACTCTCCCCCCCCCCCATATGCCAGTATCAGGTGCCACTCTCCCCCCCCCATGCCAGTATCAGGTGCCACTCCCCTCCCCCCCCCTATGCCAGTATCAGGTGCCAACCCCTCTCCCCCCCATGTGCCAGTATCAGGTGCCTCTTCCCCCCCATGTGCCAGTATCAGGTGCCAACCCCCCGCCCCCCCCAGGTGCCAGTATCAGGTGCCAACCCCCCTCCCCCCCTGTGCCAGTATCAGGTGCCACTGCCAGTATCAGGTGCCTCCCGCTCCCCCATGGCAGTAACAGTCGGGTATTAAAAAAAAATAATAATAAACACTTCTACTTACCTCCATGTCAGCGATGCGATGCAGCCTCTTCCTGTGTCCCGCCCTGTATGTCCTTATATGGAGTCAGTGCTTGTATTTCAGAAAAAGCTTCTGCTGGGATTTGAACCCACGACCTTCTGCTTCAGAGGCAAAGCAGCTAACCACTAGACCAGACCAGCTGCCTTGCTCCTCACTGAAAAAAATATGAGACTTCTACTGTTATAGCTGGTTCACATCTATACACATGACAGCTGCTCATATATAGAGAGATAGCAGAGCTGAATGTGCTGAGACAGCTGTCATATACAGATATAGCAGTATCTCAGATATATCTCTATATGACAGCTGTTCCAGCACACTCAGCTCTGCTATATCTCTATATGATAGCTGCCCCAGCAAACCCAGCTCTGCTACATCTATGCATATGACAGCTGCTCAAACACACCCAGCACTGCTATATCTCTATATGACAGCTGTCCCAGCACACTCAGCTCTGCTATATCTCTATATATGACAGCTGCTCCAGCACACCCAGCTCTGCTACATCTATATATCTCTAAGTATTGCTATACAGTAGATAGATATATATAGATATAGCAGAGCTGAGTGTGCTGGGGCAGCTGTCATGTGTATAGATGTAGCAGAGCTGGCTGTGTTTCGGCAGCTGTCATGTGTATAGATGTAGTAGAGCTGGGTTTGCTGGGGCAGTTGTCATATATAGAGATATAGTAGAGCTGAGTGTGCTGGTGCAGCTGTCATGTGTATAGATGTAGCAGAGCTGGGTGTGTTTCGGCAGCTGTCATGTGTATAGATGTAGTAGAGCTGGGTTTGCTGGGGCAGCTGTCATATATAGAGATATAGCAGAGCTGATTGTGCTGGGACAGCTGTCATATAGAGATATAGCAGTGCTGGGTGTGTTGGGGGCAGCTGTCATGTGTATAGATGTAGCAGAGCTGACTGTGTTTTGGCAGCTGTCATGTGAATAGATGTAGTAGAGCTGGGTTTGCTGGGGCAGCTGTCATATATAGAGATATAGCAGAGCTGAGTGTGTTGGGGGCAGCTGTCATGTGTATAGATGTAGCAGAGCTGGCTGTGTTTCGGCAGCTGTCATGTGTATAGATGTAGTAGAGCTGGGTTTGCTGGGGCAGCTGTCATATATAGAGATATAGCAGAGCTGATTGTGCTGGGACAGCTGTCATATAGAGATATAGCAGTGCTGGGTGTGTTGGGGGCAGCTGTCATGTGTATAGATGTAGCAGAGCTGACTGTGTTTTGGCAGCTGTCATGTGTATAGATGTAGTAGAGCTGGGTTTGCTGGGGCAGCTGTCATATATAGAGATATAGCAGAACTGAGTGTGTTGGGGGCAGCTGTCATGTGTATAGATGTAGCAGAGCTGGCTGTGTTTCGGTAGCTGTCATGTGTATAGATGTAGTAGAGCTGGGTTTGCTGGGGCAGCTATCATATATAGAGATATAGCAGAGCTGAGTGTGCAGGGACAGCTGTCATATAGAGATATAGCAGTGCTAGGTGCGTTTGGGCAGCTGTCATGTGTATAGATGTACAATTAGCCAGCTATAACAGTAGAAGTCTCATATTTTTTCAATGAGTTGTAATGCAGCCTTTATGGCTGTGAGGGTAAATGCTTTGCCACTGATACACTAGATTGGAGGTTGTGGGTTCGAATCCCAGACCAGGAGACTTTAGCAGACAGTAAAATTAGATCACACTAGCGGCTGCTGTGAAGGGGCCCTGAACACGATATTTAACTAACTTGAAAATAAAACTGACACACACGGTGCCGGGGCGCCGGGCCCCGAAGCAGCTGCTTCCCCGGTAGTTACGCTACTGAACATCATATATTTATTCTCCGGATCAGTACGATTACAGTCATACCAAATACATATAGTTTTTTTTACATTTAATACTTTTTTGCAAAAGAGATCCGTCATGACCCACAATGCAAGTCAATGTGGACGGATCGGTATTCTCTGACACAATAGAAAACGGATCCGTCCCCCATTTACATTCAATGGAGTTCATGATCTTGGCAATGTTAAAGATAACATAACGGATGCAGACGGTTGTATTATCAGTAACGGAAGCGTTTTTGCTGAACCCTGCCGGATCCAGCGAAAATGCTAATGTGAAAGCAGCCTTCTAGAGTTAAAGGGGAACCTCACAGTGTCCATCTCAGCGCGTCCTCAGATGTCAGAGTCAAATATCAGAATAATGTCAGCTTCAGGCAGACATGTGATCCAGACACCGGACTCTGACATGTGACTACTATACAGACATGTGATCCAGACACCGGACTCTGACATGTGACTAATATACAGACATGTGATCCAGACACCGGACTCTGACATGTGACTAATATACAGACATGTGATCCAGACACCTGACGTGACTACTATATGCAGACATGTGTATGTTTAGTATTTTTTATTATTTGCTAATTACATATCACTGCCTGAATATCTAATCAGATATGCAGCAGTTGCATGTAGTTATAGGGTGTTGCTGAGATCATGCCGCCTGTGGCCGCGTCCTCACCCAGGTTCCTTCACTAATCTCCTCACGTCCACCCTCCGAGTAGAAAAATGTGCAGCTGGCCCACGAATGTCACTTGTCAACTTCAAGGAGGCTATTTCTGCCCTGTAAATGGTTGTAAACTTTGGTGGTCCTCTGCTATGGAATCTATATCTGATCGGGGCACGGGGGATGGTGTTCCGACCACCCCTATGATCATCTGTATGAAGAGGTCACGCTACACACTGCTATTCCTAGGCCACGGATGTCATGTTTATCGGTTGCCTGGCCTATGTGCAGTTTAATCCCAAGTGAATGGGTCTGAGTTGCAATACCAACCACAGCCACTATACAATGGATGGCGCCATGCTTGGTAAGCTTTGAGGAGCTGATCGGCTGGAGCGATCACATAGTGGATATGGAGCCTGTAATATACATTATGAGTCAAAGGTTATGACAATGTTCAGATTGTGACTGCGAATTACACAGCGTTTATTACATTTCCCCAAGATACTGGATAGGGACTCGAGATCAATTTGTATGTATGATGTCCGTGATATGGTCCCACATCTAATGACCCGGTACTGATTCTTTACAAAACTAACTATACGATCATTGAAGAGCGTGGTTTGTTAATAGGTCTGCGGGGGGGGGGCTCCGCTTCCGACGATGGATTGTGCACGCCTGCGCAGTTCAGATATATATATTTTTTTTTTACTACCCTGTATTACCGATAGAGGTGTAGACCTTGGAGCATGCGCCATGGAGATATTTACAGGCGGTAAAGTTAATATGGTGTATCTGCCTTGTCAAACAGCTGATTATTGGGGGTCCCGGGTGTCGGACCCCCACGATCAGATACTGATGACCTATCCTGAGGATAAAAGTCAGTATAAGGGTCCATTCAGACGTCCGTAAGTGTTTTGTGCGGATCCGACCAGGAGGACCGCAGCACAGCGCGGTATTCGTGTGTAACAGAGCCAATGACACAGCCTGGAGATCAGTGAACGGAGGTGACAGGTAAGAGGCCGTGCAAGGGGGACGCCCCAGACGCCAGCCTTATTGTTGATACCTGGCCTCCAAAGAGACCAATTTCATCTGTTCCAATATTTTGGCAATTAATGGCTCTTTCACACTTGCGTTGTTCTGTTCCGGCATGGAGTTCCGTCGTCGGAGCTCTATGCTGGAAGAATCCTGATCAGTTTTATCCTAATGCATTCTGAATAGAAAGAAATCCGTTCAGGATGCATCAGGATGTCTTCAGTTCCGGAACGGAACGTTTTTTGGCCGGAGAAAATATTGCAGCATGCTGCGCTTTTTGCTCCGGCCAAAAATCCTGAAGACTTGCCGCAAGGCCGGATCCGGAATTAATGCCCATTGAAAGGCATTGATCCGGATCCGGCCTTAAGCTAAACGTCGTTTTCGGCGCATTGCCGGATCCGACGTTTAGCTTTTTCTGAATGGTTACCATGGCTGCCGGGACGCTAAAGTGGTAAAGTGTAGCGGGGAGCGGGGGAGCAGCATACTTACCGTCCGTGCGGATCCCGGGGCGCTTCAGAGTGACGTCAGGGCGCCCCCTGCGCATGGATGATGTAATCGTATGGCACGTCATCCATGCGCATGGGGCGCTCTGACATCACTCTGGAGCGCCCCGGGAGCCGCACGGATGGTAAGTATACCGCTCCCCACTACTACTATGGCAACTAGGACTTTAATAGCGTCCTGGCTGCCATAGTAACACTGAACGCAAATGCTTTCAGTTCACTTGCGTTTTTCCGGATCCGGCGTGTAATTCCGGCAAGTGGAGTACACGCCGGATCCGGACAACGCAAGTGTGAAAGAGGCCTAACTCTTTACAGCGTCACTTACTAACAGCGATATTCACCTTTGGGAGAACAATTCCTAACCACTAAGCTGTGACACTCTTTATATCACATCATATGGTTTCATATTTTTATCATTATTATTGATACACTATTGGATTATTTTAGAGCTTTAAAGGGGTTGTCCGGGTTCAGAGCTGAACCCGGACGTACCCTTATTTTCACCCCGGCAGCCCCCCCCTGAGCCTAGCATTGGAGCATCTCATGCTCCGATGCGCTCCCATGCCCTGCGCTAAGCCGCACAGGGCACGGGCTCTATTATTTTCAATAACACACTGCCGGGCGGTAACTTCCGCCCGGCAGTGTGTTCGGTGACGTCACCGGCTCTGAGGGGCGGGCTTTAGCTCTGCCCTAGCCGTTTTACTGGCTAGGGCACAGCTAGATCCCGCCCATCAGTGCTGGTGACGTCACCGGGGTTCCTGTCAGCCCCATGGAGAGCCCGGTACGTCACCGGAACTCCTAAAAATGCCTGGGCAAAGGAGAGCATCGGAGCATGAACTGCTCTGATGCTCATGTCAGGGGGCTGCCTGGGTGAAAATGGAGGGCTGTCCAGGTTCAGCTCTGAACCCGGACAACCCCTTTAAGGACTATTTATATTGTGTAAATTATGTGAAACACTTTTGCACTAGCCGTCACCAAACTAACTATTTTAGATACATTGTTTAAGCACTAATGCAGATATTTACAATTAGCTAACACGATTGCAACATCAGAATTGTGAGGATCAGAGGTCTGGTGTCTACCTATTACAGTATATTCCAGGACTGTATGGGCAGTTACGGCATTTATTTTAATCCATTTTAATAAAATATATTTTAATTTTAAAATGAATCAGATGGTGAGTGCCTGTTTTTAAATTTCAAATTGTAACAAAGGCTTGAAATATCTCGCTTTGCATGTAATGAGTCTCATCTGTTAGTTTCACCTTTTAAGTTGCATTACTGAAATAAATGAACTTTTGCACGATATTCAAATTTTTCGAGTTTCACCTGTACACACCTCAGCTGCTGCAGAACCTCATAATACACACCTCAGCTGCTGCAGAACCTCATAATACACACCTCAGCTGCTGCAGAACCTCATAATACACACCTCAGCTGCTGCAGAACCTCATAATACACACCTCAGCTGCTGCAAAGCCTCATAATACACACCTCAGCTGCTGCAGAACCTCATAATACACACCTCAGCTGCTGCAGAACCTCATAATACACACCTCAGCTGCTGCAGAACCTCATAATACACACCTCAGCTGCTGCAGAACATCACAATACACACCTCAGCTGCTGCAGAACCTGATAATACACACCTCAGCTGCTGCATAACATCACAATACACACCTCAGCTGCTGCAGAACATCACAATACACACCTCAGCTGCTGCAGAACATCACAATACACACCTCAGCTGCTGCAGAACATCACAATACACACCTCAGCTGCTGCAGAACATCACAATACATATCTCTGCTGCTACAGGACATGGATGCCTCCTGCCTTATCCATAGCCTTCTATAAATTGGGACTGGTGCATCCAAACAAGGGGACTAAAGCATCTGCTGCAAGAAGGAACCCTCATATACCTGCTGCAGTCCTGGTAGTGGACGGTGATTAATGCAGGACGCATCATCCACGTGGGTTACAGATGAAATGCTCGGTTCTCGCCCAGTGAAGGATTCAGTCCTCATTTACATACAGCGCAGGATCAAGCACTTCTGGGGGACATTTTCCTGCCGTGTCTGTTTCCTGGAGTTTTTAAAAACAGATTTATGAATCTCTTACACCACAGAAGATGACTGTGCCCCACGCTTTCCTTATGGCTTGAAACAGTAAACAGATCTTTAACCTGAGGCAGAAACTATAGAGGGTGGATCTACCACAGTGTTTACATGTGACGCAAGTGACACGTGTCCTGTGACTAATGCGCGCTACAAACAGCTCAGTGAAACCATGAATCATGCAGTGTACAACAACATTACACATTGGGGGTTTTCTGTTTTTAGTAAATAAAAAGTTCTATGACTTTCTAAGATACTTTGGGGGGAATTTTTTAAGATTTTCTACAGTCGGTGTTGGCTTTATTTTGCAATAACACTCTTGTCTGGAGGCGTTTGCCCATTTTTGTTACACCGCCCCCTACTGGAGTGACATTGTTCGGCCCCTTTCACACGGGCGAGTTTTCCGTGCGGGTGCGATCCGTGCGGCGAACGTATGGCACCCGCACTAAATCCTGACCCATTCATTTCTATGGGGCTGTGCACATGAGCGATGTTTTTAACGCATCACTTGTGCGTTCAGTTGAAATCGCAGCATGCTCTATATTGTCCGATTTTGACGTGACGCAGGCCCCATAGAAGTGAATGGGGTGTGTGAAAATCGGATGGCATCCGCAAGCAAGTACGGATGCCGTGCGATTTGCACGCATGGTTGCTAGGAGACCATCGGGATGGAGACCCGATCATTATTATTTTCCCTTAAAGGGGTTCTGCACTTTCATTTCACTGATGATCTATCCTCTGGATAGATCATCAGCTTCTGATCGGCGGGGGTCCGACACACGGGACCCCCGCCGATCAGCTGTTTGAGAAGGCAGCTGCGCTCCAGGAGCGCCGCTGCCTTCTCACTGTTTACCGCCGGGCCGCCCGCCCACTGACGTCACGACTTGTATCAACTAGAGTGGGCGCGGCTAAACTCCATTCAAGTGAACAGAGCTTAGCCGCGCCCACTCTAGTTGATACAAGTCGTGACGTCAGAGGGCGGGCGGCCCGGCGGTAAACAGTGAGAAGGCAGCGGCGCTCCTGGAGCGCCGCTGCCTTCTCAAACAGCTGATCGGCGGGGGTCCCGGGTGTCGGACCCCTGCCGATCAGAAGCTGATGATCTATCCAAAGGATAGATCATCAGTGAAATGAAAGTGCAGAACCCCTTTAAATAATAGCATTCTGAATACAGAATGCATAGTAAACCAGCGCTAGAGGGGTTAAAAAAAAAAAAAAAAAATTTAACTCACCTTAGTCCACTTGCTCGCGAAGCTGGCATCTCCTTGTGTCTCCGCTGCTGATGAACAGGACCTGGGGTGAGCTACTCCATTAAATAGAGCTTAAGGACCTTCGATGACGTCACTCCGGTCATCACATGATCTTTTACCATGGTGAATCACCATGGTAAAAGATCATGTGACGTACCATGTGATGACCGGAGTGACGTCATCGAAGGTCCTTAACCTGTATTTAATGGAGCAGCTCACCCCAGGTCCTGTTCATCAGCAGCGGAGACACAAGGAGATGCCAGCTTCGCGAGCAAGTGGACTAAGGTGAGTTAAATTATTTTTTATTTTTTTTTAACCCCTCTAGCGCTGGTTTACTATGCATTCTGTATTCAGAATGCTATTATTTTCCCTTATAACCATGTTATAAGGGAAAATAATACAGTCTTCAGAACATCAATCCCAAGCCCGAACTTCTATGAAGAAGTTCGGGTTTGGGTACCAAACATGCGCGATTTTTCTCACGCGAGTGCAACGCATGACAATGTTTTGCACTTGCGCAGAAAAAATCGCGCATTTTCCCGCAACGCACCCGGCTCTTATCCGGGCAAAAAAAATGACGCCCGTGTGAAAGAGGCCTTCCTCTTTGAAAAGCAGCCTGTGATACCTCTGGAGTGAACCTATTTAAAGGGGTTGTCCACGATTTTGATATTGATGGCCTATCATAGGGATAAATCATGGAGGTCCTACTACCTCCCCCCCCGCCGATCAGCTGAACAGGCAGTGGAGCCCCAGTGAGTGCTGCAGCCTCCTCTCAGCTACTTTCACATCTGCGCTTTTGCTGGAACCGTCAGCAAAAACACTTCTATCATGATAATACAACCGTCTGCATCCGTTCTGAACAGATCCGGTTGTATTATCTCTAAAAACAGCCAAGATGGATCCGTCTCTAAAACCATTGTAAGTCAATGGGGGACGGATCCGTTTTGTATTGTGTCCAAGAAAACGGATCCGGCACCATTGACTGACATTGTGGGTCATGACAGATCTGTCTTGCGCCGCATCCCAGGACAGACAAAAAAAAAAAAAAACGGCTTGCTGCGCTTTTGTTTGCGTTATGGGAACGCAATGAAATGGAACGGAATGCATTCTGGATCATTCTGTTCCCTTCAGTTCAGATTTGTCCCCATTGACAATGAATGGGGACAGAACGGAAGCATTTTCCTCCGCTATTGAGATGACCGATCACAATAGCGGAAAAGGAAAGCGCAGGTGTGAAAGAAGCCTTACCAAGCACAGCGCCGTCCATTCTATAGTGGCTGTGCTTGGTATTGCAGTTCTGCCTGATTAAAGAGGACCTTTCACTAATATACAAACTAAAAACTAACTATACCTGTGGGCAGAGCGGCGCCCAGGGGTCCCCCTGCACTTACTAGTATGTCTGGGCGCCGCTCCGTTCGCCCGGTATATGCTCCGGTGTCTCAGCTCCATCTGTTGTATTGGACTGATTTTTTTGTAGGAGGCGTGTCCCTTGCTGCAGTGCTGGCCAATCGCAGCGCACAGCTCATAGCCAGGCTATTAGTTGTGCGCTGCGATTGGCCAGTGCTGCAGCAAGGGACACGCCTCCTACAAAAAAAATCAGTCCAATACAACAGACGGAGCTGAGACACCGGAGCATATACTGGGCGAACGGAGCGGCGCCCAGGCATACTAGTAAGTGCAGGGGGACCCCTGGGCGCCGCTCTGCCCACAGATAGAGTTAGTTTTTAGTTTGTATATTAGTGAAAGGTCCTCTTTAACTTGAAAGGGACTGAACTGTGCCTAAACTATGTGACCGATGGACGGGATGCCAATGGCCAAGAAGAGGGCACAACGCTCAGGGACTACCGCGGCCTCTTCATCAGAGGGGGGTCAGGGCCCCTACCATCAGACATTGAGGATAGCTCATCAATATGAAAATCTCAGGAAACCCCTTCAAAATAGTTAACTACGTCCCATTTTCCCTCCCATATTAAAAAGTGGTGAGCGCATCCTTGCAGGTAAGAGCTCTTTCACACCTGCGTTCTTGTCTTCCGGCATAGAGTTCCGTCGTCGGGGCTCTATGCCGGAAGAATCCTGATCAGTATTATCCCCATGCATTCTGAATGGAGAGAAATCCGTTCAGGATGCATCAGGATGTCTTCAGTTCCGGACCAGAAAGTTTTTTGGCCGGAGAAAATACCGCAGCATGCTGCGCTTTTTGCTCCGGCCAAAAATCCTGAACACTTGCCGCAAGGCCGGATCCGGAATTAATGCCCATTGAAAGGCATTGATCCGGATCCGGCCTTAAGCTAAACGTCGTTTCGGCGCATTACCGGATCCGACGTTTAGCTTTTTCTGAATGGTTACCATGGCTGCCGGGACGCTAAAGTCCTGGCAGCCATGGTAAAGTGTAGCGGGGAGCAGCATACTTACAATCCGTGCGGCTCCTGGGGCGCTCCAGAGTGACGTCAGGGCGCCCCCCCCCCCCAGAGTGGTCTGTGGATGACACTGTTATGGGGGCATCTGTGGGTGGCACTGTTATGGGGGATCATTGTGGGGGCATCTGTGGATGACATATATATAGCATCTTATCTTATGTGTCATCCACAGAACCCCCCATAACAGTGTCCCTGTGTAGTGAATGGAGGCCGGCTTCTGTTTCTGTAATGGCAGCGGGGCCCGGTGCCTGCTTCATTCATAAAGTGGGCGGAGCAGGCGCGTGACGTAGTGAGCTACGCTATGAGCGCCCGCCCGGCCTCCTGACTGCCAAGAAGTTTTTAAGATGATTGGAATACTTTAACAATACCCACAAGTTAGATATGATTACCGTATACTACAGTGAGCGGGGCCCGATGTAGTAGAATACAGTGACTGCACCGGGCCCCGCTGCCATTCCCCAGCCCCTCCTCTCTCTCAGCCTGTTCACCGGACGGTCGCAGCATTCGCCCCATAAGACACACTGCTATTTTTCCCCCACTTTTGCGAAAAATACGGTACTTCTCTACTGTAAGAATAAAGGCCAATGCAGTGCGTCACGTTACCGCAAAACGAACACGTTAAGTGACCATGAAGAAGCTTTTCATATGCTTCACTATATGGCATGCAACGCACAGTTGAGGAGCGGCAATACTTATACTTTCCATTGTGTTGTGTTCCGCTGTTACAGGTAACGCAACGCCCATGGTTAGCCTCGCCTCTCACCGATAACTGATCAAGTAACTATGTATTTTGCAGGACTAGAGACACTTGTAGAAGTGAAGGGAATAGATAGTCCATAGTTCAAGACTGGAGCTGTAAACCATTTGAAAAACTGCTGTCATTCAGCTGAGGCTATAAAAACCTGTAAACTCGATTGTTAGCTTAAACTTTAAACATGACTGTGGGATTCTACTGGGGAAATCATGTTTTACAATAAATGCCCCTTCCTGTATCCTCCGACTGCCCGATCTACAGCAGAAGATCAGCACACAAAGGAGAAGACAGCAGCTTCCTGGCCTGTAGTTCTGTGGTGATGACATTCGCATATTAAATACAAAGGAGTCGGAAGTACCATTTATCTACCGACTCCACAGCCCTGGTCATGGGCCATGACCCGATGTTGCAGAGAGCATTCCTCATGACTGAGGGCCCTCGTCTGTGTGGTAACGACTGGGTTTTTCGACAGGACAACGCTACAGTACACAATGCCCGCAGGACAAGGGACTTCTTCCAGGAGAATAACATCACTCTTTTGGCCCATCCTGCGTGTTCCCGTGATCTAAATCCAATTGAGAACCTTTGGGGATGGATGGCAAAGGGAAGTTCACAAAAATGGACAACAGTTCCAGACAGTAGATGGCCTTTGTGCGGCCGTCTTCACCACTTGGAGAAATGTTCCCACTCACCTCATGGAAACGCTTGCATCAAGCATGCCGAAACAATAACGGTGGAGCTACTCATTACTGAGTTCATGTTTGGAAGTTGGATTTCTGTTTTGGGTAGGTTTAGTTTTTTTTTGGAGGTCTGGTCCTAAACTTTTGATCAGCTGAAAAACAGCCTGTTTCAGTTTATTCGTTGTTTTCATTAAATTGAATGCTCAAAAAATGTTTTGTCTCCCTCCCATTTCTTCTTGTTGCATGGTGAAGCTCCACTTGGAACCTTGTTCAGATCCAGCCATGCTAAATAGGATTTTTTTGCCATTTTTCAAGTGGTCTCAAACTTTTGATCAGGACTGTATATTTACGTTGGGTGGTCAGAAAGGGGTTAAAGCATTGTACAGGGAGTCCCCTTGTAGCAGTAAATGCTGCTCCTCACAGATCAGCAGGGCGGTGTAATGTGCGTGTCCGTTAGGCCATTGTCAGTGTCAAGGGCAGTGAGCGTTGTACAGTAGAAAATATATAAGAATAAATATCGGGTGCGGAGAAGATGGAAACCTTATCTATTCAGTAAAACATGTGAGATACAACGTGGCCTCCCCAGCTAGCAGCCCGCAAACAAAATCACACAGCGCCCCCCCTGCATCCAATATTACTCGGCCCCCCCTCTGCGCAATATTATACGGGGCCCACCCCCCCGCATACAATATTATACGGGGCCCACCCCCCCCCCGCATACAATATTATACGGGGCCCACCCCCCCCCGCATACAATATTATACGGGGCCCACCCCCCCGCATACAATATTATACGGGGCCCACCCCCCGCATACAATATTATACGGGGCCCACCCCCCCCGCATACAATATTATACGGGGCCCACCCCCCCCGCATACAATATTATACGGGGCCCACCCCCCCCCCCGCATACAATATTATACGGGGCTCACCCCCCCCCCCCCCACATACATTAACCACCTCAGCCCCGCTAGCTTAAACCCCCTTCATGACCAGGCCACTTTTTACACTTTTGCACTACACTACTTTCACCGTTTATTGCTCGGTCATGCAACTTACCACCCAAATGAATTTTACCTCCTTTTCTTCTCACTAATAGAGCTTTCATTTGGTGGTATTTCATTGCTGCTGACATTTTTACTTTTTTTTTATATTAATCGAAATTGACCAAAATTTTTGCAAAAAAATGACATTTTTCACTTTCAGTTGTAAAATGTTTCAAATAAAACTACATTTCTATATAAATTTTTCTCTAAATTTATTGTTCTACATGTCTTTGATAAAAAAAATGCAATAAGTGTATATTTATTGGTTTGCGCAAAAGTTATAGCAATTTCACACGATAGACCCCCTCCATCATACAATCTCACACCGTAGTCCCCCTCCATCATACAATCTCACACCGTAGTCCCCCTCCATCATACAATCTCACACGATAGTCCCCCTCCATCATACAATCTCACACGATAGTCCCCCTCCATCATACAATCTCACACCGTAGTCCCCCTCCATCATACAATCTCACACGTTAGTCCCCCTCCATCATACAATCTCACACGATAGTCCCCCTCCATCATACAATCTCACACCGTAGTCCCCCTCCATCATACAATCTCACACGATAGTCCCCCTCCATCATACAATCTCACACCGTAGTCCCCCTCCATCATACAATCTCACACCGTAGCCCCCCCCATCATACAATCTCACACCGTAGCCCCCCCCATCATACAATCTCACACCATAGTCCCCCCCATCATACAATCTCACACCATAGTCCCCCCCATCATACAATCTCACACCGTAGCCCCCCCCATCATACAATCTCACACTGTAGCCCCCCCACCTCACCGAATTGTCAGCCCCCTCCACAGGCTCCACATGTACCTCTCAGGCAGACACTCTGCCTGTCAGTGCTAGACGCTGGTGCACAGAGCAGCCATGCCTGACCTTCCTACTGTAATAATGGTAGCGCTGTAATAGAAGCGCGTGCTGGCTGCCGGCCCACGTGACCTAGAAAATGTAGAAATGTCACGTGATAGTGTGACGTCAGAAGGTCCGTTTGGTGTCTCATTTGAACTCATTACTTTACTCAGCAGCCGGAGATGCAGAAGATGAGCCTTTCTCCGGCCGAGGACTGCTCTGAGGTAATCTATGTACAAAGTGGCGGCTCACGCCGGGGTCTGCTGGGGCTTGTGGTTCTCCTCTCTATCACTGTAGTTGTGCTCTGCAGGTTGTTCTGGGACTTGTGGTTCTCCTCTGTGTTACTGTAGGTCTGTACTGTAATGTACCATCCGCAGAGCAGTGTCAGGTCTGATAATAGACAGCGGGTTATTCTGGGACTTGTGGTTCTCCACATAGTTGTTTGCCGCTCCATTCAGACGGGGAGCACTGGCCCCTGTTCTTGTGATCACCAGGGGCCCCAGAGGTCCGACCTCCGCCGATCGCTAGGTTTTGGCACCAGTGTCAGGTGAGTGCTGGTCCGGCTCCTAGAACGGGCCCCCTGAAGTAAAGGAGAGGGCCCCCCGCATGATTGGTGTTCTCTCCATTCACTGCTATTAGATTTCTGAAAAGAGACGAGCGCGCGCGTATTTCCCATAGCGCTGAAGGGAGACTAGGATTGTACCGGGTATCAGCGTGGGATACAGGAGGCGGGGTTCTGTGATTCTGCTCTAGCTGCTCTCACACCCGGAAATCCACCAATCAGCAGCCTCAGACAGTAACGCATCTCTTCAAATCCTCCAATCACTATCCTGAAACTTATTACTATTTGCATGTCCTGACACACCTATGTAAAATAGGAGGAGACGCCCAGGACCCGCCTACATTTGCATAATGCATGCAAAGTGTCCTGTGTGTGGAAAACTGCCGTATCAACTAGTAGTTCTAGGTGAGAGAGGGGGAGGGGCGATGTGCGCTTATGTGGATAGGGGGGCCGTGTGCGCTTATGTGGATAGGGGGGCTGCGTGCGCTTATGTGGATAGGGGGGCCGCGTGCGCCTATGTGGATAGGGGGGCCGCGTGCGCCTATGTGGATAGGGGGGCCGCGTGCGCCTATGTGGATAGGGGGGCCGCGTGCGCCTATGTGGATAGGGGGGCCGTGTGCGCTTATGTGGATAGGGGGGCCGCGTGCGCTTATGTGGATAGGGGGGCCGCGTGCGCTTATGTGGATAGGGGGGCCGCGTGCGCTTATGTGGATAGGGGGGCCGCGTGCGCTTATGTGGATAGGGGGGCCGCGTGCGCTTATGTGGATAGGGGGGCCGCGTGCGCTTATGTGGATAGGGGGGCCGCGTGCGCTTATGTGGATAGGGGGGGCCGCGTGCGCTTATGTGGATAGGGGGGGCCGCGTGCGCTTATGTGGATAGGGGGGGCCGCGTGCGCTTATGTGGATAGGGGGGGCCGCGTGCGCTTATGTGGACCGGGGGGGCCGCGTGCGCTTATGTGGACCGGGGGGGCCGCGTGCGCTTATGTGGACCGGGGGGGCCGCGTGCGCTTATGTGGACCGGGGGGGCCGCGTGCGCTTATGTGGACAGGGGGGCCGCGTGCGCTTATGTGGACCGGGGGGGCCGCGTGCGCTTATGTGGACAGGGGGGCCGCGTGCGCTTATGTGGACAGGGGGGCCGCGTGCGCTTATGTGGACAGGGGGGCCGCGTGCGCTTATGTGGACAGGGGGGCCGCGTGCGCTTATGTGGACAGGGGGGCCGCGTGCGCTTATGTGGACAGGGGGGGCCGCGTGCGCTTATGTGGACCGGGGGGGCCGCGTGCGCTTATGTGGACCGGGGGGGCCGCGTGCGCTTATGTGGACCGGGGGGGCCGCGTGCGCTTATGTGGACCGGGGGGGCCGCGTGCGCTTATGTGGACCGGGGGGGCCGCGTGCGCTTATGTGGACAGGGGGGCCGCGTGCGCTTATGTGGACCGGGGGGGCCGCGTGCGCTTATGTGGACAGGGGGGCCGCGTGCGCTTATGTGGACAGGGGGGCCGCGTGCGCTTATGTGGACAGGGGGGCCGCGTGCGCTTATGTGGACAGGGGGGAAGGGCAAGCTCAGGCCATGTGCCCAATTTGGAGACCCAGAAGTTGAAGGGGGCAGACCCGTCATTCAGTAGGTGTAGGCGTGTGCACACATACTGCTCCACCATGTTGGTGAAATGCTGCCTCCTGCTTAGACGTTCCATATCAGCTGGTGGTGCTGGTTGTTGTGGCGTGCTGATAAAGCTTTTCCACATTTCGGCCATGCTAACCCTGCCTTCTGAGATGATATGTCGCCATCAGACCACCACATCTCAGCTGTCAAGCATATGTATAAAAGCAATCCCAGGGAAGTCAAATTTTTTTTTTTACAAAAAAACAAACATTAAAAACTTACATGTGAGTTATCATGTGTCCAGCGTACATCTGTTCACAATGGCCCAGTTTGCTGTTACAAAGTCAGCTTGAAGGGAAGTGTAGCCTTCCAGCGCTGCAGCCTAGAAGAAGGAGACGCCCACAGGACAAGGGCAGACTCCGCCTACTATAACTTACAGAGCAAAGGTACCGGACGGAGGGCAATAACGGGAGAACGGAGCGGCGCCCGGGGATAATAGTAAGTGCAGTGAGATCCCCGGACGCCGCTCTCCATGGCAGCATACTTCGTTTACAATGTTTTTCAAAGTGAAAGGTCCTCTTTAAATGATAGGGGGTGCTAAAAAAAAATAAAAAATTATAAAAAAAAATGGCCCAATGGCCCCCCCCCCCCCCCCCGAGGAGAACGGCTGAGCCCTTATGTACAGGCGCTGCTATCCCATGATGCCATATACCTGCTTTATACATGTGATTTGTATCTTTCATATAGTTTGTATCATATATTTCAGGTCGTGGCAGAAAACAGATTTCCATTGAAAGGAGGTGAAAAATGTGAGACCCCCGGAAAGTCCTTCTTACAGCGTTATGGTAAATGTCACCTCCTCATAGTGTGCTGTCATCTTACCTTGCATTACAGAGGTTGTCCCACAAAACCCATTTATTTGCTATCCACAGTATAGGCGCAGGGCTGGGCAACCTGCGGCGCTCCAAACTACAATTCCCAGCATGCTCCATTTATTACTATGAGAGTTCTGAGAAGAGCAGAGCAAGTATGCATGCTAGGAGTTGTAGTTTCACAACAGCTGGAGTGCCGCAGGTTGCCCACCCCTGGAGCATCTGATCAGCGGGGGTCTGACTGCTGGGATGTAGAGGAGTATGGCGTGCACGGGTATAGACCCCGATCTGCTGTAAAAGCCCCTTTATTTCTGTACGGCCAGGAAAGTCCCAGGTGGTCACCAGGGGAACTGAAGGTGTTTCAGTTCTAGATATTAATTTCTTAATAAACCTTTTGTACAGTTGTGGCCAAAAGTTTTGAGAAGGACACAAATATTAGTTTTCACAAAGTTTGCTGCCAAACTGCTTTTAGATCTTTGTTTCAGTTGTTTCTGTGATGTAGTGAAATATAATTACACGCACTTCATACGTTTCAGAGGCTTTTATCAACAATTACATGACATTTATGCAAAGAGTCAGTATTTGCAGTGTTGGCCCTTCTTTTTCAGGACCTCTGCAATTCGACTGGTCATGCTCTCAATCAACTTCTGGGCCAATTCCTGACTGATAGCAACCCATTCTTTCATCATCACTTCTTGGAGTTTGTCAGAATTAGTGGGTTTTTGTTTGTCCACCCACCTCTTGAGGATTGACTACAAGTTCTCAATGGGATTAAGATCTGGGGAGTTTCCAGGCCATGGACCCAAAATGTCAATGTTTTGGTCCCCGAGCCACTTAGTTATCACTTTTGCCTTATGGCACGGTGCTCCATCGTGCTGGAAAATGCATTGTTCTTCACCAAACTGTTGTTGGATTGTTGGAAGAAGTTGCTGTTGGAGGGTGTTTTGGTACCATTCTTTATTCATGGCTGTGTTTTGGGGCAAAATTGTGAGTGAGCCCACTCCCTTGGATGAGAAGCAACCCCACACATGAATGGTCTCAGGATGCTTTACTGTTGGCATGACACAGGACTGATGGTAGCGCTCACCTTTTCTTCTCCGGACAAGCCTTTTTCCTGATGCCCCAAACAATCGGAAAGAGGCTTCATCGGAGAATATGACTTTGCCCCAGTCCTCAGCCGTCCATTCACCATATTTTCTGCAGAAGATCAATCTGTCTCTGATGTTTTTTTTTGGGAGAGAAGTGGCTTCTTTGCTGCCCTTCTTGACACCAGGCCATCTTCCAAAAGTCTTCGCCTCACTGTGCGTGCAGATGCGCTCACACCTGCCTGCTGACATTCCTGAGCAAGCTCTGCACTGGTGGCACTCCGATCCTGCAGCTGAATCCTCTTTAGGAGACGATCCTGGCGCTTGCTGGACTTTCTTGGACGCTCTGAAGCCTTCTTAACAAGAATTGAACCTCTTTCCTTGAAGTTCTTGATGATCCTATAAATTGTTGAGGTGCAATCTTAGTAGCCACAATATCCTTGCCTGTGAAGCCATTTTTATGCAACGCAATGATGGCTGCACGCGTTTCTTTGCAGGTCACCATAGTTAACAATGGAAGAACAATGATTTCAAGCATCACCCTCCTTTTAACAGGTCAAGTCTGTCATTTTAACCCAATCAGCCTGACATAATGATCTCAAGCCTTGTTCTCGTCAACATTGCTGAACCCGGACATACCCTTATTTTCACCCAGACAGTCCCCCTGAGGCTAGCATCGGAGCATCTCATGCTCCGATGCGCTCCCGTGCCCTGCGCTAAATCACGCAGGGCACAGGCTTTTTTGTTTTCAATAACACACTGCCAGGCGGTAAAATCCGCCCGGCAGTGTGTTCGGTGACGTCACCGGCTCTAAGGGGCGGGCTTTAGCTCTGCCCTAGCCGTTTTACTGGCTAGGGCAGAGCTAAATCCCGACGTCACCGGGGTTCCTGTCAGCCCCATGGAGAGCCCGGTACGTCACCGGATCTCCTAAAAATGCCTTTGCCCTGCGCAATTTAGCGCAGGGCAAAGGAGAGCATCGGAGCATGAACTGCTCCGATGCTCATGTCAGGGGGGCTGCCGGGGTGAATATGGAGGGATGTCCGGGTTCAGCTCTGAACCCGGACAACCCCTTTAAAGAGGACCTTTCACTACTCTACAAACGAAAAACTAACTATACCTGTGGGCAGAGCGGCGCCCAGGGGTCCCCCTGCACTTACTACTAAGTCTGGGCGCCGATCCGTTCGCCCGGTATAGCCTCCGGTGTCTGCGCTCCCTCTGACTGATTTCTTGTAGGAGGCGTGTCCCTTGCTGCACTGCTGGCCAATCGCAGCGCACAGCTCATAGCCTGGCTATGAGCTGTGCGCTGCGATTGGCCAGCAGTGCAGCAAGGGACACGCCTCCTACAAGAAATCAGTCAGAGGGAGCGCAGACACGGGAGGCTATACCGGGCGAACGGAGCGGCGCCCAGACTTAGTAGTAAGTGCAGGGGGACCCCTGGGCGCCGCTCTGCCCACAGGTATAGTTAGTTTTTCGTTTGTAGAGTAGTGAAAGGTCCTCTTTAACAAGACGATTACTGAAATGATCTCAGCAGGTCCTTTAATGACAGCAATGAAATGCAGTGGAAAGTTTTTTGGGGGATTAAGTTAATTTTCATGGCAAAGAAGGACTATGCAATTCATCTGATCTCTTCATAATATTCTGGAGTATATGCAAATTGCTATTATAAAAACTTAAGCAGCAACTTTTCCAATTTTCAATATTTATGTAATTCTCAACTTTTGGCCACAACTGTACACCTGCACATCTGTGCACGCACCGCTGCAGCCAGTCACTGTTCGCAGAATTAGCAGTTTGAGTACTGACTTACAAATGCTGCGCGAGAGATGAGTTTGATGCAGCACGCCGTCCGCACCCCTCCCCCGCTGCAGTACAACTGTTGTACTTAGGATAGGAAACGATCAGTCATGGTCTGGAGATGGGGTGGCTGCTGCTGCTGCTGCTCGATGTGGGCTTTAGCGGGTCAGTACTGACAGACCGCTGAAATCGGACAGATTGACACTACACTATATTGACTTGGTGAAAGCAGGATACGGCTGCTCAATAGGAACGTAGCGAATATCTCATAGACTGCAATGGTTAATTCATTGCAGTCTATGGGAGAGGTGATCAGGGGATCACATGTTCAAGTCCCCTAGCAGGACGTAAAGGCTATGGACACCTTTGTAAAAAAAAAAAAAAAAATAATGACATTTTTACAGTAATTCATTTTGTGGAGAAAATAATTTCTCCAATTGTTTTTTTTCTTTTCGTTTTGTTCTACAGCCTTAGGTGCTTCCTATGCACAGCAGGCTGCCCTCACAATCCATCATCTGACGGATTCTCTGTAACTCCTCCTCTGCTTGAAACGGCAGACATAACTCCTTCCATGCTGTGGTCCTTATTGACCGCTGTATAGAAGGGGCTAACCATCAGGCCACTGCTCTGCTAATTGAAGGGTTAACCGCCTCCCACCCTGTTTAGGATGGCCCCCCCTTGTCCTCCACCCTCTCAACGCTGCTGAACAGAAAACAGCCTGCAAAAAAAAAACTTCTTCCTATATCCACACATATAATTGGTTAAAAAATTTAAAACACTAAAAATGTTTGGTATCGCCGCGTCCGTAACAACCTGATCTATGAAAGGATCACATAACTTTTGCCGCATGGTGAACACCATAATTTTTTTTTTAACTGTGCCAAAAAGCGAATATGCTAACAATCAAACCGTCATCTCATCCTGAAAAAAAAATTAGACCCTTCCTAAGACAATCGTCCAAAAAATAAAAAAGTATATGGTAGCTTTCAGAAAGTGGAGACACAAAAACATGATTTTTTTTCAAAAATGCTTTTATTGTGTAAAATAAAATGAAAAAATGCAAATATTAGGTATCGCCATGTCCGTAACAACCTGCTCTATAAAAATATCATGTGATCCAACCTGTCTAGTGAATGCTGTAATGTTCACAATTAACATTGACAACCCCTTTAATAAGCTAAAAACAATCCAGATTTTGGGCGGGTGGGGGGTCCAGAAGTGACCTTCTGTTTCATTTCAGTGCACATTTTATTTTCCAGGAAGAAGTGTGACCGTCCCCCTTTGGCTCATCCTGTTTCCACTGGTTATTATCGCATTAACCATTGTTCTATCTCGCGTCCTTCGCGGCACAGGTCAGTGTCCAGTGTTTCATGTCCTCATTTAGGCAGCGTTCACATCTCTGTGTTGGAGATCCGGTGCAAATGCCGGCTGTTGGCCGGACAAAGAACCACTGCATGCAATGGTTTTGCTCAGGCCAAAACCCAGCATTTATGCCAGAAATCTGACGGATCACCGCCGGATCTCATTGCAGTTAGTAGAGGATCCGGCGGTGAAGTAGAGGATCTGGCAGGCTGCTCTGCACTGGAACTGCCTGCCAGATCTCTGAACGGAGATGTGAAGGAGGCCTAAGGGTGAAGTCATCCCAAAATGTTGAGTTAGGTGTTCTGTAGATGGTATTTTTTTCCCTTATAACATGGTTATAAGTGAAAATAATAGCATTCTTAATACAGAATGCTTAGTACAATAAGGCTGGAGGGGTTAAAAAAAAAAAAAACTCGCCTTAATCCACTTGATCACGCAGCCGGCATCTCTTCTGTCGTCTTCTTTGCTGTATGCAGGAAAAGGACCTGTGGTGACGTCACTGTGCTCATCTCATGGTTCATCACCATGGTGAGGGACCATGTGATTGGATCATGTGATGTGACGTCACCACAGGTCCTTAGCCGGCAGCTCAACATTACAGAAGAAGACAGAGATCCGCAACTACGCAATCAGGTGGACTCGGTGAGTTAATTTTTTATTATTTTTAACCCCTCCAGCGCTATTGTACTATGCATTCTGTATAACCATGTTATAAGGGAAAATAATACAGATTGGGTCCCCAGCCCGATCGTCTCCTAGCAACCATGTGTGAATATCGCACTGCATCCGCACTTGCTTGCGATTTTCACGCGGCCCAATTCACTTCTATGGGGCCTGCGTTGCGTGAAAAATGCAGAATATAGAGCTTGCTGCGATTTTCACGCAACGCACAAGTGATGCGTGAAAATAACTGCTCATGTGCACAGCCCCATAGAAATGAATGGGTCCGGATTCAGTGCGGATGCAATGCGTTCAACTCGTGCATTGCACCCGCGCGGAATACTCGCCCTTGTGAAAGGGGCCTTAGAGCTCATGCACACACATTATTTTTTGTCTGTCCGTTCCATTTTTTGGGTGGACCTTATGTGGAACCATTCACTTCAATGGGGCCACAAAAAAACTGAAATGACTATGTCCGTTCCGCAAAAAAAAAAAAAAGACATGTCCTGTTCTTGTCTCGTTTGGGGACAAGAACAGACATTGTTACAATGGATCCGCAAAAAAAAAATACGGATTAAACACAGGTGTCACGCAGATGTGATCAATTTTTTTGCGGACCCCAAAATTCATATGGCATGTGCATGAGCCCTAAGATGTGCAAGAGACAGCATCGCTAACACGATATATATGGTATATTATACAAGAAAAATAAGCCGCAGCGCATCCAACTTCAGTGAAGAAAGCAGTGTCCTTTATTCACCAGCTGAAATTGGATATAGTGCGGCTTCTTTAACGCCTCATTCACACATCAGTGTTCCACGTGTGCAGGATGCCATCCATGTTTCACGGATCATTAGGAGGAGATGCTTCGAAAATTATTTTTCAGCTGCGCAGTGTCGGTGAAACCCGGATGACACACGGACAGCAAAAAACGGACACACGGACATCTTCAGAGGCTGCAGTATATCGATCGGCACTGCGGGAAATAGAGTGGCAGTGCACGTGTCCCAGGGCAGCCGTCCCATGTAGTTAAGAGGAAAAAAGGACCGGCACTCGCTGTTGGTATATAATCTCGTTGTGATTTATTGTCACGTTCCAGTGACGCGTTTCGGCATACAATCTGCCTTTATCAAACTGAACAAACCGTGAACCAGCACCTGTTTAAATAACCCGCCAAACCTCAGACACTGCGTGAGGTAGTAATGGCAACACAACAAAGAAAAAAACTGAAAAAAGCAAAAGGGGAAGGGTGGGGGAAGGGGAAGTCACTGAACACCAAGAGTCTACAAAATAATAGAAGATGTGGTCATTAGAAGTCATGGTAATCCATCTTGTCGCTGTGTAATCCTAACTTCATTTCACGTCCGCTGTAAGAAATTATATACGTGATTATCATAATCAAAGAAAGTCATAAAAAGCTATTTAATGCATAGTCCCGATTCAGTCCTCTGGGTTCCAGTGTCTGGAGACGATGAATCCGGTAAGCCTCTCTCATGTGCCGGAGTTTGTACCTGTCGCCACCACGCTGTGGTTGGGAGACACTATCAATGATCTGGAAGTGTAATTGCGCAATTGTGTGAAAGTGAGGTGGAACGGGTAAGATCAGGTTTCCTTTTCGTATGGTGGATTTGTGTTTTGAGAATCTGTCCTTCATTCCCATGGATGTCTCCCCTACATATACCAAGCCGCACGGGCACTTCAGGATGTACGCGATGAACTGGCTGTTACACGTAAATGTCCCTCATGTGGGTGAGTGAGGTGTGCGCCTCTTATAATGCTGGAGCAATGTATGCAACTCGGGCAAGGAAACGTTCCAAGTCTTGGAGTGCAGAGCGTGCGCTGTCTGGAGAACCCTCTTACTCCCAATGTCGGCTCTGATTATTTGCTCCCTGATGTTTGCTCTTTTAGAACAGACCATCGGTGGTCTCTGGAACTCTTCTACCTGTAGATAGGACTGGGCTATCACATTCCAGTGTTTATAAATGACCGACCTGATCTTGTTCATCCACGGGTGATATTTCACAATAAGGGGAATGCGCAGGTTCTTGGGAATTTTCTGTTTGTATCATATCTACTTCCTTCCGTTGTTCTACCAGTAAAGATTCGTGATAACCTCTGGCCAAGAATTTATTAGTCAGACTTATTTAATTTAATCTGACCTCACGGTTTTCTCTATCATAACTATTTCTGCTTGATAAAGGCAGATTGCATGCTGAAACGCGTCACTGGAACGTGCCTATAAATCGCAACAAGATTATATACCAACAGCGAGTGCCGGTCCTTTTTTTTTTTTTTTCTCTATCTTCAAAGGCATCACTGACACTGACCACCTTTTCATGGATTTGGACACTGACGTGTGAATGAGGCTGAACTGGCAGATGGTTGATCCCATCTAAAATATATAGAAATAGACAGAAATAACTTTTTTTCCCTTCACCCACGAGAGAGAGGATCCACCCCCAGGGACAGGAAACCTGCAGAATAAAAGACTCTCCTCCCAGTTCAGTGGGGTTTCCTGTCTCTGGTTCAACCTCAGCTCTCCTGCCCAGATAAATCACTCGTGCTGTCGTGGGTGAAGGGGAAACAATGATGATTACTCACCGGTAATTGGATTTTCCAGAGCCCACGACAACACCCTTATTTTCCCTCCCTTCTTTGTTATTCTGGTTCTCTTAGGGCTGTTTCACACGAGCGAGTCCATTGCGGGAATCGCTTTCCGCGTGAGTGTGAGCCTCCGCTCTGGACTTGCAGGAGCGCACGGCATTATCATGATTTATAATGCTATGTGTCTCTGCATGGCCTTTATGTCACTACGATTCTGTGGGGAAAAAGCCCATGCAGAGACACATAGCATTATAAATCATGATAATGCCGCGCGCTCCTGCAAGTCCAGAGCGGAGGATCACACTCACACGGAGAGCGATTCCTGCAATGGACTCGCTCGCGTGAAACAGCCCGTATTCTCACAATTCTGCAGTATAAAAGAGAGAGAGAGCAGCGTCACATCCAGAGAGTGCGAGAAGTGGCGTCCTTTATTCACCCAAGCAGTGACATTTCAGTCCTCTCACTGGTACTAAGCCGATTATCTCCCAGTAAGGACTAAAACATCACTAAAGGACTGTGTGTGTATATATATCTATATCTATATCTCAAATAAAGTAGCAGCACACCACTAAATTCACCAAGACTGAGTATACAAGTGAATATGTGAACAGGGTCAAATACATGACGCCAATATTATTATTTACTGCAAATGCAGTAAAGAAGCTTTTAGCGCATATTATATATATATATATATATATATATATATATATATATATATATATATATATATATATATATACACACACACTAGCTGAAGGACCCGGCTTCACACGAGTATATTTCATCTATTTCATTTTATGTTTGTGTGTGTTGTTATAGGGCTTCTGTCATCCCCCTCCCGCCCCCCACCCCCCCAAAGTAATATTTTTTTTTTAGGCTAATTAAAATCTTTATACTGCGATTTTTCAATATATAGTGCTCTTACCCTTTTCTGTTGGCTAGTTTCTTTAAAAACTACACTTTTATAATATGTAAATTACCTCTCTACCAGCAGGTAGGGCGTCTACTTGCTGGTAGCCGCTGCATCCTCCTTAAAAAAAAAAAAATAAAATAAGCCCCTCCTCCTGCTGATTGACAGGGCCAGCGAGCGCTCTCCTCCTCCGGCTGGCCCAGTTTGCAATTCAAATCCCGCGCCTGCACCTCATTCGGTGCAGGCGCTCTGTGAGAGAAGGACGCTCGCTTCCTCAGTGCGCCTGCGCCGATGACGTCTTCTCTTTCGGGTTTAGAGGTGACGTCATCGGCGCAGGCGCACTGAGGGAGTGCTGAGGAAGCGAGCGTCCTTCTCTCAGAGCGCCTTTAGCAGACATACATACAAACATGCCCTCAGCTTTATAATATATATAATTTCCCTACCTGACTATTCTGGTTGGGGCAAATGGGATTATATATTGGAGATGATATATACACTGTCTATATAGAGAAGTGCATCACTGTTTCTTCTTCACTCCGTCACTCGATCGCACTGTGAGGTGAAGGCGGGGGAGCGCTGGATTATGTAACCATATGACCACTGGACAATCATGATGGTCCATAACTACTATTCTGCCCAGAAATCGATGCTATAGGCTCCGTTATGGCTGGGCAGAAGAATGAAGCCGGGTACATGGTGGGGATGCGCTGCAGAGAGCAGTGAAGCAGCGCTCCCTGACTTTCAGGCTGCCAACATTTATACACGTGCCATGCCATGTATATAGCCATATGGTGGTCGGGAAGGGGTTAAGTGAACGGCCTTTAATCCAGCACTTGTTTCCATCTTAGAATGGCAGTATGACTAATGGGCATCCCATAATTCAGAATATTGAATTTTGTCTTTCACAAGATGGAAGAACGGAGCCTAGAAAACTGCTTAGGGAATTCTTAGGGTTTCTTCCAGGATGTTCTCTACCTTCACAGTAATTCTGCACTAATCTCATACATGTCACACGTGATATCCCGTTACAGGTGAATGTCCTGCCCCTGTGACCACCCCCTCTGACCCCTGTGACGACGGCTGGATCTGGTACATGAAAAAATGTTATTATTTCTCTGCCAATATTACCGAGTGGGAGAAGAGCCAGGAGTTCTGTGTCTCCAGGAATGCTACTCTTGCCATTATAGACTTAAGACATGAGCTGGTAGGTACCTATAGGATGTAGGGCTGGTTCCTAGACTCTAAGGTTACTTTCACACTCGCGTTTTGGGTGGATCAGTCATGGATCTGCAAAAACATTACAATAATGGAACCGCATGCATCCGTCCTGAACGGACCAGGTTATATTATGTCTTCTATAGCCATGACGGATTCATCTTCAACACCATTAAAAGTCAGTGGAGGACGGATCCGTTTTCTATTGTGTCGGAGAAAACAGATCCGTCCCCATTGACTTACATTGTTTGGCTCCACTTTGTCAGGCGGACAGCAAAACGCTGCAGGCAGCGCCTCCAGAGCGGGATGGTTACTGACCGGAGGCAAACGGATGCATTCTGAGCGGATCCTTTTTCCATTCAGAATGCATGAGGACAAAACTAATCAGTTTTGGACCGCTTGTGAGAGCCCTGAACGGATCTCGCAAACTGGAAACCAAAACGCCAGTGTGAAAGTAGCCTTAAATGTACAAGGAGCGTCGCCACATGCTGTTCTACATTAACCACTTAACCTGAGCATCCATTTTTTAACCCCAATTAGTGTATGCCGTGAGCTCCTGAGTTCCCTCTAGTGGAGGCTCCAGGTAGACAGGTGTTTATCATTTGACTCTCTAGTGGGAATTTATTAAAATGGTCTTCCAGGACTAATATTGATGACCTATCCATAGGACAGGTCATTAGTTTTAGATGTATGTGGGTCTGACCTCCGGCATCTCCACCGATCTGCTGTTTGCGGCAGTAACTATTTGGAACACCACAGCTCCATGCACAGAGTAGGGGTCGTTGTCCGTTACTGCAGCCATTCAAGTGACTGGAGCTGAGGTGCAGTACCTGAGAACAGCCACTACACGGTGTACGGCGCTGTGGCGTTACCGCTCCATACACTGTTTGCTAACCGCTGAGGGGTTCTGGGTGTTGGGCCCACTGATCTGCTATTGGTGATCCAGTATGTTAGTGCCGGAAAACCCCTTTAAACCCTTTGTAACCTTTTTTTTTTTTTGACATGCTGTCTTAGTAACTACTTGCGTTGCCGATATAATAATTCTAAGCGTCTTAAGATTGTACGGTATGATGTAGCATTCCTTCATTATTCCTGCTAGAAGTTATGGGTAAATTACCAGCCGTTTGCAAAGAAGGTCCAGATGAGTGTCTTCAGTTGGGGGCTGTCCCTGCGCAGTCTTCAGTCAGTGCTGCCAGCGTCGGACTGTGCAGGGACCTTCCCCCCCCCCCAACTGTTAACACCCATCTGGGCATTTATTGCAAACTGCTAGCAATTCATTCCTAATGTCTAGCAGGAATAATAGAGGAACGGCACAACATCCAGACATAAGAATAGATGCTCCAGAACGGTTATTACATGGGGAATGCAGACGTGTCAGGAGAGGTGATGGGTCATATGCTGTCTTAATTGCACTGGGGTGAGGTGCAGACATCATAGTACATTTGGCAAATATTTCTGGCAGTTATTGCACCAGATAATCAGATGTATGCCGAATCTTATATTCACGCTATAATTTACAGAAGTTACTGGCAAAAACGGTAGTACGTCTTTTAGTCCACGGGAGGCCACATCCCCTCCTGCAGGCCATGTCCACTTGGAGGGGTTTGCAGCGTTAAAACGAAATGTGCACCTTTTTAATTGAAAATGTCTGTGCAGAGGACTTGGATCTCTGTATAGTTTAATACATTTAACCTTTTAATCTGCTCCGGATTGAGAGATTTATTTTTTATGGTTGATGGCGGTTTTATTTGTTTTATCTCCAGGATTTCATAATCCGATTTAAAGGGTCTTCTGATCATTGGATTGGTCTGAGAAGAGAATATGACAGAAGCCCGTGGCTTTGGACAAATGGCTCAGCCTTTAACAATATGTAAGTATAATAAAAATATAAAAAAATATATATATATTTATATATTTTTTTTTTTAAAGATTCTGAAACGTGATGGTATAAATAAAGTTTATTGAACTGAGTGATGGGTGTCCCTTAAATTGGCCGTGCACATCAGATTAATGATAGTAGAACCCGGCGGCTTTCTTGGAATCCGCCACCCATTTGATGTGTTTGGGGGCGTCCCAACTTTACCATCAAGGGAAATATCCGGATCAGTTACCAAGGAACTCTAGGTTGGCTCCCAGTTGCTCAGATCAGGTGACAATAATTACAAGAGCCTAGTCCCAAAACTCCAGCAATAAAATATGAATGAAAGGACTGGCTGTGCAGGTAATATTGCCAAAAACAATATATCAATGTAATGTATGTAAAATCCCATATAGAAACAGAAATCCCATGAACAGTGTGGATTGGGAACTCGTATGAGTTGAAATGAATCCGCCTATCTGGGTATATATAGAAATGTGATGGTATATCACTCAGACTGTGCATTAAAAATAAAAAAAATAAGGATCAAAGTCATTGTGATGCAAACCACAGTGGTGTAAGACACAAATACTAGATATACTTATTTTGAGCAAAAAAATTTTTTTTCAATTGGTTTTATTAACAATATGGAATCCTTTTTTCTGTACAGAGCTGAGATGCTCTACTAGCTGCCTGTGGGGATTTGTCTTTTCCATCAGACCAGGAGCTGACGGACTCTTTATCTCTGCTCTCTGACGTTATAAACACTCATTACCGCTCAGTTCTTATCTTAGGGATGGGGACTGAATGTGGCTGAAATAAGTGTTCATGACCTCTCTCCGTAGTTAACCGTTTGACATAATGGCTCAATAGTTTTAATAAAGGCCAATTGAAAATATTTTTTTTAGCTGAAAATGAGTAAAATGCAATCCTAAACAAAAATTGCCTCCAAAGGTGTACATGGCCTTTAAAGGGGTTTTCCCATCTCATACATTTGGGGAATCTTGCTAGGATATGCCCCTAATGTCTGCTAGGCACGGATCTCACCTCTGGGACCCGCACCTATCTCTAGAACGGAGCCTACAAATTTAAGGAGAGCGGACCTCACATGCGCGGCCGCCCTCCATTCATTTCTATTAGAGTGCCAAATATAGCCAGTTCGGCATGCTCAGCTATTTTTGGCAGTCCTGTAGAAATAACTGGAGGGCGGGCGAGCATGCACGGCCCGCTCTTCTTCAATTTGTAGACTGCGTTCTAGAGATGGGTGCGGATACCAGAGGTGAGACCTGCACCTGGCAGACATTAGTGGCATATCCTAACGATATGCCCCCAATGTATAAGATGGGACAACCACTTTAAAAATTCTGGTCTAGATAACAATATAATCGTGGTCCAAGAGCACCCGACGCGGGGCCCTCATGTATAAGGCAGGTTAAGGTGAGGCTGTAATTGCAGTCAGTACTGCTGGAACAGATGAATAAGTGCTCGCCCCTTACAGTATGGTAGTCAGAACCAAGGAGCTCGTACAGCAATTGACAAAGCAGAATAACAGAGTATATGAGTTAGGCCTCATGCACACGGCCGTAGTTTTGGTCTGCATTATTTGCAGATTAGATGCAGACCTATTCATCTCAATGGGGCTGCAAAAGATGCGGACATCACACTGATCCGTATGTCTGTTTCACGGAGCCGTAAAAAATATAGCACGTCCTACCGGCTCTCAGCCGATATCTGTGTTTTGCAGACCGTCGTGGGCAGGAGCCCTAAGGCAGTTTATAGAGATTTGCTGTGTCCTCAATATTAGGGTCCATTCACACGTCTGTTAGTGTTTTGCAAAACGCGGACACCGGCAATGTGCGGACCACACATCGCTGTCACTATAATAGAAAATGCCTTTTCTTGTCCGCAGTTACTTGTACGAAGCACTGCTGCTCTGAGCGTATTCCCCTAAGTTCAGTTAGTTCGTGCATAGTGCGAATGCTGAGACGCCGACGTCTCCTGGTGATTAGTCTGGTATCGAACTGAACTGGTTGCACTAGAGATGGAAGATGGTTCTCCATGATATATAATATATTGTAGACAGGCAGTCTTCACTTGGAACTACTTCAAGAACAATGATTGCATGAGTGCGTATCAAATATCTACACGTTTATAAAAAAAATAAAAATAGAAAATCCAGAAATAAAGCCCCAAAAAGATGAGGTTTGAACCGTATTGGACAATGAGTCAGTCATATAGCTGCAGACATATTATGTGATGTTACTTGGTATCACTGGTGTGATAAAGAGGTAACTGAATAATCCCAGTATAGTATGTTATATGTACGACAGACAGTAGATATCACTGATTTCCACTTCACCACCATGACTTGACTTATCCAGGTCCTCAGACCTGGCCTTTGGTCGCAAGATCCTACAGGCCGTTGCCCCACCCGAAGACGTATATAATTTATGTCTCTCTGGGCCGTCATGGTGGTGAAGTGGAAAGCCGGAATTACACTTACTGGTAATTTTCCACGAATCCACCATGACTGCATGATATCCCACCCCAAAAAAACTCCAATGGTTTGGTATGACTTAATACAAAAAAAAACAGCAACAAAAAAACACTGTTTCACTTGTTAACTGGTGATTGTGGCACTATAATCTGGAACTCACTGGTGTATGGTGGTGGGAGGGGTCCTTTTAAACCCATCTCTGTTCCTGCCCCTACAGAGGTCAGGGGTCAATCTCTCTCTGGGCCGTCATGGTGGATTAGTGGAAAATGAATTACCGGTAAGTCTAATTCCGGCTTTCAGTAGCTGAGTTTATACACAACATTGGTAGCTTACAGTAAATAAGGGAGTGATTCACTCTGACCGCAATATAAAAAAATTATATATTTATTATATAAATCTCAGTATATGGAGTTCATGTTTGTATTCAGTTCAAAAATGTAGAAGATAAGACCATTCTTTAGAAGTAATGACAAGACAACTATAAGGCCTCTTGCACACGACCGACCGTATGGCTTTCAGTATTTTGCGGTCCGCAAAAAAAAAAACGGATCTGCAAAAAATACGGATGATGTCCGTGTGCATTAAATTTTTTGCGGAACGGAACAGCTGGCCCCTGATAGAACAGTCCGTTATGCGGACAATAATGGGACATGTTCTATCTTTGAACGGAAATACGGAAAGGGAAGGCATACGGAGTACCTTCTGTTTTTTTTTTTTTTTTTTTTGCGGGTTCGTTGAAATGAATGGTTCCGTATATGGAACGCAAAAAAGGAACACAAACGGGGAGGGGGGGGGGGTGTAGTTTGTGTGCATGAGGCCTAATGAGCAAGAAAACAACAATTTGCCACTTAATTACATACATTTTTATTTATTATATTTTTTGATATGTATTTTCATATCTTTCACAATATTTTCATAATATGTTGAAAATGAATATACAGGTGTATTATTGGAAACAAGTTGCAATTGTATAAAAAAAAACGCACATATAGACGAAAAACCGCATGGAAAACGCAATAAAACCACATGAGTTTTTTAGAGTGATAATCCATTATGGGTCTTGCAAACGACAGTATATGGGTATATAAGTGGGATGTTTCCTTGATGAAATATGGTCACAGAGGAAGGAGTGCGGTATACTCCGAAACGCGTTTGGTAATACAGATCTAACAAACCCGAACCAAGACCCACAGAATTATATTCATCTACCGCTAGAATATTGTCTGCATCAAAGAAAAGTTGGAGCGCTCCACGGACTTTGTGACTATTCTCTAACAGCGGATCGGCTCGAGCAGAATTTGCATTGTATCACGTGCACCGCTGAGCTCAGCGATACCAGGTGGGACACCGACACTAGGGGGGTAACGGCGCCCATTATATATGGAGATGCGGAGGTAAGATAAGCCTCACTGCCATCCTACGGTTAACCACGTGGGACGCAGGTCGGCTTACACTATACCACCAACAGTGAGTAAACCATACGGACTATCTGCCATCTTGTCAAATATTTGTTGCCTACCACTACCACGTGTGATACAAGGGTGATTTACATTATACCACCAACGTGGAATATATTATATGGACTGTTATTAGGTCCCCATTACGTGGGACATAGAGCTGGTTTACATTATATCACCAACTGTAAATTGATTATAGACAGTTATTGAGTCTTTATTGACAGAGGAGAATTTTTGAACTAAATACAAACATGAACGCCATATACTGAGAGATATATATATATTATATTGCGGTCAGAGTGAATCACTCCCTTATTTACTGTAAACCACCAATGTTGTGTATAAACTCAGTGATATCTACTGTCTGTCATACATATAACATACTGTACTGAGATTATTCAGTAACATCACATAATATGTCTGCAGCCATATGACTGACAGACATTGTGCTTTCATTGTCCAATACAGTTTAAACCTTTTTTATTATCGTGTTTTTTTTGGGCGTGTTTTATTTCTGTATTTTATATACCATATTTCTTGCCCCATAAGACAGTTCCCGCCCCCTTCCCATAGTAGGGGAAAAATGCCTCTGCGTCTTATGGGGCAAATACTAATGACGCGCTCATTAGTACCGGAGGACCGGGAAGCAGTGAAGGATCTGTACTCGCCGCTTCCTGGTCCTCCGCTCAGTTGTCTTCTGTGCAGGGCTGCGCACCATGTGACCTCCAGCCTTCACAGCTGACAGCCGAGAACCAGGAAGAAGAGAGGGAGCGCTGGTGGTGAGGAGCGGCGGCGTACAGGAGCAGGAGAGGTAAGTTGTTGTTTTTTTTGTTTGTTTTTTGCGCTGACGGATGACATGGGGGGGGGGGGGGGGGGGCTGATTGCTGGTCTGACCTGAGGTGTAATGGAAAATATTTTTTTCTTATTATCCTCCTCTAAAACCTAGGTGCGTCTTATAGGGTGAAAAATACAGTATATTTTTTTATAAACGTACTGTATATATATTTGATACGCACTCATGCAATCATTGTTCTTGAAGTAGTTCCAAGTGAAGACTGCCTGTCCACAATATAGTATATATTTTTTGGGGTGAATCCTACAGACAGAGCGCCGTTCTTCAGATTAAACGGGGTGGTGAGCCAACTAATATATGGATATACTCTCCATGATATAACCTTCTTATGTTGCCAATTGTGTTTCGGAGATTACCTGCTACTACTGAGGAATGAGGAAGTTTTGCTCCGAAACGCGTTTGGCTCATGAAATCTTCCATTGTGAGCCGGCTTTTTGCCATCTCATAGATACAAGGACATTTCCAGAAGGGGAGTGCTCTGTATAATGTATTTCCCCAAATTTATGGAATTAAAGTTGAATCATGTTCTGGAACTTCCCAATATACTTCTATATTTAATTCCTCATCGCTTTCAGGATCTCTGCTTGCAGTCAGTAGATGGAAATATTCTCTGTTAACATCCAGAGGCTGAAAACCTGCCCTGATTATAAGGAAGGTCTCTGATACACTGTGACAACCGGCAGCTGTGTGAGCAGAATGGGATGTCAGTCTCCAGAGTAAACAGTGGGGCACGTTTATCAAGTTCGCCTGTTTTTAGCCATACAATTAGACGGGCGTATTTCATTCGGCTGTCTTTCTTTTTCCAGGTATAGTCGCACAGCCGTATACATATTAGACTAGGCGTATTTTTATTAGGCCTCATGCACACGGCCGCTGCTCGGCCATTCCGTGTATTGTGGACCGCAATTTGTTGTCCCGAATGCACGGGCACCATCTGTGCAGCTGCTGCAACGGATCCAGACCCATTCAACTTGAATGGGTACGTGATCCGTCTGCACTGTAAAAAAATAAAATAAAAATAGAGCAAATTAAATTTTGGGGCAGAAAGGTTCTGTGCCTCCGTTTCGCACCACGCCTTCCAGATTCACTTGAATGGGTCCCCCTCCGTGATGTGGTGAGCCCAAGGCTGGCGCTCGTATATTGTGGACCCACTGTTTACTGGCCACGGCCGACAACAGCTGTGTGCATGAGGCCTTAGTCTGACCTCTGGTGGTTGTTTTTCAGTATGACAGGTTCATAATTACTTATTATTTATTTGTGCATGAAAATATTTGCATGTCTCCAGGTAGGGGTGGGCGATATGGCCTAAAATCTATATTGCAATATAATTTTAAGCATATGCGATATGCGATATATATCGCGATATATTGTTTTCTATATTTGGGGGGGGGTTAAACTTTTTTTTTTTTTTTACTTTTTAAGTAATAACTATTAGCCTCCTTAAGGGCTAGAACCCTTGTCATATTCACACTAATAGAGCTCTATTAGGGTGAATAGGACTTTACACTCTCCCTGCTGCCCTGTGCTTTGTGCACACAACAGCAGGGAGCTGACCATGGCAGCCAGCCTCTTATGTGCCCCCCAGGCTCTGATCCGCCCCCCAGTCTCTCCTTCTTATCAGCCCCCTCTGGTAACTCAAACCCACCCCCCCTCCTTCCCCAGTATTAATCATTGGTGGCAGTGGCCACAGGGTCCCCCTCCCCCCCCCCATCATTGGTGGCAGTGGGCAGTGCGCCCTCCCCAGTATTGATCATTGGTGGCAGGGGCCCCCTTCCCCCCCACATCATTGGTGGCAGCAGCAGTTCCGGTTACCATGGCAGCCAGGACGCTACTGAAGTCCTGGCTGCCATGGTATGTCAGTGAGCAGCATTATACTGCCGTGGCCGCTGGTTGCTCCTTCTGTCTGTGCGGCGCATTGCTAATGCTTTATAGCATTAGCAATGCGCCGCACAGACCTATGAGAAGGAGAGGGCACGGCGCACGTGAGCTATAAGCATTAGCAGTGCGCCGCACACACAGAAGAAGGAGCGGCCACGGCTCACGTGAGTATAATACTTCAATAGCGTCCTGGCTGCCATGGTAACTGATCGGAGCCCCAGCATTACACTGCTGGGACTCCGATCGGAACTGCAGCTCTGTGGTCCTATCGCAGTCCGGCGATATGCACAAAATCCATATCGTGGCACAAATTTATATCGCATATCGCCCACCCCTATTTCCAGGTAATAGTGACTTTTAATGCCAAAAAAGTCACATTTTTACTGCTCAAAAAGTACGTCAACCATGCAGTGCTCCAGACTAAAAAAAATACCTAGTAGCCATTGGCTCCTGAACTGAAAAATTTAGGAGCCAAATAACATTTTTAGTTGCCAAATTGAAACCCATTAAAAAATGTGGGTATCGTGACAGCGCTACGCCAATCAGATCTGCGTAGAGTTGTTTTGATACCAAAATTTTGATTCGTTTTCGTCACCATAAAGTATTGCAGCGTGCATTTTGCATTTTATGAAACGTTCAGCGCATAATAGAACAGTCCTATCCTATTTTTTGGGGTGACAAGGTGACTAAAAAATGGCGAATGCTCACCGCATAGGAGATATTTTTTAATAATTGAATAGTTTGGACAGCGCTATGTACCAATGTTTCTTATACTGGGGGGGGGGGGGGGCGCACTGCGCCACCAATGAAGATAACTGACCTGCTAATACAAATACAGGAGGCGGGTGCCGGAATCAAATAGCCGGCACCCGACCTCCATGACAGGGAGCTGCGATCCGCTGCAGTTAACCCCTCACGTACCGCACCTGAGGGGTTAACTCAACTGCCGCTGATTGCAGCTCCCTGTCACAGAGGTCGGGTGCTGGCTATTTGATTCCGGCACCCGCCTCCTGTATTTGTGTTACAGGTCAGTCCTCTTTTATATACCCTCCTCCTCCTGTCTCCTTACTGGTGGAGGCGGCGGCAGCAGCACAGGGGGGAGGGAGAGACTCCTTCTCCTCTGCGCTGCTGAGAAGAAGTGAAGAACATCGGCGGCGGGGCAGAGAACTATCAGCTCCTGTGCCCCGCCGCTGTTCAACGGCAGAGCTGCGGCAGGGGGGTCTTGTCGCATTGGCGACTATTTTGGTCGCTATCTAGAGCCCTGTTTTTTTGTGACAAATTCAGGCGCAAAAAAAGGTATAGGTCAGTTAGTGAACTTCTGAATTAGTCTAAAAATGTAAATTATCTAACAAGACACAAAAGACTCAAACATGTGACAAAAATAAATAAATGAGACCGCCTTTCTTAGACTAAAAACAGGAGCAAACACTTCAGTAAATGTGCCCCAGTGTTTTGAGTCTGACAGCAAGCAGGGATCTAGAAAACTGTACAGGAAAGAAATACTACTTGGGGCTCATTTACGTGGCCAAGTTATTGGAAATTAATGCTCACACGGACTTCTGCTCATTGCCATATGTAAATGTGCCGCCAATCGCCTAACATAAAGTCAAACCGCTTGTTCTGCGAGTGATCTGCGGCAGATGGATTGTTTTGTCGGCAGCACATGTGTAAACCGGGAAGTGCTGCTGCAAACGCTGTGGAGCTGAAATCTATGGGGGCAGCTGTACTGGAGCGGCAGCAAGCGTGCGCGACCGACCGCCATTCGACTCAAACAGGGACACAGGGCCCCTCGTGATTGCCAGTGGTTTTCAATTTTTATTTTATTTTGTGTGTATATGTATGTATGTTATATGTATGTATGTATGTTATATGTATGTTGTATGTTATATGTATGGTGTATGTTATATGTATGGTGTATGATATATGTATGTATGAATGATTAGGTCATGTGAACAATTACATATGCAAAGTATCCTACTATTGAATACACAGAGCTGTGCCCATTAGTATTGCATCCAAACTCTTAACATTTGAATAGTGCATTTAACAAGGTGCATATGTGCATCAATACAGTGAATGAAAGCACAAAAAAGATAAATATATTGATAATTAAAATCATACACCACGGAGACTGAGGAAGAAAAAAAGCGTTTGACTATGTCCGACAATCGCGTGTCCATGTGAATACTGGCCAAGAAAAGCACTGTTACCTAATACTGCAAGTACCACATAATGTCAAAGACAGACCTCTGCCTCCAATATGCGCACGCAGCTCAGCTCCACTACATCGCTAGCGACCTAGCTCCATGATGTTCCTGTGTGAGAGCTAATGCACGCGCATAATGGGACATTACTTAAAGGTATCGTCTCAGTTTAAAACAAGGCACTTATCATTGTGTCGACCTCACTGTCCGGGCCAATCGGAAAGGGATCCAACCTCCCGGGTGGATCAACCCCTCCAAAATTGTGGTCAGGTAAGGGGGACACCACACGTGAATGTAGTGTACCCCGAACCGTCTCACTGTTTCGGTCCATAGACAGTGTAATGGGGATCTCCCATATAAACCACTTAAGAGATTAATTTTGACACAGAGTGGATACAGTAACCGAGGAAAATCTATCCAGTTAATTTAATACACATAGAACATCGCGAGCTGTCACATGTGTCCGAACTTCTATGTTCGCCATTTCCGCATCAGTCTGCATGGTGTCTAAAAAGCAAAGAGAAGAGAAAATTACTCGTATGCTTGTGAATCTTATCTAAATTCCACCTTCACTACAAGAATCGTGATCGAGAGCATCAGTCATGGAGTATCAGGCAAACAGTCATCTAAACACATCCAGGATTATATTCCACATTTAACCCTTTAGGTTTTAAGCTATCAAGAGTATAAATCCACCACATTTCTTTATTTTTCAATATTTTGAGTCTATTGCCCCCTCTCCTGGGGGGGGGGGGAGGTACATGGTCCACAATCCAGCATTTTAATTCACGTTCTGTATGTTTATGCTCAGAAAAATGCTTCGGCGCCGGTAGATCACGCCGTTTTTGACGTATTGAGAATCTGTGATTATTCAGCCTGGTTTTTAAATCAGTTGAAGTTTCTCCCACATATATCATATTACATGGGCAGGTTAAGACATAGATTACAAAATTCGAATTGCACGTCAAATGAAAATTGATGGGGTAGGTTCTACCAGTGGCAGGATGTGTGAAGCTGCGTCCCTTGCCAACGTATTTGCAATTTACGCAGCTTAAACACTGGAAACTGCCCAATCCATATTTTGTCAATTTCATTTGACGTGCTCGCTGTTTGGAACCACAATCCGCTCTTACCAATTGATCCTTCAGACTGCTAGCTCTCCGGTATGACAACAGGGGAGGCAGTCTGAATTCTTGAATATCACTGAATGTATTTCCTAATATACTCCAATGCTTTTTAATGATCCTACTGATGGCCGCACTTTCTTCCGTGTGTGTGGAAATAAAGGGAATCTGACGTTGGAAATTTTCCGTATTTTTCCTCGCTAGAGTCACCATTCTATCAATCTCAGAAGCCTTCTGCTTATGTATGTGCAGCAGCTTTGGCGGATAGCCCCTGTCCTCAAACTTCCTTGACATTTCTTCAAGGGCCTCCGTCAAATTGCTGTCCTCTGACGTTATCCTACGTACCCGCAAAAATTGCGAGTACGGTAGATGCCTAACCATATTTTTGGATGATTGCTGTCATATCGTAGTATGGTATTTTTATCAGTAGGCTTAGTGTATAATTTAGTAAGGAATTTTTCCCCAGACCAAACGACCGTAGTGTCCAGGAACTGTACCTCCGTATGTGAGAAAATCTATGTAAATTGAAGATCACTATTTTTGCTGTTTAGAAACCTATGAAAATCAATCAATTCATTTTCAGTGCCGGTCCAAATGAGGAAGACGTCATCGATATAACGCCACCACCGCAGCACATGTCTGAAGTGGTGTGAAACATAGATGACGTCTTCCTCAAATTTTCGCATAAAAATATTCGCGAACGTTGGGGCCACATTAGACCCCATCGCTACTCCCCTTAATTGCTTGTAGAAGGTATTTTGAAACAGAAAATAATTCCAATGTAAAACAATATGCAAAAGGGATAGAATAAAATGTCTGGCAGATTCAGTCATCGAGGAGAGTTCTAACATATATTCCACAGCCGCTATGCCCAGTGTGTGATCAATTGAAGTGTAGAGAGAAACTACATCAAAAGATGCAAGGATATATGTCCGCTCTCTATCCACCTCAATCGCATTGAGTTTGCATAAAAAAATCGGTTGTGTCTTGAATATATGAGACTGCCCCTATCGCAAAATTGCGAAGTATCTTATCCAAGAATATGGCAATGTTACTGAATATTGACTCAGAACCAGAAACTATCGGTCGGCCCGGGGGATCAACCAGAGATTTGTGGACCTTGGGGAGCACATATATCACAGGTGTAACGGGATGTGTCACCACAAGGTACTCACAGAGGTCCTGGTCAATCACCCCCGCCGCCAATGCATCGGTAAGGCAATGTCCAATAATCCTGGCAATATCAAATTTAGGGTCGCAATTAATCGGCAAATACACATTTATGTCACTGAGCTGTCGCTCTATTTCCGCAATATACTTATGTTTATCTTAGGCTACTTTCACACTTGCGTTAGGAGCGGATCCGTCTGGTGTCTGCACAGACGGATCCGCTCCTATAATGCAAACGCTTGCATCCGTTCAGAACGGATCCGTTTGCATAACTGTTTATTTCAGATCTGATTTTTCACTTCGGAAAACTCAGATCCGACAGTATATTCTAAACACAGAAGCGTTCCCATGGTGATGGGGACGCTTCATGTTAGAATATACTGAGAACTGTGTACACGACTGCCCCCTGCTGCCTGGCAGATGCTGCCAGGCAGCAGGGGGCAGACCCCCCCCCCCCCCCCTCCTGTATTTAACTTATTGGTGGCCAGTGCGGCCCCCCCTCCCTCCCCAGTATTAAATATGACCAGTGCGGCCTCCCCCTCCCTCCCTCCCCAGTATTAAATATGACCAGTGCGGCCCCCTCCCTCTATATTTATTGGTGGCCGGGCCAGTGCGGATTCCAAGTATTGTGAGCAGTGCGGCCTCCCCTCTCCCCCCCCTAATTAAAATCACCCCCCCCCCCATCATTGGTGGCAGCGGAGAGTACAGATCGGAGTCCCAGTTTAAATCGCTGGGGCTCCGATCGGTTACCATGGCAACCAAGACGCTATTGCAGTCTTGGCTGCCATGGTTACTTGGCAATAAATACAAGCATTATACTTACCTGAAGAGCTGCGATGTCTGACCGGCCGGGAGCTCCTCCTACTGGTAAGTGAAAGGTCTGTGCGGCGCATTGCCTATAGCACAGACCTGTCACTTACCAGTAGGAGGAGCGCCCGGCCGGTCAGACATCGCAGCTCTTCAGGTAAGTATAATGCTTGTATTTATTGCTAAGTAACCATGGCAGCCAAGACTGCAATAGCGTCTTGGTTGCCATGGTAACCGATCGGAGCCCCAGCGATTTAAACTGGGACTCCGATCGGTACTCTCCGCTGCCACCAATGATGGGGGGGGGGGGGTGATTTTAATTAGGGGGGGAGAGGGGAGGCCGCACTGCTCACAATACTTGGAATCCGCACTGGCCCGGCCACCAATAAATATAGAGGGAGGGGGCCGCACTGGTAATATTTAATACTGGGGAGGGAGGGAGGGGGAGGCCGCACTGGTCATATTTAATACTGGGGAGGGGGAGGCCGCCGCACTGGTAATATTTAATACTGGGGAGGGAGGGGGAGGCCGCACTGGTCATATTTAATACTGGGGAGGGAGGGAGGGGGAGGCCGCCGCACTGGTAATATTTAATACTGGGGAGGGAGGGGGAGGCCGCACTGGTCATATTTAATACTGGGGAGGGAGGGAGGGGGAGGCCGCCGCACTGGTAATATTTAATACTGGGGAGGGAGGGGGGCCGCACTGGCCACCAATAAGTTAATTACAGGAGGAGGGGGGGGGTCTGCCCCCTGCTGCCTGGCAGCATCTGCCAGGCAGCAGGGGGCAGTCATGTACACAGTTCTCAGTATATTCTAACATGAAGCGTCCCCATCACCATGGGAACGCCTCTGTGTTAGAATATACTGTCGGATCTGAGGTTTACGATGTAACTCAAATCCGATGGTATATTCTAACATAGAGGCGTTCCCATGGTGATGGGGACGCTTCAAGTTAAAATATACCATCGGATCGGAGAAAACTCCGATCTGATGGGGACTCCTGACTTTGCATTGAAAGTCAATGGGGGACGGATCCGTTTGAAATTGCACCATATTGTGTCAACGTCAAACGGATCCGTCCCCATTGACTTGCATTGTAAGTCTGGACGGATCCGTTTGGCTCCGCACGGCCAGGCGGACACGAAAACGCTGCAAGCAGCGTTCAGGTGTCCGCCTGCTGAGCGGAGCGGAGGCCAAACGGTGCCAAACTGATGCATTCTGAGCGGATCCGCATCCACTCAGAATGCATTGGGGCTGTACGGATCCGTTCGGGGCCGCTTGTGAGAGCCTTCAAACGGAACTCACAAGCGGAGCCCCGAACGCTAGTGTGAAAGTAGCCTAAGATGACCACCCCCCCCCACCCTTATCGGCAGGTTTGATTTACCAAAAGGGGATCATTCCTCAGTTGTTCTAGTGCGGCTATTTCAAACTTCGTCATATTGGGACGTGTAAATCTACTAGTGACAGATGATTTGAGAACAGATAGATCTTTTTTAACCACATTCATAAATGCCTCCAACGCAGGGTTATTAACCACTGGTGCAAAGGTACTTTTCCCCGGCAGACTGAGTCTCCTCATGCAAAATTCGCTCGCCAGTGGGGAGTCAGTCTGCACTTTATTGTGAAACCAAATTTTCTGTTTTATAGATCTAAAAAAAGCATATAAATCTGTCTCAAGATTAAACCAATTGACATGTGCATTTGGACAATATGACAATCCCTTAGAAAGTACACTCCCTTGAAACGGTGTGAGTAACTTGGAGGATAAATTAATGATAGTCATTTCTTCCTTGGCTGCGGTTTGCTCTGTGATCGCAGCTTGCTGTTCCGGGTTCTTTTGACGTCTGTGTCTACGTCCTCCTCTTCGAGTCCGGTTTCGTTTAAAAGTTCTGGTTCCTTCCCTAAAAAAGGGGCGCGAGACGAAGTGGGCATCTGTGACATTCTTTTCTTTCTTTTATTATCATTGTAATTCACATTCAGATTTCTGGTATCGGTCTGCCAGGTATAAATGTTCCCTTTCTTATAGTCATCTAAATCCCTATTCCATTTGGATCGCTTGATTTCCTCAGCGTCAGCTTGAGTCTTTAGTAGCCATGCAGCTGATCTTTCAAAAAATGCAGTAGAATCTTCAGATGTTAGAAGTGTTTTCAGACTATCTTCTGTCTCACTTATTTCTACCGTCAAAGTGGAAAGTTCGGTTTGCAAAAACTGTATGTTAAGCAAAATAAAGTCCAACGAGTATCTGGTGGAAAGTGCTTCAAATTTTTTGCAAAAGGTGGAATCATTCATGAACAAATTGGGGCGTAGGTGAGACCTCATGCCCCGAGGTATGCGTTTGGCTTTATAATATTCTCCTAATGTAGTCATATGGAGACGTAATGCAGTAGATTTCTTTGTTTAAAAAATCGTACCTTTTCTTCAGTTCACTGGTCACTTGATTTTTGAGAGTGCTATGTAAGATAGGCACAAGCTTGTGTTTCTTTGCTTGAGAAAGGCTCAGTTGTGAGCTGAAACATTGCTATTATTTTTTCACATGGGTGAATAAAGATATCTATCCTTTTCAAGTCTTGGACTGCTGTCCCATTTCTACATATATAATAAGGGTGAAGCTCATTCCCTTGGACATAGCACCTGAGCCAGCGTACTGGTGCCGCCGAATTCCATATATATATATATATATATATATATATATATATATATATATATATATATATATATATATATATATATATATATATATATATTTCCCCAGTCGTCTCCATGACACCACATGCTGAGATTGACTCCCTCCTGATTGGACAGGAAAAACACAGAGAGGTTAAAACCCCCACCCCCTCCTCACATCACCAGTGTTTTTCCTGTCCCATCAGGATAAGGAAGCAGGAGAGGTGCACGGAGCTCGTTGGGCTCACCTGGAGTATCGTCTCATCTACAGGCCGAGGTCGGATCTGCAGTGCAGCTCTCCCTCCTCTATTCGGTTAGGCCTGGGCTCGGGCACACACGTAGTGCCCCTGCGAAGATTCCCTCTGCGGCGGTCCAGGAGGGCTTGATGCAGAGGGAAGGAGGACGCGGCGGATCGGCGCTGAGATGCGTCCCTTCCGGCCGGCAGGCAAATGACGTCAGACGCCAGGGGCGGAGCAAGCGCGCTGACGTCATCCACATGCGCCACAGGTCCTGAAGCGAGGAGGACACTATAAAAACGCACAGGACCTGGGTAATGGCGCCCTGCTTAAGCGTGGCTCATACTAGGAGCATCTCTGTGCGGTCGGGAGTCAAGATGAGCACCCCCCTCACGCCAGCTCTGGAACAGAGTCTGCATCAAACCCTGGGACAGTGAGTAACCCGTTCTCAGGCACATGATTTGTATGGTGGGTTCAGTTTGCTCATCCTTTCCTCCCTTAACATTTCAGGGAGAAAAGGATTCCACTTCTGCAGCCAAAAAAACCAGAAAATGTGGTATTTGTGGCAAAAGATTATCTAACACAGGATCCAAAGCCCTGTGTAAAGAGTGTACCGCCAGTGTCATCAAGGCTGAGTCTTCTGGTTTAATTGAAGACATTAGAAAAGTGGTAAAAGAGGAGGTTCAGCTAGCCTTAGCTGCCAGATAACCCACTCCCCCCAAAGTTCCCCCCACTCAGGACTCCCGTAGTGTTAAATCACTTATCCTGGATTCCGACTCTGAGGGACTGGCGGTCTCAGACTCCGAATCGGTGCAAAAGCACCCAGGATCTTCAGACGAAGACAGCGAATATAAGCGCTTCCTGTTCAATCCTGAAGATATTGAGGAACTTATCAGGGCCACCATTCAGATGGAGATGCCTAAAGCCCCTAAATCTACCCAACAGGAAATTTTTGGGGGTCTAGGGGAAAGGAAGAAGGCGGTTTTTCCAGTCCCTGATAATGTACAAAAATTAATTCGATCAGAATGGGAAAAACCGGATAAAGGATCCTTTATCCCAAGGGGAATTAAGAGACGCTACCCCTTTAGCCAAGAGGATTGTACGGATTGGGAAACTATTCCAAAAGTGGACGTGCCAGTGGCCAAGGTAGCAAAACATACGGCCCTGCCGTTTGAGGACTCGGCACAGTTGAAAGATCCTCTAGACAGGAAAACGGAGAGTCTCTTGCGAAAGACCTGGGAGACTACGGCGGCCCTTCTCAAACCAGGCGTCGCCTCTACATGTGTGGCCAGATCACTGAACCTTTGGCTAGACCAGCTAGGGATACATCTGGTCAACAAGACGCCACGAGATCAAATTCTAGAGAGCTTGCCCCTATTAAAGATGGCAACCTCCTTCCTAGCAGACGCAGCGGCCGAATCAGTGAAACTATCTGCCCGTACAGCTGTTCTCTCAAATACAGCGAGAAGGGCATTATGGCTCAAAGCGTGGTCAGGAGACATCACATCTAAAAATAAATTAATCGCACTCCCCTTCCACGGTCAGTACGTCTTCGGTGAAGATTTGGACAAAATCCTAGACAACGCAACAAATAAAAAAAGGGGTTTTCCAGAGGAAAGATATAAACAAAAGAGACAGCCCTTTCGTGACCGATTTTTTTCAACCCGAAAATAAAAAAGATAAAGGGAAGACTGGGAGGTGGAGTTATGCGAAGGGAGGCAGGGGGAGAAGTTTCCTCTTCAACCCAAACCGGGCAGAGGCCTCCTCATCCAATAGCAAACAATGACGCTATACGTGTGGGGGGAAGACTCAGCTCCTTTCTAAGATCTTGGGAGCACGTAACCAACAGCAGGTGGATCTTAAGTATTATACAGGAGGGTTATCAGATAGATCTTCTCTCTTTCCCCCCACAGAAATACGTAATCACTACCCTTCCCCCATCTCAAACTGTGACCTTAAAAAACGACATAAAAAACCTATTAACCTTGGACGCCATAGAGCCAGTTCCAAAAAATCAGACAGGGCTGGGATTCTATTCCCGCCTCTTCATTATAAAGAAGCCAAATGGGAAATCCAGGGTAATTATAAATCTGAAACATCTAAACAAATATGGAAGATATCAAAAATTCAAAATGGAGACCCTGAAGTCAGCAGTGAAGCTCTTGAAGAAGGACGCGGTGATGGCCACAATAGATTTAAGCGATGCTTATTATCATGTTCCAATTCACAGGTCATCAAGGGAGTTTCTAAGGTTCGCTGTAAAATTGGAGGGAAACATTCAGCATTTCCAGTTTAGGTGTCTCCCCTTCGGGGTCTCTTCTGCCCCAAGGGTTTTTACCAAAATAATGGCGGAAGCCTTGACAACCTTGAGAGAAAAGGCAATTTGTGTGATCCCCTATCTAGACGACCTACTGGTAGTGGCAGACAACATAGAGACCATGAAAATCCATCTCGGGTTAGTCCTGGAACATCTACAGAACCTAGGTTGGCTCATCAATTGGGAAAAATCGGATTTAATCCCATCCAAACGGAAAGATTTTTTGGGCATAACCTTAGACACAGTCTCCCAAAGATCCTTTCTGCCACCTCAAAAGATAGTAAAGCTTCAGACAGCTTTGAGGAAGTTCAAGAAGGAGAAATTCTGCTCGATAAGACAGGCCATGAAGGTATTAGGGAGTCTGTCTGCTTGCATTCCAGCAGTAGCCTGGGCACAGTTCCATCTAAGACCACTCCAGAAGTTCATCTTAGACAAATGGAACAGATCGCAATTAACCCTAGAGAGGAGAATATTCTTAGATACAAAGACCAAAACATCGCTAACTTGGTGGCTCAGCAAATCCAACCTAGAAAACTGGATTTTCTGGGCACAAGATCTCCCTCTAGTCATCACAACAGATGCCAGTCTCCACGGTTGGGGAGCGGTCGTCCAGGGGAACTCCTACCAGGGAACATGGGGGAGTTACGTAAGTCAGCAATCCTCAAATTTCAAGGAGCTGAAGGCAGTGTGGGAAGCACTGAAACATACGAGTCAGCTGGCAGAAGGACGTCACGTCCTAGTCTACTCGGACAACGCTACAGCCGTGGCCTTCATCCAACACCAGGGAGGCACAAGGCATCACCTGTTACAGAACCTGGCGAGAATTTTTTTTTCCTGGGCAGAAGGCAACATTCAATCTCTTTCAGCGGTTCATCTGAAGGGAGTATTAAACATTCAGGCCGATTACCTAAGCCGGCACAGACTAGACCCCGGGGAATGGATGTTAGCCCCAGAAGTCTTCCACTTAATCACAAAGAAATGGGGCAGGCCGACGATAGACCTGTTTGCATCCAGGAGAAATCATCAGCTAAACCAGTTCTTCTCCCTCAACCCCAGGGATCATCCTGGGGCAGTAGATGCCTTCAACCAGAGCTGGACAACAAACCTAGTCTACGCATTCCCCCCATTGCCGCTTATTCCCAAAGTGTTACAGAAGTTCCTAAAAGAGAATTGTACACTAATCCTGATAACCCCCTTCTGGCCCAAAAGAAGTTGGTTCTCCCTCTTGAAAGCCCTCAGCGTGGAAGCTCCTTTCCTTCTACCTCGGAGGCCGGACCTTCTAAGTCAGGGGCCCATCACTCACCCGGACCTGGAAATACTAAAATTATCAGCCTGGATTCTGAAGAATCCAACTTATTAAACTTTGGTTTATCAAAAAAAGTAGTGAACACCTTACTCCTAAGCAGAGTACCAACGACAAGTACCAAAAAATATGGAAGAAATTCGCGGATTGGTCTGGAACCTCCTTCAACCAGTTCAGAGCCAACATCTCACTAATCCTGGATTTTCTTCAAGAAGGGCTAGATTTAGGTCTATCCCCTAATACCCTTAGGGTCCAGGTATCGGCCTTAGGGGCACTATATAATACCAAGCTAACGGAACATCCCTGGATATCCAGATTCCTTAAGGCAGCAGATAGGATCAGACCTACGATTAAAAACATGGTGCCACCATGGAACCTTAATACGGTACTAGGGGGTCTAACCTCCAATCCATTTGAACCTCTGACTCTATTCACATCAGATGGCTTACAATTAAAACTATATTCTTGGTGGCAATAACCTCAGCCAGAAGGGTCTGTGAGCTGCAGGCCTTGTCCATCCAAGAACCATTCCTTACAATATTTGAGGACAGATTAATTTTCAAATTAGATCCAGCTTTCCTCCCCAAGGTAGTCTCGACCTTCCATAGGTCTCAGGACATTGTTCTCCCTTCGTTCTGTAACGATCCGAAAAACGATCAGGAAACCACTTACCACACATTAGACGTCCGGAGAGCGGTCTTAAAGTACCTGGAAGCTACCAGTCTTTGGAGAATAGACAAAAATCTGTTTGTCCAATTTTCAGGTCCTAACAAGGGGAGGAAAGCGGCGAAAAGTTCCATCTCTAGATGGATTAAGATGGCCATCTCTGAAGCATACAAAGCTCAGGGAAAAGATGTCCCCGCTTCACTAAAGGCACATTCTACGAGAGGCATGGCCGCCTCCTGGGCGGAAAAAGCTTCAGCCTCCTTACAACAGATTTGCATGGCAGCAACCTGGAAAAGAGCTCATACTTTCACTAAGCACTACAGGCTAGACTTAGCCGCTAATGATGACCTAAGATTCGGACGTAAGGTCCTGTCGGCAGTCCCCCCCCCCCCCCCCCTAATGGTATCTTTGATATTATCTCAGCATGTGGTGTCATGGAGACGACTGGGGAAATGAGTATTACACTCACCGGTAATCCGGTTTCCTGGAAGTCTCCATGACACCACATACATCCCACCCTTTTTTTCTGCTATTAGCTATTATCCTTTCATCCTGGGGTTCTTCGTTAAAATACACTGGTGATGTGAGGAGGGGGTGGGGGTTTTAACCTCTGTGTTTTTCCTGTCCAATCAGGAGGGAGTCAATCTCAGCATGTGGTGTCATGGAGACTTCCAGGAAACCGGATTACCGGTGAATGTAATACTCATGTATATGAAAAGGTCCAGTGGGAGCACCAACCAGAACGCGGGTGCACGGTCCAGTACAGGGTAGCGGCAATCCCCAATGGTATAGGAAATGAAGAAGTAGGACTGCACTCACAAATAGTGATAAAATCAGCAGTGGTTTATTCGCCCATAATATGGCAAGTCTTGCGACGTTTCGGCTCACAAGAGCTCCTCAGGCTTGAGGAAGGCTCTTGTGAGCCGAAACGTCGCAAGACTTGCCATATTATGGGTGAATAAACCACTGCTGATTTTATCACTATTTTGGAGTGCAGTCCTACTTCTTTATATATATATATATATATATATATATATATATATATATAATATTTTTTTTTTGTACTGCTGCTCTATCCTCTGGATAGGTCATCTTTATCTAATCGGTGGGGGTGCTACACCCGGGACCCCCGCCGATCAGCTGTCTGAGAAGGCCGCTTTTCATCGCTCACGTGCCTAGGTGTAGCTGAGCTACCATACCAAGCATGGCCACTATACGGCGCTGTCCTTCAAAGCAGAGAGAGCGCAGATGCCTTCTCAAAAATCTAATTGGTGGGGGTCCTGGGTGTTGGACCCCCACCGATTTAGATAGAACCGATCAGTAAAAAATAACCTTTAGTGGGAAAGCCCCTTGAAGAGTATCTGACGAGCAGTACCAGAAACCTCTGAGCAGCGCCTACAGTTTCCTCTTCTGGATCTTCCCATACTGTGTGACATTCGTGTAGCTCTGTGTCATCTGAGCCCGTCTCACCCACACTAAGGAAGAACTCTGTATTTTTAAGGTAAAGGTTATCAGACAGTCAGTGGCGATGAGGACACCTGATAACAGGGAAAGAGGAACTAAACATTGCATCAGGGAAGGCGTTCAACCTGTTGTGCAAAATAGGAGTTCTCCTTCCTTTAGTTTTGCCTCACTTCCCTGTTGTCTTGTCTGATTTTTGTTCTCACTTTGTGACCATTATTATGCATGATTTGTACAAGTTTGCATAAATGTAAAATTCGATCACTCATGGTTGTTGGCAGCAGTTATCCTGTATCCGCAGGATAGGTGCAACACGCCAGACCTGCAGGGTATAGACGAAGTGAGGTCACAGTTATGGGCAATCGAGGGTACTCACTATATTGGAAGAACCCTGGGCAGGCGCGTGGCAGTGAAGGAGAGGTAGACACAGTTCCTCTGGGGCACGCTCTGTAGATAGGGACCAGGCCTGATGGTAGTTGAGGTGCCCTGGATGTTACAGGTATTTTGTGTGCCTGGGGCAAGGTCCCTGTGGTATTCGTGACGCCAGTGCCTTTGGACGGTGGCACGCCGGTTGGTGGTTGGAATGATGAAGGTACACAAGTGTATAGTGAACCAAAACGTAAACTTTACTGGACAATCCAACTTTGTACAGCAGGTGTAGCACAGTCTCTATATTACAGTTCCACGAAAAGGGGCTTATTCACAAATATGGCAGGCAATAGTCATGCAAGTTACACTGAGGGTAAATTCCACAAGCACTCAGCAGCAGGTTGTACTTTTCCCAGAATCACTGTACACTGTCCTTTCTAGAACTCCTGCTCTGGCTTTATATCTCCCAAGGCCCGGATGCCTAAAAGGGTGGCTTATATCCTTGGTTACTTCCTTCCTCAGGTATTATACTACTTGCTATGGTTCCTAAGTTCCTCTGCCTATCAGGGGCACTTGGCTTACCCTGGGTCGCCTCCTCCTATCAGGTGGGTAACTGTCGGTTTCTCCCAGGAGGTTGAATCCTGCAACTGGGGTATCTCTTCAGAGCTAACTTAGGCTCTCTTGTTCTCAGGCAAGCTGGAGCTTCTCAACAGCCTCCTGGACATCACTAGCAGCCAGGGCTATCCAGCTGCATGGCAGGAGCAGGCTTCTTAACCTGTGTCTTCTCAGACTCCTGGCTCTGCACACACTCTCCCTGTCTGGGCCTGGACATTTATACTAGGGGCTCCCTATCTCCCTCTAGTGTCTGGGATGTCTAACTACACCCAACTAGGCCTGCTGCTGCATTAGACAGGGGTACATTGCATATAACAACACATTAAAACACACATTAAATGCAGAATTAAATATGACATTTCTGTTCCTTGTGAGTAGGAGTAACGCGCACACCAATTGACCCTTGTGTAGTGCCCACCCATACCTAGTGGGACACTACATAGGGGATACCTATTAGATCGGTGGAGGTCCTACCACCGATCACAAGAATGGGGACCCCGTACTACCTGCAGCCCCCCTGAAAAGAACGAAGCAGCTGGTCCATTCATCTCTATGGGAATTCCGGAGATAGGCGAGCGCTGTACTCGGCCATTTCTGGAACTCCCATAGAAATGAATGGAGTGGCTGTGTGCCTGTGCGACTGGCTGCTTCGTTCTTTGCAGGGGGTACAGGGCCCCAGCAGTAGGACTCCCACCGATCTAATACGAAAGGGGGGTAACTAGCAACAACCAGAATACTCCTAATTGATTTGCTGCTAGATGTGATCGCTTGTATCTTGTAAGGCCCCATGCACATGGTGAGAAATGAAAATACCTCCTAATATAAGGTTTGACCCATTTCAAGATTTTTTTCATACACATTCGACTGTGTACTGCCGGCTCCTGGCACTGGAGCATTTTTGTAACAGAAGGTCAATTTAATGATGGTAAAACCCCTTTAAGACCCCATGTATTAAAAGGGAAAGCGTATTATGGCTTTGTACAAAGAGAGGTGTAACTTAGCCATGTGCATGAGACCTTAAACTAACGGATGCGAAGGCGTATTGCTAGAATGCCATCATTTCATGAATGGTTGGGGTCCGACCTCTGGGACCTTCCCCAATCCTGAGAATGAAGGGGCGGCAGCGCTGACGGCAGCTCTCCTGACCGTGCGGGGACTCTGCTCCGTATACTTGGATGGGACCGTGCGTAGTTCTCTGCACAGCAGCGCCCCAGCCGTGAAGGGGCTACATCAACACTGCAGACCATTCATTCTCGGAGCAGGTGGGGTTTACCAGAGGTCAGCCCGCCACCGATCATAAATCACTGACATCCTAGAGAAATTCCATCACTTTATATGATGGGAACTTACATTTAGGTGAGATCTAGCTGCAGTGCAGAATTGTGGACTTCTTACATTGTCTTCATCTCTTCTTCACCTCCAGGTTCCCGATCATCGGTGTTTCGGACTGTGTGCTGGTGAACAGCGGTCGCATCTCCAGCGCTTCCTGTTACTCGGATAAACACTGGATCTGTAACAAGCCCGACGCTCACAATTCTCATTTTTAATAGGAGACGCTATAAGACCAAGAGCACAGATATATGCAGTTGCCTTGATGCCCCTTCCCCAAAATGCAAGGCTACACTGCACTGACGAGTCCCAAAAAGGCTGAAATATTTGTGCAGGTGTTAGGGAGGGTCTCGCGCTGATTCGCTCAGTTTAGCATCTTGGATCTTTGAGTCGTATTCTACAAATCCGTTTGCAGCTCACAAGGAAAGGAAGAGAAGCTTTTGTAAATTAATTCACCCTTTGTATCCCGCTGGCTCGGTGGACAAATTGGGTGAAGCTGGTGCAGTAGTATTACTTTTTTTGAAGTTTGTATTGTCTGTGCCTCGTGGGCTGTGAAGTTATCTGCGGGGGTGTAGATACTTCCTGCATGAGTATTTTTACTACTGCAGCCTTCTCTGGCATGAAGTGCTCAGTGAGCATCGTGTCCGAGCCATATGTGATCATCTGCCCTCTGCTGCAGTGGTCACGTATCTGGACGGCTGTAGTGTCGGCTTCAACTCTTGAGGTAGAATAGTGTTAAAATCTTTAGAGTCTTTAAAGGACATCTGTCAGCAGATTTGTCCCCTATGGATTGCCATTTCTTGGGGGAGGGGGACATCACATCTGCATAGCTTGAACCTCTGCATCTGCCCGGGTAATGGACATGGTGGTGGTTCAGATGTTCTTCAGCATTTTTACTGTCTGCACTGAAGCGCACACTGAGCATGTATATACTAGGATTCCTTTAGAAGAATTTTCCGGGATTAGAATTATTTGATCGTCGGGGGTCCGACACTGCCACCAATCTGCTGTTTCATTAGGTTTGCCGCCGCCTCGTCAGCCCAGGTAACTTGACGTCACCAGCCTAGGTCTAGGCCGCAGCTTCTTCAAACAGCTGATCGGCAGAGATGTTGGGCGTTGGACCCAATAAAGTGTCTGTGGTCTGAGAATAGACCATCAATGTTCTACTCCTGGAAACCCCTCTAATCTGGAGGATTCTTTATTCTCATATTGAGAAGGCATTTCTTCTATGAGCTACCGCAGTGGGGGTCCACAGTCGGCAATTGAAATTAATGGATGTCTATAGAATGTTGTGTACATATTTCATACAGTTTGCCCAGTGGTGACTACTGTGGGGCCCTTCATAACCTGCGTACAATTCAGGGGATCTGTACCCTAAAAAAGTGCAAATATACTAATTTTCAGTCCCGCAAGATTAGAGCTCAGGCAGACAGTAAAATTGCTCTAATTACATTTGTGTGCAGGGTCTCTTAGTCGTCTCCTATTAACATTGTGTTGGCTAATACATACAGTTTTAGTTTTATATAATGAATGTGCTATTTATATTTTCGAAGACAACTATGTGTACATGGTCTCGTGCCACTAGTGCTTGAAAGTGTGTGAACCCTTCACAGTTTTCTATGTATCTCCATAAACTGGACCTAAAAATAAAGATAACCAAATCAAACAAATGAGTCAAAAATATTAGACTGAGAAAATTTATCCAATATCACATCTCTGGTCAAAAGTATGTGAACCTTTTCTTTCAATATCTGGTGTAACCGCCTTGGCAGCAGTAATTGCAGCTAATCATTCCAGGTAATTGTTGATTAGTCCTGCACATCGGCGTGGAGGAATTTTCGCCCAATCCTACAAAACGGCTACAAGTTCAACCCTGCTATGTTGGTGGTTTCCTACCATGAACTGCTCGCCTCAGGTCCTTCTAGAACATTTCTATTGGATTAAGGTAAGGCCTTTCCAGAACTTTACCCTTCTTCTTTGACCATTCTGTGGTAGAATTACTTGTGTGCATAGGGTCCTTGTCTTGCTGCTTGACCCACATTTTCATGAACAATTGTCCTGACGTTGTCCTTTAGAATTTGCTGGTATAATTCAGAATTCATTGTTCCATCAATGATGGCACAGATGCAGCAAAACAGGCCCAAACCATGACACTACCACCACTGTGTCTCATAAATGAGATGAGATTTTCATACTGGGATGTAGGGTTTTTCTTTCTCCAAACATAACACTTCTCATTTAAACCAAAAAGTTATGTTTTGGTCTCATCTGTTCACAAAACCTTGTTCTAGTAGCTGCCTGCCTCGTCCAAGTGATCTTTAGCAAACTGCAGATGAGCAGCAACGTTATTTTTGGAGAGTGTTGGTTTTTGCCTTGCAGTCCTGCTTTGTTGTGACCTCCTGATGGTGGACTCGGGAACATTATAGGGGTTGTCCAGGATTAGTAAAACATGGCTGCTTTCTTCTAAAAACAGCACCACCCCTGTCCAATGCATATATATTTATATAATGTATTTTTTGCTCTATAAGATGCACCTAGGTTTTGCAGTGTCCTAAAACACACTGCCTAATATTGTGATTGTGTTTCATAAAAATGTGCTCATGCCTGAGTTCCCATAAAGTTGCATATGGAGAGGGAGGTTCTAACAAGGGCCGACCTCGCCCTGCTCTGAGTAGAAGGAGGAGCCATTTTGGAGAGTTATCTAAACTCCAGAGTTAGTTCCATGTACCATCCCATAGATGGAAAATATTATAGAAGATCCAGGCAACCTAGAGAGGGAGGAAGAATATTGGAAAAGGAAGGTAATTGTCGTTTATCGGGTTCCATTCTCCTTTGCATTAGGTGGAGAGATTCTAAGCTACTAGCTGCCCACCATAACCAAGGACAGAAAGGCCACCTTTCAGGAGATTGTATTCCTAGAGAGGATACAGAAGTATATGACTAAACAGTATAGCAGAGATAGTCCATCCCTTCAGCCTGGAGAAACAAGGGAGAAATATTGATTGCTATAGAGTGAAACTACCCTCTATGCAACTTCTGAGAACTAACCTGAGCTATTGTAGAAGCTGCCTTGCTATAAATGACTTTTGAGCACATTGATGACCTTTTGGATCAGCTTCTGTAAAGTACTGGGAATTTGTTAAAGAGAACTTACTGTGCGAACTTATCACCTTACGGTACTGGCGTCACGAACACCAGGGACCCTTAAAAACCACACCCCCAAGGGCACCTCAAACACCATCTGGCGGGAGTCCCGAATGAACTGGTGCTGTCCTTCCATTTACTGCACGCCGGCACAGGGAGCTCTACAGAACAGTGAGTAAACAACTACTACCCCCATCGGCCCACCATAACGCACACATATTGCCCCTGTAGTCCAGTTGCTGCAGTTTTAGAAGCAGAAAATGCGGAAAAAAAATATTTTACATCAGACCTCGGCTCAGAGCCCCAATGTTAGACCTCAGAACCCCAATATACCAGACCCCTTTAAGCACCAGGCACATTTCTTTGTTTTTTGCATTTTCGTTTTTTCCTCCCCATGTTCCACTAGCGATAACTTTTTTTTTTTTTTTTTTTTTTTTTTTTTCCCGTTCACATAGCCTTATGATGGCTTATATTTTTTGCAGGATAAGATGCATTTTTTTTAACGGCACCATTTCCGTTATTGGAAAACAGGAAAAAAAAAATTGAGGTTAAATTGAAAAAAAATAAACACAATTCCGTCAAGGTTTTTTGAGTTATGACATCATGGCGTTCCCCGGTATGCTAAAAGTGACACAACGTTCTTATTCTGCAGCTCTAAATGAATCCAGCAATACCAAACTTGTGTAGTTTTTCATTTTTTTTTTTTTTTTTTTTAATCCTTTTAAAAATAAGCCTTTAAAAAAAATCTAACTTTTCTTTGCATTGCCATTTTCTGACAGCCATAATGTTTTTATATTTTAGTTTACAGGGCTGTACGAGGGCTTGTTTTTGGTGTAATGAACTGTAGTTTTTATTGGTACCATTTTTGTGGTACATTTGACTTTCTCTTTTTCTTTTTTTTTTTTTTTTTTTTTGGGGGGGGGGGGGGGGCTAGAGACAGGTGACAACATTTTTAATTTTTTTTTCTGTTTAAAAAAAAAAAAATATTATAATTTTAATAGTTCAGACATTTTCGGATGGCAATACCTAATATGTTTTTTTTTTTTTACTGTGTGTATATACAGGTCCTTCTAAAAAAATTAGCATATTGTGATAAAGTTCATTATTTTCTGTAATGTACTGATAAACATTAGACTTTCATATATTTTTGATTCATTACACACAACTGAAGTAGTTCAAGCCTTTTATTGTTTTAATATTGATGATTTTGGCCACAGCTCATGAAAACCCAAATTTCCTATCTAAAAAAATTAGCATATTTCATCCAACCAATAAAAGAAAAGTGTTTTTAATACAAAAAAAGTCAACCTTCAAATAATTATGTTCAGTTCTGCACTCAATACTTGGTGGGGAATCCTTTTGCAGAAATGACTGCTGCAATGCGGTGTGGCATGGAGGCAATCAGCCTGTGGCACTGCTGAGGTGTTATGGAGGCCCAGGAGGCTTCGATAGCGGCCTTAAGCTCATCCAGTGTTGGGTCTTGCGTCTCTCAACTTTCTCTTCCCAATATCCCACAGATTCTCTATGGGGTTCAGGTCAGGAGAGTTGGCAGGCCAATTGAGCACAGTAACAGCATGGTCAGTAAACCATTTACCAGTGGTTTTGGCACTGTGAGCAGGTGCCAGGTCGTGCTGAAAAATGAAATCTTCATCTCCATAAAGCTTTTCAGCAGATGGAAGCATGAAGTGCTCCAAAATCTCCTGATAGCTAGCTGCATTGACCCTGCCCTTGATAAAACACAGTGGACCAACACCAGCAGCTGACATGGCACCCCAGACCATCACTGACTGTGGGGACTTGACACTGGACTTCAGGCATTTTGGCATTTCCCTCTCTCCAGTCTTCCTCCAGACTCTGGCACCTTGATTTCCGCATGCCATGCAAAATTTGCTTTCATCCGAAAAAAGTACTTTGGACCACTGAGCAACAGTCCAGTGCTGCTTCTCTGTAGCCCAGGTCAGGCGCTTCTGCCACTGTTTCTGGTTCAAAAGTGGCTTGACCTGGGGAATGCGGCACCTGTAGCCCATTTCCTGCACACGCCTGTACACTGTGGCTCTGGATGTTTCTACTCCAGACTCAGTCCACTGCTTCCGCAGGTCCCCCAAGGTCTGGAATCGGTCCTTCTCCACAATCTTCCTCAGGGTCCGGTCACCTCTTCTCGTTGTGCAGCGTTTTCTGCCACACTTTTTCCTTCCCACAGACTTCCCACTGAGGTGCCTTGATACAGCACTCTGGGAACAGCCTATTCGTTCAGAAATTTCTTTCTGTGTCTTACCCTCTTGCTTGAGGGTGTCAATGATGGCCTTCTGGACAGCAGTCAGGTCGGCAGTCTTACCCGTGATTGCGGTTTTGAGTAATGAACCAGGCTGGGAGTTTTTAAAAGCCTCAGGAATCTTTTGCAGGTGTTTAGAGTTAATTAGTTGATTCAGATGATTAGGTTAATAGCTCGTTTAGAGAACCTTTTCATGATATGCTAATTTTTTTAGATAGGAATTTGGGGTTTTCATGAGCGGTATGCCAAAATCATCAATATTAAAACAATAAAAGGCTTGAAATACTTCAGTTGTGTGTAATGAATCTAAAATATATGAAAGTCTAATGTTTATCAGTACATTACAGAAAATAATGAACTTTATCACAATATGCTAATTTTTTTAGAAGGACCTGTATGTTTTTATATATAAATTAGGAAAGGAGGTGATTTTAGACTTAATATTTAAATTTATTTTTTATTTTTATTTTTTAAACTTTATATTTTTTAACTAATATCCCCCTTAGAGATCTAGAACCTGGGATCTTTACATCTCTTGTCCTTCGCATAAAACTTTGTTCAAATACTGTACTGAGCAGGCGCTTGACACCGAGAGATTGTGTCATGGAACCATGAACCAGACGTACAACAAGAGATGAGTGGAAATAAGAAGGCTTTATTGAAAATAAAGCTGTAAGGCAAAAGTCCAAACGGATGGCTAAACCGAAGCAGGGTCTTGCGAAACCAGAGATCAGGAACCAGAAGGGTAGTCAGATGAAGCCAGGATCAGGAACCAGCAGGGTAGTCAGACGAAGCCAGGATCAGGAACCAACAGGGTAGTCAGACGAAGCCAGGATCAGGAACCAGCAGGGTAGTCAGACGAAGCCAGGATCAGGAACTAGAAGCAGCAGCAGTCTTAGAAGCATGTGAGCACAGGAGGACCAAGCAGGGAACTGAAGCCACAGGCTACAAGAAACCCAGAAACCAACATGGCCGCCAGCACATGTCAAACGAAGGAGAGCAGCAAGGAGGTAAGACCATGACAGATTGTTTGTTTTTATTTTGGACATGTAAAAGTTATTGCTTCGCACAATAGCTTAATAAATTAATTTGTACTGTAAAAAAAAATCTCCCGAACTCTGGTTTGGTTCCAAGTGGTACCTTGGAACCGAACCGAGTTTGAGAAATTGATTTTTACTGTACAAATTAATTAAGTTATTGTGCGAAGTTTCGCGAGACTTTGCGAAGCAATAACTTTTTTACGTGTCCAAAAGAAAAACAATCTCTCTCTGTCTACACTGCTGCCACTTTCAAGGAGGTCTGGAGCGTATTTGCGTTGGCGTGTGATATTATGGGTTCTTACACTTGTAAGAACATCCAAACTTCTGAAAAATAGAAAAAAGAAACTTGCAGCACTTGCCCTATTTTCTTGCAGCATTTATTCAGAGTCATAAAAAACGTGGTTGCGGGGACGGGCACTTCACTCAGTCACAGGCGTTGACGGCCGTTTTGCGCGATCTGCGCTTCGTCTAGCCACTCGCGTGATGGCGTCGGTAAGTTCCTCTCCATTTATTGCGACTGACGTCATCACTCGCACAATGATCTATCTCTAATAAAAACAAAACTTGACTGAGTAGAGTGCCCGTACCCCCAACCATGTTTTTATGACTGAATAAATGCTGCAAGAAAATGGGGTGAGTGCCGCAAGTTTCTTTTTTCAATTTTTCACAAAAGAAGCAATAACTTTGGCTCATCGGAGCCAATACATTCTAATACTGTACGGAGCTCCTGCTCCTTACAGTATTAGAACGAAGTTTTATGCGAATCGACTTCGGATGTTTCATCTGAAGTTAGTTCGTTCATCCCTACTTGTCCTATTCACCCTAATAGAGATCTATTAAAGGGTTTCTACCACTTGCTTTGCACCCATTTCGTTTTCAGACACTAGCGATCCGCTAGTGTCTGATGTACAATACAAGCTAAGTATTATCTTATTCTGTTCGGCCATTTTGTTTAAAAAAGCACTTTTATATTTATGCAAATGAGCCTCTAGGTGCTATGTGGGTGTCTTTTCAGCACCTAGAGGCTCCGTCTACCTTCATAAACTGCCGCCCAGCTCGTTGCTCCAGCACGCCCATCTCCTAGTGAAATCGATCCTCCCCCTGCTTCTGGCATCTGAAATCTCGCGCCTGCGCTGTCCGTCTCTGCATTCGGCGCAGACGCAGTGGAAATGTCTGACCGCACCCTGCTCAGACATTTCCACTGCGCCTGCGCTGAATGCAGAGACTGACGGCGCAGGCGCGAGATTTCAGACGCCAGAAGCAGGGGGAGGATCGAATTCACTAGGAGATGGGCGTGCTGGAGCAACGAGCTGGGCGGCAGTTTATGAAGGTAGACGGAGCCTCTAGGTGCTGAAAAGACACCCACATAGCACCTAGAGGCTCATTTGCATAAATATAAAAGTGCTTTTTTAAACAAAACGGCCGAACAGAATAAGATAATACTTAGCTTGTATTGTACATCAGACACTAGCGGATCGCTAGTGTCTGAAAACGAAATGGGTGCAAAGCAAGTGGTAGAAACCCTTTAAGATGACATTAATAAATTTGGTGTATTTTACAAATCTTCCAAGTCATGTCCCATTTTCTACATTCCATGTCTAAAACACCCTGAATTGGGTGCATAACATGTACTCAACATTTTGGTGGCACCCAAGAAACTTTTTTCAAATCGTCCTCTATGACAGCACCACTGGTGTAGACCCTTAAACTCTAAGGCCCCTTTCACACGGGCGAGTATTCCGCGCGGATACGATGCGTGAGTTGAACGCCATTGCACCCGCACTGAATACCGACCCATTCATTTCTATGGGGCTGTTCACATGTGCGGTGATTTTCACGCATCACTTGTGCGTTGCGTGAAAATCGGGGCATGATCTATATTCTGCGTTTTTGACGTAACGCAGGCCCCATATAAGTGAATGGGGCTGCGTGAAAATCGCAAGCATCCGCAAGCAAGTGCGGATGCCGTACGATTTTTCACGCACGTTTGCTAGGAGACGATCGGGATGGAGACCCGATCATTATTATTTTCCCTTATAACATAGTTATAACGGAAAATAATAGCATTCTGAATACAGAATGCATAGTAAAATAGTGCTGGAGGGGTTAAAAAATAATAATTTAACTCTCCTTAGTCCACTTGCTCGCATAGCCCGGCATCTCCTTCTGTCTTGATCTTAGCTTTGTGTAGCAACAAGGACCTTTGGTGACGTCAGTCATCACATAATCTTTTACCATGGTGATGGATCATGTGATGACTGTGACGTCACCAAAAGTCCTTGTTGCTACACAAAGCTAAGATCAAGACAGAAGGAGATGCCGGCTACGCGAGCAAGTGGACTAAGGGGAGTTAATTTTTTATTTATTTATTTTACCCCTCCAGCGATATTTGACTATGCATTCTGTATTCAGAATGCTATTATTTTCCCTTATAACCATGTTATAAGGGAAAATAATACAATCTACAGAACACCGATCCCATCGGGCTTGGCATCGGTGTTCTGTAGATTGTATTATTTTCCCTTATAACATGGTTATAAGGGAAAATAATAGCATTCTGAATACAGAATGCATAGTAAAATATCTGAAGAAGTTCGGGTTTGGGTACCAAACATGCGCAATTTTTCTCAAGCGAGTGCAAAACGCATGACAGTGTTTTGCACTCGCGCGGAAAAATAGCGGGTGTTCCCGCAACGCACCCGCACATGTTTCCGCAACGGCCGTGTGAAAGAGGCCTAACAGATCCAATTGCCGCAAAAAAATAAAAATTCTCAATGGGGTTGAGGTCTGGACACTGGTGGCCAATCCATGTGTGACAATGATGTCTCATGCTCCCTGAACCACTCTGTTACAATTTGAGCCCGATGAATCCTGGCATTGTCATCTTTGAATATGCCCGTGCCATCAGGGAAGAAAAAATCCATTGATGGAATAACCTGGTCGTTCAGTATGTTCAGGTAGTCCGCTGACCTCATTCTTGGAGCACATACTGTTGCTGAACCTAGACCTGACCAACAGCAGCAACCCCAGATCATAGCACTGCCCCCACAGGCTTGTACAGGAGGCACCAGGCATGCCTTAGATGTTTTCTCTGCTTGATGCATGCCAATGATTTGACCCTTCTCAAACAGACTAACATCTTTTCCACGACCACGAGATGTGTCTTTCGACATGGTTGTTTAAGAAATGAGAAGCAACTCTTTGCACCAGTTGGGATTAAATAACTTGTTGCAGCTGAAAGATAATCGCCCGGCAGTAATTATCAAATAGGAGGCTCAGAACTATTTGCTTAGTTAAATCCAGGTGGCGACTTTTTTTTTGGGCCATGCAGTGTATGTAATACATATGGGGGTCCAAGCCCAGAACTGAGGAGTCTCTTGTTAAAGTAGGATGGAGTGTGTATGCTTCTGTTCCCACGCCTGAGGTAGGTGCTTCCTTTCACTCTGAATTTGCATAGCACATTGTGAACCTTGGTCCAGTAAGTTCCTCTTCTGCTATGGGGTATTTTACTTATTTCCTTCTTCCTTCTCTTAGGGTGATCAGGATGGGTCCCATAAAGGTTGTATGTCATGCAAGCTTTCAGAAAAGCCCCTGTCTGTCAGCCCTGTACTGCAAAAAATAAAATAAAAATTGATAGGATTAAAGGGAATCTCTGACCACAATTTTGGACTAGTATCTCGGGTAATACGTCAATATTACTGTAGATAAGGAGTCCAGTACCTTTTTATATTTTCCTACTGACCCCCACCCTCAGGTTCTCCTGCTGTCAGCTCTCAAAGCTGCACTAAAATACAGTCAGGACTGCTGTGCCATGCCAACATAATGGAGAGGGCTTGTGTGCGTGCACAGCAGTCCTGACTGTATTTCAGCACATGACAAACACCAGGTGCCACTAGCTACTATGGCCATTACCCTCTGGTATTTGTGGAACACTGACCAGCCTTTGGTAGGTTCAGGACATATGCTGAGGGCAGAGCTGTGTTCTAGCATGTACACATTATATAAACTACTTAATGTAGCCTTACCATGTGGACAATACAGGTTTTCTATGCTTAGAAATACATATTAGTTGTTTATTCACAGGCACAGTATATGATTATAAAGGCACCAGTAATATTATTAGCTTTCTAAGTATACAAAACCACACTTCTCAATATGATAAGGCTGGAGCTTGGAGGTAAGTGGTCAGCCCTCTATGTAGCTGTCCCTGGTTCAAATCCCAGGAGAGACTTAGAAATTTATTTCTATTTTATGTTTTTCTCTGTAAAATGTTACCCATGATCAAAGGCTATAGCCTTACTATTAGAGATGAGCGAATTTCATATTTTGAAATTCGTTCATGCCTCGTTTGGTGGTAAAATCAGAATTGAGTTATGGATTCCGTTACCACGGACCATAACGCATTTTGATGATGGAATGCATAACGGAACGCCTTTACAGCTGATCTAGGGGGGTCCAAGGGGTCTGACTCCCACCGTTCAGATACTGATGACCTATCCTGAGGATATTTTATCAATAAAAAAAAAAAATCTCCGAAAATCCCTTTCACCACCTCCGGACCGCCTAACGCAGATCTGCGGTCCGGAGGCGGCAGTTCTGCACAGAGTCACGCATATACGCGTCATCTCGCGATAGCCGTGATTTCCTGTGAACTCGCGCACACAGGATCGGAAGGTAAACGAGTGGATCTCCAGCCTGCCAGCGGCGATCGTTCGCTGCCAGGCTGGAGGTGTGATTTATTTTTATTTTTTTAACCCCTAACAGGTATATTAGACGCCGTTTTGATAACAGCGTCTAATATACCTGGTCCTCTGGTGGTCGATCCAAACAAAGAGGACACAGGTAGCTCTGTAAAGTACCACAAAACACCACTACACTACACCCCCCCTGTCACTTATTAACCCCTTATGAACCCATGATCACCCCATATAGACTCCCTGATCACCCCCCTGTCATTGATCACCCCCCTGTCATTGATCACCCCCCTGTAAGGCTCCATTCAGACGTCCGTATTATTTTTACGGATACATGGATCGGATCCGCAAAACACGTTCGGACGTCTGAATGGAGCCTTACAGGGGGGTGATCAATGACAGGGGGGTGATCACCTCATATACACTCCCTGATCACCCCCCTGTCATTGATCACCCCCCCCTGTAAGGCTCCATTCAGACGTCCGTATGTGTTTTGCGGATCCGATCCGTGGATCCGTAAAAATCATACGGACGTCTGAATGGAGCCTTACAGGGGGGTGATCAATGACAGGGGGTGATCACCTCGTATACACTCCCTGTCATTGATCACCCCCCTGTAAGGCTCCATTCAGACATTTTTTTTGCCCAAGTTAGCGGAAATTGTTTTTGTTTTTTTTTCCTTACAAAGTCTCATATTTCACTAACTTGTGTCAAAAAATAAAATCTCACATGAATTCACCATACCCCTCACGGAATCCAAATGCGTAAAATTTTTTAGACATTTATATTCCAGACTTCTTCTCACGCTTTAGGTCCCCTAAAATGCCAGGCGTGAGGGGCATATTGAGTCCATGAAAGATTGAAATTTTTGTCCCAAGTTAGCGGAAAGGGAGACTTTGTGAGAAAATACAAAAAAAAAAAAAATTTCCGCTAACTTGTGCAAAAAAAAAAAATTTCTATGAACTCGCCATGCACCTCATTGAATACCTTGGGGTGTCTTCTTTCCAAAATGGGGTCACATGTGGGGTATTTATACTGCCCTGGCATTTTAGGGGCCCGAAAGCGTGAGAAGAAGTCTGGGATCCAAATGTCTAAAAATGCCCTCCTAAAAGGAATTTGGGCCGCTTTGCGCATCTAGGCTGCAAAAAAGTGTCGCATGTGGTATCGCCGTACTCAGGAGAAGTTGGGGAATGTGTTTTGGGGTGTCATTTTACATATACCCATGCTGGGTGAGAGAAATATCTTGGTCAAATGCCAACTTTGTATAAAAAAAATGGGCAAAGTTGTCTTTTGCCAAGATATTTCTCTCACCCAGCATGGGTATATGTAAAATGACACCCCAAAACACATTTACCAACTTCTCCTGAGTACGGCGATACCACATGTGTGACACTTTTTTGCCGCCTAGGTGGGCAAAGGGGCCCAAATTCCAAAGAGCACCTTTAGGATTTTACAGGTCATTTTTTACACATTTTGATTTCAAACTACTTCGTACATTAGGGCCCCTAGAATGCCAAGGCAGTATAACTACCCCACAAGTGACCCTATTTTGGAAAGAAGACACCCCAAGGTATTCCGTGAGGGGCATGGCGAGTTCCTAGAATTTTTTATTTTTTGTCACAAGCTAGCGGAAAATGATTTATTTATTAATTTTTTTCTTACAAAGTCTCATATTCCACTAACTTGTGACAAAAAATTAAAAATTCTAGGAACTCGCCATGCCCCTCACGGAATACCCTGGGGTGTCTTCTTTCCAAAATAGGGTCACTTGTGGGGTAGTTATACTCCCCTGGCATTTTAGGGGCCCAAATGCGTGAGAAGTAGTTTGCAATCAAAATCTGTAAAAAAATGACCGGTGAAATCCGAAAGGTGCACTTTGGAATGTGGGCCCCTTTGCCCACCTAGGCTGCAAAAAAGTGTCACACATCTGGTATCGCCATACTCGGGAGAAGTTGGGGAATGTGTTTTGGGGTGTCATTTTACATATACCCATGCTGGGTGAGAGAAATATCTTGGCAAAAGACAACATTTCCCATTTTTTAAGTTGGCATTTGACCAAGATATTTCTCTCACCCAGCATGGGTATATGTAAAATGACACCCCAAAACACATTCCCCAACTTCTCCTGAGTACGGCGATACCAGATGTGTGACACTTTTTTGCAGCCTAGGTGGGCAAAGGGGCACACATTCCAAAGTGCACCTTTCGGATTTCACCGGTCATTTTTTACAGATTTTGATTGCAAACTACTTCTCACACATATGGGCCCCTAAAATGCCAGGGCAGTATAACTACGCCATAAGTGACCCCATTTTGGAAAGAAGACACCTCAGGGTATTCCGTGAGGGGCATGGCGAGTTCCTAGAATTTTTTATTTTTTGTCACAAGTTAGTGGAATATGAGACTTTGTAAGAAAAAAATAAAATAAAAAATAAATCATCATTTTCCGCTAACTTGTGACAAAAAATAAAAAATTCTATGAACTCACTATGCCCATTAGTGAATACCTTAGGGTGTCTACTTTCCGAAATGGGGTCATTTGTGGGGTGTTTGTACTGTCTTGGCATTGTAGAACCTCAGGAAACATGACAGGTGCTCAGAAAGTCAGAGCTGCTTCAAAAAGCAGAAATTCACATTTTTGTACCATAGTTTGTAAACGCTATTTATATAAATTTACCCAAACCATTTTTTTTTTTTTATCAGACATGTAGAACAATAAATTTAGCCGAAAATTTATATATGGATGTCGTTTTTTTTGCAAAATTTTACAACTGAAAGTGAAAAATTTAATTTCTTTGCAAAAAAATCGTTAAATTTCGATTAATAACAAAAAAAGTAAAAATGTCAGCAGCAATGAAATACCACCAAATGAAAGCTCTATTAGTGAGAAGAAAAGGAGGTAAAATTCATTTGGGTGGTAAGTTGCATGACCGAGCAATAAACGGTGAAAGTAGTGTAGTGCAGAAGTGTAACAAGTGGTCTGGTCATTAAGGGGGTTTCAGCTAGGGGGGTTGAAGTGGTTAAAGGGGGGGTTTGAATCTGTACAGGAACAGTATACCCTAAACGTAAGATTACAGCGTTATTGCACTATTGTTTTTAACCAATGCCAAATGGATAATATATGATTACAGCTTCTGGTTCCCAGTTGCATACTGAATCCTGCAGAGATTTACTTTTCTAGGCATCACCTGTTATCAAAACGGTTTACTTACTGCATGCTTCACAGATGACATTGGGTTTTTCCATTAGCAAAAGCAATTTTATTATTTCACCAGGCCCACGGAAGGAGTAAGAGTACTGGTACTTTCACACTAGCATTATTGTTTAACGGCATAGAGTTCCGTCAAAAGGGCTCTATGCCGGAAAAGAACTGATCGGGCATATCCCAATGCATTCTGAATGGATAGAAATCCGTTCAGTTTGCATCAGTATGCCTTCCGTTCATTCACCGTCTGGCGTTTTGGCTGGACATAATACCGCAGCATGCTGCAGTATTATGTCCATCCAAAATGCCTGATCAGTCGCCGGAATGCCGGATCCGGCATTAGTTCCCATTGACTTGCATTAGTGCCGGATCTGGCATTGCAAAACAACTGAATGCGCAGACTGGGAAAACTGAAAGACTGCATGACGGATCCGTCCATCCGCATGACAAGCGGAGAGACGGATCTGTTCTTGCAATGCATTTGTAGAGGGATCCGCACCCGGATCAGTCTACAAATGCTGTCAGTTGTCACACTGATCGGCGGATCTGGCAGGCGGCTCAGACGAGGGAACTGCCTACCGATCACACTAACGCTAGTGTGAAAGTACCCTAACCCATTAATGGCCGCACAGTTCAAGCCGTACTGTGGCTGCGTCTCAGCTGCTGCATGGCCGCACCATGTGTCCGTACCCTAGTGTGCCCTCTTCTAGAGCTAAACCCCCCACCAAGCTTCCCCCAACCCCTCAACGTAGCATTACTGACTGATTGGGAGAAATTTAATAAGACTGGTGTTTTTTTTTATATAGAATAAGATATTTCAAGTTGGTGGCTCACTTCCCTTCTCCACTATGTATAAGGTGCTCTGACTGTATGACTCGCCGTGTGTGTGTGTGTAATATATATGTGTTATATATATATATATATATAATGTATGTATGTATGGGTGTGTGTATATAATATATATTCAAATTAATTTGTGACTGTAGTCAGGCACACTTCATTTAGAGTCCCCCAGAGAAAACATGTCTGTTTTTCAAATATTCCATTTATTAGTTAATAAATAATAAAATGATAAAAATATGTATATAAATTAAAAACAAAAAAATATATATATATATATGCACAATTATTATAAAAGCAGATTATTGCGTAAAATATGAATTGCAATTCATTAATTATATTATATAAAAAAAGAACTATTTGTTTCTCTTCATTTCCCTGCCAGTTTGTTGGAGAGAAATAAGTAGGAACAACCGTAGGTATTTATACTTTTGTTATACAGGTTACTGAAGGAACTAAGTAAGAACAACCTTTATTTATTCTTGTACAAATATTCCTCATTGGTTCTTTCTCATATACATTCAAATGTCAGTTTAATATCTGTATATATTGTTCCAAAGTGCTCAGCTCCTATATCCATTCCTGATTAGATAAACAGTTATAAGTTTGTGCTCAGTTCCTGTATCGACTCCTGACACAAACAGTTATTATAGTTGGGGTACTGTCACACTAGCGGTTTTCTATTCCAGTATTGAGTTCTGTTTTAGGCCGAATGCACACGACCGTGGAACACTGCCATGAGCGGTCCGTGGTATCCCGGCCTGGCATCCTGCTGAGAGCAGGAGCGCACGGCGTCATTGGTTGCTATGACGCCGTGCGCTTCATGCCGCCGCTGCACTACAGTAATACACTCATATGATCTATAGGAGTGTATTACTGTAGTGCAGCAGTGGCATGAAATGCACGGCATAGCAACCAATGACGCCGTGCGCTCCTGCTCTCAGCAGGAATCCAGGGCGTAATACCACGGCCGTGTGCATTCAGCCTTAGACCTCATGCACACGGCCGTGCCGTTTTTGCGGTCCGCGAAAAATGGAAGCCGCCCGTGTTGCCTTCTGCAATTTGTGGAACGGAACAGGCGCCGGCAATATAAATGCCTATTCTTGTCCGCAACGCACAGACAAGAATAGGACAGGTTATATTTTTTCTAGCGGAATGGAGCCACGGATACGGACAGCACACGGAGTGCTGTCTGCATATTTTGCGGCCCCGTTGAAGTGAATGGGTCCGCATCCAAGCCGCCAAAATGGTGGCTCGGATGTGGACCCAAACAATGGTCGTGTGCATGAGGCCTTACTCTGTAGCAGTTTGTGTCGATCTATTTGCAATAATGGCGCTCGGTAGTTTTTACTCACTGTTAGCCGGTCAGTTCGCTGCCAATATGGAGGTGCACACACAGGTGGTATTACCTTCAAATATACGCAGTACAATGGTGAGGCGGTAAGCGGCGAAATGATGATCCCCCTCAGAGGTAGCAGTCTGTAGATAACCTGCTTATATGGGAACTGCCGATTCTCGGCGTTCCACGTGGCACAGTGGTAACGTTATAGGCTGTAGGGAGACGATCACCTCAGAGGTGGCAGCTGCCGTGAGCAAACAGCCGTAGCATAAGCCGCAAAAGGTCAGTGCCCCACGTGTTGGTGGAATATCAGCAATGTATGCAGACTGCAATAGATTCCCAAGATGGATCTCACATACAAAAACGATTCAGAATAAAATAAATTATAGCTTCATCTTTGGATCCAGTGGGTTCTGTGTCTTTTATACCAAACTCATTTTGGACTTCTATAGACTCCTTCTTCAGTGGCCATGAATACATTGGGAACCTTCCCACTTTTATACCCACTCTTCCAGCTCCCACCAAAACCCTTACTGGATTTCCACTTTGTCATATGTGATGTAATATCCCTGTCTGAGGAGGAAATGTCAAGGAAAAGTGTTTCTCCATCTTGTTTCCAGCCTCAGTGATTTATTTTAATGGTGTTTATTCTCGTTCTTTGAGAATAAATTCCTTTTTATTTATTTATGTACAAATAAAACGTTGCGGCACTCTGCCAGTGGTTGCTGCTGGACGTCGGGTTCCCACCCCATTCTCAGTAAGAATAGAAACTCCAGCAATAGAGATGTTTATTGGACATGCGGTTGTAGAATACAAGTGACGTTTCGGCCACACATTGGCCTTTCTCAAACTGGTGCCGCTGTTGGAAGTGAGTTAGGAAGATAAGCACAATGGTAAAGGTGCCACGGCACTGTAAGGGATGCGCATGCATCTCTACATATTTTTATATATACCTTATAAATCTCTACATATAGGTCAAGGAAGATGGCGGATTTGTAGTGTAGTACTACAATGCATTATTTCAACGTATTCTTAAATAAATAGGAACTGTTATAGAAAAAGAAGCCAGGAATACAATGTTACTAGATTTAACACCTGCCGTCCTCATAACATATATTGATGAACTTCATTAATGAATCCTAATGCTCCATGCTATTAACAGTATAGTATACTCTCAGTATTCATATCACATATTCAAATACACTTTTTTGATATTTTACTAATTTCCTTTTGTCTTTTTCTTTTCTTTTTTTCCTTTTTGCACACTTTTTTTTGTTACATTTTTATTATTATATCCTCTACATACATTTTCTCTATATTGTAACATATTAGAAAGAATAAATAAGTAAAAAGGCATTTATTCTCAAAAAACCCATATTTGGAGAGAAAAAAACGCATCAAAATCACATTGGAATCGCAATGCGTTTTTTGAAAGCAAAATGGAATAAACACCATTAAAATAAATCATTGAGGTTGGAAACAAGATGGAGAAACACTTTTCCTTGAAATTTCCTCCTCAGACTGGGATATTACATCACATATGACAAAGTGGAAATCCAGTAAGGGTTTTGGTGGGAGCTGGAAGAGTGGGTATAAAAGTGGGAAGGTTCCCAATGTATTCATGGCCACTGAAGGAGTCTATAGAACTCCAAAATGCGTTTGGTATAAAAGACACAGAACCCACTGGATCTAAGGATGAAGCTATAATTTATTTTATTCTGAAGCGTTTTTGTATGTGAGATCCATCTTGGGAATCTATTGCAGTCTACATACATTGCTGATATTCCACCAACACGTGGGACGCTGACCTTTTGCGGCTTATGCTACTGCTGTTTGCTCACGGCAGCTGCCACCTCTGAGGTGATCGTCTCCCTACAGCCTATCACGTTACCACCGTGCCACGTGGAACGTTGAGAATCGGCAGTTCCCATATAAGCGGGTTATCTACATCAGTGTTAATGACGACTGCCACCTCTGAGGGGATTATCACTTTTCCGTCTCACCATTGTACTGCGTATATTTGAAGGTAATACCACCTGTGTGAGCGCCTCCACATCGTCCATCATTATATGGAGGTCTGAGAAATTGGCAGCCAACTAGTAAAAACTACTGAGCGCCATTATTGCAAATAGATCGACACAAACTGCTACAGAATAGCTATGAGAACTGTTTGTGTGATCAGGAGTTAATACAGGAACGGAGCACAAACGTATGACTGTTTATCTAATCAGGAATTATATATAGTGACATTTCGGGGTCACTTAGCTCTCCGGGATCGCCGTCTTTTCCGCTTAGACGGTTGGCACGCCTCAAGAAGCCACTCCGACACTGCAGATTTGGGTGCAGACTGGCCACTACCAGCTTTGTGGTCACTTTAACAGCAGACCAAACATAAATCATAAACGCGAATCCTCGGCCGTCCGGCCACTGACTATACAGTAGTTCTCCCCCTCTATCAGGATCTGGGTCTAGCACCCAGCTCCCCAAAACACAGCACCGTGCTTACCCCCACACAGGGTTAGAGGGTCCCGGCTCCCACAGGCCTTGGCGCTGCCTGCTCCTTCCCCAGACAGGGAGCCCTGATTGAGGAGCTGAGCCCACCTTTACCTGAGCTCCTCAGCTGGCTGCTAATTACCTTCATTACCGGCCTAGCTGCTGCAGACAGTGGGAAAAACCTATTTTCCCAGCCCTTCACGTTCTCACCCAGGCTCCTCTGGGTGAGATGCACCATTTCAGTGGCCATCATATGGCCCTCTGGCAGCTCCACTGCATGCATGCGTGTGTGTGTGTGTATATATATAGATATATATGTATATATGTTCCGTGAAACTCAAAAACACAACCACCCATTTCAACGAAACTTCTTGGTATACACATCCCTTGCTACCTGGAAAGAATTATTGCGGGGGTCACAGCTCTCTAGGACGTACCGTTCCTGAGATATTCCTGCATTAGGCCTCATGCACACGACCGTTGTGTGCATCCGCGGCCGTTGTTCCGGTTTCCGTTTTTTTCCGCTGACCCATTGACTTTCAATGGGTCCGTGGAAAAATCGGAAAATGCACCGTTTGGCATCCACGTCCGTGATCCATGTTTCCAGTCCGTGAAAAAAAGATGACCTGTCCTATTTTTTTCACTGACCCATTCAAGTCTTGTCATCCGCGTCCGTGATCCGTGTCCGTTTCTTTCCTATCATTTCAAAGACAAACTTGACTTTAGATTTTTATTTTTTTATTTTTTTCATGTCTGTGGATCCTCCAAAAATCAAGGAAGACCCACGGAAGAAAAAACGGACACGGATCACGGAACAACGGGAACCGTGTGCATGAGACCTTAGCCAATTCAAGCCTGCCAGTCTTTCACTTAAATCCTAACTGCCATTACCATGGTCACATGTCCCTTATCAGCCAATAGAAGCTCGCAGGTCCTACTCCAGGTTGCCATAACAACTGATCACTGGTGTTAGCAGTTCGCAGGTCCTGAAACATTCAGTCATATGACTGAACTACACTGCTACATGCATGGGGGGCAGGGGCCACTATTAAACAGGCAGGCACCGTGGAGGTCACTGTTAAAGGGGTGGTCACTGTTAAAGGAGCGGCCACTGTGAAAATCACTGTTAAAGAGACAGCCACCGTGAAAGTCACTGTTAGGCGGTCACCGTTAAAGGGGCGACCACTGCGGAAGTTACAGTTAAAGGGGCGATCACCGTGAAAGTCACTGTTAAAGGAGCAGTCACCGTTAAAGGGGCGGCCACTGTGAAAGTCACTGTTAAAAGGGCAGCCACCGTGAAAGTGTCACGACCATGGTTATGGTCGTGACTCCTGATCCGCATGCGGTTGCCTACGGTATGGTGTTGTTGTCAACCACATGGTGAGGGCTGCTTGTCTGTTGCCTCACGTGTGGTTGCCGCTGGCAACATTGTTACATTTGGCAGTATAGCAGCCTTAGCTGTTGCTGGGCAGCTTGCTGACAGGTACATGCGGTTGTACCTGGCAACCTGTCTTTATAGGTGTGCCTTTTATCCGTTTGGTGTGCTCGGGGTTTATATGTGTGTGTGCACTGTGTTGTTCCTTTCACTTGCGGTTGTCTGCGGCAATGTCGTGTCTGTGTACATGTGGTGGCAGTGTCTCGGCCTTCTGGCTGTTTCCAGGACATGGTTGCCACGCATGTCGTTGCCGGCGGTAACAGCTGCACTGTGATACTTGTGTGTGTATTCCCCTTTAAGTGGTTTCACTCCCCTGGTTTGTGTTGGAAGGGTTAACTCCCTTTCTTGTGTGTTTCTGTCTGGGTGTGGCCACTTTGGGCTATAAAGCCTCTGTGGAGATCAGAAGTCTGAGGCGTACTCCAGGCATGTTGCTGGAGTCATCCTCCTGGTATCCTAGTCCATCTGCCAGTGAGGGCCACCCTTGTGGTCATAAAACCCATGTATGATGTCTAGTTGATTGTGTTCCTTTCTATGTTTATTACAGCTATAGATGTCCTGGTTTCCTGTGTGTTTTGTGTGTTCTGTCTTCTTAGTGTTTGTGTGGACAGCAATACCTGGTGCATGGGTTCCAGTCAGCAAGGCTGTGGCAGGTTAGTTTAGAACTGGTGTTGTTCACCTGCCATATCTATATGTCTCCACTTCCTTGCAGCTTGGCCAGTGAGACTCCCGTTCCTCCGTATCCAGGAGGAACAGGTCGTCTTACCCTGCTCCTAGTAAGGGCCACCCTGAGGGCTAGTAGGGACTTAAAGGTTCAGGAGTATGAGCTCTCCCACCATCAGGGTCGGCTCATACAGCTAGGAGTCGGGGTCAGATTAGGGACGTTATAGGAGGTGACCTGCTCCCTGATCCTGTGCTCCTGGCCAAGTGGCGACTAACATCTTCTGGCATCGCACGGCTGAGGGTTTTCCCCATCCTCAGCCGTGACAGAAAGTCACCGTTAAAGGGGCGTCCACTATGAAAGTCACTGTTAAACAGGCGGTCACTGTTAAATGTGCGGCCATTGTGAAAGTCACTGTTATTTAATATAAAATTGCAATGAATAAATACCCGAGCAACACCGGGTCATTAGCTAGTGTGTGTGTGTGTATGTATGTATGTATGTATGTATATAACTCACAAAAAGTTAGGGATATTTGGCTTGTGGGTGGAATTTTAGGATTAACCTAAAATGCACCTTTACAGGTGAACTTAATGTGACCTTCTCTAAACTTGAATGCACATGTCCAACTGTTCAATGTTTCAATACTATTTGCACAACTTGCTGTTCTCTAACAAGGAGCTTAAGGGCAAAATTCACAACAGGTATTTGATCCATGAATCGCCCAATAAATTTCCCGATTCAATTAGAATTGGTATTTAAACAGTCCTCCTCATCCTCATCATGCTGTTCACATTTTGACATCATGAGACCAAGACGACACCTAACAATTGAGCAACAGTTCCTCACCATTGTAAGGCTTCAAGTAGGATGTTCTCATACTGAAGTAGCCACTGAGCTTCGAGTGTCACAGAGTGTCATCAACAGGTTGTATCAGAGAGACTGGAAGAGTCACAGAAAGGCAGAGAAGTGGATGTACTTTGGCCACATTCCACACTGATGACCTCTTCATTGTGAACAATGCCCTGTGGAACTGGATGATGAATGGCTCACAACTCTAGGCATATTTAAGGGAGGTGAGAGGCACCCAAGTGTCACGTCAGACCATTCAAAATAGTTTATATCAGTGTGGTCTGTGTGCTGGACGACCTGCAACAGTACTTGACCAAACCACCTGGCACAGGCTTCATTGTCTTTCATGGGCCAGGGAGCATCTACATTTGACGATAGACCAGTGGGCCTCAGTGCTGTGTTTTATATATTTACATGTCCCTCTGTGGTTCCCACACCGTATAATGACCCCCAGTGGCCCCCATACAGTATAATGACCACTAGTGACCCTTCACACAGTATAATAACCCCACAGTGGCCCTCCATTCAGAATAATGATCCCAGTCACCCCCCATTCAGAATAATGGCCCCCACACTGGGGGTTATACTGTATGGAGGGGCACTGGGGGTCATTATACTGTATGGTGGTCATTATATTGAATAAAGGGTCATTGGGGATCATTATACTAAATTGGGGGTCATTATACTGTGTAAGGGGCCCTCACAGTGTAATGACCCCCCCAGTGGCCCCCTAACATACCTATCATTGCTGGAGCGCAGGGGAGCCGGCAGTCCTGTCATTCACTAACCGTAGCTCATCTCCATGCACTCCTTCTCTCCTCCGGCCCGCTTTAGCAGTGAGACATATGTCACGATGTCACCGCTGGGTCGGTCCTGGAGGAGAGAAGGAGCTTTTCAGTAATGTAGCTAGAACTGACTGGGTCCCACAGCAAATTTGAGTACGCCTCCCGCCCTCCCCCACTGGGTTCACATGACGTTTTTCCTATTGGTTTGATGTATTCAAATGTGCAGCACTCTACGTTTTTGAATCCTGCAGAGTCCAGTAAAAAATACATACGTTAACGTATATGTTTTTTTTACATTGTAACTGTATGGTGAACGGACGCCACTGTACGGCATCAGTCTGAGGCATCTGTTAATGCATACGTTTTTGGTATACATTAAACGGATGGCAAAAATGGGATGCGAACCCATCCCTAGTGTCAGAATAAGCAATAGTACAAAGCGGGGCAGAGAGGGGAGGCCACCATATTCTGACAGCGCACAAGCTGGGCCTGGTGGTCAGGGGTGAGGACTGTGTTTCCCAAGGCTCATTTATCTATTGGGAAATACAGGGCACAGTATAATTGCAGTGTCCCAGGGGGTCAGTAGTGTATGCTGGGCTTTGTAGTGCAGATTGACCACTAACCTGGGATCCACTGTCGTCTTCAATTGGGGCAAACACTGGAACAGGCAGGTAGTTAAAGAGTTCGTGACGCCAGTGTCAATTAAACGGTGACACGCCGTGTAAAGTATGGTGGAAGAATGAAGCAAGCACAGGATAGCCAACAAAAACTGGAACTTTTACTGAATATCAGTCAGGATAATACATGGACACAGGAAGAGCACAGTTCCATAAAAGACGGTTGGTTTTAAATATGATTACAGATGGTTCTTGACAGTACAGAAAGGCCGGTCTTAGCGATGAATTATACAGAGTGTTAATTACAGGAGATGCAGTACAGGCGGCTTGCACACTATTCCTGTCTGGTCCCGCTATATGTGAATTTCTCTCCAAGGTCTAATGCCCTTTATCTGGCGTACCCTTGAAGCTGTCCTTATCTCGTACCTCCTCTGTTATCTTGAGTACCTCTCGCTTTATCTGATCGGCCTCTGTGGTAATCTGTGTCTTGGCTTGTGGCTCACTTATGCTGCTTCAGCTGAACGGATGGTGACTCAGGAGGGGAACCTTTTCCTTGGATCCGGAACCCGGTTACAGGGCCTTTACTACCCTCTCCTAGCCGACAGGCTTCAGGCCTGCTATGCTCTCACAGGCCCATAGCCTTGCTTTCTCTCAGACACAGGATCATTTCTGACCTCTGCTTCCCACTGTCTGTCTCCTCAGCCTAACTGCTATTACTTCCTGACTGGGCCTTATATAACCTAGGGTTCTCTAGCTCCCTCTAGTGACTCAGAGCTGGAACTACACCCTAGCCGGCCTGCAATGCACGTTTCACAGTAACAGGAAATACATAGCATGACATTATAGATATTCTATACCAACTTCCCCTTAAATACAGGGGGAACGACAATACCCAAGTGACCCTTCAGTAGTGACGGGCATCTCGCTCCTGTACACTACATAATACACTAGAATCTATATACTATAAAGATATTAGCCCTACCCCTGAATGATAATACAATTAGGTGGTCATTTATTAAATAGAGATATGTCTATATTAGCCGTATTCCTGACACAGATTGTGACACAATCTGCAACTTTTCCCCACTCATGCCAGGTCTAAAAAAGGTGGTGTGGGCAGGGAAAGGTATACAATTATTGCCATACAGTCACCGGATAGCACCTCTATCCAGTGACCGGATAACACGTCTATCCAGTGACCGGATAACACGTCTATCCAGTGACCGGATAACACCTCTATCCAGTGACCGGATAACACCTCTATCCAGTGACCGGATAACACCTCTATCCAGTGACCGGATAACACCTCTATCCAGTGACCGGATAACACCTCTATCCAGTGACCGGATAACACCTCTATCCAGTGACCAGATAGGGGGCATAGTACGGGGTAAGGGGCACAGTCACGTGACCCTGTGACATTAGAAGGTCCTTATGGTGCATGCGGTTTACACACCACCATAATGAGAGGCAGAGGAGTGAGACAGGGGCCCGGGGCCCTGGATGGATAGGAGGTATGGATACAGCAAGTAGGTTGAAGGGGCTCTGAGGGGGATTCATACAAGTAGTGGCAGGAGGTCTGTGCAGGGCAGCAATAGGAGATAGGAGGGTGGAACAGGAGCTCTGGATACATGAGGATGAGATAGGACAGTACATGGGGGGCAGGGGAAGGTGTCATGGAGGAAAACTGCTTAATGAGGCAGTAAAACAACTAAATAGCATGAAGCCTGTGGTCTACTACAGCATCCGGCAGCAGCTTGAAGAGTCCCCTTCCACCCCCCACCCCTGCAGTCACAGTGCAGAGTTACTCTGTCTTCACACTGCTGCTCCAGCCACTGGGGTCTCTCTTCTTCTCAGGCAGCATGTCCTGTGTAGAGGTTGCGTGTCTGAAGCTGGGAAGATAACATGTCTTCTCTGCTGGAGTGAAGAGGAGTCCGTGTCTGAAACTCCGCAGCACAGGAGCTTGTAAGGAGGACAACAGCAGCGGGTCTCATGTGACTATCAGAGGTCCCACCAGAGAATGCTCCCTTGCTCCAGTCTGAAGATGCGTAAGTTAAAGGACTGCAGCTCCCTTGCTTCAGAAATGAGCGCTTACATCTGAATTGATGGAAGCGCTCATAGCAGCGCAGGGGGCCCCGGCACTTACCCGGGTATGCCGGGTGCTGACGCCAGCCCTGGTCATAAGTGTCAAAAATAAATGTAAAAATAAATAGCCTTTTTCATTTTAAATTTCCACTTTGTCAATTAATTCTCCTCTTCCTGTAGTGGGTTTTTTATGTCAAAATCATAAATCAAATAAAAAAATCAAGTAGAAGCTGAAAATGGTAGATTGAGATTTCAATTTCATCTCTTGCAGGCATTTTCCCTGCCAAAAGTCAAATGAAAAAGAAAGCCCATTTGAATTTTCATTTTAACATTGTACTAACATTCAGATTCATTAATTTAAATGAGCAGCAGTGGGCGCGGAGCAGCATGCAAAATGTTATTTCATTCCTGACTGAACAGAGAGTGACTCTGCATGTCCACTAGAGGGCACTGTGCTTCTCCACATTTCCAACAGCTAACACAGGATGTCCTCATGATCGTGGAGAGGGTGGGGTCCCCTACATAATACCCCTTTAGGCCTCATGCACATGACCGTTGTGTGCATCCGTGGCCGTTTTACATTTTGGAAAAATCGGAAAATGCACCGTTTTGCAGCCGCAGCCGCATCCGTGATCCGTGTTTCCTGTCCGTCAAAAAAAATATGACCTGTCCTATTTTTTTGACGGACAACGGTTCACGGACCTATTCAAGTCAATGGGTCCGTGAAAAAACACGGATGCACACAAGATTGGCATCCGTGTCCGTAGGCTACTTTTACACAGACGGATCCGCAGATCCGTCTGCATAAAAGCTTTTTCAGAGCTGAGTTTTCACTTCGTGAAAACTCAGATCCGACAGTATATTCTAACACAGAGGCGTTCCCATGGTGATGGGGACGCTTCAGGTTAGAATATACTAAAAGAACTGTATACATGACTGCCCCCTGCTGCCTGGCAGGTGCTGCCAGGCAGCAGGGGGCAGACCCCCCCTTCTCCCTCCCCTGTAGTTAACTCATTGGTGGCCAGTGGACCCCCCTCCCTCCCCTGTAGTTAACACATTGGTGGCCAGTGCGGCCGCCCCCCCCTCCCTCCCCTGTAGTTAACTCGTTGGTGGTCCTAATTAAAATCTTCCCCCCTATCATTGGTGGCAGCGGAGAGTACCGATCGGAGTCCCAGTTTAATCGCTGGGGCTCCGATCGGTAACCATGGCATCCAGGACGCTACTGCAGTCCCGGTTGCCATGGTTACTTAGCAATTTGTAGAAGCATTATACTTACCTGTAGCTCCTCCTACTGGTAAGTGACAGGTCTGTGCGGTGCATTGCTTAATGATCTGTCACTTACCAGTAGGAGGAGCTCCCGGCCGGTCACAGACATCGCAGCTCGCAGGTAAGTATAATGCTTCTACAAATTGCTAAGTAACCATGGCAACCAGGACTGCAGTAGCGTCCTGGTTGCCATCGTTACCGATTGGAGCCCCAGCGATTAAACTGGGACTCCGATCGGTACTCTCCGCTGCCACCAATGATAGGGGGGGAGATTTTAATTAGGAGGGGGGAGGGCCCACTGGCCACCAACGAGTTAAATACAGGGGAGGGAGGGGGGGCCCACTGGCCACCAATGAGTTAAAAACAGGGGGGGGGTCAGGGGGCAGTCATGTACACAGTTCTTTTAGTATATTCTAACCTGAAGCGTCCCCATCACCATGGGAACGCCTCTGTGTTAGGGCTCTTTCACACTTGCGTTGTCCGGATCCGGCATAGAGTTCCGTCATCGGGGCTCTATGCCGGAAGAATCCTGATCAGGATTATCCCCATGCATTCTGAATGGAGTGAAATCCGTTCAGGATGCATCAGGATGTCTTCAGTTCCGGAAAGGAAAGTTTTTTGGTCGGAGAAAATACCGCAGCATGCTGCGCTTTTTGCTCCGGCCAAAAATCCTGAAGACTTGCCGCAAGGCCGGATCCGGAATGAATGCCCATTGAAAGGCATTGATCCGGATCCGGCCTTAAGCTAAACGTCGTTTCGGCGCATTGCCGGATCCGACGTTTAGCTTTTTTAGAGTGGTTACCATGGCTGCCGGGATGCTAAAGTCCTGTTTGCCATGGTAAAGTGTAGCGGGGAGCAGTATACTTACCATCCGTGCGGCTCCCGGGACGCTCCAGAGTGACGTCAGGGCGCCCCACGTGCATGGATGACGTGATCGCATGGCACGTCATCCATGCGCATGGGGCGCTCTGACGTCACTCCGGAGCGTCCCGGGAGCCGCGCGGACTGTAAGTATCCCGCTCCCCGCTCCTACTATGGCAACCAGAACTTTAATAGCGTCCTGGCTGCCATAGTAACACTGAAAGCATTTTGAAGACGGATCCGTCTTCAAATGCTTTCAGTACACTTGCGTTTTTCCGGGACCGGCGTGTAATTCCGGCAAGTGGAGTACACGCCGGATCCGGACAACGCAAGTGTGAAAGAGGCCTTAGAATATACTGTCGGATCTGAGTTTCACGATCTAACTCATATCCGACAGTATATTCTAACATAGAGGCGTTAAAATAGAGGCGTTCAAGTTAAAATATACCATCGGATTGGAGAAAACTCCGATCCGATGGTATAAAAGGGACTCCTGACTTTACATTGAAAGTCAATGGGGGACGGATCCGTTTGCAATTGCACCATATTGTGTCAACGTCAAACGGATCCGTCCCTATTGACTTGCATTGTAATTCAGGACGGATCTGTTTGGCTCCGCACAGCCAGGCGGACACCAAAACAACATTTTTTTTCATGTCCGTGGATCCTCCAAAAATCAAGAAAGACCCACGGACGAAAAAACGGTCACAGATCACGGACCTACGGACCCCGTTTTTGCGGACCGTGAAAAAATACTGTCGTGTGCATGATGCCTTACACTGTTGTTGAATTGAAGTTATTCAGGGTGGATTGGACGGAAATGTTTTCTTCTGTTTTGTGATGTTATGTGGTTACACTTCCTCTTGATTAAAATCTTTGCAACACCACTGAACTTACATACACACAGTTGCAGAACATTGGAGCGCCTTAACCCCTTAAGGACTCGGCCCTATTTCACCTTAAGGACTTGGCCATTTTTTGCAAATCTGACCAGTGTCCCTTTAAGTGCTGATAACTTTAAAACACTTTGACTTATCCAGGCCATTCTGAGATAGTTTTTTCGTCACATATTGTACTTCATGACACTGATAAAATTAAGTAAAAAAAAAACATTTTTTTGCATAGAAGAAATACCTAATTTACCAAAAATTTGGAAAAATTAGCAAATTTCAAAGTTTCAGTTTCTCTACTTCTGTAATACATAGTACTACCCCCAAAAATTGTGATGACTTTACATTCCCCATATGTCTACTTCATGTTTCAATTATTTTGGCAATGATATTTTATTTTTTGGGGATGTTACAAGGCTTAGAAGTTTAGAAGCAAATCTTGAAATTTACAAAAAACCCAATTTTTAGGGACCACTACAGATCTGAAGTCACTTTGTGAGGCTTACATGATAGAAACCGCCCAAAAATGACCCCATTCTATAAACTACACCCCTCAAGGTATTCAAAACTGATTTTACAAACTTCGTTAACCCTTTAGGTGTTGCACAAGAGTTATTGGCAAATGGGGATGAAATTTGAGAATTTAATTTTTTTGCCTAATTTTCCATTTTAACCCATTTTTTCCACTAACAAAGCAAGGGTTAACAGCCAAACAAGACTGTATCTTTATTGCCCTGACTCTGCCATTTACAGAAACACCCCATATGTGGCCGTAAACTACTGTACGGCCACACAGCGGGGCGTAGAGGGAAAGGTGCGCCGTAAGGTTTTTGGAAGCCAGATTTTGCTGGACTGGTTTTTTGACACCATGTCCCATTTGAAGCCCCCCTGATGCACCCCTAGAGTAGAAACTCCATAAAAGTGACCCCATCTAAGAAACTACACCCCTCAAGGTAACTACACCCCTCAAAACTGATTTTACTAACTTTGTTAAACCTTTAGGTGTTGCACAAGATTTAATGGAAAATAGAGATACAATTTCAAAATCTCACTTTTTTGGCAGATTTTCCATTTTAATATTTTTTTTCCAGTTACAAAGCAAGGGTTAACAGCCAAACAAAACTCATTATTTATGGCCCCGATTCTGTAGTTTACAGAAACACCCCATATGTGGTCGTAAACTGCTGTACGGGCACAAGGCAGGGCGCAGAAGGAAAGGAATGTCATACGGTTTTTGGAAGGCAGATTTTGCTGGACTGGTTTTTTTGACACCATGTCCCATTTGAAGCCCCCCTGATGCACCTCTATAGTAGAAACTCCAAAAAAGTGACCCCATTTTAGAAACTACGGGATAGGGTAGCAGTTTTTTTTTGGTACTAGTTTAGGGTACATATGATTTTTAGTTGCTCTATATTACACTTTTTTTGTGCGGCAAGGTAACAAGAAATAGCTTTTTTGGCACTTTTTTTTGTTATTTACAACATTCATCTGACAGGTTAGATCATGTGGTAATTTTATAGAGCAGGTTGTCACGGACGCGGCGATACCTAATATTTATACTATTTTTTTTAATGTAAATTTTACACAATGATTTAATTTTAAAAACAAAAAAAAATGTTTTAGTGTTTCCATAGTCATCGTTTTTTCAGTTTTTAGGCGATTATCTTAAGTAGGGTCTCATTTTTTGCGGGATGAGATCACAGTTTCATTGGCACTATTTTGGGGGCATATGACTTTTTGATCGCTTGCTATTACACTTTTTGTGACGTAAGATGACAAAAAATGGCATTTTTTTTTACACCGTTTTTTTTTTTTTTACGGTGGTCACCTGAGGGGTTAGTTCATGTGATATTTTTATAGAGCCGGTCGATACGGACGCGTCGATACCTAATATGTATACTTTTTTTATTTTATTTAAGTTTTACACAATTATTTCATTTTTGAAACAAAAAAAATCATGTTTTAGTGTTTCCATAGTCTAAGAGCCATAGTTTTTTCAGTTTTTGGGAGATTATCTTGGGTAGGGTATGATTTTTGCGGGGTGAGATGATGGTTTGATTGGTACTATTTTGGCATACATGCAACTTTTTTGATTACTTTTATTACCTTTTTTGGGAAGTAAGGTGGGCAAAATTTCAATTTTCTCATAGTTTTTATTTTTTTTATTTTTATGGCGTTCATCGTGCGGGGAAAGTAACATGACCGTTTTATAGATCGGGTTGTTACAGACGCGGCGATACCTAATATGTGTAGTGTATTTTTTTTATTTTTTTTTATTCAGTGATAAATGTGTATTTTTTTTATCTTAACTTTTTTCACTTTTTTTTTCATTTTTTTGACCCAGACCCACTTGGTTCTTGAAGATCCAGTGGGTCTGATGTCTGTATAATACAGTACAGTACACTATATAGGGTACTGTACTGTATTTTACTTACACTTTGTCTGAACAGATCTATGCCTTTAGCATAGATCTGTTCAGCACCATGGACAGCAGGATGCCTGAGAAGGCGTCCTGTTGCCATGGGAACTTTCCCCGTCTGCTCAGTTGTAGCCACAACTGCGCAGACGAGGAATGGTAAGGACGGGGCTGTCGGGGGGCTGTCTGGGGGCTCTCTCCCTCTCCCATCGGGGGGCTGCAAAGGCACAGCAGCCCCCTGATGGGAGAGGGAGGGTGCCCCCCTGAGGTGTTAACCTTTTCCATACAGCGGTCTGTACGGACCGCTGTATGGAAAGGGTTAAACGGCTGACATCGCATCACCGATGTCAGACGTTTATACCAGAGTGTCAGCAATTTGCTGACACCCTGGTATACCCACTAGACGTCAATGATTATTCAAGGGGAGGCGGGCACCACCTGCGACACCCCCCCTGCACCACCCGCCCACATAAATCATTCAGGGGTGCAGGAGGGGTTAATTCAACTTTGTTTCGGGCATTTTTAAGTTTGACCGCAGGGATCAGAATCGGCTAAAAGCGTAGCAAACCGCAGGTCTGAATTGACCTGCGGTTTGCTGCGATCGCCGATACGGGGGGTCACATGACCCCTTCCCCCCCCTGGCGTTGTGACAGGATGCCGGCTGAATGATTTCAGCTGGCATCCCGTTCGGATTAACCCCCGAGGCGCCGCAATCTTATTTTAAACTCATGACGTACCGGTACGTCATGGGTCCTTAAGGACTCGGGAAACATGCCGTACTGGTACGTCATGCGTCCCTAAGGGGTTAAAGGGGTCGTCTCACTTTCTCTACATTATGAATGTCATCTGCTAAAGTTAATACAAGGCACTTACTAATGTATTGTGATTGTCCATATTGCTTCCTTTACTGGCTTGATTCAGTTTTCCATCACATTATACATGCTTGTTTCCTTGGTTATGATCACCCTGCAATACAGCAGCAGTAGTCGTGCTTACACATTAAAGGTAAAGACTGTGATGGATGCACTAAAAAGATATCTTCCAGCAATTATTTGCATAGTAGAAACTCATCTTGCCAAAGAAACCGTGTCCCGTCTGACAACGGGATGGTATTCTCAAGCCTACCACTCCACCTTTAGCGGTTCCTCTAGGGGTGTCTCCGTTCTGATTCATAACTCCGTAGACTTTACCCTGATAGAATCTTATATAGACGATCAGGGCAGATTTATCTTTTTGTATGGCAAGCTGCATGGCTATAGCTACATCCTTGCTTTCTTTTATATACCTCCGCCATTCTCAATGCATCCACTGATCCAGTTATTGCTTTTCTCTGAAAAGAGACCAGAATGTCGGTTAGTTCTGATGGGGGATTTTAATGCGGTCATGGACCCTAAAAAAGATAGATTTACATTAGATGCAGAATTGGGGAGGAATCTTTGCAATTCCCCGCTGCCCCAGTTCTGTTTGGAGGTTGGAGTGGTGGATATATGGGAACATCTTGGCGGAGGAAAGAGAGTATATTCCTGCGTCAGCAGGGGTGGCAGAGCAATGTCTAGGATTGATTTAGCATTCACTAATGAGAGCAACCTAGCAATATCCAGAAGATACGATATGGAGTAAGAACAGTCTCGGACCACTCACCCGTACTAATTGAGGTTCGCACCAGGGAGAATAAGGATAACAGGGGGCTAGGATTCAAGCTGAATCCATACTGGCTCACTATTATGGACAACCATCAGTCTATTAAATTACTGATATCCTCCTTTTGGGAGGTTAACCTCCCTTCTGCTAACATCGATATAGTATGGGATGCTTTGAAAGCATGTTTGAGGGGGGTCTTTATAAGCGAGATTGCTGCAGCAAAGAGAACATTTAAGAAAAAAGAGGAGGAACTGGCCAAGACTGCTGCACTTACAACTGAGCGATTTACCAGTCAACCCACCGAATATAACAGGGAAGAAATGCAGAAGGCTAGCTGCTCCTTGGAGAAATATGTAATCGAGAAAGCAAACCACAGAGTATTCTTTAAGGGTTTAAAGTATTTTTCGGAGTCTGGACGCCCTGGTAAGCTCTTAGCCAGAATAATCACACAACAAAATAAGAAAAATAAATCTATTCTTTCGATTCGCAACGCAGAAGGGGAAACTATAACAGATTCAGAAGGAATTAGGGATACCTTTCTACAATACTTTGCTCAGATATACAAATCCTCTCCTGGCTTGTCATCTGACCTGGCGATGCGGTTCTTGGAGAAAATTCCACTTTTGACCCTAAATAAAGCTCAAATAGAATATCTGGAAGAGGAGTTGTCTCTCTCGGAGCTTCATGAGGCCCTGGGGTCTATCCCGGGGAACTCATCGCCAGGGTTAGATGGCCTTCCATGCGAATATTACCGCAAGTACAGGGATGTGATTCTTCCTCAGATGTTAGAGGTTTTTTCTCAAGCAATACAGGAAGGGGATTTATCATGTTCTATGATGGAGGCTCTCATTGTCTTAATTCCTAAAAAGGATAAAGACCCGGTAGAATTGAGCTCCTATAGACCAATTTCCTTATTAAACACTGATGCTAAGTTACTATCAAAAGTTTTGGCTAGGAGGCTTTCTCGGGTTATATCTACCATCATTCACCCAGATCAAAATGGCTTTATGCCAAAAAGGGGCACTCATCACAACTTGCACAGGTTATTTATGAATATTCAGTCCCCTAGGTGCAGCGCCCGCTCCATCCTGTCGTTGGACGCTACCAAAGCCTTCGACAGGGTGGGGTGGACTTTTCTCTGGGAGGTGATGAAAAAAGTGGGCTTTGGCCCAAGATTTATGGCGATGGTTCAGTTATTATACAACTCTCCAGCTGCTAGGATTAGGATCAACGATACGATGACAGAGTTTTACCTTAGGAAGAGGCACCCGCCAAGGTTGTCCCCTTTCCCCCCTTTTATTTAATATTTACATTGAACCCTTAGCAGCTAGTATAAGGCAGGATTCCAAGGTGGTCGGTTTTGGCATAATGGGGAAGTATGATCGTGTATCCCTCTACGCAGACGACATCCTGGTTTTTATTCATCAAACAGAAACCACTCTTCCTCACATAATGGACCTGGTTGGTCTTTTTTCCGATTCGTCTGGCTTGGAGATCAACTGGGAGAAGACTGTTCTCCTCCCTATAGACGAGTTGCGAGGAGATTGGGACAACCAGTTAACGATCTCTGATTCAATATAGTACCTGGGGATAACAGTTTCTGCCAAACCTCAGGAATATTTACAACTCAATCTGATTCCTTTGCTGATAAAGTTGAGGGCTAAAATTAAGATATGGCAAAAAATTCTGCCTGCAAGAGTGGACAGAATTGCATTAATAAAAATGGTAGTGCTGCCCCAGGTTCTTTACGTCCTTCGCAACTCGCCTGTATGGATTGCAGATAAGTATTTTAGATTGATAGAGCGGATCCTCAACGATTTATTATGGGGGAGGAAGCGCGTGAGATTGAAGGTACTCTACTTCTCTATGCCCTACAATCGGGGAGGTCTCAACCTCCCCTATTTTAGGGGCTACTTCGTGGCCTCCCAACTCTGCTGCAAAAATGTCTATTTTCCCAGTCATTAAAAGGGCAAAGTGGTGGAAGACTCAGGTTTTTTGGATTTTTTCACCGTACTGGAGTCTGACTATTAATCAGACACACAGATCGGGTATACACTTTACTGCAGAATGGCTACAAAGACTTGGCTAGTTATGAGGAGTTGGTGTAGAGTTAAGGCATCACTCATCTGCACCCCATTATGGCATAACTCAAAGCTTTTGAATTTAAATGATTTAAGTTGGCACCAGTATTGGAGGACCAAAAATGTTCAGTACCTACATCAAGTGGTCAGCGGCGGACAAATTTTGCCCCTCATGGAGCTAAGGCAAAGGGCAAATCTAGGTGAGGTGGCTTGGTATGCATACTTTCAATTGAGGTCAGCACTTTTCAGCACTTCTAACAGTCCCTTTTTTACTATAGATTCTCCAGAATTTTTACATGACTTAATTTGTAAGAAAGTTGTCACGAGAGTTAAAGTATCACATTGCTATAGACACTTAATGAAAAAAAATTTCTCGGATGTTCTCTCTCCAGGACAGAGATCCTGGTCTTCCTTACTTTCAGAGGTGAATATAGGGGAAATTTTAAAGTTTGTTTCACACAATTTTAACCACACTGTTGTACAATTTATTATTTTGTACAAAATATATGTGACACCTATATGGTTATACAGGAGAGGAATTAGAGCCTCCTCTGACTGCCCACGCTGTGGTGCTCCCGAGGCAGATCATTTACATCTGTTCTGGGACTGCCCAATGGTGGGCAGGTACTGGAGACTGGTCCAAACTAACCTGGCTCGTAAACTTAACATTGATGTTCCTTTGTCCCCCAGGATATGGGTCCTGGGAGACTTATCGGAGGTTAATTACCAGCCTATAAAACGCTGACTGCTGATTAAGGTGATGTTTCTGGCTAGGCTTCTCATTTCGAGAATATGGTTCTCCTCCTCTGCTCCAGACTGCAGTAACTGGTTGAGTTTGGTTGAGAAAGTGAAAAGTTATGAGAAGATTCTGTACAAACAAAGAGGATCCTACCTAAAGTGGGGTAAACTGTGGAAGGATTGGGACACGGTTAACTAATCCGGATTTTCCCTTTTTTCTTTTTCTTTTCGTTTATTTTTTTTTATTTTTTATTATTCTTTTCCTCCTGCAAGGTGAGGGGGGAGGGGGGGGGGGTGGTGGGTTGGGGCGTTGGGCTGGGGAAGATCTTATCAGTCTGGTCTTTTCTATATGAATTGTAACTCTGAAGAACGCGAAGTCACATCTGAGCACTGGAGTATCTCAAGGAATGCTGGGGGATGGCAGGACCCACCGGCATTAAATAATGGTTAAATTTTATGATCTTTCCATAATACCGTGCGGTTTATGGGCGGGGGTCCGGGGCTTGGGACTTCGGGGGTGCTGGGCAACGGGCGTGACCCGAGACGCGGTTCTTCCTGTCAGACATGAGGTCAGCGACATGACACATGTGTGGTATGGGTGTTATTATGTGTTCTCTTAATGGGACAGAGTCAGTTTTCGGCTATGTCTCTGTCCACATTTTCTTTAACTGCCAGTGATACTCAATCTGAGTCTTTTGGCATATGAGACACTAATTCGAATATATGTGAGGCACGGTTATGGAGGGCATCAACATTCAATTCTTAACTATATGGGGATGAGGCAGTAAAACATGCAAGTGGTTTTTCCACCATTGTGATAGAAGACTGCTGGACCCCCTCTCTTGCTTTACGAAATGTTTGTGATCAAAGATCGCTGTAAGCCCGGTACGCATGGTTTATGTGTGTATCAGGTGACTGGCCACATGACTGTTAATCCTGCCGATTGTGCTCACCCATGCTCGGAAGTGGGCGCACGTGGTGCGCGTTTGTTGCCTGGCGGCCGTCTGGGTTGCAGGCCTCTGATCCCTGCCTTTTATAGATAATATTACGTCAAAAGAGGTGTTTCGCGTATCCGCTTTATTAAGCTCCGGGTGGATCCTACTTTTCCCCCAGTATGTGAGATTTCCATTTGACTTTTAAGATCTACACACCTATGGGCACCTGTATGAAATTATGGTTAATCATGTTCACAAATCAGAATTGACGGACTTATGGATTTTATAATACCACAAATGTAACATTGACATGAATTTTTGTATTGTAATGAATAAAATATATTTAAAAAAAGGTAAAGACTGTGGCCTATGCGTGCTCCTAAAGCCCTGCCCACCAGATACGCCTGTGCCTTTTCCAATAGTTTGCAATTACCACCACCGATGCTGGATCCAGGGGGATAGTAACCATGGAAATGAGCAGTGTATAATGTGATGGAAAAATTTATCTAGCCAGCAAAGGAGGCAATATGAACAATCACAATACATTAGTAAGTGCCTTGTATTAACTTTCTCTACATGATAAATGTCATTTGCTGAAGTGAGACGACCCCTTTAATCCCTTAGAGACCACCAATATGCCTTTTTACGATAGTCACTAAGGCCTTAGGCTGGGCCGCCGTGCAGGAGTGCCGATCCAGGCTGTTTAACCCCTTACATGCCGCGGACCAGGGCGTCCGCTGAATGTAACGGGAACAGAGGGAGCAGACTCCCTCTGTCTCCCATCGACACCTCGCAAATGAGATTGCGGGGTGCCCTTGTGTGTAAATGCAGCCTGAGACCTGTTGTAGGCCCCAAGACTGACTTAAATGTTCTCAGGCTGGAAAAAACGTATTTCAATGAAAAAAAAAATAGCAAAAATAAAATCTCCCTCCCATTTACTTATGTAAATTATACAACATAAAAAAACTGCAGAATTGCTAATTTTTGCCTAGTCACCACCAAACAAACTTAATAACAAGCAATCAAAAAGTGTTATTTACCCCAGCATAAGGCTACATGCACATGACCGTATGTGTTTTGCGGATTACATCTGTATGCCATCTGTTTTTTGGGCGGATCCATTGTAACAATGCCTAAAACAGACAAGAATAGGACATTTTTTTGCGGGGCTACGGAACGGACATACTGATACGGACAGCACACGGTGTGCTGTCCGCATATTTTGCGGACCCAATGAAATGAATGGGTCTGCATCCTATCTGCCAAAAAAACGAAACTGACATGGAAGCAAACAATGTTCGTGTGCATGAGGCCTAATACCAATAAAATCTACAAGTTGTCCCCCAAAAATCAAGCCCTCACACAGCTCTATAGAAAGAAAAATAAAAAAGTTATGGGTCTTGGGATGCAGCGATGCAAAAAAGATTTTCTTCTTTTTTAAAATAAAGTGGTTTTATTGCAGAAAAGTAGTAAAACGTAAAAAAAAAATACCTACACATATTTGGTATCGCTGTATTCATACTGATCCAGAGAATAAAGCCATCATGTTTTTATTTTATTTTTATGCTGAAAATTGAACGCCGCAAAATTTAGAATGTAAAAACTCAGTGGTAGTATTGCTGTTTTTTTTCCCCATCTCCCTCCCAGAAAGAGTTAATAAAATCAGAAAGTTACGTGTACCCCAAAATGGTGCCATTAAAAAACACAAGCCCTTGTACTGCTACATAGATGGAAAAATAAAAAACGTAGCTCTTGGAAGGCCCACAATAGACTGGTCAGTAAGGGGTTAATGCCCTTCGACACCGGCCGATGACTGGCTGAACAAGTCTTCCCAATCACTGCCCACGATAAACAGGGCAATGATCATTTGCTTGTTCAGCAGCTGGCAGATACTGTTAATGCTCACTGGTTGGCAGCATGTCGTCCCACGTAAACAGGTACCAAAATGCAAAGCAATATCGGTGTATACAACTAGTGTAAGTCCTGCCTAAAGGGCATCTGTCAGCAGTTTTGTACCTATGACACTGTCTGACCTGTTGTATGTGCACTTGGCAGCTGAAGACATGTGTGTTGGTCCCATGTTCCTATGTTCTGGCATTGCTGAGAAAAATTATATTTTATTATATGCGAATGAGCCTCTAGGAGCAACAGGGGCGTTGCCATTACACCTAGAGTCTCTGCTCTCTCTGCAACTGCCGCATCCTCTGCACTTTGTTTGACTTAGCCAGGCAGTGTAAAAATATGGGTCAACTGAAAAGTCAAGGCAATCCAAGGGGGCCAGATTTTAACAAGACCGTTTTTCTAGCCTGTACAAAGCAATGCCCACTGCCAAGCATATAAAAGTATGTGTATTCCTCTTTATGTGAAAAAAACATCAACTAAGATACAAAAATAGTGACGCACATACCACGCCATAACCAGTTCTATAATAAATATAGAGAATGAGATGTAATAGTATTAATCAATAAATAAGGTGTGGGAGATTAGCTCGTGGGGATCACCTTTTTCTGAACAGACAGTCCGTAAGCAGGCAGTTTCCTTGAAAATCTGGCTTGTTGCCAGGTTTATTTAGGCACAAAGGTTTGCACAGCAGAAAACAAACAAAACATAAAGTAAATCCTTGCCGTCTGGCGCTAAGCTATACAGTCGTGTCCTGACTATACGGTGTGGGGCTGCTCCCCAACGTCCACAACACAAATGGTGAAGCAAACCTTTTTGTTTTTCCCGCATCCAAACATAGCTCTCTCTTCAGCAACACAGGTTACAGTCCTGAGACTCAGCACATGAGAGCCCTGCTGTGCTCTCTTCCTGTTTATTTAAAGTCCACCTGGAGGTGAACTCCAGTGGACCATAATCTCTGGACCGGAACCAAGCCTGCCACAGAGGCTGGAAAAACCCGGGCCGGATTCCGGTTCAGTCCCTGACAACAGAGCGCATGCGAGGTGAAACATACCTATCATCCACCACCTCACCTCGCATACCGTCACATATCCCCCCCCCCCTCTGCTCTAGCCCCCGCAGCTGAGCAACTGTCCCCAGCATACAATGCATGCGGGAGAGGGCATCTGCATTGTTTTGGAGCTTGCCCGGCCTATGCTCTACTGAAAACTTAAAGGGCTGTAAGGCCAGAAACCATCTTGTCACACGGCTATTTTTTTCCCTGTTGTCACACATCCACTTTAGGGGTGCATGGTCGGTGACTAGCTTAAACGACCTTCCCAATAAGTAATATTTCAGCGAGTCTAGGGCCCATTTAATAGCCAGACACTCCTTCTCAACAATGGCATAGTTCTTTTCATGCTTGTTCAGCTTTCGGCTCAGGTATACCACTGGGTGCTCCTCACCATCTCTGGTTTGGGATAGGACAGCCCCTAGGCCCACCTCAGAGGCGTCCGTCTGTACCACAAACTCCTTTGAGAAGTCCGGGGTTACCAACACCGGTAGTACACAAAGGGCCCGCTTTAACTTCTGGAAGGCCTCCTCAGCTTCAGGATTCCATTTAACCATGGCCGACCCTCTGCCCTTTGTCAGGTCGGTCAGAGGGGCGGCAATGGTGGCAAAGTCGGGTATAAACCGCCGGTAATACCCCGTAATGCCAATAAAGGCCCGAACTTGTTTTTTGTTTATCGGTTGGGGCCATTTTTGAATTGCCTCAACCTCATTGGTCTGGGGCTTGACCAGTCCCCGGCCAATAACGTAGCCAAGGTATTTGGCTTCCTCCAGGCCTATGGCACACTTTTTTGGGTTGGCCGTAAAACCTGCTTTCTTAAGAGAATCTACCACTGCTTGTACCCGGAGCAGGTGCGATTCCCAATCTGGGCTGTGGATGACCACATCGTCCAAATAAGCAGCTGCATACGGGCGATGTGGGCTCAAAGTTTTATCCATCATTCGTTGGAATGATGCAGGAGCTCCATGCAGACCAAAAGGCATCCGCTTATACTGAAACGAGCCTTCCGGAGTGGAAAAGGCCTTTTTCTCCTTGGCCGATTCAGTTAGGGGTATCTGCCAGTAGCCTTTCGTCAGGTCTAGGGTCGTTATGTAGCGGGCTTGTCCCAACCTGTCCACGAGTTCGTCGACCCGAGGCATCGGGTAGGCATCGAACTTGGAGACACTGTTCAGTTTCCTAAAGTCGTTACAAAACCTAACAGTGCCATCGGGTTTTGGGACCAGCACTATGGGGCTCGACCAATCACTGTGGGACTCTTCTATCACGTCCAACTCTAACATCATTTTTATTTCCTTTGCGACTGCCTCTCGCCTGGCCTCCGGTATTCTATATGGCTTTACATTTACGCGAACCCCAGGTTCTGTCACTATGTCATGCTGAATCACGTTGGTTCGTCCGGGTAAGGGGGAGAAAAAGTCTCTATTTTTGTACAAAAATGCCCTAACGTCACTTTGTTGCACCAGGGATAGGGACTCCGTTATGGGGACGTCAGGGATCACTGGTCGCCGGACTGTTGCGGCCGGAGACGTGGCCAACAAAGTCTCTCTGTCCTTCCAGGGTTTTAAGAGATTTACATGATAAATCTGTTGTGGCTTCCGTTTCCTGGGTTGGTAGACCCTGTCATTTACCTCTCCTACTTTTTCAACCACCTCAAAGGGGCCCTGCCACTTAGCCAGGAACTTGCTTTCAACCGTGGGAACCAGTACCAACACTCGGTCCCCGGGGCTGAAAGTACGGACCTTGGCACCCCGATTGTAGACCCTCCTCTGGGCCTCCTGGGCTCGCTCGATATGTTCACGAACCAGGGGCAAGACAGCTGCGATTCGATCCTGCATCAAGGAGACATGCTCTATGACGCTTCGATACGGGGTGGCCTCTCCTTCCCATGTTTCTTTAGCGACATCTAGCAGCCCCCTGGGATGTCTACCATACAAAAGCTCAAAGGGGGAATAATCTGTGGACACCTGCGGAACCTCGCGTATGGCAAACATGAGATATGGTAGCAAAAAATCCCAATTTTTCCCATCTCTGTCCACCACCTTTTTCAACATACTTTTCAGCGTTTTATTAAATCGCTCCACAAGTCCATCCGTTTGGGGGTGGTAGACAGAGGTGCGGAGATGGGAAATTTTATATACTTTACACAGTTCCTTGGTGACCCTGGACATAAATGGGGTGCCTTGATCGGTTAAGATCTCCTTTGGGATCCCGACTCGACTAAACACCTGGACTAACTCCTTGGCGATAGTCTTAGCGGAGGTGTTACGCAAGGAGATGGCCTCGGGGTAGCGTGTCGGATAGTCCAGGATTACCAGAATATGCTGGTGACCCCAGGCAGACTTCACCACTGGCCCCACCAGGTCCATGCCAATCCGTTCAAAAGGGACCTCAATTATTGGTAGAGCGACCAGGGGACTGCGAAAATGGGGCGCCGGTGCTGACAATTGGCACTCGGGGCACGACCCACAGTACTGCCTGACATCTGCATGCAACCCAGGCCAGAAAAATCTCCGGGCGATTCTCTCCCTGGTCTTTTCAACGCCGAGATGTCCCCCCATCACGTGACTATGTGCCAGGTCTAGTACGACCCTGCGGAAGGGTTTGGGAACCAGTAACTGTTCGACCTCGTCTTCTCCACATTTTATCACCTGATACAGTAAATTGTTGTTGAGGGCCATGTAGGGGAAGGACACCACCCAGTTAGGGACCACCGGTTCCCCATCCACCATCTTAACATTTTCCCTAGCTCTAATGAGGGTGACATCTCGCAGTTGTTCGGTACAGAAATCCTCTCTCCTGACTTCTAAATCTGGCATAACATTTGGACTACTCTCACTGTCAGGGTCAGAGACGTTCTCCCGTTCATTATACTCGAACTGAGGGCTAGCTTCCCGGTCCTCCGGCTCCCCAGCCAGGACAGGGAAAGGAAGAGGATCTCCTGCTTCTTCAACAACGTCCCTTTGGAAAAAAGGATCTGGCGACAGCTCCCGTGCTTCCCCAGCAGGGGGAGCTCTATCTACCAGTCTCCCCTTGCCTTCCCATAAGCTCCAAAAATGGGGAAAATCTCTCCCCACTAACGCTTCGTGAAGCAGCGACGGCACCACCCCGACTGAATCAACCTCAACCACTGCTGTCTGGTAGTCCCGTGTGTCCCCATGAATGCAAATGACCCCGATAGTACTGGGGTGTAGTTTGCTGGGGTTTACACAATCCTTCCTGATTAGTGTCACCACACTACCCGAGTCTAGCAGGGCTGTGAGTGGTTTTCCATCCACACAAATAGCACACATTTGTCTCTCGGTGTGACTCGAACATGCTGCAGTACACGCGACCTGTGCAAAAAGAGAAATGTGTCTTTCCTGTAAGCATAGTCACACTGCATAGGTTCATCATTTAAAGGACAGTTTGCAGCAATATGCCCAAATGCATGGCACCGATAACACTGTATGTGCTCTACCCCCAGTCCTTTGAAGGGTCCCAAAGACCTTCCTGGCTTCTTTGGCCAGTCTCCAGGTCTAGGACCCACAGTCTCATTAGCTGCAAAATCAGTCTTAACATTACCCCTGCTTTTGAACCCTGGAACAGTCTTACCAGATCCTGGGGGTGATCTTGCATCCCAAGACGCTCCACGGTGGGGCATAGACGGATTCAGCAAGTCCTCAGAAGCAAGGTACCTCTCCACTAGGTCCACCAACTGGGTTGCAGTGTTGGGGTCCCCCTGTCCGACCCACTTCTTCAGTGTCGCAGGGAGCGCACGCAGGTACCGGTCCATTACTACCCGCTCCACGATCTGAGGGCCGGTCAAGGTCTCTGGCTGCAACCACTTCCTGGTGAGATGGATCAGGTCAAACATTTGAGAGCGAGGTGGCTTGCTGCTGGAGTAACTCCACTGATGCACACGCTGGGCTCGGACTGCCATGGTGACACCCAAGCGTGCAAGTATCTCCGTCTTCAGTGTCTCATAGTCCTGGGCCTTATCCGGTTCGAGATCAAAGTACGCCTTTTGAGGTTCCCCGGTCAAGAACGGGGCCACTAGCCCCGCCCACTGTTCTTTTGGCCACTCCTCGCGGACAGCAACTCTCTCAAAAGTCGCAAGGTAGGCCTCAACATCATCAGTAGGTGTCATCTTCTGTAGGTGGTTGGAAGCACGTACCAATTTTGGTTCCCCTTGCGCAGGAGGTGCGAACCCCTTTTTCAGTTCCACAAGAGCCTCTGCAAACTGCCGATTCATCTCCTGTTGGGCGGCCTGTTGTGCTGCAGCGGCCTCTGCGACTTGGTGGTTGGATTCCCGCTAAGCGGCATTGGCCTGTAGCAGGGCCTTTAACATTTCCTCCATTTTCAGAAAATGCCCGCTGAGTCCACCACGTGTGGGAGATTAGCTCGTGGGGATCACCTTTTTCTGAACAGACAGTCCGTAAGCAGGCAGTTTCCTTGAAAATCTGGCTTGTTGCCAGGTTTATTTAGGCACAAAGGTTTGCACAGCAGAAAACAAACAAAACATAAAGTAAATCCTTGCCGTCTGGCGCTAAGCTATACAGTCGTGCCCTGACTATACGGTGTGGGGCTGCTCCCCAACATCCACAACACAAATGGTAAAGCAAACCTTTTGTTTTTCCCGCATCCAAACATAGCTCTCTCTTCAGCAACACAGGTTACAGTCCTGAGACTCAGCACATGAGAGCCCTGCTGTGCTCTCTTCCTGTTTATTTAAAGTCCACCTGGAGGTGAACTCCAGTGGACCATAATCTCTGGACCGGAACCAAGCCTGCCACAGAGGCTGGAAAAACCCGGGCCGGATTCCGGTTCAGTCCCTGACAACAGAGCGCATGCGAGGTGAAACATACCTATCATCCACCACCTCACCTCGCATACCGTCACAAAAGTTATATAATAATCTATGTGTAAAAAAAAACATATAACCCAGCATTGATGAAGACCTATATATACTCAAGCAAAATACATATCATAAAGTAAATACCAAAGATCATACAGACCAAATGATGGCACGCAGAAAAGCCAAACACGTGTTTCGCACTCGCTTCCTCTAGATGTTGCCCCTCATTCTTCATAGATTGGTTTATGCTCCATCTGGATGGATCTTTACAGCAGTTGTCTGAAGGCCATAAATCTGTTTTTCTCTAAGTAATGAGTGACTGTTATACTTTAACTTCTGGCCTTTTTCTTCAAGCTACCTTTCCACTGCACTGATCCCCACGGAGCAATGGTCTGAGGGAGTACCCTGTGACACAACACCTCATCAGGGTCACTACCACTCCCATTCTCTGCACCGGCTCCTCAGGTGCTCGCTGCATCATTCTGCCTTAGGGCTCTTTCACACCTGCGTTATTGTCTTCTGGCATAGAGTTCCGTCGTCGGGGCTCTATGCCGGAAGAATACAGATCAGGATTATCCTAATGCATTCTGAATGGACAGTCCGTCCTTCAGGATGCATCAGGATGTCTTCCGTTCCGGAACGGAACGTTTTTTGGCCGCAGCAAATAGCGCAGCATGCTGCGCTTTTTGCTCCGGCCAAAAATCCGGAACACTTGCCGCAAGGCCGGATCCGGAATGAATGCCCATTGAAAGGCATTCATCCGGATCCGGCCTTAAGCTAAACGTCGTTTCGGCGCATTGCCGGATGCGACGTTTAGCTTTTTCTCAATGGTTACCATGGCTGCCGGGACGCTAAAGTCCTGGCAGCCATGGTAAAGTGTAGTGGGGTGCAGCATACTTACCATCCGTGCGGCTCCCGGGGCGCTCCAGAGTGACGTCAGGGCGCCCCAGGCGCATGGATGACGTGATCGCATGGATCACATGATCCATGCGCATGGGGCGCTCTGACGTCACTCTGGAGCGCCCGGGAGCCGCGCGGACTGTAAGTATACCGCTCCCCCACTCCCCGCTCCTACTATGGCAACCAGGACTTTAATAGCGTCCTGGCTGCCATAGTAACACTGAAAGCATTTTGAAGACGGATCCGTCTTCAAATGCTTTCAGTACACTTGCGTTTTTCCGGATCCGGCGTGTAATTCCGGCAAGTGGAGTACACGCCGGATCCGGACAACGCAAGTGTGAAAGAGGCCTAAGCCAGGGTATTTAGACACAAGGCTAGAGGCGTAAACTGCACCTTTGCCTCCAAGGAAAGCCGAACTTCAACTTACTATGCAGCAGGTCCATAAATAGTTAAATATGTAACAGAAAGCAATCAGTGATTTGGCAGGCAGATTGGCGCGTTGAAAAAATGTTATTGTTTTAAACTTTCACTTTCCGTAGATCTTCAGACAGGGGATACAAACGTCTGCACATTTCTGTGTTGTGCAATATCCTTTTCTGTCCACAAATGTTAATTGTATAGCTTTCATTTTCTTTTCTTTTTTATTAATTCTTTATTTTCAAAATTTTTCAATCTTGAGACATACCAACAAAGCCTGATGGCCATAGACTGATATTCTATAAAGGTAGTGTTAGGCTACATGCACACGTTCAGGATTCATGTGCGGAGAATCCGCACTGAAATCTGCAGGTGTTCACAGGCAAATCCGTGCGGTCAATCCGCATTAATTGGTGTGGATTTGCATGCGGATTTGCGTGCAGATTTGGTGCGGATTCAGTGCAGATTTTCTGCATGCGGATTTCACTAAGTGAATTAAGGAAATCCAGTCAGGAAAAAAAAAATTAATTGACATGTCGCGGATTTTAAAATCCGCACCGCAGGTCAAAATCCGCGCGGAAAAAATCTGCATTGTGTGCATTGAGAATTTCAAATTCTTATAGAATACAATGTACATGACCTACAGTGCGGATTTTCCGCACGCAAATCCGCGCGAAAAATCCGCACGCAATCCTGATCGTGTACAGGGGGCCTTGCAAGTAATCAGGCAGAACATATAGTAACTTCATAATATAACATCAAAATATCCAAAAATAGTAGCCAGAGTTGTTACAAAATTCACATTCCCCTGTGCCCCTCCCAGAGATTCAATAGTATACCAAAGGTGTAATACATTGGAGTGTTCAAGGTGGCATTGGCTACCTAAATATTGAACACATTATACATTAGAAAAAAGGATGAAGGAAAGAGAGCAGTATGAAAGGAAAGAAATTTTTGGAGAAGAAAAAAAGTGAGAAGAGCGAGAAGAAGGGGAAAAAGAAGGGGGAGGGGAGGGGGGGGGGTCAAACATCAGTATCTAAGGGTTCTTGCACACTTGCGTTGTTCTGTTCCGGCATAGAGTTCCGTCGTCGGGGCTCTATGCCGGAAGAATCCTGATCAGTTTTATCCCAATGCATTCTGAATGGAGTGAAATCCGTTCAGGATGCATCAGGATGTCTTCAGTTCAGGACCGGAATGTTTTTTGGCCGGAGAAAATACCGCAGCATGCTGCGCTTTTTGCTCCGGCCAAAAATCCTGAACACTTGCCGCAAGGCCGGATCCGGAATTAATGCCCACTGAAAGGCATTAATCCGGAACCAGCCTTAAGCTAAACGTCGTTTCGGCGCATTACCGGATCCGACGTTTAGCTTTTTCTGAATGGTTACCATGGCTGCCGGGACACTAAAGTCCAGTTTGCCATGGTAAAGTGTAGTGGGGAGCGGGGCAGCAGTATACTTACCGTCCGTGTGGCTCCCGGGGCGCTTCAGAGTGACGTCAGGGCTCCCCACACGCATGTGATCCATGCGCTTGGGGCGCTCTGACGTCATTCTGGAGCGCCCCGGGAGCCGCACGGACTGTAAGTATACCGCTCCCCCGCTCCCCACTACTACTATGGCAACCAGGACTTTAATAGCATCCTGGCTGCCATAGTAACACTGAACGCATTTTGAAGACTGATCCGTCTGCAAAAGCAGTACATTTTAGATCTTTCTGGCCATAGTTAACACCTTTGATTTCCGAGGTCTGACTGACCAGCTGAATGAGTGTCTCTACCACGAGAATGAATAGGGAAGGAGATAATGGGCACCCTTGTCTTGTCCCGTTTGTTATTTCAAAGGTTGGGGAGAGTGTGCCATTGACTTTCAATCTGGCATGTGGTTGCTGGTATAGTGTAAATATCCAATGTATGAATGGATCAGGGATGGCAAATTTTTCTAGGGTCAATTTCATGAAGTTCCAGTTGACCCTGTCGAACGCCTTCTCAGCGTCTATGCTCAGCAGGGTCAGCGGGAACCCCTTTGTTTTAGCAGCGTGAATTGCGTGAAAGATCCGGTGTGAGTTATCTTTCCCCTCTTTGCCTTGGATAAATCCCGACTGTTCTGGACCCATCAGGTAGGGTAATATTTTGCTTAATCTAGTTGCTAGGATTTTGGCCCAAATCTTCAGATCTAGAATCAAGAGGGAAATCGGCCTATAACGTCCACAGTTCTGAGGATCTTTGCCTTCTTTGTGGATAAGTGTGACATACGATTCTTGTGTCTGTCTAGGCAGGAAACCTCCCTGCATTAATGCATTGCAAACGTCGGTAAGTCGGGGTATGAGAATGTCTCGAAAACTCCTATAATACAGAAGAGGCAGACCATCTGGTCCTGGACTCTTGCCTGGGGGAAAACTGCGTATAATAGAACTCGCTTCCTCCGATGTGACTGTTATAGTTAGTGAGTCTAAGTCGTCCGGGTGAACTGACGGTAGCTTGAGGGAATTTAGGAATTCTGTGATTCTGTGTCTGTCTAATATCTTTTTGGTCTGGGGATTTTGATTTGTTAAGGTTATACAGGTCCTTCTAAAAAAATTAGCATATTGTGATAAAGTTCATTATTTTCTGTAATGTACTGATAAACATCAGACTTTCATATATTTTAGATTCATTACACACCAACTGAAGTAGTTCAAGCCTTTTATTGTTTTAATATTGATGATTTTGGCATACAGCTCATGAAAACCCCAAATTCCGATCTAAAAAAATTAGCATATCATGAAAAGGTTCTCTAAACGAGCTATTAACCTAATCATCTGAATCAACGAATTAACTCTAAACACCTGCAAAAGATTCCTGAGGCTTTTAAAAACTCCCAGCCTGGTTCACTACTCAAAACCGCAATCATGGGTAAGACTGCCGACCTGACTGCTGTCCAGAAGGCCATCATTGACACCCTCAAGCAAGAGGGTAAGACACAGAAAGAAGTTTCTGAACGGATAGGCTGTTCCCAGAGTGCTGTATCAAGGCACCTCAGTGGGAAGTCTGTGGGAAGGAAAAAGTGTGGCAGAAAACGCTGCACAACGAGAAGAGGTGACCGGACCCTGAGGAAGATTGTGGAGAAGGACCGATTCCAGACCTTGGGGGACCTGCGGAAGCAGTGGACTGAGTCTGGAGTAGAAACATCCAGAGCCACCGTGTACAGGAAATGGGCTACAGGTGCCGCATTCCCCAGAAACAGCAGCAGAAGCGCCTGACCTGGGCTACAGAGAAGCAGCACTGGACTGTTGCTCAGTGGTCCAAAGTACTTTTTTCGGATGAAACCAAATTTTGCATGTCATTCGAAAATCAAGGTGCCAGAGTCTGGAGGAAGACTGGAGAGAGGGAAATGCCAAAATGCCTGAAGTCCAGTGTCAAGTACCCACAGTCAGTGATGGTCTGGGGTGCCATGTCAGCTGCTGGTGTTGGTCCACTGTGTTTTATCAAGGGCAGGGTCAATGCAGCTAGCCATCAGGAGATTTTGGAGTACTTCATGCTTCCACCTGCTGAAAAGCTTTATGGAGATGAAGATTTCATTTTTCAGCACGACCTGGCACCTGCTCACAGTGCCAAAACCACTGGTAAATGGTTTACTGACCATGGTATTACTGTGCTCAATTGGCCTGCCAACTCTCCTGACCTGAACCCCATAGAGAATCTGTGGGATATTGGGAAGAGAAAGTTGAGAGACGCAAGACCCAACACTCTGGATGAGCTTAAGGCCGCTATCGAAGCATCCTGGGCCTCCATAACACCTCAGCAGTGCCACAGGCTGATTGCCTCCATGCCACGCCGCATTGAAGCCGTCATTTCTGCAAAAGGATTCCCGACCAAGTATTGAGCGCAGAACTGAACATAATTATTTGAAGGTTGACTTTTTTGGTATTAAAAACACTTTTCTTTTATTGGTCGGATAAAATTATGCTAATTTTTTTAGATAGGAATTTGGGGTTTTCATGAGCTGTATGCCAAAATCATCAATATTAAAACAATAAAAGGCTTGAACTAATTCAGTTGGTGTATAATGAATCTAAAATATATGAAAGTCTGATGTTTATCAGTACATTACAGAAAATAATGAACTTTATCACAATATGCTAATTTTTTTAGAAGGACCTGTATAGCCCCTCAAAAATTTTTGGAAGGCCCTTGCTATCTCAGCCGTTTCTTGGGTGACGTTACCATCTATCTTTTTTATTTTAGAGATGTATGTTACATTTTTTGTCTTTTTTAGTAATGAGGACATCAATTTGCCCCTTTGTTCCCATGGGCGTACACTTTGTGTTGAAAGTTTAACATCTGCTTCCTCACTTTCTGGGCTAAAAGTTTAAGTTGCAGTCTAAGTTCCGCAACTTCCTCTTGTTTCTTTCTGCTTGCAGATAGTTTGTTTAGCTTTTCTACTCTCATTATCTGAGCTAGTATGGAGTCTAGAGTCTTCTGATGTTCCTTTTTAACCCTGGTGCCAATGGAAATGAAGGGATGAGGGGGAAGGGGTGGGGGGAAGCGGGGGTAAGGGAGAGGGAGGTGGGGGGGGGGGGGGAGAGGCAGTAATATTCCCATATCTGAGATTAGGGGTAACAATAAATATAATAAATATAGAGAATGAGGTGTAATAGTATTAATCAATAAATAAGGTCATATAATGTTAATGTCAATCAATGTGTAAAAAACCCATATAAGCCACCATTGATGAAGACCTATATATACTCAAGCAAAATACATATCATAAAGTAAATACCAAAGATCATACAGACCAAATGATGGGACGCAGAAAAGCCAAACACGTGTTTCGCACTCGCTTCCTCTAGATGTTGCCCCTCATTCTTCATAGATTGGTTTATGCTCCATCTGGATGGATCTTTACAGCAGTTGTCTGAAGGCCATAAATCTGTTTTTCTCTAAGTAATGAGTGACTGTTATACTTTAACTTCTGGCCTTTTTCTTCAAGCTACCTTTCCACTGCACTGATCCCCACAGAGCAATGGTCTGAGGAGAACCCTGTGATACAACACCTCATCAGGGTCACTACCACTCCCATTCTCTGCATCGGCTCCTCAGGTGCTCGCTGCACCATTCTGCCTTAGCCAGGGTATTTAGACAAGGCTAGAGGCGTAAACTGCACCTTTGCCTCCAAGGAAAGCCGAACTTCAACTTACTATGCAGCAGCAGGTCCATAAATAGTTAAATATGTAACAGAAAGCAATCAGTGATTTGGCAGGCAGATTGGCGCGTTGAAAAAATGTTATTGTTTAAACTTTCACTTTCCGTAGATCTTCAGGGGATACAAACGTCTGCACATTTCTGTGTTGTGCAATATCCTTTTCTGTCCACAAATTTTAATTGTATAGCTTTCATTTTCTTTTTTATTTTATTAATTCTTTATTTTCAAAAATTTTCAATCTTGAGACATACCAACAAAGCCTGATGGCCATAGACTGATATTCTATAAAGGTAGTGTTACAAGTAATCAGGCAGAACATATAGTAACTTCATAATATAACATCAAAATATCCAAAAAATAGTAGCCAGAGTTGTTACAAAATTCACATTCCCCTGTGCCCCTCCCAGAGAGTCAATAGTATACCAAAGGTGTAATACATTGGAGTGTTCAAGGTGGCATTGGCTACCTAAATATTGAACATATTATACATTAGAAAAAAGGATGAAGGAAAGAGAGCAGTATGAAAGGAAAGACATTTTTGGAGAAGAATAAAAGTGAGAAGAGCGAGAAAAAGGGGAAAAAAAAGGGGGAGGGGAGGGGGGGGGTCGAACATCAGTACCTAAGGGCTCTTTCACACTTGCGTTCTTTTGTTCCGGCATAGAGTTCCGTCGTCGGGGCTCTATGCCGTAAAAATCCTGATCAGGATTATCCCCATGCATTCTGAATGGAGAGAAATCCGTTCAGGATGCATCAGGATGTCTTCCGTTCCGGAACGGAACGTTTTTTGGCCGCAGCAAATAGCGCAGCATGCTGCGCTTTTTGCTCCGGCCAAAAATCCGGAACACTTGCCGCAAGGCCGGATCCGGAATGAATGCCCATTGAAAGGCATTGATCCGGATCTGGCCTTAAGCTAAATGTTGTTTCGGCGCATTACCGGATCCGACGTTTAGCTTTTTCTGAATAGTTACCATGGCTGCCGGGACGCTAAAGTCCTGTTTGCCATGGTAAAGTGTAGTGGGGAGCAGTATACTTACCAGCCTTGTGGCTCCCGGGGCGCTTCGGAGTGACGTCGGGGCGCCCCACACGCATGTGATCCATGCACATGGGGCGCTCTGACGTCATTCTGGAGCGCCCCGGGAGCCACACGGACTGTAAGTATACTGCTCCCCCGCTCCCCACTACTACTATGGCAATCAGGACTTTAATAGCGTCCTGGCTGCCATAGTAACACTGAACGCATTTTGAAGACTGATCCGTCTTCAAATGCTTTCAGTTCACTTGCGTTTTTCCGGATCCGGCGTGTAATTCCGGCAAATAGAGTACACGACGGATCCGGACAACGCAAGTGTGAAAGAGCCCTAAGAGAGCTAGTCAGAGTTTAAAAGGCTGGTCAGATGCTTACAAAGCTGATCAGGTGATGCCAGTCCGCCCAGGTTAAGCCATCGAACTGTCACCATAGCATTTCACATCACCCACTGTCATTCAGTGACCTCCAAGGTTGCCACGTTTTCAAGAATTTCTCGTGGCTTCTATTAATCCAACTGGTCATTTCTTCGAATTGGCAGATTTGATTGACTTTAGCCTTCCATTCTTGTATTGAGGGAGAATTGGTATTCTTCCAGTGGAGAGGTATGATGGCTTTAGCAGCCGAAATGAGATGGGTTACTAAGTTGTGTTTAGATGGCCTATAAAGGTCAGTTGGTAGTGAAAAGAACACTATTTCTAACGTGATCTTAAGCTCAGGAGTTAAGACTTTATTTATTATCTTGGTAACACCCTCCCAAAAAGGGATAATCAGTGGGCATGTCCACCATATGTGGGATAATGATCCTACTCCTTTGCCACATCTCCAGCACAGCCGATCAGGGGACAGACCCCTCTTGTGTAAGAACTCCGGGGTTCTGTACCATCTGGAGAGAAGTTTGAAATGGTTTTCTTGTAGACGTATGCATGGTGACGATCCATGTGAGAAAGCTAGGAGCTTTTTAAGTTCCTGATCTGAAAAGACATTGTCACGCTCTCTCTCCCATTCTCTGACGTACAAAGGCTTTTTCACCTCACCTTCTGCTCCCACCTGTCATGGAACCATGAACCGGACGTACAACAGAGATAAGTGGAAATAAGAAGGCTTTATTAAAAAATCAAGCTGTAAGGCGAAAGTCCAAACGGATGGCTAAAACGAAGCAGGGTCTTGCGAAGCCAAAGGTCAGGAACCAGAAGGGTGGTCAGACGAAGCCTGGATCAGGAACCAGCAGGGTAGTCAGACGAAGCCTGGATCAGGAACCAGCAGGGTAGTCAGACGAAGCCAGGATCAGGAACCAGAAGGGTAGTCAGACGAAGCCAGGATCAGGAACCAGAAGCAGCAGCAGTCTTAGAAGCATGTGAACACAGGAGGACCAAGCAAGGAACTGAAGCCACAGACCTCCTATATATATGAGCTGGGCATCCAGCTCCTCCCAGTGGGAAGGAGAAGCCGCAGGGTGGGAGGCTACAAGAAACCAAGATGGCCGCCAGCACATGTCAAACGAAGGGGAACAGCAGAAGGTAAGACCATGACAGTACCTCCCCCTCAAGGGCCCCTCCTCCGCGGAGTAAAGAACGGTTTCTGAGGGAAGCGTGCGTGGAAGGCTCGGAGCAAGGCAGGAGCATGGACATCTGCGGAGGGAACCCAGGAACGCTCCTCTGGACCATAACCACGCCAATGGACCAAAAACTGCACCCGACCGCGGACCAGGCGTGAGTCCAGGATATTGCTCACCTCATACTCCTCACGATTGCCCACTTGGACCGGACGAGGCCGAGGAACCGAGGAAGTGAAACGATTACACACCAGTGGCTTCAACAGGGAGACATGAAACACGTTGGAGATCCGCATGCCAGGAGGAAGCGCAAGGGCATAGGCTACCGGGTTTACCCTGCGAAGCACTCGGAAGGGACCAACAAAGCGAGGCGCCAGCTTGGGAGTGGGCACTCGAAGGTTGAGGTTGCGGGTGGACAACCATACGCGGTCTCCGACCTGGTAGGAAGGAGCGGGCGCTCATCTGCGATCAGCCTGGAGTCTCTGGCGCTGCGCAGAGACCTCAAGGGACCTCTGGATCTGTACCCAAGAAGCACGTAGGACGGAAAGGTGATCCTCCACAGCCGGAATATCCTGTGGAGAGAATGCCTCCGGTAACACGGCAGGTTGGAACCCATAATTGGCCATGAAGGGAGACGTCCCAGAGGAAGAGTTCACCGCCGTGTTCCTGGCAAACTCAGCCCAAGGCAGGAGGTCAACCCAATTGTCTTGGTGATCGGAGACATAGCAACGAAGGAATTGCTCCAAGGCCTGATTGGATCGTTCTGCGGCCCCATTGGACTGAGGGTGGTAGGCCGAGGAGAAAGAGAGATGAATCCCCAACTGGGAGCAAAAGGTGCGCCAGAACCTGGACACAAACTGACTCCCCCGATCCGACACAATCTCCTTGGGCAACCCGTGCAACCGGAAGACCTCCCTGGCAAAAATCGTGGCCAACTCTTGTGCAGAGGGTAACTTCTTGAGAGGAACACAGTGGCACATTTTGGAAAACCGATCCACTATCATGAGAATGACCGTATGGCCTCGGGATGCAGGGAGGTCCACAATGAAATCCATCCCCAGGTGTGACCATGGATGCTCCCCGGTGGCTATGGGTTGCAAAAGGCCCAACGGAAGGTGCCGAGGGGACTTACTCTGGGCACAAACGGAGCATGCCGCTACATATGCGGCGATGTCGGAACGTAGAGAAGGCCACCAGAACAGACGTGAAACAGCCCAGGACAGCTGATTCTTTCCAGGATGCCCCGCGGCCTTGGAGTTATGGTAGGTTCGCAACAACCGAGTGCGCAACTCCTCAGGCACAAAACATCTGCCGTTGGGTCTCCCAGAGGGAGCACCAGATTGAGCCGCCAAAATCTGCTCACCCAGGGGAGAGGTCAGGCTGGTGCGAATGGCGGCCAGGATCTGATTCGGAGGTATGACCGAAGTCGGAATCGACTCCTCCCCGGACAGCTCGGAGTACTGCCGTGATAAGGCATCCGCTCTGATGTTCTTGGAACCGGGTAGGTAGGAGACCACGTAATTAAAACGTGACAAGAACAGAGCCCATCTGGCCTGACGTGGTGTCAATCTCTTGGCCTCAGAGAGGTAGGTCAGATTCTTGTGGTCCGTCAGGATGAGAACCGGAACCACCGAGCCCTCGAGCAAGTGCCTCCATTCTTTAAGGGCCTGCACGATGGCCAATAACTCCCTGTCACCAATCTGATAGTTGCACTCCGCGGAAGACAGTTTCCGGGAGTAAAACCCACAAGGAAGCAGAGGGCCCTCTGGTGTTCTACGCTGAGACAGGAGGGCGCCTACTCCCGTCTCAGACGCGTCCACCTCGAGGACGAAAGGCAACCCAGGGTTGGGATGCGACAGAATCGGAGCCGACACAAAGGCGGACTTTAGAGCCTCAAAAGCTCGGATGGCCTCGGGCGGCCAGACCTGGGGATTACTGCCCTTCCTGGTCAGATCCGTGAGAGGCTTGGCTAGCATGGAAAAGTCCCTGATGAACTTCCAATAATAATTGGCGAAGCCCAAAAAGCGCTGCAGGGCACGAAGACCACTGGGCTGGGGCCACTGTAAGACAGCCGAAACCTTCTCAGGATCCATGGAGAATCCCTCAGCGGAAATGATGTAACCTAAGAAGGTTACCTGGGATCGGTGAAATTCGCATTTCTCAAGCTTACCGAACAGCTTGTTCTCTCGTAACCGTTGCAACACTCGTCTGACATCCATAATGTGGGCCTCCATGGATTCAGAATATACCAAGATGTCATCCAAATAGACCACCACACACTGCTGCAACAGGTCACGGAAAACATCGTTGATGAATTCCTGGAAGACTGCGGGCGCATTGCACAACCCAAAGGGCATAACCAAGGATTCATAATGACCGGTCCTGGTGTTAAACGCGGTCTTCCACTCATCGCCCGCCTTGATCCTTACCAGGTTATATGCCGCCCTCAGGTCGAGTTTGGTAAAGACCGTGGCCCCTTTGAGGCGATCTAACAGCTCGGAAATCAAGGGTATCGGGTAAGCGTTCTTGATCGTGATGCGATTGAGACCCCTGTAATCGATGCAAGGCCTCAACTCACCGCCCTTCTTTTTCACAAAGAAAAATCCAGCCCCTGCCGGGGACGAGGATTTGCGAATGTGTCCGCGTGAAAGCGCCTCCCTCACGTACTCCTCCATGGCCTCATTCTCCGCTACCGACAGTGGATAGACTTTGCCACGAGGAGGAACGGCACCAGATTGTAACTCTATGGCTCAATCGTATGGGCGGTGCGGAGGTAGGGCAACCGCACGCACCTTATCGAATACATCCCGGTACTCCTCGTATTCAGGAGGCAACAGAGAGTCCGAGGAAGTACACAGCAACTTGACAGGCCCATGGATGCAACTAGCCCCACACTGCGGTGACCACGAGAGGATCTCGGCCGATTTCCAATCGAAAGTCGGATTTTGCTTCTGGAGCCAGGGGTACCCCAAGACCACCGAGTAGTGTGGAGACGAAATAACCTGGAGACAGACCGACTCTCTGTGAACGGCACCAATGGCCATCCCCACTGGAAGGGTCTCATGAGTCACGTGTGGCGGCAGAAGGGGTCTGCCGTCTATCGCCTCAAGAGCCAGTGGGGAACCTCGAGGCTGCAGAGGAATGGAATTGGCGGCAGCGAACACACTATCAATGAACAAACCACCAGCACCAGAGTCCACCAACGCCTGGGTCGTCACCGAGCCCCCGACCCAGGAGAGGACAACAGTAATCAGTGGTTTGTCAACACGGGAAACCGGGGACGAGGAGACTCCACCCAAGATCTGCCCCCGACAGGATCTCAGGTGCGAGCGTTTCCCGGACGGTTCGGGCATGCCAACCGAAAATGCCCACCGAGACCACAGTACATGCATCGGCCCTCGCGTCTCCGGAGTACCCTCTCCCCCTCGGACAGGCGAGCAAACCCCAGCTGCATGGGTTCACCCCCAGACAAGTCATCCCCAGGAGGCGTGGGAGGAGAGGGAGGCACGGGTGGGACAGCAAACGTAGGTGCCAATCTGTTAGAAGGCCTCCGCAGGCTCTCCTTAAAGGAAGGTCTCTCCCTGAGTCTGGTGTCAATCAAAATCAGGAAAGAAATAAGAGACTCGAGCTCCACTGGTAGGTCCTTAGCTGCAACCTCATCCTTCAAGGCATCCGAGAGACCATGAGAGAAAGCAGCGACCAGAGCCTCATTATTCCAGCCCACCTCTGCTGCCAGGGTACGAAACTCAATGGCGTATTCAGCTACGGATCGTGAACCCTGTCTGATGGACATAAGGAGCTTCGCAGCAGAGGCAGCATGAGCCGGCACATCGAATACCCTCCGAAGAGAAGCAACAAAACCGGAAAACTCGGCAACCACCGGATTGTTGTTCTCCCATAAAGGGCTGGCCCAGGCCAAGGCCTTGTCCGAGAGCAGCGAGATCAAGAAGCCCACCTTTGATCTCTCAGTAGGAAAGGCATGTGGCAGCAACTCGAAATAAATGCCCACCTGGTTAAGGAAACCTCGGCACTGAGTTGGCTCTCCCCCAAAGCGCTGTGGAAGGGGGGCAGAACCGGTCATACCCCGAAACACCGCAGGCGCAGCAACAGGTGTCGGGGTAGACTCTGGCGCAACAACCGGAGCGGTAGTAGGAGCGGGCCCAGGAGCGACAACCGACCCATCGGCAACGGAAGCTAAATGAGCCGTGCGTTCAAGCAGGGTTTGCAACGCCACAGCGAACCGACCCAACAGGTGATCCTGCTGATCAAGTCTGGCAACCAGCGTAGGTAGCGAGGATGGCCCTGTACCGTCAGAATTCATGGCTTGGTCCTAATGTCATGGAACCATGAACCGGACGTACAACAGAGATAAGTGGAAATAAGAAGGCTTTATTAAAAATCAAGCTGTAAGGCGAAAGTCCAAACGGATGGCTAAACCGAAGCAGGGTCTTGCGAAGCCAGAGGTCAGGAACCAGAAGGGTGGTCAGACGAAGCCTGGATCAGGAACCAGCAGGGTAGTCAGACGAAGCCTGGATCAGGAACCAGCAGGGTAGTCAGACGAAGCCTGGATCAGGAACCAGCAGGGTAGTCAGACGAAGCCAGGATCAGGAACCAGAAGGGTAGTCAGACGAAGCCAGGATCAGGAACCAGAAGCAGCAGCAGTCTTAGAAGCATGTGAACACAGGAGGACCAAGCAAGGAACTGAAGCCACAGACCTCCTATATATATGAGCTGGGCATCCAGCTCCTCCCAGTGGGAAGGAGAAGCCGCAGGGTGGGAGGCTACAAGAAACCAAGATGGCCGCCAGCACATGTCAAACGAAGGGGAACAGCAGAAGGTAAGACCATGACACCACCAGAACATAAATGTCACGGAAGGTGTACAGGAAACAAGACAACACAAAATGAACATATGACTCACTGGATCCAAAACTAAGGAACAAAAAGGGAGACCCCTGCATCAGACCTGGCACTCTCCCTGACTGCTCAGCCTATGCGAAAATCCCAATGGTAGATGATCGCATATCCTCGTACCTCGACTGTATAACACCTGAACACCCTAAAATAGTGAGGGGACTTGACCACCTGCTCCCTACACTAGACACGGAGGGAGTCAGGGTCACCTGGGATCCAGCAAACAGAAAATCACAAATAAATGTACAGCACTTAACTTGTAGAAGACTGGAAAATAGGATCAGCATGCACACACACTCCAGGAAGTTGTATAAGCCGCACACTAATGCATTATGGGGAGGAATTTAAAGGGTTGCAATCAGTCCAACTACATGACAGCTGAAAGAGGCTAACGAGATGAGGAACTGAAAACCAAAACAAAAAACTCAAGGAGGAGGTTCTGAAAGGCTTCTGTCAGAGCTTCTCAGCTGTCTGGTTGTGACAATAAATTGCTGCAATTTTCCTCTGTTTAGAAAGTGGAGATAATACTATCTTTTCAGAATCTGTCAATGGTCTCGCTGAGCTGCACTTCTTTCTCAATCCACCACACACAGCACTTATATATGATTTTGTGAGAAAAAAGCTTGGGGAGTTTTTTATTTGCTCTGGCAGCCTGCTCAATATAGATGTTTCTGTGTCAGGGATTAACTCCCCTAGTCTAACTTGCGCTATCGATGACCAGATCTCCAGGAGGATATCCCTGTTCTTTCCTAATAAGGCTTGCTGGTAATAGAGGGGACGCGTTAGGTGCTAAATTTTTGCAGAGTTCTCTCCATGTCTCTCTAATCCCCTTCAATAAGGGGTCAAGATCTTTGTTCTTGTTTTGGCTTATGTCAGGTAATGAGAGAAGCCTCTAGAGTGAAGGTCCCACACTATATTGCAGTAGCTCTTGTACATCTGGTTGTCACTTGGGATCTACTGACCCTAACCACCTATTCAGTTGTATAGCTTGGTAGTATTTTGAAACATCTGGGATTCCCAAACCTCCTTTGTCCATATGTCTAACTAGAATGTTGTGTGAGATTCTAGGTTTTCTCCCATTCCATAGGAATTTTGAAAAGATTCACCTAACTTCTAGGAGAAATGTTTTTGGCAGATGTATCAGTACCATTTGCATTACGTATAGGATCTTGGGAAAAACATAGGCTTTGTGCACATTTTTTCTGCTCATCCAGGATAGGTATGGCAAGTTATATTTCTGTAGTAGTTGTGTAATGTCTCTTTTAAGGGGTATGCAATTGCATTTGAATAGATCATCCAAGTCCCTTGGTATCAGTATCCCTAGGTACTTTATTGGTCCCTTAGTCCAGTGGATTGGAAGGTGGGTCTGTAAAGAGGCTGCTCTTGAGTCTGAAAATGAAATGTTTAGTATTTCAGACTTAGAGTGATTGACCTTAAAGTCTGAAATCTGGCTGAATATGTCAATCTTTTTAACTAAGTGATCCAATCCTTTATCGGGATTAGTCACTAGGAACAAAAGGTCGTCTGCAAAAGCAGTACATTTTAGATCTTTCTGGCCATAGTTAACACCTTTGATTTCCGAGGTCTGACTGACCAGCTGAATGAGTGTCTCTACCACGAGAATGAATAGGGAAGGGGATAATGGGCACCCTTGTCTTGTCCCGTTTGTTATTTCAAAGGTTGGGGAGAGTGTGCCATTGACTTTCAATCTGGCATGTGGTTGCTGGTATAGTGTAAATATCCAATGTATGAATGGATCAGGGATGGCAAATTTTTCTAGGGTCAATTTCATGAAGTTCCAGTTGACCCTGTCGAACGCTTTCTCAGCGTCTATGTTCAGCAGGGTCAGCGGGAACCCCTTTGTTTTAGCAGCGTGAATTGCGTGAAAGATCCGGTGTGAGTTATCTTTCCCCTCTTTGCCTTAGGTCCAGAACAGTCAGGATTTATCCATCAGGTAGGGTAATATTTTGCTTAATCTAGTTGCTAGGATTTTGGCCCAAATCTTCAGATCTAGAATCAAGAGGCAAATCGGCCTATAACTTCCACAGTTCTGAGGATCTTTGCCTCCTTTGTGGATAAGTGTGACATACGATTCTTGTGTCTGTCTAGGCAGGAAACCTCCCTGCATTAATGCATTGCAAACGTCGGTAAGTCGGGGTATGAGAATGTCCTGAAAACTCCTATAATACAGAAGAGGCAGACCATCTGGTCCTGGACTCTTGCCTGGGGGAAAACTGTGTATAATAGAACTCACTTCCTCCGATGTGACTGGGATAGTTAGTGAGTCTAAGTTGTCCGGGTGAACTGACGGTAGCTTGAGGGAATTTAGGAATTCTTTGATATGTGTCTGTCTAATATCTTTTTTGGTCTGGGGATTTTGATTTGTTAAGGTTATATGTTGGAAGGCCCTTGCTATCTCAGGCGTTTCTTGGGTGACGTTTCCATCTATCTTTTTTATTTTAGAGATGTATGTTACATTTTTTGTCTTTTTTAGTAATGAGGACATCAATTTGCCCCCTTTGTTCCCATGGGCGTACACTTTGTGTTGAAAGTTTAACATCTGTTTCCTCACTTTCTGGGCTAAAAGTTTAAGTTGCAGCTAGTATGGAGTCTAGAGTCTTCTGATGTTCCTTTTTAACCCTGGTACCAATGGAAATAAAGGGATGGGGGGGAAGTGGGGGTAAGGGGGAGGGAGGTGGGGGGGGAGAGGCAGTAATATTCCCATATCTGAGATTAGGGGTAACAATGAGGCAGTAAAGGGTTATATCTATCAGAACGTAGTAATATCTACACTACGTGCAGAATTATTAGGCAAATGAGTATTTTGACCACATCATCCTCTTTATGCATGTTGTCTTACTCCAAGCTGTATAGGCTCGAAAGCCTACTACCAATTAAGCATATTAGGTGATGTGCATCTCTGTAATGAGAAGGGGTGTGGTCTAATGACATCAACACCCTATATCAGGTGTGCATAATTATTAGGCAACTTCCTTTCCTTTGGCAAAATGGGTCAAAAGAAGGACTTGACAGGCTCAGAAAGTCAAAAATAGTGAGATATCTTGCAGAGGGATGCAGCACTCTTAAAATTGCAAAGCTTCTGAAGCGTGATCATCGAACAATCAAGCGTTTCATTCAAAATAGTCAACAGGGTCGCAAGAAGCGTGTGGAAAAATCAAGGCGCAAAATAACTGCCCATGAACAGAGAAAAGTCAGGCGTGCAGCTGCCAAGATGCCACTTGCCACCAGTTTGGCCATATTTCAGAGCTGCAAAATCACTGGAGTTCCCAAAAGCACAAGGTGTGCAATACTTAGAGACATGGCCAAGGTAAGAAAGGCTGAAAGACGACCACCACTGAACAAGACACACAAGCTGAAACGTCAAGACTGGGCCAAGAAATATCTCAAGACTGATTTTTCTAAGGTTTTATGGACTGATGAAATGAGAGTGAGTCTTGATGGGCCAGATGGCTGGATTGGTAAAGGGCAGAGAGCTCCAGTCCGACTCAGACGCCAGCAAGGTGGAGGTGGAGTACTGGTTTGGGCTGGTATCATCAAAGATGAGCTTGTGGGGCCTTTTTGGGTTGAGGATGGAGTCAAGCTCAACTCCCAGTCCTACTGCCAGTTTCTGGAAGACACCTTCTTCAAGCAGTGGTACAGGAAGAAGTCTGCAAGGTAATAAAAACATGATTTTCATGCAGGACAATGCTCCATCACACGCGTCCAAGTACTCCACAACGTGGCTGGCAAGAAAGGGTATAAAAGAAGAAAATCTAATGACATGGCCTCCTTGTTCACCTGATCTGAACCCCATTGAGAACCTGTGGTCCATCATCAAATGTGAGATTTACAAGAAGGGAAAACAGTACACCTCTCTGAACAGTGTCTGGGAGGCTGTGGTTGCTGCTGCACGCAATGTTGATGGTGAACAGATCAAAACACTGACAGAATCCATGGACGGCAGGCTTTTGAGTGTCCTTGCAAAGAAAGGTGGCTATATTGGTCACTGATTTGTTTTTGAATGTCAGAAATGTATATTTGTGAATGTTGAGATGTTATATTGGTTTCACTGGTAAAAATAAATAATTGAAATGGGTATATATTTGTTTTTTGTTAAGTTGCCTAATAATTATGTACAGTAATAGTCACCTGCACACACAGATATCCCCCTAAAATAGCTAAAACTAAATACAAACTAAAAACTACTTCCAAAAATATTCAGCTTTGATATTAATGAGTTTTTTGGGTTCATTGAGAACATGGTTGTTGTTCAATAATAAAATTAATCCTCAAAAATACAACTTGCCTAATAATTCTGCACTCCCTGTATCAGATCATATACTTATGAGGGATAGCTGAGAACATATACCAAATATATATACTTTTTCTTGGTAATATAACGGAACTATATATTTTTTTTAATTATTGCTGAGAACTGGCAAGTTAAGATATATAATATAAGTCCAGAGCTCGGGGCTCAAACCCTGGATGCAGGAAAAATCTCCATGGGTTAACGTACAGCCATTATTGTTCTGGCTGTCCATTTAAACTGAGGCCTTCAGTCCCTGGTTCTATCTTCAGGGTGGAGGAGAATGCGCCCCGGACGCCGCTTTATTCATCTTGGTCTTCACCTTTAGCACCTTCTTCCAGGGCTCTACTTGCGTGAGTCGCGGCAGATCTGCGGGTTGAGCTATCGGCATCCATGAGGGAATTTCTACCGGGTGTATTCCTATAGCTTCCCAGGCTCTTTCTAGGTCGTCTGGAGTATGGATCGCAATGCGTCTTCCGTTTTTTATGATCGAGGTGCCAAAGGGGTAAAGCCATATATATGGTATTTTTTGAGCTCTCAGCGCGTCAAGTAGTGGCTTCATGATGCGCCGTTTTGCAAGCGTAGAAGGCGCAATGTCCTGGTACAGTGCAATGTCCGCTCCATCGTATGCAATCTGCCTTCTCTCTCTAGCTGAGGCCATTATGCGAGCAGTGTCTACAAACGACAGCAGGCCGTAGACTACATCCCTGGGTCTTTCGTTCGGCTTCGGAGCTGGTCTCAAGGTCCTGTGGATTCGCTCGATTATAATCGAAGCAGACGATTCCTGACCTAAAAGATCGGCAAATATTTCCATAGCCACTTTACGCAGCGATTCAGAGGCTCAGGACTCAGGTAACCCTTTGATGCGGATATTTCGCCTTCTGCTTCTATTTTCTTGCTCCTCTAGCATTAACATCGCTCTGTTAAACTCTGCAGTGTGCATGTCGAGGTAATCCGCCGTTCCTGTGGAGTGTGTCACTAGCTCCTGCGTTGCAGTTTCGAGCGTCTCCACTCTATGCCCCATTTGTGCAATCTTATATCTGACAGTTCAACTAGCACTGGCTTTATGGCCTTTTCAAGCGCTTGCCCCAGTACCTTCGTGAGAAAGGACTTCGATACCGGTGAGGGGTCCCGAGATTCCACTGCATCCCCTTGTGAGCTGTCTACATCGGAGTCTTCTCCTTCCTCAGCGCATGCTGCTGCCGCCGCCATCTTGGGGCCCGCGCCTGGTGAGAGAAGAGCTTTCTTCTTAAGGAAACGCTGCATAGCTTGTTGGCTCTTTTGGGTTCTCGGTGTATTGGGGGGGGTCAGAACCTCTGTCTCTCCCGTACTGGACCATTTTTGAGTGGGTCACCGCTGTAGAATTGGTTTAGTTTGCTTGAGTGTGGAGGAGCCGAGGTTTCACACCGCCATCTGCAGTCACGGCCAGGCTCCGCCCCTGTATAGCTTTCATTTTCAAAAACATGATTTACTATAACTAGGATACATACTTCTCGTAAAAAAAGGTAATCGTGGCTGATGTATGTATAAAAGGGAGAGTGAAGGTAACTGTCAGCTATCGAGTATAAAATTAGAATAATTATATTATTTTATTCTGTTTAGGTCAAGGGGTTAATGTTTGCTTTTCCTGTGGTTTTGCAGTATTAGGGCTCATGCGCACAACCGTATGTACTTAGCGGTCAGAAAAAACAAATACGGATGCATTCCGTATTTTGAAGAATGGAACAGCTGGCCCTTTATAGAACAGTACTATCCTTGTCCGTAATACGGACAATAATAGGACATGTTCTATTTTCTTTGTGGAACGGACATACGGAAACAGAATGCACACAAAGTAACTTCCTTTTTTTTTTGCGGACCCGTTGAAGTGAAATGGTTCCGCATACGGTCCGCAAATAAAACTGAACGGACACAGAAAGAAAATACGTTTGTGTGCATGAGCCCTTATACTGACTCTGCTGAAGAAGTTATCCATCTTTTCATTTAACTATTAAAAGCCATCTGGTACTAAGGACTTTTATTTTCACCTTTGATATGTAAAGTCTCACATGGTCCAATTACCAGTAACCACGCCAAGGGTGCATCCTTCAGTACCAACACCCCAGACCAGATTAACTACTAGCATGTTTCTTCTTCTTCTTCGGGAAACGACACAATTTGATGAAAGTGCTGCCAAACTTTTTCTTTACATTAATTTTTTTCTAAATATACAAAAGGATAACGGGAGCATGAAACAGAATCATCTGTAGCGCTCACATCTAAATACCAGGGGCAAATCCAAAATTAGGTTATACCATGGTGGACATGTCCATGTAGAGATGCCTCAGGAAATTGTCAGTCTCATGTTTCAGAAGAACAACCCCATGGGTGTTATCCCCCGAATAGTTGCACTGTTCGTGTCTTTGTGCAGCTTTTTCATTTGCATTATCTAAATGACCTCTTATATTTTCTTCTGTCATTTCAAGAAATTGCAAAACTTAATAAAAACTTGCAAAACATAAATTAGGAGTCATCTGCTGAAAGTTCCCATTATTTGCTCCTTATTATCTGCTGCTTCCATTGACACCACATGCATACAGATAGGTTAAGCCAATAATACATCTTCTGTGACTCATGGAAATGCACGTTCATGGTTTATCTCCTGACACTGCCCGGATGTCACATGCTGTACTGTATTTGTCACTGGGAATTGTGTGGCCTGTATAGTTTTTTTTGTTTTTTTTTTATATATTATTTTTCCAAACCCTTACTACAAGATGACATTCTGTAAATGCTTAAGCAATGTATGTAGTGCTCTGGGGTTCACAGAGACTTTTTCAAACTTGAGGCTTAGATAGGCCCCTTTCACACGGGCGAGAATTCAGCGCGGGTGCAATGCGTGAGGTGAACACATTGCACCCGCACTGAATCCCGACCCATTCATTTCTATGGGGCTGTGCAGATGAGCGGTGATTTTCACACATCACTGCGTTCACGCAACGCTGGCCCCATAGTAATTTTTGTGGCTGCGTGAAAATCACAAGTATCCGCAAGCAAGTGCGGATGCGGTGCAATTTTCACGCATGGTTGCTAAAGAGATGATAGGGATGAGCAACCCCGGACCCCATTAAAGTCTACTTGCTGTATTATTTTCCCTTATAACATGGTTATAAGGGGAAATAATAGCATTCTGAATACAGAAGGCTTAGTAAAATGTGCCTTGAGGGGATAAAAAAAAAAATAATTAACTCACCTCATCGACTTGATCGCGCAGCCGGCATGTCTTCTTTCTTCTTCTTTCAGGACCTGCAAAAGGACCTTTTGATGACGTAATCGCACTCACCACATGGTGAGCGCGGTGACGTCAGAGCAGGTCATACTGAATGAAGATAGAAGATTCTTCTACAGTTGCAAGAAAAAGTATGTGAACCCTTTGGAATTATATGGATTTCTTCACAAATTGGTCATAAAATGTGATCTGATCTTCATCTAAGTCACAACAATAGACAATCGCAGCCTGCTTAAACTAATAACACACAAAGAATTAAATGTTACCATGTTTTTATTGAACACACCATGTAAACATTCACAGTGCAGGTGGAAAAAGTATGTGAACCCTTGGATTTAATAACTGGTTAAACCTCCTTTGGCAGCAATAACTTCAACCAAACGTTTCCTGTAGTTGCAGATCAGACGTGCACAACGGTCAGGAGTAATTCTTGACCATTCCTCTTTACAGAACTGTTTCAGTTCAGCAATATTCTTGGGATGTCTGGTGTGAATCGCTTTCTTGAGGTCATGCCACAGCATCTCAATCGGGTTGAGGTCAGGACTCTGACTGGGCCACTCCAGAAGGCGGATTTTCTTCTGTTTAAGCCATTCTGTTGTTGATTTACTTCTATACTTTGGGTTGTTGTCCTGTTGCAACACCCATCTTCTGTTGAACTTCAGCTGGTGGACAGATGGCCTTAAGTTCTCCTGCAAAATGTCTTGATAAACTTGGGAATTCACTTTTCCTTCAATGATAGCAATCCGTCCAGGCCCTGACGCAGCAAAGCAGCCCCAAACCATGATGCCCCCACCGCCATACTTCACAGTTGAGATGAGGTTTTGATGTTGGTGTGCTGTGCCTCTTTTTCTCCACACATAGTGTTGTGTGTTTCTTCCAAACAACTCAACTTTGGTTCCATCTGTCCACAGAATATTTTGCCAGTACTGCTGTGGAACATCCAGGTGCTCTTGTGCAAACTGTAAACGTGCAGCAATGTTTCTTTTGGACAGCAGTGGCTTCCTTGTAGTATGCTCCCATGAAATCCCTTCTTGTTTAGTGTTTTACGTATCGTAGATTCGCTAACAGGGATGTTAGAATATGCCAGAGACTTCTGTAAGTCTTTAGCTGACACTCTATGATTATTATTCACCTCATTGAGCAGTCTGCGCTGTGCTCTTGCAGTCATCTTTACAGGACGGCCACTCCTAGGGAGAGTAGCAGCAGTGCTGAACTTTCTCCATTTATAGACAATTTGTCTTACCGTGGACTGATGAACAGCAAGGCTTTTGGAGATAGTTTTATAACCCTTTCCAGCTTTATGCAAGTCAACAATTCTTAATCGTAGGTCTTCTGAGAGCTCTTTTGTGCGAGGCATCATTCACATCAGGCAATGCTTCTTGTGAAAAGAAAACCCAGAACTGGTGTGTGTTTTATATAGGGCAGGGCAGCTGTAACCAACACCTCTAATCTCATCTCATTGATTGGACTCCAGTTGGCTGACACCTCACTGCAATTAGCTCTTGGAGAGGTCATTAGTCTAGGGGTTCACATACTTTTTCCACCTGCACTGTGAATATTTACATGGTGTGCTCAATAAAAACATGGTAACATGTAATTCTTTGTGTGTTATTAGTTTAAGCAGACTGATTGTCTATTGTTGTGACTTAGATGAAGATCAGATCACATTTTATGACCAATTTGTGCAGAAATCCATATCAGTCCAAAGGGTTCACATACTTTTTCTTGCATCTGTATCTTCATTCAGCAGGACCTGGGCTGACGTCACCACGTGGTGAGTGCAATTACATCATCAAAGGTCCTTTTGCAGGTCCTGAAAGAAGGCGATACCGGCTGCGCCAACAAGTGGATTAGGTGAGTTATGTTTTATTATGTTTTAACCCTCAATTAACATTACACTTAACATTCTGTAAAAAAAGAATGCTATTATTTTCCCTTATAATCATGTTATAATGGAAAATAATAAAATCTACAGAACACCAAACCCAAGTCCGGGTTTGGGTCTGGGTACCACATTCAGTTTTTTCTCACGCGCGTGCAAAACGCATTGTACTCGTGCGGAAAAAAAATGATCATCAGAACGCAATCACAGACAAAACTGACTGCAATTGCGTGCCTACTCACGCGGGTTTCCCGCAATGAACCCTGAACGCACCCGGCCCTCACCTGCGACGCCCTCACCTTCTTTTCCATACGTGATAAGCTTAGATATATGAGCACAGCAAAAAGTATCACATTTCAAAAGCTCAGATGTACCATCCAGCAGACAGTATACCACACGATAGGCAGAGGAAAGCCAGTATCACACAGGCCGATTGTCGGCCAGCTCATCGGAAACAAGCGTTCATATGAATGCTCGTTAGCGATGATCTGGCAGTGTAATACTGCCGCCGATTACCTGATGAAGAAGTAAACGTTCGTTCATCGGGCAATCCAGATTTTTAAGCTTGCCAGTGACTGATCGTGCTGTGTAATCACGATCTGCTGCTGATAAACATATAGTGGCACTAGTGATTGCTTCTTCCCATACTGTGGAGGAGATGGCTGCATTCAATAGCAGCGATCTCTTCTACTAAAAGCAGGCGATTGCCGGAAAGGAACGCTTCCCTCCCGACAATCGTTTGCAAAACCCAGCAGGGATGGGTGAGAACAAGGGAAAGAAAGTGCAGCCATGTATCAATAGGTACATGGGACACAATATACAGTGGTGGGATGTTCTGGGCAGATTAAAAAAATAAATCATTTTCGGCATAGCGGCATGACGTGAGGACGTGCCGCGCTCCCGCCCCTTCCCTGCTCCATGGGCCGCGGTGTTTGAATGGTGTTTGGACGCCAGCAACTAGAGGCTCCGCTCTGAACCAGGAGGTGCCGATTGTTTTGAAGCAGCTGCAGGGGTGCGTGATGGCCCCCGCCCCCCTCACTATTCCTCTGCACTGAGGGCTACGGCGCCTGAACTTTTTTTCAGCACAGCAACCATGGTCCGACCGGGGCGTATGGACGGACGCTGTAGCAGTAGGGGCTTGTGATGACGGCGGTATCTACTAGGGAGGCGTGAGGCATGAGCGGCAGTTCAGGATCCATGACGGAGCAGAAGTAGGTGGAAGCAGGTGAAAGCCCCCTGCTACTTTCCCCCTGAGAGGCTGGCTGTCGATACCCCCTTCTCCTCAGAGGTGAGAGGTCTGGGAGGAGATTTCCCCGGCGGCGACGAAGAAAGAAGGTACAGTTTTTTTTCCCCCCCTCAGTTACACCGGAATACCTGGGCACTGAGAGCGCGTTGAACTGTAAAGTGTGGCTATCAGGGAGTGTACCTGGGTTAGAACATTACGGATGGCCTGGTAATCAGGAATCCTGAAAACTGGGGAAGCTGATTCTGGAGGGGGGAAAGAGAAAGGAGAAAGGAGGGGGGGAAGGAAAAGAGAAAACGAAAAGGGGAAAACGCTAGCTTATAGCTGTTCCTGAGGACTTATCAACGGGACTATTTCCCTCTATCTCTTTATTGGTGGATGGGGGATTTAGAGAGAAGAGAAAAAGAAAAATAGACCTACATGTAACCAGCGGAGCTGCTGATTATATCTCTTGTTGGGTTCGAGAGTACTACTCGCTTGACACGTATCTATTCACCAGAGGAATTGCTGATTGTATCTTGAAGAGTGTACCTCCTTGTTGGGAATATAAGTAATCAGATGAACTGCTGAATGTATCCCCCCAGGTGGAGGACTGTGTTATTGCTGGATACGTAGATGACCAGAGAAACTGCGGATTATATCCTCTTGAGCGTATGAGTTTACTCTTTGAAAAGATATACATGCAATCGGATGAATTAAGGATTACGTCCCTCTTTTTTCTGATCACCTGCACCGCCTGCTAGATTTGTATGACACCAGGTGTTTTGCTGATTATACTCTCCTGTGTGGAGGAGTGCTCCCCTCGCTGGATACTTGTGTAATCAGAGGAATTGCTGAATAAATCTGGGTCTGTGGATAAGGGCACTGCTCGCTGGATACATAAGTTACTAGAAAGGATATTGACTAAACTCTCTCCCGTGGATGAACTATGAACTATATCGAGTACTCCCTTCCCTCCCCACCCCAGCAACTATATTTAAGTGCTATGAACTGATTTGTTCTTGTTTTTTTTTTTTTTTTTTTCCTCTTCCCTTCTGTGATTGAGAGTATTGTTTATCAGATATATACGTAATTAGAGTAAATACGGATGATATTATGCACCCATTTTTCATCTCATCAACTCATATTTAAGTGTTATTTATTTATTTATTTTTTATTTATTTTTTCCCTTTTTTGCTGTATAAGCTTACGTTTTGTGTCTGTTGTGGGGGTCGTAATCATGCCTCCAAAGGGCATAAACCGAAGATCTGCTGGTACCTCCTCGCCGGGGGGTGGAAAGGGCAATAGCACAACAACTAGTCTGGAGAAATACCTTAGATCCCCCCCAAAAATTAAGAGCTCTTTACGGGGTAATAAGGAAACCCAGAAGGATACTGGTGAAGTCGTGGTTTTTGAGGAACATGGCAGGGTGGAAAGGAGGGTGGGTAGTGGAGAGGGGATGGAGGAAAGAATTAACTTAGTAGATAATAAGCTTCTGGAAATTCTGGGTGCAGTGCAAAAAACTAACCATAGCCTGGAGGAGTTGACCATTAAGATTGCTTCAGTACAGGTTGATCTTTCCTTTATAAAGGAGGATATGAATAAAGTCAGGGAAAAGGTGAAGGAGCTGCAGATATCCTCTGGAACCATGAAGAAGGATCTAGAGGGAGTAAAAAAAAGAGTGGAAGGGATAGAAGGGGAAAAAAAAAACCTTCTAGAGAGAATTACTATAATGGAAGATATGTCCAGGAGATCAAATATTAGAATAGTGGGATTCCCCGAGGGAACGGAAGGAGAGGATACAACGGGGTTTATCCAACAGTGGTTGCAGGACTGTTTCAAAGATAATGGACTATCTAAATGGTTCGCAGTGGAAAGAGCCTATAGAATACCAGGGAGACCCCCCTTAAAAGGGGGTCCTCCGAGGGCAATCCTAGCTAAAATACAAAGCGCTAAGGACAGAGATATAATAATGAGAACTAAAAGGATGAAGCAGACAATTGAGTTTAACGGGAATAACATAGCGATATATCCGGACTACTCTAGAGCAACTGAGATAAAAAGGCGTGAGTTTAAAGAAGTGAAGAAGAGATTAGCTGACTCCCAGATACAATACTCTCTGCTGTATCCCACGAAGCTTCGTGTAATATACCGCGATCAGGCCAGGTTTTTCGGCTCTCCAGAGGAGGTAGTGGAGTGGCTGGATGCTAAGGGAATAGGAACATGAGAGGCACCAGATTGGCTCAGGGGGGTATGGGGTAGGGGTGGGAAGGGGCGGAGTGTAAGAGGTGGGGGAAATTTCTGATTTCTACCGACCAGATAGTGGGGGGGGGGGGGGGATTGGTTGTCTTGGGAGGTCTAACAGGGTCTAAGGTGAAGGAAAAGCAAGTGATAGATCTGAATGAGTAGTATTATGACATGGAATGTACGGGGCCTTGGAGACAGGGTTAAAAGGGTAATGGTTTTTGATAATGTTACTAGACATCTCCCGGCCATAGTAGGATTGATAGAGACACATAGTACAAAAGATAAGCTAAATTGCTTAAAGAAGAAATGGGCCCGGTACCAATATCATTCATGTTTTTCCACATACTCATCCGGAGTTAGTGTATATATTCATCACAAAGTAGATTACCTCCCAATTGATCAGAAAATAGATGAGAGGGGTAGATATGTATTCCTTCACTGTCAGTGGAATGGTATAGTATGTATTTTGGCTTTTGTATATATACCCCCCCCCCCCCTTTTTCCTTAATGGTTATCCACAGATTGGTGGAGTATGCAGATTCAAGGGGTAAATGCCCCATAATAATTATGGGGGATCTAAATAACGTTATGAACGATGAGTTAGATAGATATTCCGTGATCCCAAAAGCTACATATACGATGAGGCGACAATCAATGCTGTGGAAAATATCGCAGGAACTCTCATTAATAGATGTATGGAGATATCTCTATGATGATAAGCCAGGGTTCTCCTGTTTTAGCCGGGGAAACAAAATAATGTCCAGGATAGTTAGCGCAGAATTAGTTAATAAGATATCCAGCATGAGGTATGAAGCAAATAGCATTTCAGATCATTCCCCCGTATGCCTGCTGTTTAAAACAAACTTGAGACGAATAAACCGTGAGTTTCGCTTGAATCCACACTGGTTGAATTTAATTAAGGAGGAAGACGATATAAGGGTGGACATAGAGGAGTTTTGGAAAAACAACTTGGGGTCAACAGGTTTAGGGTATGTATGGGACGCTTTTAAAGCATTTTTACGTGGTATTCTGGTAAGCAAAATTAAGGGTTTGAAACGGGGATATGCAAAACAGGAGAGAGAACTGACAGATAGGATAAAAGAAATAGAAGTAGAACTTATGAATAGGAAAATCCCTGAATTAATAGGCCAACTGGATCTTGCTAAAAGTGCACTGAGGAATTATTTGATGGAAAAGGCACAACAAAAAGTATTTTTTGAGGGGGAACGATACTTCAGGGAATCTGGGAAGTCGGGGAGATTGCTTTCCACACTTATACAGAATCAAAGGGGGGGGGTAACAGGATTGATAGGGTGGAAAGAAGAGATGGAGGGATGGCATCCAGCCAGGGAGATATAGAGTTTGAATTTATGGAATATTATAGGGATCTATACTCCTCGGAGGGAGGAGGGGGATCCGAGGAAGTCGGACTCTTCCTGGAAGGAGTGCCGATCCCCAGACTCTCGGAGGAGGAGAGGGACTGGCTGAATGGCCCCATTGAAGCAGAGGAATTACGGGAGACATTAAAAACTATTCAGGGGAACTCCAGTCCTGGGTTGGATGGCCTCCCCTTTGAGATATATAGAAGATATGGAGATGTTACCCTACCAGTGTTAGTGCAGGTCCTAAATGAGTCATTCGACAGTGGTGAACTCCCGTCCTCCCTCTCGGAAGCTGTAATAAGTTTGATAGGTAAAAAGGGGAAGGATGAGAAAAAGGTGGATTCATATCGCCCTATCTCCCTCCTTAATACGGATTTTAAAATATGTGCCAAATTACTTGCTAATCGCCTAAGAAAAGTTATTGAAAAGTTAATACACCCGGATCAATCAGGGTTTGTACCTAAACGTCAAGCCCAGACGAATATTCGACGGACATTACTTAACATGCAGATTGGTGGGGAGGGTGCTCATTCCATCCTGTCATTGGACGCTGAAAAAGCGTTTGACAGGGTGGAATGGGCATACCTCTGGAAGGTTATGTATGAGTTCAATTTGGGAGAAAAATTTATTAGATGGGTCCAGCTCTTATATAACAAATCAAGGGTTAGGATAAAAATTAACGGAGCAATATCAGAATCGATTCCTCTGCAGAGGGGAACCCGACAGGGGTGCCCACTCTCCCCACTATTGTTTGCCATATTTATTGAGCCGTTGGCTTGTAAGATCCGAGCAGATGATAAAATAAGGGGGTTTGGGCGAAAAGGTGTAGCGGATAAGATATGCCTTTATGCTGATGATATTCTGTTTTTCGTTAATGGTGGGGTACCAATGGTGCTGCACCTGATGGAAATAGTAAAGCAGTTTGGTCTCATCTCCGGCTTTAGGGTGAATTGGACAAAGTCGGTATTGCTCCCAATCGGTCAGGAAATCGGGCCGGAGGAAATAAATGTTAATATCTTGAAACCCACGGAGTCGTTTGAATATTTGGGTATTAAAGTCAGCTCAAGGATACAGGAATATCTAGAACTCAATATTGAGCCTCTCTTAAAAAGGGTTAGGGAAAAAACGAGTACCTGGCAAAAATTGCTAATTCGAATTGAGATAATAAAGATGGTTCTTTTACCACAGATTTTGTATGTTATCTCCTCCTGCCCAGTTTGGATAGGGGACCATTTTTTTAATGCACTAGAAGGAGTGATAAATGACCTTATCTGGGGGAGAAAAAGGGTTAGGCTGAAACAAAAATACTTATGGCTAGATGAGGAAGATGGTGGCCTGTCTGTACCATGTTTCCGGGGGTATTACTATGCCTCCCAGCTTCATTGGTTAATGATGGAGGATGATAGACTGCGTTGTTTCCTGGAAGGGGAACTGGGAGGGCTCCAATATAATATCATTAGCACCTTAGAAACTGGAGTGATAAAAATAAAGGGTAGGCAATGTCCAATTAGTAACATGATACATTTAGTTTGGGTTAAAGTTAAAAAATTACTAGGAATAAATTATGCACTAAAGTTTTCCCCCATTTGGGGAAATTTAAACTTAAAAGAATTCTGGAAGTTTGAAGATTTTATATTTTGGGATAAAAAGGGTATTAGGTTTGTGTCCCAGATGGTGGTGGAAGGACAATTGAAGACACTAGAGGAAATGGGTTTAAATACAGATAAAGATCCTCTCACATGGTTTAGATATGCTAGATTAAAGCATGCATTTGATAAAATGGAGAATAGAGAATATTTCACTACGAAACACTCAGATTTTGCTGAATTTTGTTATCAGGGAATAGGGAGTAAAGTATCAATTTCACAGATTTATAAAAAAATAAAGAAGGGGTTAGGGGGGGTGATTAGATTTAATAGTGAAAAGAAATGGGCACAGGAGGTGGAACCCTTAACCCTGGACTGGAGAAGTATTTATAAAAATGTAAAAAGGAGTACTATCTCCAGTAGCTTTCGATTGACGCAGTTTTTTATCCTCCACCGGACCTATATTACCCCTAGGGTATTGAGCAAGATGCACAAAACAGGGGAGGCAAAATGCTGGAAGTGTGGACAGGACAGGGCCGACTTTGTGCATTTGATATGGCTCTGTTCGTTCGTACAGGGGTACTGGATTCAAGTCTTCCAGGACCTAGGGAGAGAGACTGGGAAATTTGCGCCTCTGGAAATCTATATAGCAGTGTTGGGAGATACTGGAAGAATTAGGGCGGATAAAGTAAGCGAAAGGAAATGGGAAAAGGGGTTGATGCTGGCACGTGTTGTACTGGCTAGAGGATGGGGAGCGGAAAGGCCCCCAAGCGTAGTTGAGTGGAAAAATCTATGTGAAAGGGTGTACAGATATGAGAAAATTAGCCAGGTAAAATAGGTAGGCAAAGAAGGAGCAAGAAGGGGAGAATATAAGTGTTTGTAGAGAAAAGTTAGGGTAAGGAAATGCTGTAAGGATACTCCCAAGACAACCAAGAGGGTGGAGGGGAGGGGGGGAGGGGGAGGGGGAGAGGGAGAAGAGAGGAAGAAAAGAAAAACAAGAGTAAATTGGTTGAGGGAAAAAATTGCTTTAGTTCACCTTTGTAATTGACGATGGTGTATATCTGTATTTGTGTACTGTTCTTCTTCTATTTATAACTTGTTTTAACGAGAAAATGATAAATAAATATAAATTTAAAAAAAATAAAAATAAATCATTATGGAACCGGCGAGATTTTCTTTACACGTGTACCCTTGTTTTGGTTTGTTATATTATGATTGTAATGTTAATGCTATGTACTGTGCACACAGTTGTTCCAGCATGATCCAGATAAAGCCAGAGTTAACAATCATGGTCCAGTCCTCTCTGCAGCTCAAGGTGTGCAGTCTGTGTCTGTCCCTAGCTCCAGAAGAATCCAGGAGAGTAGCTGTAGAGAGGGAGAAAAAAGATGGAGCAATCTGTGTGCTTCTCTCCCATATACACCAGCTCCAAACTCTGAGCCTCAGTAATCTCCATGAGCTCCAGGAAATGCAGGCAAGAACTTAGAGAAGAGGAATTGCATGGCTGCAGCGAGAAAGAAAGACAGCAAGGTAACCAAGCTTAAAGAATTCCTGACCCTGCTGCTGCAGAGGGATAACAAGTTAAGACACCCTACGCACCCCAGACTAGTAATTCACTACAGGCACAGTTGCCAGAGCACAGCTATTAGCCAGAGATACCTATAGCAGATATTTGGAGCGGACTGGTAGTGTTCCTGTGTGGGATACTAAAGTTGGTTGGTCAGTATGTGCCTATTATATTTTTAGTCAACTCATTGCCTCAGATAGCCTTTGTGGCGTGTATTTTCACCCCCAAATTTTGGTATCTGTTGTACAATATATGCATATGGGTTGTATTATGTAGTTTGGAGCCATAGTGGTTAGGTGTAATACACCTTTTTACTGATGACCAATCAGGATTACTGCACTTGCACTTTATTAACATATATATATATATATATATATATATATATATATATATACCAGCAGTCCACCACCATCGGTCTTCTTGGTTTTTAATACATCCATGTATTGTGACCTGTGTTAAATGTCTTTTGTGATTTGTGTCAATCATGTCCTGTTGTGATTTTCTAATAAAATTATGTTATTTTTTGACTACCTCAGTATTATAAGTGTTTTTGTACTTTATTGACCCACTCCTTCTGGTCGGTTTTCATGCTATAATCAGGGGTGGGCCCTGAACTTTGTTTTGGGCTATATATAGGTTCCCTAGCAGATATTTTAGCCCGGAAATCTGAGGGTCAACACCATATTCATCTGCTTTGCTCATGCTGGGACATCTAATCTGACTTTGCAATGTATAGAAAATACTGCTGGGTGTACTACAACCTCAGTCCTGCATGCAATAAAGAGAGTCTCTTTTTAGGTTTCATCTCGCCTGGTCTCTGACTCTCTTTGCACCACATGCTGGCCACTGCCTCTCCTGTATGTGTTCTGCCTAGAACCCACATGGATATTAACACCATGAGCACCTCTGAACCACCATTAGGCAGGGAGCCCACGGCTACAGGGAGTGCCCCTCCTTCCCTGACCCAGGGATCGACAGCCTAAGGGAGTACACTGTGACACTTCATCATCAGGGCCACTACCACTCCCATCCTCTGCTCCAACCAGGGGTGTTGCTAGGGTCTGAAAAGATCCAGGGCCCAAGCCCCAATGAATATGGCCCAGTTCTCTAAATCGACCCTCCCCCCGTACACCGCATTTTGCTATACAACAGCACATACCTGTCACATACAGGGCCTCCAGGTGACGTCTCCTCTGATGTAGATCTTCTCTGTCATCATCTTCTCCATTTGGTCTGTACAACTTCCCTCAGCCGCCTTGTCTCTGCAGACATACAGACATCTTAGCTTCCTCACTTTTCTATCATCCCCCAACCTGGAGTCCCCACAGTGTTATCCTGCTGCTCGCTGTGCTCCCCAATACCTCCAAATACTATCCTGAAGAAACATTACTGCCCCCCATAGTAATAGTGCTCCTCCAAGTCCCACCAATAGTAATTCCCTTCTAGAATGCCCTCATTAGTAATACTGCCCCCAACAGTGCCCCCAACAGTGATAATACTTTCCAAGAGTGCCTCCATTAGTAGAAGAGCCCTCCAGTATTAATAATGGCCTGCCAGAGGCCCCTTAGAAATAAAGCTCCCCCTATTGTTTCCCCAGTGGTAATAAAGCTCTCTACAGACTTCTCAGTAGTAATAAGACCCCCATAGTGCTCTTAGTAGAAATAAGGCAGATCTTTATGTCCCTCTTATAGAGCCCCCAGAATTATTAAGATGCCTATAATGTCCCCTGCATTTATAATACCCCTACAGTGCCCCCAGTATTTATTCAATGTGCCGCTCCGCAGGGGAGAACACGTGAGGTGCACGGTGTGTCGAAGGGTACAAACAGTTCATCGGGTACTCACGGTTTAGCAGATGCCTCCCTGGGCCAGCAGTGAAGGGGAGAACAGCACTGGATTCTCCGGGGCACACTGTGATATCAGGGACACAGAGCAGGTGGTGGCTGAGGTGCCCTTAGTAGTAACTTAGCAACCACGGGCGAATCTAAATTCCACTCGGTCACAAGGGGAATAAAGAAACAAAAGGGGTGGGGGGCGCACAATAGGGTAGTACCTTCAATACAAAATAAATTGATAGAAAGATAAAGGTGCTCACCTTTTAGGGTTGTGCTAAAAATAGACACAACTCTATTGTAGACTTGTAGGTATGTATACAGGGAGTGCAGAATTATTAGGCAAGTTGTATTTTTGAGGATTAATTTTATTATTGAACAACAACCATGTTCTCAATGAACCCAAAAAACTCATTAATATCAAAGCTGAATTTTTTGGAAGTAGTTTTTAGTTTGTTTTTAGTTTTAGTTATTTTAGGGGGATATCTGTGTGTGCAGGTGACTATTACTGTACATGATTATTAGGCAACTTAACAAAAAACAAATATATACCCATTTCAATTATTTATTTTTACCAGTGAAACCAATATAACATCTCAACATTCACAAATATACATTTCTGACATTCAAAAACAAATCAGTGACCAATATAGCCACCTTTCTTTGCAAGGACACTCAAAAGCCTGCCATCCATGGATTCTGTCAGTGTTTTGATCTGTTCACCATCAACATTGCGTGCAGCAGCAACCACAGCCTCCCAGACACTGTTCAGAGAGGTGTACTGTTTTCCCTCCTTGTAAATCTCACATTTGATGATGGACCACAGGTTCTCAATGGGGTTCAGATCAGGTGAACAAGGAGGCCATGTCATTAGATTTTCTTCTTTTATACCTTTTCTTGCCAGCCACGTTGTGGAGTACTTGGACGCGTGTGATGGAGCATTGTCCTGCATGAAAATCATGTTTTTCTTACCTTGCAGACTTCTTCCTGTACCACTGCTTGAAGAAGGTGTCTTCCAGAAACTGGCAGTAGGACTGGGAGTTGAGCTTGACTCCATCCTCAACCCAAAAAGGCCCCACAAGCTCATCTTTGATGATACCAGCCCAAACCAGTACTCCACCTCCACCTTGCTGGCGTCTGAGTCGGACTGGAGCTCTCTGCCCTTTACCAATCCAGCCATCTGGCCCATCAAGACTCACTCTCATTTCATCAGTCCATAAAACCTTAGAAAAATCAGTCTTGAGATATTTCTTGGCCCAGTCTTGACGTTTCAGCTTGTGTGTCTTGTTCAGTGGTGGTCGTCTTTCAGCCTTTCTTACCTTGGCCATGTCTCTGAGTATTGCACACCTTGTGCTTTTGGGCACTCCAGTGATGTTGCAGCTCTGAAATATGGCCAAACTGGTGGCAAGTGGCATCTTGGCAGCTGCACGCTTGACTTTTCTCAGTTCATGGGCAGTTATTTTGCGCCTTGGTTTTTCCACACGCTTCTTGCGACCCTGTTGACTATTTTAAATGAAACGCTTGATTGTTCGATGATCACGCTTCAGAAGCTTTGCAATTTTAAGAGTGCTGCATCCCTCTGCAAAATATCTCACTATTTTTGACTTTTCTGAGCCTGTCAAGTCCTTCTTTTGACCCATTTTGCCAAAGGAAAGGAAGTTGCCTAATAATTATGCACACCTGATATAGGGTGTTGATGTCATTAGACCACACCCCTTCTCACTACAGAGATGCACATCACCTAATATGCTTAATTGGTAGTAGGCTTTCGAGCCTATACAGCTTGGAGTAAGACAACATGCATAAAGAGGATGATGTGGTCAAAATACTAATTTGTCTAATAATTCTGCACGTAGTGTATATACACTCACCTAAAGAATTATTAGGAACACCATACTAATACGGTGTTGGACTCCCTTTTGCCTTCAGAACTGCCTTAATTCTACGTGGCATTGATTCAGCAAGGTGCTGATAGCATTCTTTAGAAATGTTGGCCCATATTGATAGGAGAGCATCTTGCAGTTGATGGAGATTTGAGGGATGCACATCCAGGGCACGAAGCTCCCGTTCAACCACATCCCAAAGATGCTCTATTGGGTTGAGCTCTGGTGACTGTGGGGCCATTTTAGTAAAGTGAACTCATTGTCATGTTCAAGAAACCAATTTGAAATTATTTGAGCTTTGTGACATGGTGCATTGTCCTGTTGGAAGTAGCCATCAGAGGATGGGTACATGGTGGTCATGAAGGGATGACATGGTCAGAAACAATGCTCAGGTAGCCCGTGGCATTTAAACGATGGCCAATTGGCGCTAAGGGGCCTAAAGTGTGCCCAGAAAACATCCCCCACACCATTACACCACCACCAGCCTGCACAGTGGTAACAAGGCATGATGGATACATGTTCTCATTCTGTTTACGCCAAATTCGGACTCTACCATTTGAATGTCTGAACAGAAATCGAGACTCATCAGACCAGGCAACATTTTTCCAGTCTTCAACAGTCCAATTTTGGTGAGCTCGTGCAAATTGTAGCCTCTTTTTCCTATTTTTAGTGGAGATGAGTGGTACCTGGTGGGGTCTTCTGCTGTTTCTTTCCCATTCTGACATTCAGTTTGGAGTTCAGGAGATTGTCTTGACCAGGACCACAACCCTACATGCATTGAAGCAACTGCCATGTGATTGGTTGACTAGATAATCGCATTAATGAGAAATAGAACAGGTGTTCCTAATAATTCTTTAGGTAAGTGTACACTACGTGCAGAATTATTAGGCAAATGAGTATTTTGACCACATCATCCTCTTTATGCATGTTGTCTTACTCCAAGCTGTATAGGCTCGAAAGCCTACTACCAATTAAGCATATTAGGTGATGTGCATCTCTGTAATGAGAAGGGGTGTGGTCTAATGACATCAACACCCTATATCAGATGTGCATAATTATTAGGCAACTTCCTTTCCTTTGGCAAAATGGGTCAAAAGAAGGACTTGACAGGCTCAGAAAAGTCAAAAATAGTGAGATATCTTGCAGAGGGATGCAGCACTCTTAAAATTGCAAAGCTTCTGAAGCGTGATCATCGAACAATCAAGCGTTTCATTCAAAATAGTCAACAGGGTCGCAAGAAGCATGTGGAAAAACCAAGGCGCAAAATAACTGCCCATGAACTGAGAAAAGTCAAGCGTGCAGCTGCCAAGATGCCACTTGCCACCAGTTTGGCCATATTTCAGAGCTGCAACATCACTGGAGTGCCCAAAAGCACAAGGTGTGCAATACTCAGAGACATGGCCAAGGTAAGAAAGGCTGAAAGACGACCACCACTGAACAAGACACACAAGCTGAAACGTCAAGACTGGGCCAAGAAATATCTCAAGACTTTTTATGGACTGATGAAATGAGAGTGAGTCTTGATGGGCCAGATGGCTGGATTGGTAAAGGGCAGAGAGCTCCAGTCCGACTCAGATGCCAGCAAGGTGGAGGTGGAGTACTGGTTTGGGCTGGTATCATCAAAGATGAGCTTGTGGGGCCTTTTTGGGTTGAGGATGGAGTCAAGCTCAACTCCCAGTCCTACTGCCAGTTTCTGGAAGACACCTTCTTCAAGCAGTGGTACAGGAAGAAGTCTGCAAGGTAAGAAAAACATGATTTTCATGCAGGACAATGCTCCATCACACGCGTCCAAGTACTACACAACGTGGCTGGCAAGAAAGGGTATAAAAGAAGAAAATCTAATGACATGGCCTCCTTGTTCACCTGATCTGAACCCCATTGAGAACCTGTGGTCCATCATCAAATGTGAGATTTACAAGGAGGGAAAACAGTACACCTCTCTGAACAGTGTCTGGGAGGCTGTGGTTGCTGCTGCACGCAATGTTGATGGTGAACAGATCAAAACAGTGACAGAATCCATGGATGGCAGGCTTTTGAGTGTCCTTGCAAAGAAAGGTGGCTATATTGGTCACTGATTTGTTTTTGTTTTGTTTTTGAATGTCAGAAATGTATATTTGTGAATGTTGAGATGTTATATTGGTTTTACTGGTAAAAATAAATAATTGAAATGGGTATATATTTGTTTTTTGTTAAGTTGCCTAATAATTATGCACAGTAATAGTCACCTGCACACACAGATATCCCCCTAAAATAGCTAAAACTAAAAACAAACTAAAAACTACTTCCAAAAATATTCAGCTTTGATATTAATGAGTTTTTTGGGTTCATTGAGAACATGGTTGTTGTTCAATAATAAAATTAATCCTCAAAAATACAACTTGCCTAATAATTCTGCACTCCCTGTATATATAGACCTTTAGGATCCAGGAATGCAGCCGCAGAAGAAGTATCTTTGGGATCGGATGCCCAATCCCCCCCGAGGGTGCTTGTAGTGAAGGGAATTCTGGTCAGGCGCAAAATCACTGGTTCAAGCCGGTCTCTGTAGGTGAATCTTCTTTATTTACATAACAAACATATGTACATAGAACAACGCGTTTCGGGGCTCAAAGTGTCCCCTTCATCAGGTTAATAAGTAATCACCTCATTACTTATTAACCTGATGAAGGGGACACTTTGAGCCCCGAAACGCGTTGTTCTATGTACATATGTTTGTTATGTAAATAAAGAAGATTCACCTACAGAGACCGGCTTGAACCAGTGATTTTGCGCCTGACCAGAATTTCCTTCACTACTTGGTAGTAACTTGGCTTTATGTGCTTATGGCTAGGTCCCGTTAGTCGTGAGTGACGCCAGTACCGTTGTGGTACAACAATGGTGAGAGTAGTAGTTGAATTAAGGAGTAAGACAGCAGTTGAATCCAACTCACAACTTTTACTGTTTTGCTGGTTCTCAGTAGCAATGACATTCACAGATAACACAGTATCTCTTGTATGCAGAGCTAATAACTTGTAATCCCAGGCAACAGGCTTCTTGTAGATAAATACTTCAGATAAAAGTTCAGTTATGTTAGTGAAAATCCAACTTGCCTTATTCTAATCCCAGTAACGGTGGTTTCTGATCCTTCCTTCCACATAAGTGATATAACAGATTGGCCTTTCTGTCTTCTATATACCGGTGAGGCTGCCTGTAGCTAGATTGTCCTACACCGAATTCAAAGGAGCCCATAAGCCTGATAGGATGGCTGTTATCTTCCTTTCTCTTTTCTGTAGTCAAAACACAATTTTCCACTTGTCCTCCCGGAGGGATAGACTGCAGAAGGAGGTCTCACCTTAGCCTTGCATCTGGGCCTAAAACTTGGGAAAAGATCACTTGGCTCCTCTGGACCGTGGGGCCTCAGAGAGGGAGAGCTGAGAGGAGGGGGGCCTCTCTTTCCCTATGCTCCTCACTCCAGCTACTCTATCTTCTCAACACACACTCTCCTCTCAACTGACTTACTAGGCCTGAACTGAGGTATATATACTGTGGCGCTATCTCCATATATGATAACTTTGCAGTGCCCACGTACACTAGTGGGCCGTTGCATTTATACTGCCCCCTACTGTTATAATGCTCACCCTGAAGTTCCCCCAGTATTTATAATGCCTCCTGCAGTGCCCCCTGCAGTTATATTCCTTCCGCCACTTTACAGTCTCATGTAAATAACATCACACCATCTCTCCAGCCCCCTCCAAAATACAGTCCCATGTAAATAACATCACCTGCTCCCCAGCTGCCTTAAACATACAGTCCCATGTAAATAATATCACCTCCTTCCCAGCTGCCTCCAACATGAAATCCCATGTAAACATCACCCCCTCAACATTGAGTCCCATGTAAATAACATCACTCCCTCCCCAGCTGCCTTCAACATACAGTCCCATGTAAATAACATCACTCCCTCCCCAGCTGCCTTCAACATACAGTCACATGTAAATAACATCACTCCCTCCCACAGCCGGCTTCAACATACAGTCCCATGTAAATAACATCACCCTGACCCAGCCGCCTCCAACATTCAGTCCCATGTAAATAACATCACTCCCTCCCACAGCCGCCTCCAACATACAGTCCCATGTAAATAACATCACTCCCTCCCACAGCCGCCTCCAACATACAGTCCCATGTAAATAACATCATCCCCTCCCACAGTAGCCTTTAAGATGCAGTCCCCTGTAAATAACCTAACCCTGGCCCAGCCCCCTCCAACATACAGTCCCATGTAAATAACATCCCTCCCTTCAGCCCAGTGGCATAACTAGAGTGCTATGGACCCCATGGCAAACTTTGGATCAGGGCCCCTACCCCACGCCATGCTCGGTCGCACCCTCTGTGTCCACAATTGTCCCACCCCTGGTCCCTGATCGCCCAGTAATGCCCCCAGTAATGCCCCCCGCAGCCCCTAGTAGTGTCCACCACTACCCCCAATAATGTCCCCAGTAGTTTCCCCCACTGCCCCCAGTAGTGCCCCTCCACAGCCCCTAGTAGTGCCCCCCACTGCCTCAGTAATGGCCCCAGTAGTGCCTCCTACAGCCCTTAATAGTGTCCCCCACTGACCCAGTAGTGTCCCCCACTGGACCCAGTAATGTTGCCAGTAGTGCCTCCCACAGCCCACAGTCTTCATGTAATGGGGCCCGCCATTTTCACTGTACTTAATGCCGGGCCCGTCAGAGCGCTCATCTCACCTGCATAATATACACTCCAGTCTCTAGGCCTCCAGCATCAGGCCTCGGCGCTGCCTTACTAAAACTAGTCACAAATTAAGCAAGTGGGCGGAGCCTGACTAACATAGGTTAGGCTCCACCCACCTGTTTAATTTGTGACTAGTTTTAGTGAGGCATTAAGTACAATGAAAATGCCGGGCCGCGTTACATGTGAGCGCAGCAGGCCCCATCCCCCGCTTGGCCCGGTTGCAATCGCACCCTCTGCGGCCATGATCGTTACACCCCGGCTTCAGCCCTAACATACAGTCCCGGTTAAATAACCACAACTCCCAGCATTCCTCTGCCTCTCCCTTCACTTATCTCTCCTCATGTAGCAGACATCACCTCAGCTTCTTCTCCTCTTCACTGCCGTCCTCTCCTGCACTGGTCACATGATGGTGACATCATCGCAGGTCCTTCTCAACTACTGCCTGTTTTACTGGTCACATGAGCTGTGGTGTCATCACAGGTCTTTCAGCTTTTCCAGTGCATTACAGTTGTATCTAGCTGTCAGGCAGTACATTCGGGGCCTGGGACAAAACATTAGGGGCCCAGGTAGAGATAGGAAGTTTGAATCTTTTAATCTTCAATTCACTTGCTGAGTCGGCTGATCTGACCGTAAGGAACCACCTGCAGCGTCGTCGTTGGTCATGGGGACCTAAGCTGCTGTGGTAAGTGGCTTCCCGCCAGCATACACCGTCATGGTATATGTGCAGCCATATTACCAGGAAACACAGCCGTCACTATAGTCCCCAATCTGTCACTAATAAATCATCCCGGCTGGGATAGGACAGCGTCAGTCATGCACGTACGGCACACTCACCTACTAGCCACGCACCGCCATGTTACCTGCGCCCGAGGCTGATACCTCTTTATAGGGATGGAAGCTCAGGGCAATGTTGGCTGTGACAGCTCATCAGAATGTGGTGCGCATGCGCAGTAACACGCTTTGACACAGTTGATCGCGCGTCGGCTGATCTGATAGGTATGCATGGGGATGTAAATGTAAACTCTGTGTCATTTCTCTTATCTCTCTGCTGACTGTCCCGGCCCTTATCACTGTGTATTGTCTGTGACACCCGATTCTCAGTAACTTATCTGATCACTCACCATTCTTTACCTCAAAGAATCCAATGAGTCTATAACTAAGTACAATCATTCCTTACTTATAACTGGTCGACTTATTAGATTCTTAGACTCGGTGTACTGCGCGTGACTTGTGCTTCACAGATCTGATTGGTTGCAGGCCGGGGTGAGCGGGGAGGGGCGGGGCTGGCAGAAGCCTGCTTCCACTCGAGGATCATATTACACACGACGTGCGCTGCTAGTCTTTCTCCTAGCAGTAGGCGGAGCTAGTGCTACGTCACAGACTGAGCGGCTTCAAACGGATCACCTCAGTCAGATGAATCGACTCCTCCGGTTCAGTGAAAAGAATTGATTCAAAAGAACGATTTGTTCATGAACCGGACATCACCAGTGGCGTCTCTAGCTTTCAAAATTTGGGGGGGGGGGGCACACTGGGGGCCAGGACAAAAGTAGGGGGGGGCAGCTATAACAACGATACATTTACACAAGTACGCTTCGAAATGCTGCGATACCTAAAACCGCAACAGGGAAGAAAAGTCCAGCTGTCTGTGGATGACACTTTTATAGAGAGGGGGATCTGTGGATGACACTGCTATGGGGGGGGGATCTGTGGATGCCACATACCGGGTATAGCATCTTATGCTATATGTGTCATCCACAGATCCACCCCATGACAGTGTCATCCCCATTTCCCCCTCCATAACAGTGTCATCCCCATTTCCCCCTCCATAACAGTGTCATCCACAGATCTCCCTCCTCGCCTCTCACAGGAGTGTACATTTGACATTTCTAAACCGTAATCCATATCCTGCAGTAACTTTAACTTTAAATCAGGATTCAGCAGCCGCTCATCTCTACTAGTACCTTAACCTTACACCACTCGGCTAGCTTCGGTAACAGGGCCAGGCTACAGCCTACAGGTACTGCCTGTTAGTTGTTATCGAGCGAGCGCTCATTTCTGCAGGTCAGAGGATACGGATTACAGTTTAGAAGAAATGTACACTCCTGTGAGCGGTCCAGACCAGTGGCGGATCAGAGCCTGGTCTCGGGAGAGGCACTTCCAGATTATTTTCTGTCCGCCGCCACAGAACAAGGGTGCTTATAGAACAGACTCCACAGTGTAGCGGTATACTGTATACTGTGTGGCACAGTGTAGCGGTATACTGTATACTGTGTGGCACAGTGTAGCGGTATATTGTATATCGTGGGGCACAGTGTAGAGGTATACTGTATATTGTGTGGCACAGTGTAGAGGTATACTGTATATTGTGGGGCACAGTGTAGCGGTATACTGTATATCGTGGGGCACAGTGTAGAGGTATACTGTATATCGTGGGGCACAGTGTAGAGGTATACGGTATACTGTGTGGCACAGTGTAGAGGTATACTGTGTGGCACAGTGTAGAGGTATACTGTGTGGCACAGTGTAGAGGTATACTGTGTGGCACAATGTAGAGGTATACTGTGTGGCACAATGTAGAGGTATACTGTGTGGCACAGTGTAGAGGTATACTGTGTGGCACAGTGTAGAGGTATACTGTATATTGTGGGGCACAGTGTAGAGGTATACTGTATATTGTGGGGCACAGTGTAGCGGTATACTGTATATTGTGTGGCACAGTGTAGAGGTATACTGTATATTGTGTGGCACAGTGTAGAGGTATACTGTATATTGTGTGGCACAGTGTAGCGGTATACTGTATATTGTGTGCACACTGTAGAGGTATACTGTATATTGTGTGCACAGTGTAGCGGTATACTGTATATTGTGTGGCACAGTGTAGAGGTATACTGTATATTGTGGGGCACAGTGTAGCGGTATACTGTATATTGTGGGGCACAGTGTAGAGGTATACTGTATATTGTGGGGCACAGTGTAGAGGTATACTGTATATTGTGGGGCACAGTGTAGCGGTATACTGTATATTGTGTGCACAGTGTAGAGGTATACTGTATATTGTGTGGCACAGTGTAGAGGTATACTGTATATTGTGTGGCACAGTGTAGCGGTGCCCCCCATAATGTACCAGTATAAAATGCCCCAGTAGATGCCCTCAGTGTCCCCCATAATTTTGCAAGTATAAATTACCCCTTCCTAGTGCCCCCGTAGATGACTCCATAGTACTCCTCTCCCCCCTTCCCCATAGTACCCACCATAATGTGTCCCAGTATAAAATGCTACTGTACAGAGCCCCCCATATAAAACACCCCTTCTTTGTGTTGCCTCAGTAGATGCCCCTATAGTGCCCACCAATAATGTGCCAGTAATAAGCCCCCATTACGTGCCAGTAATAAGCCCCCATCATGTGCCAGTAATCATGTGCCATTATTAAGTCCCCCCCATCATGTGCCATTATTAAGTCCCCCCCCTCATGTGCCATTATTAAGCCCCCCCATCATGTGCCATTAATAAGTCCCCCCTCCGTCATGTGCCATTATTAAGTCGCCCCCCAATCATGTGCCATTATTAAGTCCCCCCTCCGTCATGTGCCATTATTAAGTCCCCCCCCAATCATGTGCCATTATTAAGTCCCCCCTCCGTCATGTGCCATTATTAAGTCCCCCCTCCGTCATGTGCCATTATTAAGTCCCCCCTCCGTCATGTGCCATTATTAAGTCCCCCCGATCATGTGCCATTATTAAGTCCCCCAGTCATGTGCCATTATTAAGTCCCCCCCATCATGTGCCATTATTACATCCCCCCCCCATCATGTGGCATTATTAAGTCCCCCCCCCCCATCATGTGGCATTATTAAGTTCCCCCCCATCATGTGGCATTATTAAGTCCCCCCCATCATGTGCCATTATTAAGTCCCCCCCCCATCATGTGCCATTATTAAGTCCCCCCTCCGTCATGTGCCATTATTAAGTCCCCCCTCCGTCATGTGCCATTATTAAGTCCCCCCCCCAATCATGTGCCATTATTAAGTCCCCCCTCCGTCATGTGCCATTATTAAGTCCCCCCGATCATGTGCCATTATTAAGTCCCCCCCATCATGTGCCATTATTAAGTCCCCCCCATCATGTGCCATTATTAAGTCCCCCCCATCATGTGCCATTATTAAGTCCCCCCATCATGTGGCATTATTAAGTCCCCCCCCATCATGTGGCATTATTAAGTGCCCCCCCAATCATGTGGCATTATTAAGTCCCCCCCATCATGTGGCATTATTAAGTCCCCCCCCCGTCATGTGCCATTATTAAGTCCCCCCTCCGTCATGTGGCATTATTAAGTCCCCCCCATCATGTGGCATTATTAAGTCCCCCACCCCTTCAGTATCACTATTGTAAGAAAAAAAAAAGAACACTTATACTTACCTCAGTGGCAGCGATGCGATGCAGGCCTCTTCTGGTCTGTGTCCCACGCTGTATGGCTCAGGCAGCGCGATGACATCGCGCCGCCTGCGCCGGCCTCTGATAGGCTGCCGGCCTAGTGCCAGCAGCCTATCAGAGCAAGGGGAAGGGACACGCCTCTCCCTCCCCTGCACCGCCGCTGGCACAGGCTGTAGTAAGGAGATGAGCGCAATGGAAGCGCTCATCTCCCTGTGCCCGGCGGCGGCGGCTCACTTTGGGGGGGCACATGGGGGGGCCGAGCATGATGTAGGGGGGGCCGTGGCCCCCTCTGGCCCCCCCCCTGGCGACGCCACTGGACATCACTAGGCCCAGGCTCACACTGTTTTAACCTATTAACTCCCCTGGCTCCAACTCTGACTGCACTGGTGCCATATAAATAAAGGTTATTATAAATGTTGCTATCATTGTATAAACCAAACATATTATCAAGAAGATCTAATAGTTTCTTAGTGACTCGTCTCATCCTATGAGAAATAGCCCCTAAGTGAGCCTGGGGTTTTTCTTTATGCAAAACCAGAGTCTTTCATTTTTCAGTTTCAGTAGAAGTAGCTAAAACTAAATACAGTATATGAAATATTTCATGTCTCAGATATGTGACCTTTGTAGCCTGGGTGTGGGTATAGCCTTATGTGTCATAAGATATCTCAATAGTACATGATACAGAAACTACGGGAGGTCTTCGAGATACGAGCAATGAGTCAAAAATATGGGCTAAACCATCAGGAGCGAAAATGAAAAACTTCTCTCCTTTCTTAGTGATGCCTTTTATTCACACAGCATTCAGGCTAGGTATATGTGTGTGTATGTATATATATATATATATATATATATATATATATATGTAAGGTGTCACTTTTGTGTGTGTCCTTTGATCCTGATATGGGTCTCACTCAAGGATGGATACATAGCAATGAACTGGAATAGACTTTACTCCAGTAGGGGGCGCAAGGCTTAATGGTTATAGTCACAACAGGCACAAGGCTTGACCGTTACACAGTCTCCTAAAGGCACAGAACTTGGAGGTTACTAGTAGCAGCAGTGTAACAGTTACTCTCTCTGATAGGCACACAGCTTAATGGTTATTATCTCTGGTGGACACAGATCATAATGGTTGCAGTCTGAAGAGGCTGCAAGAGCAGCTCCCAATAACTGAATGTGGCGGGGCACGGTGGGTTGTCACCTGCAGTCTCTGGTCACACAGCAGAGAATTCTCCAGGGCTTCCTCTTGAGTTCATCAGATGCTGCAGTCCCAAGCAAACAGATCAGTGGTTCACCGCCCAAGATCTCTGGCTGGACCCAGCTCCTCCAAATCAGGCTGGTTTGCTGCTGCAGCTCCATCAGCACAGTACAGCATGACATAAGACGTATAGCATAACACTGACTGTACTCATCAACTGCCTGGAATTGTGAGACTAATGTACACACCTGAAAAACCACAAATTTGCCATTAATAGCAGCACCTGGAGGAAGAATGGTTACAATGCAGAAAGCATGACATCTGCATAACGTGGCACTGCAATCAGTGGTATAACCCTTAATACCACTTGTCATTAGACAAGCATCTCTCCCTTTTCTAACGCTGTGGAGTATCTCCTATTGCTACCTGTTGCGTTAGGACTTTACCTTGTTTTACTGTAAAGAACCCTTCCCTGTATTGACGTCTGAATCTCCGTTCTTCCACACGCACACAATGTCTCCTGATCTTTTCTCCAGTTCTCCCAGTCGACTGCTCAGAGATTGCCTCCCATAAATGATGGTGCCATTTACTGTGCTGACTATCGGCCTGTTTTCAGAGTGTTTTTTGTAATTCTGCCAAAACTATCTCCCGGTGTGGTCAACCGGAGTCCACACCGCTATCCATAGTGCCTATCTCTGCACCCATGCCCAGCGCTGACCTCTTCTAGCTGGGCCCACAAGGATGTGACAGGTACAAAGAAGTCATATAGTGTAGTAGCCGAAGAGTAGGAAAACAAGGGCTCCGTTGTACCGGTCAGCCATTGTTAGACCACGCAAATAGTGTGCCCTGAAATACAGTGATGGGAACCTGGTCGAGATCCCACTTCCCCTTTTTATGGGAAATGGCTCTTATTTTAATTGCCACTTTAGGAAATCAAAAGAGAATTGGTTTCTTAGGCCCCTTTCACACGGGCGAGATTTCCGCACGGGTGCAATGCGTGAGTTGAACGCATTGCACCCGCACTGAATCCAGACCCATTCATTTCTATGGGGCAGTTCACATGATCAGTGATTTTCACGCATCACTTGTGCGTTGCGTGAAAATCGCAGCATGCTCTATTTTGTGCGTTTTTCATGTAACGCAGGCCCCATAGAAATATATGGGGTTGCGTGAAAATCGCAAGCATCCGCAAGCAAGTGCGGATGCAGTGCGATTTTCACGCGCGGTTGCTAGGAGACGATCGGGATGGGGACCCGATCATTATTATTTTCCCTTATAACATGATTATAAGGGAAAATAATAGCATTCTGAATACAGAATGCATAGTAAAATAGCGCTGGAGGCGTTAAAAAAAATGAAAAAAATAAATTTAACTCACCTTAATCCACTTGATCGCGCAGCCCGGCATCTCTTCTGTCTTCTTCTTTGCTGTGTGCAGGAAAAGGACCTGTGGTGATGTCACTCCGGTCATCACCTGATCCATCACCATGGTAAAAGATCATGTGACGGACCATGTGATGACCGGAGTGACGTCACGACAGGTCCTTTTCCTGCACACAGCAAAGAAAAAGACAGAAGAGAAGTCGGGCTGCGCGATCAAGTGGATTAAGGTGAGTTAAAGAATGTTTTATTTTTTTTTAACCCCTCCAGCCCTATTGTATTATGCATTCTGTATTCAGAATGCTATTATTTTCCCTTATAACCATGTTATAAGGGAAAATAATACAATCTACAGAACACCGATCCCAAGCCCGAACTTCTGTGAAGAAGTTCAGGTTTGGGTACCAAACATGCCGATTTTTCTCACGCGGGTGCAAAACGCATTACAATGTTTTGCACTTGCGCGGAAAAAACGTGCATGTTCCCGCAACTCACCCGCACCTTTTCCCGCAACGCCCGTGTGAAAGAGGCCTTAGGCCTTCCAGTAAGATATATTTCATATATTATTCAGCACAGAAAAGGGAATGTCTTAAAGGGGCAACACATTCTAGTAGAAATATCCAGTTTAGGAGGTTACCACATACTGAGTTACTATGCAGTACAAAGTGTATACATTAAGCTCCCGAGCTCCCCCTAGTGGTGCCTACATGGAGCTAGAATTTTATCTTTTTATCTTTATGTCTGTGCAGTTTATTCAGAGCTCAGTAACAGAGACATGGAGATGTGACTATAAAGATATAACATATCAAAAGGGTTATCCCATGCATAATGTAAAAAATTTAAATCAGTCGTCATACAGTACAAGGCAACATCTTTCTAACAAAGCTAGAACCAGCCCTGCACCTCACGTGGATCCAGACATCTCCACATTCATTGCTCCAATTGCTCTGCTACATTTTCTTCAGATAGGCAGCTCAGGGGGCATGTGCTTTCAGTTGCAGCTATCTCCCTTTCACAGGTCAGAAGAATGTTTTTTTTTTCCCTGCATCTCTCTCCGCATGAGGGAAGGTGTGCTTTCTACTGCAGCTCTCTCCCTATCACAGTCCAGGGGAATGTACTTTGTGCTGCAGCTTTTCCTAGCACCGTTCAGGGGATGTACTGTTTGTGCTGCAGCTCTCTCCCCGTCACAGCTCCAGAGAGTATCCTTTTTTTTTCTGCAGCTCTCTCCCTATCACAGTCCAGAGGGCGTGTCCTTTCTGCTGCAGCTCTCTCCCTATAACTGTATCTAACAGAACATACGGCTGGCGGCAGTTTAGGGATGGAACCGAGCATGTGCGCCCAACTCAGCAATGTGTAACAGGGGGGGGGGGGGGAAACAAACAGCAGGTGGCGCTATACTGTATCTAATTTTTATTTTTACTCTCATTTTATTAAATAAAAGTAATATCCAGATACTGTACACAGGCTTCAAATCAACTAGTACATATACATTCAGAATCACAGTCTATATCAGTAAAAAAACAAGGCATAAGGTGGAAATATATTAGTTATAGTGACAGCTATTGCAATTCTTTAGCTGTCATCAGAAATAGCTAAATCCCAAGTGTAAGCCAATAACCGCATAAAATAAAGAAAATAAATGGAAAGAAAAAAAAGGGGGACAATAGTCCGTAGAATGGGTCCGCATCCGTTTTGCAATTCTGCGGAATGGGTGCGGACCCATTCATTCTCAATGGGGATGGAAAGGATGCGGACAGCACACATTGTGCTAGTAGAAAGTCCAATAGGTCGGCACTGCAGGTAAACAATTTGTGGTGCTCGCGTCCTAGGATTGGCATCCCACGAAACAAGAACAAGAAAGGACCGGCACTCACTGCAAGTTGTCTGCAAAAGGATCTTATTTATTGTCACATAATCCTGTGACGCGTTTCGACACTCGCAGGTGTCTTTATCAAACATTGCTGTTTGATAAAGACACCTGCGAGTGTCGAAACGCGTCACAGGATTATGTGACAATAAATAAGATCCTTTTGCAGACAACTTGCAGTGAGTGCCGGTCCTTTCTTGTTCTTCTTAGTACACGTTGTGCTGTCTGCATCCGCATTTCTGGTCCACGGCTCCCGAAAAAAATAGAACATGTTCTAGTCTTGTCCGCAATAGCGACAAGAATAGGCATTTCTATAGGGGTTCCGGCCGGGTGTATTGCGGCTCTGTAATTTGCGGATCCGCAATACACTATGGACATGTGAAAGGACCCTTATAGAGAGGAATGGGGGGAAGGAATGAAGGGCAGGGACAGGAAGTAAGGAGTCTTTTATACCAAATCCTTTCGCTAATGCCTAGATGACACACTCGTCCCAGTCCCATCGATATATGATAATGTCACAATGTCAGTTTCTTAACATCACTTGAAAAGCTCTCCCAAAAGCCTGGAGAACTCTGCGGAGTAAAGGAACAGAGAGAGAGAGCTCCATCTATTATAGAACCTATCCCCCTGATCATGAGAATATGCAATCGGTTCTTCCATTCTAAATAAATGTCGGAGCTTAGCAGCCCATTCACAGAGAGAGGGCGCAACCCTCGATTTCCAGTGCCTCGGTATCACTAATCGTGCTGCTGTGAGGAAGAACCTCAAAGCACTCTTCTTCATTTGGGCTAAAGTCCCTGGTACTAGCGAGAGAAGAGTCATTTTGGGTAGGTTGGGCACTTTCTTCCCTGAAAATGTGCCGTAAACCTGGAGCACTTGGTCCCAGAATTTGCTTATAGTAGGGCAAGATCACCATATATGTAACATGGTTCCCTCCTCCTGCCCACATCTCCAGCATGAGCTGGATACATTAGGGAACATTCGGTGGAGGGTCGTCGGGCAGTAATACCACCTGTAGAGAATCTTAAAATTCTTTTCTTTTGCGTGGGCTGTTACAAACAATCCATGAGAGAACGTACACATCTTGAGAATGTCCTCCGGTGAAAAAGTGAGTTGTGGGTCTACTTCCCATTTTCAAAAATAGGGAGCTACATCTGGGTTGCTCTGGTCTAGTAGAATCTTATACATCTGTGATAACAGTCTGAAGTGAGTGTCGGGTTTTAGAAAAAGAGTGTCAAAATCCATCAAGTTATGACAAAGCTTTTAGCTGAGTAAGCTATTTAGGTACGATCTCCGCTGAGCATACGTGAGCCACAGAGAGCCTTTAAACCTGTTATCCAGATCAAGGGATTTGTAGGACACTACTTTTGCACTCTTCATGACATCGTGGACCCTGAGATACGAAGATCTATTCCATATTAGGAACCTATCTACCCTTAATCCAGGGGTGAAAGTAGGATTGACCATGAGGGGCATCATAGGACCTGGTCTTTGTGATATCTGAAACTTCAAGACCCAGCTGTCCCATTGAGTAAGAGCATGATAAACTAGGAAGGGCTAGTCTTCTAATGGTGGTCTATCATCCTGAGTGACCCATGGAGCAATCAACAAATCCATTGGGGAGAGTTCTTGTTCCAGCTAGACCCAGAGTTTCAGAGATGACCTATTAGACCAATTTAAGATCTGCATGAGGATCGCCTGAAGCATGGTACAGTTTTAGGTCTGGCAGTCCCGCTCCCCCTCTACTTCTGGGTTTGGTCAGTACCTTAATGTTTATCCTAGCTCGTACCCCACACAAAGCGCTTTATGGCTCTGTGAAGAATCAAGAAGAATCTACCTAGTACACAGATGGGTATGGTTTGAAAGAGGTACAAAAATCTTGGTATGATATCTGTGGCGAAACCAACCTCGCCACGGTGTTTTGGAGGGGGCTGTTTGCCAGCCTCCTGCCCTGGGATTATGGTCCCTTAAGTTATTGGGTCTTAAGGCACTTGGGACTGAGCCCTCTGTCCCTGGATTGCATCATTTGCCTTACTTGCTTGGATTTTACTACTCCCATGGTGAGAACAATGGATGAAGCACATGGTGAGAACAATAGATAGCGGCCATTTTAACTCACAGACACTGTTCTGACTTTTCAACACGGTGCTATCTTGCCTGTATTTGGTGCACAGAGACATCATTCAGTAGTTTGAAACTACCAAACAGGGGACACATTTATTAGTGACTATTTTCTGTATAACTTGTACATTTTCAGTGTAACTGGCATAAAACTGTATCTTCCAAACTACTGAACGGATGTGGGTGAATTTGGGATATTTGGTTCACCCAGATCCCCCGGTTCTGAGGTTATGGGGTTATTGCATGTTTTGGGGTTCTTGTGATATGTTTTATAAAACTGTATTTCTCTGCCTTTGATAATTATATTCGCCCTTGTGTTCAATAATCCTCACCGGCAGAGGGGAGGATTTTGTGTGGGTGTGTTTCTATTGTCCCATTGTCCCATTGTGTGTTTAAATGGTGATGTCTGTCCTGTTGTCTCCACATGTGTATTGGCGATTTCCCTTTGTCCTGAGAGATAATTGGATTACTTCTCGGTTGTCTCTGGGACAGAGAGGAGGAAACCATGATGCATTGTGGGGATGTGTTGTATCTGTCCTGTATTTGCAACAACTTTAATAAAAACCAGGCTGGGTGTGCCAGCATGTCAGACCACTGCTTGACCCTGAACACGGAGCCTTGTCTCGTCATTGGGGGGATTCCCTGTATGCTGTTGGAGACTGATTGCCAGGAGTGTAAGCTGACTGTATGCTTTTCCTGTTCGTCTGCTGGCAGCTATTCGCGAGGTTCCAGTTTGGAGTGCTATTTTGTATCCAGTTCGGGAGTTTGGTGTTCTGCAGTAGCTGTGCCTGTCTCTCAGAAAGGGGCATATCGCCTAAGCGGATTTTAACCCATTGTCTGCTGAAACGGTCCGTTACAATTGGTGGCAGCAGTGGGATCGTTCCTACAGCCAGAAGGACAGCTACAGGAGACACCATTTCTTTGGATTTTACAACTTAAGGGCAACGCATGTCTCAGTACAGTGACCCTAAAAGCACCAGGATGGAACCAGCAGTGGAGTACAGATACTCTGTTGAGGAATTTGACTGTATGATGTGGTTGCAGCTGAACTTCTTCGGACCCAATCCATCTGCAGTAGCTGTGCCTGTCTCTCAGAAAGGGGCATATCGCCTAAACGGATTTTAACCCCTTGTCTGCTGAAACGGTCCGTTACAATATCCATTTTGACTATACTCATCCTGCCAAACCATTTCAGAGATTTCAATGAATATCTCTGCAGGTCTTCTAGGGCAGTGTTTCCCAACCAGTGTGCCTCCAGCTGTTGCAAAACTACAACTCCCAGCATGCCCACACAGCCAAAAGTTTTGCAACAGCTGGAGGCACACTGGTTGGGAAACACTGTTCTAGGGTCTTCCTCTGCAAAGGTAAATAATTGAGCGGATATAGTAGGTGTAAGTGAGTCGGGATCTGTAACCCTAGGTAGTTAAGATTCTGAGTCTGCCAGCGAAAAGAAAAGTTGATCTGTACAAGGAGCACATCAGTTGCAGGGAGCGATATGTTCAGCATTTCACATTTGGTGAGGTTAATCTTAAAGTTGCTGAGATAGCCAAACCACTGGAATTTACTGAGAATAGATGGGAGGAAGGTATGGCATTTTCAAACAGGTAACTGCGAAACCTTTAAACATTTCTACAGGTAGATTCGGTGAGGACCTTCTGAAGCTGGTGTCTGGACAGGGTCCAGTGACTGTTTGTGTGAATACTCAAAAGCAGTTAGTTGGGACAATAACTGTTGTACTTTGACGGCCGCTTCCTCTTGAGTCTAGCTCCATTTTGAATAAATACCCCTTGTAGTACACATTTTAGTGCCTACCATTGCAGAGGAAGAGCCGTAGGATCCGATGAGTGATCCATTATGAAACCCTTAATGGATTTCAGATCACCTAAACACACACTGTTACGAAGGAGAGACTCATTTAGGCGCCAAGTCCATTCCCTAGCCACCAGTCCCTGTAACTCCAAAGATAGGAATATTGGGGAGTGGTCAGACCAGATGGAAGTCCCTATATGTGTGTTTGGGTGGAAGGTCAGTGCATGGTGAGAGATCAGGAACATGTCCAGCCTACTTTAAGATTGGTGGGCTGGGGAAAAATAAGTGTAATCTCTGTCCTAAATATCTACCAGCTGCCTAGAGTGTAATGCTTGTTTTGCACTAGAAATTGCTGAGCTAGGAACCATAGATTTGCCCGTGGATGAGTCTAACGAGGGCTACATGGTCATATTAAAGTCGCATCCTAGCAGTACGATCCCTTTAGTGAAGGCGTCTAATTTGGACAAAATACCTGTAAGTGCTTTACTTTGTCTTAAGTTCAGCAAGTATATGTTCCCGATGGTATACGTTCTCTCATGGATCCTCAGCTTCAGAAAAAGGAACCGTCCACATGGGTCCGCCTGGGACTCTAAAAAGGTATAAGGCAGAGATTTATGCAAAGCAATAGCAACCCCTTTTGACTTAAAGTTAGGATTGGTACCATGAGCCCAAAAGGAGTAGTATTTAGAGTATATACCTGGTATATGGCCCTGCTTAAAATGTGTTTCTTGTAGCAAAAGAATCTGATTGGTACCAGGGGGACAAAGAGGACAGAGGGACTGGTACTGAGGGGACGAAGAGGACAGAGGTACTGGTACCGAGGGGACAGAGGGACTGGTACCGAGGGGATAAAGAGGACAGAATGACTGGTACCAAGGGGAGGAAGAGGACAGAGGGACTGGTACTGAGGGGATGAAGAGGACAGAGGGACTGGTACCGAGGGGACGAAGAGAACAGAGGGACTGGTACTGAGAGGATGAAGTGGACAGAGGGGCTGGTACCGAGGGGATGAAGAGGACAGAGGGACTGGTACCGAGGGGACGAAGATGACAGAGGGAGTGGTACAAAGGAGACGACGAGGACAGAGAGAGTGGTACAGAGGAGACAACGAGGACAGAGGGAGTGGTACAAATGAGACAACGAGGGCAGAGGGAGTGGTAGAGAGGAGACGACGAGGACAGAGGGAGTGGTACAGAGGAGACGACGAGGACAGAGGGAGTGTTACAGAGGAGACGACGAGGACAGAGGGAGTGGTACAGAGGAGACGATGAGGACAGAGGGAGTGGTACAGAGGACACGACGGGGACCAGTACAGAGGGGACGACGAGGACAGAGGGACTTGTACAGAGGGGACGATGAGTACAGAAGGACTGGTACAGAGGGGTCGATGAGGACAGAAGGACTTGTACAGAGGGGACGAAGAGGACAGAGGGACTGGTACAGAGGGGATAACAAGGACAGACGAAGTGGTACAGAGGTGACGACGAGGACAGAACGACTGGTACAGAGGGGACGACAAGGACAGACAAAGTGGTACAGAGGAGACGACGAGGACAGAGGGACTGGTACAGAGGGGACGATGAGGACAGAGGAAATGGTACAGAGGAGACGATGAGGACAGAGGGAGTGGTACAGAGGAGACGACGATGACAGAGGGACTGGTACCGAGTAAACGAAGAGGACAGAGGGACTGGTACCGATGAGATGAAGAGGACAGAAGGACTGGTACCGATGAGACGAAGAGGACAGAGGGACTGGTACCGAGGAGATGAAGAAAACAACCACTTTCGCCTAAACGACTACTAACTACTCTTGTCCCAGACTAATAAAACATAACTTTTACTTATTTTTATTTAAAAGTTGTTAAAAAAGTAATGTGAGCTAACTAAAGGATTAAAAACACTGTACCCCATGAGAGATGCTATGAATGATAGGTAGGTAATGCGTATAGGCAGACGGGAGTGCACTAGCACCGCTCTACCCAACACCACCATCCCTGCTGTATTAGTTAGGATATTTGACTGTGCCTGATGTCTACTAAACCCCCATACTTGGGGTGTAAGTTATAGTATGAACCTTTTGGCAGTGAGTGTTGTTCATCAAGCACACACATTTTAGCGTAACTCAATAGAGTGGAGCAAGTTAAAACCTAAATTCCGCCCCCCAACATGTTTCGCCAGCTACTCTGGCTTCATCAGTGGTATCAGGCGGGTCGCGAGATCTGGCATGCAAACAAGAGAGAGGAGGACCGTCGCATTGCCAGCCAACCTCCACGTGAATAAACGCAAGTAAAGGCCCCGACCTTACTCCTCAGCCTGTAAAAATCCTCCATCAGTAAACAAGGGGGCATTTAATAAGAGTTTCCCTCAATAGTATCTCCGGCCTGCACCGCTCCTCTTAAAGGGCCATACAACTGCAACGGTTGCCTATAGCAACCCCATTCAAAAACTGTATAAAGTCAAATTTAGCCTAAATAAACTGTCATTGCCATGTCTGCTCAGGAAGAAGCCGCGCAGCCTGACCTCAGTGGATCCCCTGCAGCAGCCACAGCTGGCTCCAGTGCACCACCAGCCACTGCAGCAGCCAGAATGATGCCACTAACCATGCCCTACTACTTTGGGGCCCCTTGGTTCCCCCGATACACTTGGGAAGCTCACACCCTAAGAGACTTTAAAGAGAAAATGTGTGCCTTGTTCAGGTTGTACCCTGTCTCCACAGAGCAGCAAATGGAAATACTCCTAGCTCAATTAGAGGGAGCCGCACTCCGGGAGGTGAAGTCCTGGCCTAGCTCTGAAAGAAGAACACTGGGACAGATCTTTGAGAGACTCTACACCACCTTTGAACCCAAGACCGTGTCAGAGGTCAAAATGAGGTTCGTCAGCACGGAACAACAAACCGGTGGATCACTCAGAAACTTTGAATTGTCTTTACAAGAAGCCCTTAGAGCTGTGGTTTAGGTAGACCCCGTGAGGCAGAGAACCAAGACAAAACTTTGAAAGAGCAATTAATTGACGGTGTTAACACTGACAACCTAAAAAGCCAGTTGAGAATGTTAGCTGCACAACACCCAAGTGTCACCTTCCTGGACTTTAAAGAGCTATCCATTAGCATTCTGGGAAAGAGTCCGCAGCCAGAACCTGCTAAATTTGCTGAAACCCCTGTCCATCTTCCACATGTTGTCTGGTAGCCAGTCAGGCAGCTCAAACTCCAGTCCCTGATGCTGTAGCAGCCTTGACTGAACAGGTTAACTTCTTGAAAAAAAGCCTGGAGAAGGTGTATCAGAAATTAGAACAGTGGGAGAAGCCTTTATTATTGAAGGATGAGACACCTGTACGAAAAGATTTTTTCCCTCCTGACTACAAAGATATATATCCCAGAGGCCTGGGTGGGCACCCAAATGACCACTCCAACGCCGGCAGGTGACCTATTTGCACCCACTGTCATAAGTCAAGGCATACAGAAACAATGTGCTGGCGGTTAAAAGAGAAACCCTCAAGGCTAAGGACCGCCCCTCGAGAGGTAAACCAGTAGGTCCACAAGATCCCAACTGGATGCCCAGATATGTAGGATCCCGTCCGGAAGTGGCAATCCGAATTAACAGAGTTCCCTTTGTCGCCCGACTGAACACCGGGTCTCAGGTCACTACCATCCAACGGCCTGCATTTGATAAATACTGGGACCAGAGCCAACTTACACAACCACCAGAATCCTGGTTGGATCTTACAGCCAGCAACGGGAAACCCGTGTCAATACATGGTTATTGGGAGCCAACTCTGCAGGTAGGAGAAACCACACCAAAGGTGTCTCTTCAGTAATCCTAGGAATGAATGTCCTTAGGAATTGTTACACCGAAATGCTTTAGGCATTACGCCAATCTATGCCTACTGCTTCACCTGCCTCCAAAAGGGTCATACAACAGACCATCCATGTGTTAAGCGCACAACAGAAATTCGCCAATGAGAAAGGGGAAATCTGCTGTGTCCGCATCCGAGGTAACCAACCTGTGATCCTTAAACCAAATACTGAGACACTCATATGGTGCCGTGCCGCCCTGGGAATTCAAGATCAAGACTACCAAGCCATGGTAGAGCCCTTCGCGCTAGATGATCATCCTCTAGTCAGAGCCGCGAGGACCTTAGTAACTGTTTTCCAAGGTAAAGTGCCTATCCGTCTCCTAAACTTGAATAATCCCCACGTTACCTTCACTAAACACTACCCTGTTGCTCAGTTATTGCAAATTGCTTTCCAGGATGTCATCAGCGTGCCTGCAATTAAAGTAGAACAATCTGCACAGGGCTCCAGTACTCCCGAACATGCTCCACCTGCATCTTGGTGGGAAGAACTCAACGTGGGAGACAGCTCTACACCCAAAAACCAAATTAAAGGAGTTTTGAACATCGTGAAGAAACATCATCAAGCCTTCAGTAAGCACTCTACGGATTATGGGGAAGTCCGTGGAATCAAACACACTATCCCTACCGGCTCTCACCCTCCAATAAAGGAAACGTACCGGCCTTTACCACCAACGATGTACCAATCTGTGAAACAAAGGATCCGGGAGTTGAAGGATTCCAATATTATCCAAGACAGCTATAATCCATGAGCTGCGCCACTAGTTATTGTCTGGAAAAAGGATGGTAACATCAGGTTCTGTGTGGATTACAGAAAAATTAATCAAATCACCTACAAGGATGCCTATCCCTTACCCAGAATTGAAGAATCCCTGACAGCACTGGGGTCATCAGCCTATTTCTCTACCCTTGATCTGACCAGAGGATACTGGCAGGTACCCATGGCTCTTGAGGACCGAGAGAAAACAGCTTTTACCACCCCCATGGGCCTATTAGAGTTTAATTACATGCCCTTTGGATCTATCTGGACGATGTCATTATTTATTCCAAATCCTACGAAGACCACTTGAAACACATTTCAGAAGTCTTCCAAGTCCTCATTAAACATGGACTCAAGATCAGACCATCTAAGTGTTACCTGCTGAAGCCAGAAGTCAAGTACCTGGGACATGTTGTCAGTGAAGAAGGTGTTAAACCAGATCCGGAAAAGTTAGCTGCAGTCCAGAATTGGCCTACTCCTACCACAGTAAAGGAGGTGAGAAGTTTCCTTAGTTTTGCAGGGTACTACAGATACATCTAAAGAAGTATCAGAAGACTCAGATACATTTTAGAGTGGAATAAAGGCAGAGAAATTGCCTTCCAGCTCCTGAAAAAAAAGCTGACCGAACCACCTGTCTTGGGATATCCAGATTACCAACAGCCATTCCATCTCTACACTGATGCCAGCCATAAAGGCTTGGGAGCTGTTCTGTCCCAAATGCAAGAAGGACACGAAAGAGTGATTGCTTACGCTAGTAGATCCCTGAAAGGAGCTGAAAAGAATGACCGGAACTATAGCTCTTTCAAGTTAGAAATCATCGCACTTGTGTGGGCTGTCACCGAAAAATGTAAGGACTATCTTGCAGCAACTCCATTCATAGCTTTCACTGATAACAACCCACTGGCGCCTCTCAATACAGCCAAGCTAGGTGCCTTAGAACAAAGATGGGCCTCACGTCTTGCTAACTAAAACTTCACTGTAAAATACAGAATGGGCAAGTCCAACGAAAACGCGGATGCCTTATCTCACTTGCCTACCAAGGAAGATCCTACTGTACACGTAGATGTCTGGTAAGAAGAGCTGCCTAATTTCTACAAAAACTTCGCCTAACAAAGCATCCTCTCCATCAAAAACAAGAGTCCTAAATCCCCATCTACAGAACAATCCAGAATCTCAAATTGAAAAGCAGAGATGGATCAAACTTCAGTCAGAAAATAGAGTAATTGGAGAGCTACATGACTTCCACACCAGTGGATGAACACCTGAGAGAATCCGCAGAAGAAATGCAGACCCAGAACTGTTGAAGCTGTGGAGACACCGGAAACAACTATTCCTGCAGAAGGGCCTACTATTGAGAAGAAGCCTGGATCCAGTTACCTATGACAGAGTATACCAAATCCTAATCCCCCGCCGGGATGCAAGCATCATTCTCGAGATGTACCATGACAAATCAGGACACTTTGGCGTGCAGAAGACAGAAGCTACCGTCCGTAAACAATTCTATTGGATTGGAATGTGAGGAGACATTAAGAAGTGTTTAGAGTGTTTCGCCTGTGCTGTTGGATGAGGTGAAAGGCATGATCAAAGAGCACCCTTACATCCTATTGTAAGCCAGACACCATTGGAGATCGTTGCAATTGACCACGTGAAGCTGGAACCATCGCTCAGGCTACACATACGCTATGACCATCAATGACCACTACACCAAATTCGTTGTAGCCATACCTGTTAAGGACTTGACCTTTAAAACAACTGCAGATGCCTTCTGGAAACATTTCCTGTTACCATACGGATGTCCAGAAAAAATTCTTACAGATCAGGGATCTGCCTTTGAATCACAACTCTTTAAAGAATTGTGTTCGCTTCACAATAGAATAGAACAACAGCTTACCATCCCCAAGGTAATGGACTTTGTGAAAAGATGAACCAGACCCTAATAGAAATGCTTAGAGCTGTGCCACTTGCTACCAGGAATGATTGGCCTACTCTTCTGCCTCAATTGATGTATACCTATAATAATACCATTCACAGTTACACTGGGTATACACCTTACTACCTCATGTTTGGGCGACAACGTAAACTACCTACTGACCATACTTTGGACGTACAAGTGCCTTATGCCATCAATCCATTGCCAAAAACTGATTGGGTGAGCGAGCATCAAAGACGTCTAGCTGATGCACAAGAAATTGTTCACCACCGCATGGAACATGCTCACAAAAAGCAGCAAAAAGATTTTGACTAATCTGCCAAAGCAGAGCCCCTTGAAATTGGTGATTATGTGTGACTAAAGAACAATCATCGCACCAGCAAGTTGGACAGTAAGTGGGAAAGAGACCCTTACATCGTTACAGCTATCCCCAATCCAGCAACTGACACCTATGAGATCACCAGAGAAAACAAATCACCTCAAATAGTACATTGCAATCGCTTGAAACTGTGTAACAAGGAGAAAGATACTCCAGGAGAAATCCTTCCAGATGAAACTGTTGCAGAGGAACATCAGCCTCCAATTCAAATGCCTGAACTACCAGTTAAGCCTGTAGAGCCTATGCAGACTGCTGAAAAACTAATGACAGAAACGGATCCTCTAAAATGGTTCCAATTCTTACACCATGGTTAAACATTGCTGTGCCTGAACCAGTCAGTACAGTGTCACGTCAGCCAGAGGAACCACCTCAAGAAGAAGTTTCGGTAGTGCAAGAAACTCCAGAAGTACCAAGTCCCCTTGCGCCAAGTCCTGAAGAAGGACCACCACTTCGCAGATCCAGTCGGATTACCAAGGGGCAACCACCTGCTCGTTATAGAGAGTGTCTACTGCAAACCCAGAGGAGAATGCTTCCAGCTATCCCAGTTTAATGTGGATTACACAGGGTGTTTGATCTTTGTATACACTGCTTTTATCTCATTGAGAGACTGTGAGTATAATAAACCCCTTTTGTATTTGACCCTGGGTGACCGTGCTTCACTATTGCTGCGACCTTTGGTTTTCCACAGAAGCACGTATAGGAGTGAAGGAGGCTTCAGGTGGCTTTCGATGTTTACCCTTGTCCATCAGTTCGAATGGCTCTGACTTGAAGCAATCACCAATCCGTTTGCATTGCATACCATTCTTATAGACCTACTAGGACAATGCCACACTACGTAAATAGTGTTGTATGCTTTGGTGCAATTGTGAGATGGAGAAACAGTCACCATGGTCTGACCAAGTACTTGAGTCACCAAGTACTTGAATATGCATGAGAGGTGGGGTTAACAAGCTGAAGAAGAAACAGGAAGGAGCTCAGCAGGCATCTTGTGGAAAGACACAGAGAGGCTGGAGAACAGCATCGGGTGGCATCCAGGCGTCAGTGTGTCCTGAAGAGGCCAGAGTTGCAGCTGAATGTGACTGATCGCTGTCCTGTATCCAGATATCATCCAGAAAAGAGAGGATTGTTTTCCAGAAGGCTGATATAGCTGTGGGACAGATCTACATACCCTGCATGGCCTCCTGTTTGCTGGAGAGACTTGTAGTTCGATTTAAAAGCAACATACAGATTAGCGCCTAGAGACTGAGAATAGGCCTGTAGTTAGATAGGGGTTCCTGTATTACATCAGGCCAAAAGCATTGCCAGGTTTACTCTAAGGAATCCATTGCTTAAAGGGACATTGCGCAACTGAAAGCGGCCATATTTTTCATGAATTCAATCCACCTTAGTGCTTCTCTCAGGAATGTTGTAGAGCTGATAAGATTTAAAGCTGCTGTGTTGCACCACAGGCGAAACCGTATCTTGCACCTCACACAATTGTTCCTAGGGTAATAATAGGTACGACGAGGCAGTGTTAATTGTGCCCGTCAGCAGGTAAATTATCGCAAGTGTTTTCCTGGCTAAAATTGGATGGCGCCGTGCTGTGCAAAGCGGGGGTCTCAGCCTCCGGCTGAGTGTATTTAACTTTATTTTCTGTTCACTGCATTTGGGGCTGTGTTTAATATCCCGTTATAGTAAAAAGTCTCTTTTACAAAAGCTGGTGTCAGTGTCGCTTTCATCGTTCATGACTTCGCTGTATCCTGGGAAGCCCACCCCGGTACACGGCTTACGCAATTGCTACTGGCAGATGCCAAATAAACTCTCTTTCACCCTCTGTCAGGCTAATGTAACTCTATGGATATGTTTATACCGGGGTCGGCAACCTTCGGCACTCCAGCTACAGAAACTACTATTCCCAGCATGCGCCTTTCATTTCTACGAGAGTTCTGGGGAAAGCGGTGGAAGTATGCATGCTGGGAGTTGTAGTTCCACAACAGCTGGAGTGCCAGAGGTGCCTACCCCTGGTTTATACTATGTGTTATACTACATGTACACTACAGGACACGTTAAATCTACTTAGCCTAACTCTGTGGAGTAAATTATAACTATTTTGGAGACAATATTACTCCTGTAGGGAGCACCAAGAGGAGCACTATTGTTGAGCAGTATTGTTTTTAAAGAAGGAAATATTTCTATGTCATCCAAAAAATAAGCCACTTTTACTTTTTGAAACATCATATACGCTAAGCACGGTCAATCTCACGCTTGTGCCGCTGTTCTAAGTAGTGGTGCGAGCGCAGAGGATCTGCTGCTGCTACTGGAGCAACTCAGATGCCAACTGTGCAACTGTGCATGGGTTGCCACACCTCCTGCACAGTCATTGCTTCAGTAGCAGCAGCAGAGCCTTTGAGCTTGCACTGCGAGTCAAACCAAACTCAATATTTATGGCCCTGATTCTGTAGTTTACAGAAACACCCCATATGTGGTTGTAAACCGCTGGACGGGCACACAGCAGGGCGCAGAAGGAAAGGAATGCCATACGGTTTTTGGAAGGCAGGTTTTGCTGGACAGTTTTTTTTGACACCATGTCCCATTTGAAGCCCCCCTGATGCACCCCTAGAGTAGAAACTCCAAAAAAGTGACCCCATTTTAGAAACTACGGGATAGGGTGGAAGTTTTGTTGGTACTAGTTTAGGGTACATATGCATATGATTTTTGGTTGCTCTATGTTACACTTTTTGTGAGGCAAGATAACAAGAAATAGCTCTTTTGGCACCGTTTTTATTTTTTATTATTTACAACATTCATCTGACAGGTTAGATCATATGGTATTTTTATAGACCAGGTTGTCACGGATGCGGCGATACCTAATATGTATACTTTTTTTTATTTATGTAAGTTTTACACAATGATTTCATTTTTGAAGCAAAAAGAATCATGTTTTTGTGTTTCCATAGTCTGAGAGCCATAATTTTTTCAGTTTTTGGGCGATTACCTTGGGTAGGGTATGATTTTTGCAGGATGAGATGACGGTTTTATTGGCACTATTTTGGGGTGCGTGTGACTTTTTGATCGCTTGCTATTACACTTTTTGTGATGTAAGGTGACAAAAAAATGGCTTATTTAGCACAGTTTTTATTTTAAGTTTTTTATGGTGTTCATCTGAGGGGTTAGGTCATGTGATATTTTTATAGAGTCAGTTGATACGGACGCGGCGATAACTAATATGTATACTTTTTATTTATTTATGTAAGTTTCACACAATAATATCGTTTTTGAAACAAAAAAATAAATCATGTTTTAGTGTCTCCATGGTCTGAGAGCCATAGTTTTTTCAGTTTTTGGGTGATTATCTTAGGTAGGGTCTCATTTTTTGCGGGATTAGATGTCGGTTTGATTGGCACTATTTTGGGGTGCATATGACTTTTTGTTCGCTTGCTATTACACTTTTTGTGATGTAAGGTGACAAAAAATGGTTCATTTAGCTTTTATTTTTTATTTTTTACGGTGTTCATCTTAGGGGTTAGGTCATGTGATATGTTTATAGAGCCGGTCGATACGGACGCGGCGATACCTATTATGTATACTTTTTTTTTATTTATGTAAGTTTTACACATTAACAGCTTTTTTAAAACAAAAAAAAATATGTTTTAGTGTCTCCATATTCTGAGCCATAGTTTTTTTTTTTTTTTTTTGGGCGATTGTCTCAGGTAGGGGCAAATTTTTTGCGGGATAAGGTGATGGGTAGATTGGTCCTATTTTGGTGGGCAAAAGCCTTTTTGATCGCTTGTTGTTGTACTTTTTGTGATGTAAGGTGACAAAAAAAATTGTTTATTTAGCACAGTTTTTATTTTTACGGTGTTCATCTGAGGGGTTAGGTCATGTGATATGTTTATAGAGCCGGTCGATACGGACGCGGCAATACCTAATATGTATACTTTTTTTTTCCCAATATTTTTTCCCAATTTTTTTTTTACTTTATTTGGGGAAAATTACGTTTTTGTTTATTTTTACTTGAAACTTTTAATTTTTGGGGGGGAAAACTTTATTTTGTAAACTTTTTTTTCACTTAATTTTTTGTGCCACTTTGGGACTTGAACTTTTAGGAGTCTAATCCTTTACAATGCATTCCAATACTTCTGTATTGGAATGCATTGGCTGTACGAGTAATACTGTGTGTACAGTTTCCGGCCTGTGAGATCCAGGGCGCTACTGCTTATTGAGCCCTACATTGTTGGGTATGTGTTGTCAATATGTTGTAAAATGAGGAAGCTGTGGTTTGTGCACTTCCTTTATCTCAATTTATCTCAATTTACCAGAACACTCGCAACCACAGGAAATTCTTGTTTACCGTGTCGTTTTTTTCAGTTTTTTTTCAGTTGTGTCGAGTATAAAGGGAGTAGCAGTCATTATACACAGCTGCTAGGCCCACATTAGGACAAATATCACAGCATACATTGTAATTTCAAAAGGAACCTAGTCAGGGGTGGGATTCAAATTTTTAACAACAGGTTCCCTACTAAACTGTGGACACGCGGCGTCACGACACATTTACATATACATATACATGCAACACACATAAATACACTATATATACACTACACACACATACCACATACATCATATAAACACTACACACACAACACCCAACTTTTAAGAAGCCTAAGGGCTGTTTCACACGAGCGAGTCCATTGCGGGAATCGCGCTCCGTGTGTGAGTGTGATCCTCCGCTCTGGACTTGCAGGAGCGCAGGGCATTATCATGATTTATAATGCTATGTGTCTCTGCATGGCCTTTATGTCACTATGATTCTGTGGAAAAAAGCCCATGCAGAGACACATAGCATTATAAATCATGATAATGCCGTGTGCTGCTGCAAGTCCATCGCACACGGAGCGCGATTCCCGCAATAAACTCGCTCGTGTGAAACAGCCCTAAGGAGCTAAACTCTGGAATGGAAACGCTTATCTCCAGCTGTAATTTTAACAACCGGATCTGGAGATCCTAAGGGAACTTAATAATTAACCACCTCCCGTCCGCACGTTGACTATAAACATCCGGGAGGTGGTTCTCTATTTCTGAATGGACGTTCCAGAATGTCCGTTCAGAAACTGCAGCTGCACGCTAATCGTGCAGCTGCTGATCGGGTTGCCCGCTGTCAGTGACAGCAGGGCAACCCACAGAGAAGGCAGGGACAGTTCCCAGGTGTCCCTGCCTTCTGGATCGCTGCATACACAGCGCTCACCGAGAACAAACCCAGCTGACATGAAAATGTGCGCATGTGAGCTGAATGTATTGCCTTTAATTTTTTATTACACTTGGTGCTCATTGCTATGTGAAGCAACAACGTGTGTGAGTGTATATCTGTCTACACTATGTCCACACTCTAGCAGCCAGGTACTGGCTATAATAACTTCTTACTTGTCATCAGCAATCCACAGGGCGGTCTCCCTAATGGCAGGAAAAATCCTCTGCTCCATTACTTGTACAGGATGCTTTCATATACTCTGATCCACAATGTCCATAGAGGAATGTGGTAAGAGACAACCACAGGTATAGTCGTCTGGTTGTGTCCAGGCGCTTTTAGGCTTCTCCCGGTCACTGGTGCTTGTGAATAGTGATGAGCGGCAGGGGCAATATTCGAATTTGTGGAAAAAAAAATTGAATATTCGTCATATATTCGTGAATTCGAGATTATATTCTTGATTGCAAAAATCGTCAATGTATTATTCGCGGAATGCGCGCGAAATACAGGCGTGGGTCACTTATGCTACATTTTTCAAGCTGCTATAAGTTTGCTGAGACTGGAGAAAATGGTTGACACAGCAGAAGATTACAACTCTTTGACACTTTTCATTCCCTTCTAAGCCCTAAAGTTCCAGAACCTGTCACTGACCTCTGCGCTGATGGCATGGCCACTTACTTCAGAGACAAGTTTGGCAGTATCTGGCAGGAAATAATCTCCCAGTCCCCAAATAATTTCAATCCTACTCCCTCCAATTCCTTCACTTGTTCTCTCTCCTTTTTTGACCCTATAACAGAGGAAGACGTTTCCAGGCTTCTCTCGTCTTCTCGACCCACGACGACCTGTAGCAGTGATCCTATTCCATCACACCTCCTCCCTCTCCCCGGCTGTCATCACTCACCTAACTACAATTTTTAACCTCTCTCTTCTGGTATCTTTCCCACCTCTTTCAAACACTCTATTATAGCCCCACTACTAAAGAAACCATCTCTTGACCTGACCTGTGCTGCTAACTACAGACCTGTTTCTAACCTCCCCTTCATCTCTAAACTCCTTGAACGTCTTGTCTACTCTCGCTTAATAAGCTATCTCTCTGCAAACTCTCTTGTTGACCCATTACAGTCTGCCTTCCGCCCTCTTCACTCTACAGAAACTGCCCTTACTAAAGTGTTTAACAATCTCCTGACAGCAAAAAGAAATGGTGACTATTCTCTACTAATTCTGCTGGATCTTTCTGCATTTGATACCGTAGACCACGCATGCTCAACCTGCGGCCCTCCAGCTGTTGCAAAACTACAACTCCTATCATTACCGGACAGCCAACATCTATCAGCCTACAGCAGGGCATAGTGGGAGTTGTAGTATTACAACAGCTGGGGGGCTGCAGGTTGAGCATCCCTGCCATAGACCATAAAATCCTCCTCACCATGCTCCACTCAATTGACCTTAAGGACACTGCTCTCTCTTGGTTCTCTTCCTATCTCTCCTCTACTCTTCTCCCTCTCTACAGCCCCCATCGGACAGACTATTAGTAGATTTGGCTTTCGATACCATCTCTATGCCGACGACACCCAACTATACACTTCGTCCCCTGACATCACCCCTGCTTTACTCCAAAACCCCAGTAATTGTCTGGCAGCTGTTTCTAACATCATGTCCTCTCTGTATCTAAAACTGAACCTCTCAAAAACTGAACTTCTTGTCTTTCCCCCATCTACTAACTCTCCTAAACTTGATATTTCAATTTCGGTCTGCAGCACTATCATAACTCCTGTGCAACACACCTACTGTCTTGGGGCCACATTTGACTCCGATCTTTCCTTTGTTCCCCATATTCAATCCCTTATACGCTTTTGTCGTCTGCACCACCAGAATATTGCCAGAATCCGCCCTTTTTTTTACGGTGGAAACGGCAAAAACTCTTGTTGCCTTGATTCATTCTCGTCTTGACTACTGCAAAGCATTATTAATCGGTCTCCCTCTCACTAAACTCTGTTCAGTCTGTTCTAAATGCTGCAGCCAGGCTCATCTATCCATCCAACCGCTACACTGATGCCACTAACCTGTGCCAGTCACTTCACTGGTTGCCCATCCACCACAGAATACAGTTCAAACTTCTCACCCTCACCCACAAAGCTCTCCACAGTGCTGCACCTCCATACATCTCCACCCTCATCTCCATCTACCACCCTACTCGTGCTCTCCACAGTGCTGGACCTCCATACATCTCCTCCCTCATCTCTATCTACCACCCTACTCCTGCTCTCCACAGTGCTGCACCTCCATACATCTCCACCCTCATCTCCATCTACCACCCTACTCGTGCTCTCCACAGTGCTGCACCTCCATACATCTCCTCCCTCATCTCTATCTACCACCCTACTTGTGCTCTCCACAGTGCTGCACCTCCATACATCTCCTCCCTCATATGAGAGTTTTGCATATGGTCTGCAAAAAAATGGAACGGACACAGAAAGAAAATACGTTAGTGTGCATGAGCCCTAACCCTGCCATTTTCCAAGCCTAAACCATGCATGGCAGCCTATGGGCAACGTGAGGCCAAGGTCCAGTCCAATGTTTAAAACAATCTAAAGGAGACATTAAAGGGGTTTTCCGAGACTTTAATTGATGACTTATCTTCTGGACAGGTCCTCAGTATACGATCGGTGGGGGTACAACCCTTGCTGTTAGAGAAGGCCTCGGCGCTCCTCAGCTTTCGCAATTCATTATTGCTTTCCATTATAACATGGTTATAGCGGAAAATAGCGGAATTGTAAGACGGCATTCAAAACGGAAACCTTCAGAGGCAATCTGTTTTGCCCTGTCCTGATAGAAGTCTATGGGCAAACATAACGGATTCATCTGGTTTCCGTTATCCAGGAGGGAAAATAAATTCCTGTCGACACATAACGGAAACCAGAAGGATCTGTTATGATTGCCGACAGACTTCTATTTTGATGGATCAAAACGGAATGCCTCTAAAGGTTTCCGTTTTGAATTCCGTCTTACAATTCCGCTATTTTACGTTATAACCATGTTATAACGGAAAACAATAACGAATTGCAAACGCTGATGTGAACCCGCCCCAAGACATAGTAAGGACTTATTTTGTCTTTACTACGTCTTAGGGCGGGTTCACATCAGCGTTTGCAATTCGTTATTGTTTTCCGTTATAACATTGCTGCATTAACTGTATCTAGGACTGAACTCGGAACTTCAAGTCGCCCTGGAAAAAAAATTAGGGCTTGTTCACACAACTGTGCCATGTTTTGTCGTCCGCAAATTACGGATCCGCAAAACACGGATGCCCCCGTGTTCCTTCCACAATTAACGGAACAGGAGGCCCTTTATAGAAATGCCTATTGTTGTCCGCAAAATGGTCAAGAATAGGACATGACTCATAATTTTTGTGGGGCCCCGGATTGGAGCAACGGATGAGGACAGCACACGGAGTGCTGTCAGCATCTTTTGCTGCCCCATTGAAGTGAATGGGTCTGCACACGAGCTGCAAAAAATGCGGCTCGGATGCGGACCAAAACCACGGTCGTGTGAACGAGCCCTAAAAGTGGCCCCATGTTATAGGTGGGTCCAAATTGACAGAAGGCGGGGCAACACAAGTAGGCGGGGCCAGAAACACCGTACTACAGAAAAACATAATACAGTTCAGCACAAAACTCTGTCTCAGCAGAACCAGATGCCACAATGCAGCACAATATACTGCCCCAGCAGAACCAGATACCACAGTGCAGCAGAATATACTGCCCCAGCAGAACCAGATACCACAGTGCAGCACAATATACCGCCCCAGCAGAACCATATACCACAGTGCAGCACAATATACTGCCCCAGCAGAACCAGATACCACAGTGCAGCACAATATACTGCCCCGGCAGAACCAGATACCACAGTGCAGCAGAATATACTGCCCCAGCAGAACCAGATACCACAGTGCAGCAGAATATACTGCCCCAGCAGAACCAGATACCACAGTGCAGCACAATATACTGCCCCAGCAGAACCAGATACCACAGTGCAGCAGAATATACTGCCCCAGCAGAACCAGATACCACAGTACAGCAGAATATACTGCCCCAGCAGAACCAGATACCACAGTGCAGCACAATATACTGCCCCAGCAGAACCAGATACCACAGTGCAGCACAATATACTGCCCCAGCAGAACCAGATACCACAGTGCAGCACAATATACTGCCCCAGCAGAACCAGATACCACAGTGCAGCACAATATACTGCCCCAGCAGAACCAAATGCCACAGTGCAGCACAATATACTACCCCAGCAGAACCAGATACCACAGTGCAGCAGAATATACTACCCCAGCAGAACCAGATACCACAGTGCAGCAGAATATACTGCCCCAGCAGAACCAGATACCACAGTGCAGCAGAATATACTGCCCCAGCAGAACCAGATACCACAGTGCAGCAGAATATACTGCCCTAGCAGAACCAAATACCACAGTGCAGCACAATATACTGCCCCAGCAGAACCAGATACCACAGTGCAGCAGAATATACTGCCCTAGCAGAACCAAATACCACAGTGCAGCACAATATACTGCCCCAGCGGAACCAGATACCACAGCACAGCACAATATACTGCCCCAGCAGAACCAAATACCACAGTGCAGCACAATATACTGCCACCTGCACCACAGTATCAAACGGAGTCATAATACTAAGGATGGCAATACAGTTGAATTCAGGAGGGACCTGCGGCCACCGGCCAGGTGCGTAAGTCCCTGATGCTTCTACATTAATTAATGCTGAGAACATCAGATCTTTATGCACCCGGCTGGAGGCCAAGAGGTGTGCTTGGGTGGCCCTCGGCTCACTAGGAAATGTCCCTGAAGGGTTTATGGCCAGTCCGCCTATGACTCTATCTGATGACCAAAGGTGCTTAGACTCTGTTGGAGGTGTATGGCCAGCTCTAGGAAGATAAAATATCACATTTACTTCATCATGATTAAGAATTCAGAGCAGCTTCTTTTCAGTTTCATTTATCAAATATAAGGTTGAGTAAACTTCCATATCTTATACTTTCAGAATTATATTAGCAAGTCAAATTTTTCATTCGTATAGTAATTATGAAAGTCCTAAAATGACAAATCACACACTATAATGGATGTGAAACACACAGCTCTAAACACACAACGTCTAAAGGAAGACGAGAGTATAATGGACAAGGGGAGACCGGAGCACCGTGTATTGACTCCTTCAAGCAACAGCCAGTTTGGACCAAATGCCGGAGCCCCATATTTCAAATATGATATGTGTCAGTTGTTTATCTGGTAACAGCTTTGAAACGCTTTTACTAATCCAAGCCATTCTGAGGCTGTTTTCTCGTGACACATCATACTTTATGTTAGTGGGGAATTTTAGTTGATACATTTTCCCTTTAATCTAAAATTTGCAGAAAATTCAGAAAAATTTGCTATTTTCAAAATTAGAATTTATCTGTTTTTAAAACAGATAGTGATACTTTATAAAACAGTTATTACTTTACATTCCCCATATGTCTGTTTTATGTTTGCATCATTTTTTAAATGTAATGTAATTTTTTTAGGAAGTTAGAAGGCTTAGGCCCCTTTCACACGGGCGAGTATTTCGCACGGATGCGATGCGTAAGTTGCACCCGCACTGAATCCGGACCCATTCATTTCTATGGGGCTGTTCACATGAGCGGTGATTTTTACGTATCACTTATGCATTGCGTGAAAATCGCAGCATGCTCCTCTTTGTGCGTTGTGGTGCGATAATCCACGCAACGCAGGCCCCATAGAAGTGAATGGGGTTGCGTGAAAATCGGAAGCATCCGCAAGCAAGTGCGGATGCGGTGCAATTTTCACGCATGGTTGCTAGGAGACAATCGGGAAAATAATACAATCTACAGAACACCGATCCCAAGCCCGAACTTCTGTGAAGAAGTTCGGGTTTGGGTACCAAACACGCCTGATTTTTCTCACGCGAGTGCAAAACGCATTACAATATTTTGCACTCGCGTGGAAAAATTGCGGGTGTTCCCGCAACGCACCCGCACATTTTCCCGCAACTCCCGTGTGAAAGGGGCCTTAGAATTTTAGAAGCAAATTTTACATTTTTAAAGAAAATTGCCAAAACCCACTTTTTTAAGGACCAGTTCAGTTATGAAGTCACTTTGTGGGGCTTACATAGTGGATGACCTCATTTTAGAAACTAAACCCCTCAAGTTATTCAAGATTGATTTTACAAACTTTATTAATCCTTTAGGTATTCCATAAGAATTAAAGCAAAATGGAGGAAACATTTTAAAATTTCATTTTTATTTGTGCAGATTTTCCATTTTGATTAATTTTTCCTGTAACACATCAAGGGTTAACAGCCAAACAAACCTCAATATTTATTACCCTGATGCTGCAGTTTACATAAACACCCTATTTGTGATTGCAAACTGCTGTATGGGCACACTGCAGGGCACAGAAGGAAAGGAGCGCCATATTGTTAATGGAGGGCAGATTTTGCTGGAATGGTTTTCAGGTGCCATGTTACATTTGAGGAGACCTTAAATTACCCCTAGAAAGAAAGTGAATGGTGAAGTGAATGCTTTGAACCAACAAGCGTTTCATAGAATTTAGAAATGCATTTATTTTCAATATAATGTTGCTTTAGCCCCAAATTTATTAATTATTTTCAGACGGGGTAATAGGAGAAAATGCACCCCACAATTTGTTATACATTTTTTCCAGAATACGGCAAACCGCTGGTGGTATTCCGCTGTTTGGGGACACGGCAGCATTCAGAAGGGAAGGAGCGGCATCAGCATTTTCTAACATATAATTTGCTAAAATTGTTTTTAGGGGCCATAACATTTTTATTTTTTCACCAATGTAGCTGTGTGAGGCTTGTTTTTTGCAGGACAGCCTGTAGCTTATTTGGCATAATTTTGAGGTGTATATGTCTTTTTTCTTTTTCATCACTTTTTATAAAAAAAATTGTTGAGATGAAGTGGGTAAAAAAGCAATTCTGTCAGTGTTTCTTTATTTTTTTTATGCGGTTTCTCTTACAGTAGATATGAAATGATAATTTTATTCTGTGGGTTGATACGGTTATGGCGAGACCAAACTTATATTGTTTTTTTGTTTTACAACTTTTTCAGCATAAAATCACTTTGTGTTTAAAATAAATGATATCACCATATTCATAACATTTTTATTTTTTCACCAACGTAGCTGTGTGGGGGCTTGTTTTTTGCGGGATTGGCTGTAGTTTTTATTGGTATCATTTTGGGGTACATACGTCTTTTTTTATCACTTTTTATAACATACCAAATTTATATAGTTTTGTTATGTTTTACTACTTTTTCAGCATACAATCACTTATGTGTTAAAAATAAATTATATTTTGCATTGTCATATACTAGTCCATAACTTTTTTATTTGTTCACCAATGTAGCTGTGGGAGGGCTTGTTTTTTTGTGGGATGGGCTATAGTTTTAATTGGTTTCATTATGGGGTATATATGACTTTTTGTTCACTTGTTATTTATATTTTTGTGGAGGAGAGGGGACAAAAACAGCAATTTCGTCATTGTTTTTTACATTATTTTTTTATGGCGTTCATTTCACGGGGTTACTAACATGATACTTTTATACATCAGGATGCTGCGATACCAATTATGTGTAGTTTTTTAATAATTTTTTCCATTTTTTAATGACTGTATATGACAAAGACAATTTTTTTAATTTTCTTTAATTTCTTTAAATTAATTTTTGTAATTTGTTTTTTACACTTTTTAACTTTTTTTTTACACTTTTTTTTATCAAGACCCATTTGGATCTTTAAGATCCAGTGGACCAGATGGCTATACAGTGCATTGCACACTTAGGCCTCATGCACACGACCGTTGTGTGCATCCGTGTCCGTTGTTCCGTTTTCCGTGATTTTCTGCGGACCCATTGACTTTCAATGGGTCAGTTGAAAACTCGGAAAATGCACCGTTGTTCATCCGCGTCCGTGATCCGTGTTTCCTGCCGGTCAAAAAAATAGGCCCTGTCCTATTTTTTTGACGGACAACGGTTCACGGACCCATTCAAGTCAATGGGTCCGTGAAAAAACACGGATGCACACAAGATTGTCATCCGCGTCAGTGATCCGTGTCCGTAGGCTACTTTCATACAGACGATCCGAAGAAAACTCAGATCCGACAGTATATTCTAACACAGAGGCGTTCCCATAGTGATGGGGACGCTTCAAGTTAGAATATACTACGAACTGTGTACATGACTGCCCCCTGCTGCCTGGCAGCACCCGATCTCTTACAGGGGGCTGTGATCCGCACAATTAACCCCTCAGGTGCCGCACCTGAGGGGTTAATTGTGCGTATCGTAGCCCCCCTGTAAGAGATCGGGGGCTGCCAGGCAGCAGGGGGCAGACCCCCCTCCCTCCCCAGTTTTAAATTCATTGGTGGCCAGTGCGGCCCCCCTGCCTCCCTCTACTGTATTAATTTCATGGGTGGCCAGTGCGGCCCCCCATGGCCCCCCCTCCCTCTCTCTACTGTATTAATTTTATTGGTGGCCAGTGCGGCCCCCCACAGCCCCCCTCCCTCCTTCTACTGTATTAATTTCATTGGTGGCCAGTGCGGCCCCCCCATCCCTCTAGTGTATTAATTTCATTGGTGGCCAGTGCGGCCTTAGCAATATTAGAAGCATTATACTTACCTGCGCTGTCTGTGACCGGCAGGGTGCTCCTCCTACTGGTAAGTAACAGATCTGTGCTTTAAGCAATGCGCCGCACAGACCTGTCACTTACCAGTAGGAGGAGCTCCCGGCCGGTCACAGACAGCGAAGGTAAGTGTAATGCTTCTAATGTTGCTGAGGCCGCACTGGCCACCGATGAAATTAATGCAGTAGAGGGAGGGGGGGGCCGGGGGGGGTCCGCACTGGCCACCAATTAAATTAATACAGTAGAGGGAGGGAGGGGTGCCGTGGGGGGCCGCACTGGCCACCAATGAAATTAATACAGTTGAGGGAGGGAGGGGGGGCTGCACTGGCCACCAATTAAATTAATACAGTTGAGGGAGGGAGGGGGGGCTGCACTGGCCACCAATGAAATTAATACAGTCGAGCGAGGGAGGGGGGGCTGCACTGGCCACCAATGAAATTAATACAGTAGAGGGGGGGGGGGGGGCCGCACTGGCCACCAATGAAATTAATACAGTAGAGGGAGGGAGGGGGGCTGCACTGGCCACTAATTAAATTAATACAGTTGAGGGAGGGAGGGGGGGGGCTGCACTGGCCACCAATGAAATTAATACAGTAGAGGGAGGGAGGGGGGGCCGCACTGGCCACCAATGAAATTAATACAGTAGAGGGAGGGCCGCACTGGCCACCAATGAATTTAAAACTGGGGAGGGAGGGGGGTCTGCCCCTGCTGCCTGGCAGCCCCTGATCTCTTATAGGGGGCTATGATACGCTCAGTGAACCTCTCAGGTGCGGCACCTGAGGGGTTAATTGTGCGGATCACAGCCCCCTGTAAGAGAACGGATGCTCTCCTGACTTTACATTGAAAGTCAATGGGGGACGGATCAGTTTGCAATTGCACCATATTGTGTCAACGTCAAACGGATCCGTCTCCATTGACTTGCATTGTAAGTCAGGACGGATCCGTTTGGCGCCGGACGGCCAGGCGGACACCAAAACGACTTTTTTTTTAACTTTCCTTCATGTCTGGTGATCCTCCAAAAATCAGGGAAGACACACGGAAGAAAAAACAGACACGGATCACAGAACAACGGAACCCCGTTTTGCGGACAGTGAAAAAATACTGTCGTGTGCATGAGGCCTAAGGCTGATCAGCCTTAGCTACTTGGCAGCCCAGACGCCTTTGTAAGGCGATCGGTTGCCATGGTAACCATCGGGCTGCTGCCATCACAGCAGCGGTGGCCCAAAGAAAGAGAGAAGGAGCTCCCTCCCTCTCAACCCCATGGATGCTGCGGGCGGCTAATGACCACGGCATCTATGGGGTTAAACGACCGAGATTGGTGCCAGCACAGATTTTGCCCATTGCAGCAGAGTGTCAGCTTTAAATTGGTGGCTGGAGGAGTTCGCTGCAGGTGGCATAAGGGGGGCAATAGGGGCACACGGGATGCCGGGATAAGGGGGCAATATACTGTAAATATCAGTGGCATAGGTGCACAGTGGGGGTCTTACCAGATTTTAGGCTGGGATCTCCACAGCGGAGATCACAGCCTGAAACCGGCATTTTCACACTAAAGCACTCCGATTGGTTAGTCTGCAGTGAATGGTCCCTTTCCGGCTTCCCCAGTGTCTCTTCTCTCAGGGAGAACGCGGAGACTCCGGGACTCTGACACTTTATAGTGTCACAGCCCGGTAAGCAGTTTGGATGTGACTGTACATCCAAATGCAGTAAGTCACTTGCGATTTGGACGTACAGTTATGTCCAAATGTGTGAAGGGGTTAAAGGGTATTCCAGTAATAGCGGTGGCCTGTTCTTAGGATGGGTTATCCACATCAGATCGGTAGAGTCTCCAAATCTCAGCTGACTGAGGAGGTGAAGAAGATCCAGTGAATGCCATATACAAGTCATTGTTAAACATGTACAGTGCCATACATTTGGTAGTCGCTGTGCCTGGTATTGCAGCTATCACCAAATGTATAGCGCTGTGCCGTACCCGGCTCAGCCATTACTAGATGTGCAGCCCTGCGCCCGGTGAACAAGGAAGGGGACACTGCGCTGTCTGGTGTGCCTCCAGCCTATCAGTCAGCCTACAGGTGGGGTGACCGGGAACTGTCTGGATGGTCACCAATCTAATATTAAAGGGGGTTTTCTGGGAGTTTAATACTGATAGACTATCCTCATCGATATCAGATCAGTGGGAGTCTGACTCCCAGCACCCCCACCGATCAACTGTTTGAAGAGGCGATCCGGTCAGCATTGTGGCCTTCTCACTGCATACCGAGTACAGTATTGCAGCCCAGGCATATTCAATTTAATGGGACTGAGCTGCATATAGACCATATAACCAGGAAGAGGAGTCAGCGCTCACTGGAACACCGCAGTCTCTTCAAACAGCTGGTCGGTAAGGGGCCGATTCCTAGGCCAGTGACGTCACGTTCATTGGTCACATGGCCTATGTGCAGCTCAGTCCCATTTAAGTGAGGCCATTGAGGCCAGTGGAGGACTGCAAGTGGTGGGGATGGAGATGCAACCAGGACAACCAGACCAGGTGAGTGTTTTTGTTTTCTTTTAAACTCATCCACCATGCTCGGCCATTCACAATTTTTTTCAGGACTCTGACAAGCCCTTGAAATCTACAGCCTGTCAATTAATGGTGCCTTTCTTGGCTACGGATTTCACCCCTTTAGCAATGGAGCGTGTAACTTATGCTGATTTTGCTGTGGATATTTTTTGGCTGGTTTTCTGAACCACTAAGGGCTCAAGCAGATAATGTAGGCATTTTATGCCTTTACTTTGTACAGAGCAGTGATAGGGCAGCCATGGAGGTCCATAAGGTGTACTCTGTACCTCTGTTCTAAGTTCTAAAGACATTCTTGCTGTAAGGTTTTCGTATAATGAAGCATTGCCTGTAGGGGAAAATATTTCAGTAAACTGACTCTGATAGAAGCTGTGCGAGAAGATTATATCGCTCGGATCTCAGGGCTCTGCAGGTTGCATGAACCCTAAAGCTACCCAGTAATTATTGTCAGCAGTTCCCGACACCAAATTATACGAACCCCAGACCTAAAGCCAGGCATTCTCAACCACCTTTTAAGAAGGAGAAGAAGCCAGTCCAATCAATCTATCTATCTATTATCTATCTATCTATCTATCTATCTATCATCTATCTATCTATCTATCTATCTATCTTTTTGAATTCAGAGGAAAAACGAACCAGGCTGGTGTAGTGAGCTGCATCTAAATTTATTTATATAAGGAGCTATATAACGCGAGTTTGACCGCGAAGCGTGGTTGATTAAGTATGGTTGCGTAAGTGTGTGACTTAAGATTTCTTCCTTCTTCTCCTCCCCCCCCCCTCCCCCTTCCCCGTTTCCTTCTCCTGTCCCTCTTCTTCCCCCCTTTTTTACCTTCCCCTTCCCTTCTCTCCCATCCCCCCTTCTCACCCTTTGTTCTTTTCCAGGAGCGCACGCACCACTTTCTATTCTATCCACTATTATTTTCCAGGTTGGTACACCTCCTGGTTTCACCACAAACCTCTTTTCCCCCCTCCCCCCTTTCCCCATCCCCTTTTCCTTTCCCCTTCCTCACTGTCGCTTCTCGCATTAGTCTACTCACTTTATGCAGGTTTTTCCTGCAACCATCACTATTGATGCTCTTACCTCAGCATCTCTTTTATTGATGGTGTTATCACCGTCCTCTCCAATAGACCTCATTTTCTATCATTCCCATTCACCGCCCACCTGCAATTTTTCTTGCACTTCTCGATTCACATGGTTTCTTTGTACACACTGGATTTTGTCATTTTATTTGTGCACCTCAATTAATTCACTTTTCAGCCCTTTTTATAATTCATCCTACACATCATCTGGTGCACTGCGTGCATATATATGTATTTATACTTTATGAATGGTATGATTCGTATTTATATATGGAATTATACTTTATGAATTGTATATTTGTATCTTCTATTTATTTATTATATTGTATTTTTATACACTGTTATATATATTTATGTACTTTATTGGCTGTATTGATATATGTATTTACTCGATCTATCATATTATTTTTATTAGCAGACTCATTATATGTATGTGATCACTGTATGCCTTTTTTGTATATTCGAAACGGACAATATATATGTAGGTCACTTAACGGCTTGACATAGATATATGCGGCTTCATTATTATTGTAATCACTTATTTTTATGTGTCTATATGGTTGTATTTATTCTCATTGCTCGCTCCCCCCGTTTCCTTCCCCCCTTTTGTGTTTTTCCTCTTCATTATCATTATTATCCTTGGTGTCCTGATCTTTGATTTTGATTCTGACAGACGGCCGTCTGTTGCTCCTCCCCGGTGTGATGCGTGCGCGCGTCATCTGGCGCCGCCTCCGGCGCCCCTAGCCTGTGCGTCTATACGTCACCCCCGCCCGATCATGTGCTTGGTCACGTGGTCGGGCGGCTGTTTGACCTGACGCCGGGTTCGGTGTGTCCGGATGTGGTTTGCTTCCGGAGTGATCGCGCGCCCATAGACATACGCACCTGGGGACTAGCAAGTGTTGGTATGTGATTGGCTGCTATTGATTTTAAAATGTCCGATCTGCAGTGATGGCGTTACCCCCTGACGAAGGCACGCCGAAACGTGCGTTGGGGTAGCGCCATCCTGGTTGGTTTCCTCCTGGTCTGATTTTCCGGTGAGTCCTGATCTATTTCCACACATCCCGGCTTTCCTCTATTAGGCTTTCCACTCTCTGCCAGGTATATACCTGCAGGCCGGGTGTACATGCTTATGTGCTGTAGGCTCTGTACTTTTATTATTCCTTTGGACTCACCGTGTATACTACATTTATTGTGTATCTGCAGTTGTATTATTCTTTTTTTATATGTCCATTCTGCGGATTACATACACTATTATTTCTGACCGGAGTGGCCCTCCCAGGGTGGTGCCGTTCTCTCCTTCCCCTGTTCCTCTTTTTTGTTCCCTGCCCTACTGCATTTTTTATGTATCTTTGATGTGTGTTTATGTCTTAATAAAATATTTATACATTCATTATCTGGCTATTTGAGCTCCATTCTTTCTCTTTGTTAAGATTAAGTGACTTTAGCTTCAGGGACTTCAGTGGGGGACTGTAATTAGCCAGTTTCTTAGTATTACATTATATTGTATTTTTTGCTTTGCCGGTGTAATCCCCATTTAGTATGTGTTGCACAATTGACAACGCAGTCCAGTGCACATCTTGCATGATGTTCGCAGTCCTGGAACAGCGGTTGGAGGGTGCATGTCTTTGTTCAAGATGTGAGCAAATTACCCGTTTGGAATCGCAAATCGAGTCTCTAAATGGGCAAGTTGCAACACTGAGAGGCATTAACAATTTGCAAAAGAGTTTGCTTCTCACCGAGCAAGCACTCTTTGGGGTAGATGAGGGGGAGGGTGACAGAGACGAGGCTGAGGAAAGTGAGGTAGCTAGCTGGGTAACAGTTAGAAAGCGGGGTAGAGGGAAGAGTGCTAGGGAGGCTAGCCCTGATCTGACACACCCCAACAAGTTTGCACGTTTGGCAGATGAGGGGGATGTCAGTCCAGGGGTGGCAGTGCCGCAGCCAGACACTTCCTCTGCCAGTCAGAGGAATGTCAGCTCCAGTAAGCAGGGAACCAGGAGAGCAGGGCAGGCCAGACAGGTGCTGATAGTGGGAGACTCAATTATTAGGGGAACAGATAGGGAAATCTGTCACAAAGACCGTGATCGCTGAACAGTGTGTTGTCTTCCTGGCGCTAGAGTTCGACACATCGTGGATCGGGTTGACAGATTACTGGGAGGGGCTGGAGAAGATCCATTGGTCATGGTCCATATCGGAACCAATGACAAAGTTAGAGGTAGGTGGAGAGTCCTTAAAAATGATTTCAGGGATTTAGGTCAAAAGCTTAGGGCAAGGACCTCAAAGGTAGTATTTTCCGAAATACTACCTGTACCACGGGCCACACAAGAAAGGCAGCGGGAGATTAGGGAGATTAACAAGTGGCTCAAGAACTGGTGTAGTAAGGAGGGGTTTGGGTTCCTGGAGAACTGGGCCGACTTCTCTATCGGCTACAGGCTCTATCGTAGGGACGGGCTGCCCCTCAATGGGGAAGGGGCAGCTGTGTTGGGGAAGAAGATGGCTAGAAGGTTGGAGGAGTGTTTAAACTAGGGACTGGGGGGGAGGGTAATTGTGTTATAGGATGGGAAGATAGTGCAGATAGAGACCGGGGGCAAGGTAATGGGATCGGGGGAGGAATGGAAGGAGGGACTAGAAGATTTCAGAAGGAAAGGTGTAGGGTAAAAAATATACATAAACCTCTCAAATGTATGTATACTAATGCCAGAAGCCTGAGTAATAAAACTGGTGAACTGGAATTAGTGATGTGTGAGGAGGACTATGACATAGTGGGAATAACTGAGACATGGCTGGATGATGGCTATGACTGGGCAGTTAATGTACAGGGTTACAGTCTGTTTAGAAAGGATCGTCAAAACCGGAGAGGAGGAGGGGTCTGCCTTTATGTAAAGTCCGGTCTAAAGCCCACACTCCGTGAAGATATAAGTGAGGGACATGAACATGTGGAGTCACTGTGGGTAGAGATACATGGAGCTAAAAACAATAATAAATTACTAATAGGAGTTTACTATAAAACACCTAATATACCAGAGAAAATCTACTACTAAACGAGATAGACGAGGCGGCAAATCATAATGGGAGCAACGGAGCTAGGCACAGCCTTAGCATAGTGCTCTTTGACTTGGGGGGAAGCTAGGCAGTTGAGGGTTAAGGTTAGGTCGTGGGGAGGGGTCTTGGTCAAGGTTTTCCCGGGCAGTATATGAAGGGAGTGGGGGCGGAGTTTTGTCAGACGGCGCTTGTGGAAGAAGCAGGACGTTTTTTCGTGTCTGGCGTGCGCTGTGAGTTATGGAGTCTTTGGAGGATTTATTGGGAGCAGTGAAGGCGGCGGCGGAGAGACATGGGGCCGATTGGTTGCAGCAGAGTTTACAAGCTGTCTTGGCGGGTCCGGTCCTCACACCGGCCGCCCCTGCTGCGAGGCCCAGGGCTAGGAGGTCTGTGCCCCCAGAGAGACTGAGCCCTGAGGCTACCCCACGGGTGCGGCGGCGCTTAAGGAGCCCCAGCAGGGACCCTCCAGTGCGGGCGGTGAGGGCAGTGAGTCCGGCTCCTTGCCGCCGCAGCGGGAGGAATCCTGGTCGGCGCCGGGCACCAGCGGGAGAGGACCGGGCTGCGCCCGTCACCTCGTCCTATTCGCGGCATGGGAGGAGCTATGGTGGTGCGGCGCCTCCCCTGGAGGCCTTGTCGGGCGGGGAGCGAGCCAGGCGTCGTCCCTTACCTGAGGAGCGGGCGGTGAGTCAGCCACGGCTGGTAGAGGAGCGTGCGGCCCCACGGTCTGTCGGTGGGGGCCTGGATCCCAGAGTATCGTCGGCGGTGGAGCGAGTTGCGCCGCGGCCCTTGTTGCAGGGCCAGCGGCGTTCTTCTGTGAGACTGCAGAGGAGCGGGCGGAGCGCAGCAGCGACGCCGGTGGTTGTTCCAGGTACTGCAGCTGGGTCGGTTCAGGAGGCTGCTGTGGCTGTGGGAGCTGGAAATGGAGGAGCTGCTGTACAGGACGACGGCGGGGATGGAGCTATTTCTGATGCGGCTGCCGGTTCCCTTGCTGGTGAGCCTGTACGGAGCCGGGTTGCGTCGGTTGCCGGGGGCGACGAGAGGCGGCGGCCGCCTGTCAGTGGGCCTGAACGGCTGGCGGGCGTGGAGGTGGAGGATGGCGAGGTGAGCCAGGACGACTGGGAAGCTGACGATGGGCGGATGGATGAGGATGGAGCTGGTCCGGCGGCGGCGCAGCTGAGCGGACCATCGATGGCGGGAGCGTCTGGGCGGACCGTGGCTGCTGGGCGGATACCTCAGGGCCGGTCAGGTGAGGGGCCTTCGGGTCAGCAACGGGCTTCTGTTGTACAAATGGGGGAGGGGGGTGTTTTGCAGGGCCGGGGGTTGGCGCAGGAGTTGCTAGAGGGGATGGTGTCGCTGTTGTCTGTTCAAACATGAGTGTTCCGGAGGCGGTGGGGCGCACAGTTTGTCGCGGTGTTTCAAGCGGGGGGCGAGGTAAAGGAGTTGATGGGGCGCAGAAGAGGGGCGACGCCGGTGAGGGTGGAAGAGATGGTGCCGTGGTTAGAGAGGTACCCAGATAGGGCTGCAGCGGCTTTGTTGTTCGTTGGTTTCAGGGATGGTTTTCGGATCCCGTGTTTTTCGGTTAGTCCGGTGGCGGCTCCTCGTAATTGCGTAGGCCGGACGTGGTGGCGGAGAAGATTGGTAAGGAGGTCGCGGCAGAGAGGGTCGCTGGCCCATTTGCGGAATCCCCGTTGTCTGGTTTGTGGGTGTCACCTTTGGGTTTGGTCCCTAAAAAGGAGGCGGGCAAGTTTAGGCTCATACACCACTTGTCGTTTCCTGAGGGTAGTTCTGTTAATGATGGTATTGCTGAGGAGCTTTGTTCGGTTTCGTATACTTCGTTTGATGAGGCGGTTCGGTGGGTGCGTCGTTTTGGTAAAGGGGCTATGTTGGCGAAGACGGATATAGAGTCCGCCTTTCGTTTGTTACCTATTCATCCGGATAGTTTTCATTTGTTGGGGTTTAAGTGGGAGGGCAGTTTTTATGTTGATTGTTGTCTGCCGATGGGTTGTGCAATTTCATGTTCTTTGTTTGAGAAGTTTGCTTCCTTCTTGGAGTGGGTGGTGAAGCAGGAGGCGGGTTGGACTTCCGTTTTACATTATCTTGACGATTTTTTGTTTCTGGGACCTGCCGGGTCGCGAGTTTGTTCGGTGTTATTGCACACGATGGAGAGCATAGCTGGTCGTTTGGGTGTCCCGTTGGCGCCGGAAAAGACGGAGGGTCCGGCGACTTCTGTGAAATTTTTGGGTATCGTGATTGATAGTGTGGCCATGGAGTGCCGGTTGCCGGAGGAGAAGGTGGCGGATTTGCGCAATGATATTGCTTTCTTGAGGAGGGCAAAGAAGGTGCAGTTGCGGAGTGTGCAGTCAGTTCTAGGGAAGTTGAATTTTGCATGTAGAATTCTGCCTATGGGCCGGGTGTTCTGCAGGCGCTTGGCCATGGCGACGGCGGGTGTGCAGAGGCCTTTCCATTTTTTGAGATTATCGTCCGAGGTTCGGGATGACTTGCTGGTGTGGGAGCGTTTTCTGGAGGAATTTAATGGGCGTTCGGTGTGGATGGGGGCGCCTGTGTCCAGTGTTGATTTGTGTACGGATGCGTCGGGGTCTTGTGGTTACGGGGCCTTTTGTGGGGGGCAGTGGAGCGCAGGTGCTTGGTGGTTTCCAAGCGTGTGGCGGCTGTCACTTTTTGGTTGCGGTTGCGGGGTCTTATGGATGTGTCTAACTGCTTTCTGGTTAGGCAAGCGTTGAAGGGTTATAGGCGGAGTTCCGCGTGGCCAGACACGCGTAGGCCGGTTTCGTGGGCAGTGTTGCAGTCGTTGTGGGAGATGGTTGGTGTGGTGTGTTTGACGCCGTATGAGGTTTGTTTGTTTAGGGCTGCTTTTTCCTTGGCCTTTTTTGGGGCATTCAGGGTGTCTGAATTGGTGTCGGGAAATCGGTCGTGTGGGGGTTGTTTGTTGCGGCAGGATGTTTGTTTTTCTGGGGGGGTTTGCGTTGCGTATTGCGCAGGTCTAAGGCGGATCAGGAGGGCAAAGGGGTGGTTATTATACTTCGCCCGTTGCTTGGGTCGGTTTTGTGTCCGGTCAGGTGTGTGGAGGAGTTGTTGGTGGTTAGGCCGGATGTGGTGGGTTCGTTGTTGATGCATGTGGATGGGTCGGCATTGTCGCGGTATCAGTTTGTTGCGGTTTTTCGGAAGTGTTTGGTTGCAGCGGGCTATCCGGCACAGGACTTTGCGTCCCATTCCTTTAGGATTGGGGCGGCAACGGAGGCGGCCAGATGGGGCCTGGGGGAGGAGGCCATTAAACATATTGGCCGGTGGGAATCTGGGTGTTATCAGTCGTATGTTCGTCTCCACATGTTGTGAGTGCCAAGGGGGTCACTGTTCAGTTGTTTGTATGGTAGTTTATTGCGCTGACTGGTGAGTTAGGTTTTTACTTTTGTGTGTTTACAGGGTCGGCTTGTATGGCTTGGCTCTTCGGACATTCTCACGTGTACTGGGGAGCATTGCGGGCGGATGTGCGGAGGAACGGACGGCAATTGGGGTTCGACCCGGCTGACATGCAAGTGCGCTGGATTAGCATACGGGGCCTTTTGTGGGGTAGGGTGCTTCCAGAATTTCATGCTTCAGTCTCGTTGGATAGGTCACCTGATATTGTTGTATTGCACGTTGGGGGGAATGATCTGGGTGTTCGCAGTACTAGGGAGGTGATTCGTGATATGAAGCTGGATCTCCTGCGTTTGTGGTCGGATGTTCCGGGTGTGTTGGTGGTTTGGTCCGAGGTGGTGGCTAGGAGAGTGTGGCGTTTTGCGAGGTCGGTTGACCGTCTTAACAGGGCCCGGGCTAAGCTCAATAGGGAGGTTGGACGTTTTGTGAGGCGCCATGGTGGAATTGTGGTGCGGCACCGGGAGCATCTCCTCAGTTCCTTAGGTCTGATGGTGTTCACCTGAATGAGGTGGGAATTGATATGTGGGCCTTAGGGATTCAGGAGGGTCTGGAGACGGCTCTTCGGGTGTGGCGGGACTCCCATAGGTGAGGTGTCTCCTATGGTCGTTCGTGGCGTGGTAATGGAGGGTCCTGGAAGGCAATGATAAGTTTAAGAGGTGCATGCCAAGGTGGAGTGTGCATCTCAGGAGGTTCGGTAAGCTTGTGCATGGGGCTCCTGTTGGGCAGATGGGCCTACAGGGGAGACTAATTACAGTTTGGAGTATTCGGTGCTCTCGGGTCGGTGACCGCGGCCGAGGGTAAGGCGATATGACAAGTGGAGGTGAATGGTGGAGAACACAGCTTACCTGTTGCCTTCTAGGATCCTATTCTATGGTTCAGATGCTATGGTAATTGATATGTTATGCTTGTTATTACGTATTTCTGTTAAGTGATAATTAATGTTGTTGAATAAAATGGCCGAGAAGGCTCTTTTCCCAAGAAGATGTCTCTGTGTGTTAATTGTGGGACAGGAGGGTGCAGTAAGGTAAATGGCAGGTTTATGGGCCGAAGTATCTTCCATCCTTTAAGTCATGGGAGCAACGGAGCTAGGCACAGCCTTAGCATAGTGCTCTTTGGCTTGGGGGGAAGCTAGGCAGTTGAGGGTTAAGGTTAGGTCGTGGGGAGGGGGTCTTGGTCAAGGTTTTCCCGGGCAGTATATGAAGGGAGTGGGGGCGGAATTTTGTCAGACGGCTCTTGTGGAAGAAGCAGGAAGTTTTTTCCCGCCCGCCCGGTATAGCGGCTGGGGGTTTAAGGGTTTGTTGTGGCGTGGTAATGGAGGGTCCTGGAAGGCAATGATAAGTTTAAGAGGTGCATGCCAAGGTGGAGTGTGCATCTCAGGAGGTTCGGTAAGCTTGTGCATGGGGCTCCTGTTGGGCAGATGGGCCTACAGGGGAGACTAATTACAGTTTGGAGTATTCGGTGCTCTCGGGTCGGTGACCGCGGCCGAGGGTAAGGCGATATGACAAGTGGAGGTGAATGGTGGAGAACACATCTTACCTGTTGCCTTCTAGGATCCTATTTTATGGTTCAGATGTTATGGTAATTGATATGTTATGCGTGTTATTACGTATTTCTGTTAAGTGATAATTAATGTTGTTGAATAAAATGGCCTCTTTTCCCAAGAAGATGTCTCTGTGTGTTAATTGTGGGACAGGAGGGTGCAGTAAGGTAAATGGCAGGTTTATGGGCCGAAGTATCTTCCATCCTTTAAGTCATGAGGTGGTTATTATGGGGGACTTCAACTACCCAGATATAGACTGGGAAACTGAAACTTGTATATCTCATAAAGGAAACAGGTTCTTGGCAATAACCAAAGACAATTACCTCTCCCAACTGGTTCAGGACCTGACTAGAGGGATGGCCATACTGGACTTAGTATTAGTACCAATAGGCCTGACAGAACAACAGACGTGCAGGTTGGGGGACACCTGGGAAATAGTGACCACAAAGTAATAACCTTCCAATTATCATTCAAGAGAGCGTTTCTACAGGGAGGAACAAAAATACCAAACTTCAAAAAAGCTAAATTTAGCCAACTAAGAGAGGCCATAGGCCTAACTAAATGGGATAAAGTCCTCACGAATAAAAATACAGCCACAAAATGGGATATCTTTAAAAGCATCCTAAAATCTCATTGTGAGAGGTACATATCTTATGGGAATAAAAGGTTAAGGCTTCGTTCACACTTCAGTGTTTGGTCAGTGATTTCCATCAGTGATTTGTGAGCCAAAACCAGAAGTGGAGCCTCCACAGACATGAGGTAGAAGGGAAAGATCTGCTCCTGTTCTGTGTTTAGAGTTGCACCTAGTTTTGGCTCACAAATCACTGATGGAAATCACTGACCAAACACTGAAGTGTGAACGAGGCCTAAGGAACAAAAAGAAACCAATGTGGATAAACAGAACTGTAAAGAAAGCAATAAATGACAAAAAGAAAGCATATAAAACAGGAAGGTAGCACGGAAGCACTGAAAAACTATAAGGAAAAAAATAGAACATGTAAAAAACAAATAAAAGCGGCCAAACTAGAGACCGAGAGATTAATTGCCAAAGAGAGTAAAACTAACCCTAAAATGTTTTTCAATTATATAAATGTTAAAAAGTATAAATCTGAAGGTGTCGGCCCGTTAAAGAGTAATGAGGGGGGAGTCGCAGAGAGCGACGAGGAGAAAGCAAAGCTGTTAAATATTTTTTTCTCCAATGTATTCACTGAGGAAAATAAACTGTCAGATGACATGCAGAATGCAAAAATAAATTCCCCATTAAAAGTGTCCTGTCTGACCCAGGAAGAAGTACAACAGCGACTTAAAAAGATTAAAATAGACAAATCGCCAGGACCGGATGGCATACACCCCCGTATCCTAAGGGAATTAAGTAATAACATAGTAAATAATAGTGTTGAGCGCGAATATTCGAATTACGAATTTTTTTCTCGAATATCGCAATTTCGAGATTTCGCGAATATTTAGAATATCGTTCGAATTCGAATATTCGTATATTTTTTTTTTATTATAATATTTTTTTTCTTTCCCACTTCTCTAAAGTTGTTCTTACCTGTCCTTTGGATTCCTGGCTTCCTGGCTGCTCCAGTCAGTGGTGTTTTCAACTTACTGCTATATTCCATATTAGCTAAATTACAATCTAATCTATATGTGTATTTTACGAAATTTCGCAAGTTGCGATGCGAGTAATATAACACGAAATAATCGCATGAAGATTTCAATTTAGCACTGCTATATTCCATATTCTAGCCTAATATGGAATATAGCTGTGCTAAGTTAGCACTGCTGTATTCCATACTAGGCTAGAATATGGAATATAGCAGTGCTAAGTGCGAAATTTGCAAATGTTCTTAATATTGCTCTAACTTCGTCTTTTAGAATATTACGAATATTCTAAAAGACGAAGTTAGAGCAATATTACGAAATTTCGTAAAATACACATATAGATTGTAATTTAGCTTATATAGTGCTATAATCCCTTTTTTTTTCCTCTAATTTTTTTTGCCTCTTCTGAACTTAAGTTTTGTAAAATATGTACACTGTTAAAAAATATTACTATAGCAGTATATTAGCTTAAATACAATCTATGTGTATTTTACGAAATTTCGTAATATTGCTCTAACTTCGTCTTTTAGAAATTTCGTAATATTGCTCTAACTTCGTCTTTTAGAAATTTCGTAATATTGCTCTAACTTCGTCTTTTAGAATATTCGTAATATTCTAAAAGACGAAGTTAGAGCAATATTAAGAACATTTGCAAAAGCCGAAATTGCGATGCGAGTAATATAACACGAAATAATCGCATGAAGATTTCAACTTAGCACTGCTATATTCCATATTCTAGCCTAGTATGGAATATAGCAGTGCTAACTTAGCACAGCTATATTCCATATTAGGCTAGAATATGGAATATAGCAGTGCTAAGTTGAAATCTTCATGCGATTATTTCGTGTTATATTACTCGCATCGCAATTTCGGCTTTTGCAAATGTTCTTAATATTGCTCTAACTTCGTCTTTTAGAATATTACGAATATTCTAAAAGACGAAGTTAGAGCAATATTACGAAATTTCGTAAAATACACATAGATTGTATTTAAGCTAATATACTGCTATAGTAATATTTTTTAATAGTGTACATATTTTACAAAACTTAAGTTCAGAAGAGGCAAAAAAAAAATTAGAGGCAAAAAAAGGGATTATAGCAGTATATTAGCTAAATTACAATCTATATGTGTATTTTACGAAATTTCGTAATATTGCTCTAACTTCGTCTTTTAGAATATTCGTAATATTCTAAGAGACGAAGTTAGAGCAAATCACGAAATTTCGTAAAATACACATATTAGCCTAGCCATAGTCAATTAGCATAGGAACGTTGCCTTATACTATCAAGATAAATAATCGCAATACGCGAAAAAAAAAAAAATCGTATATTATTCGCGATAATTGGAATAATTACGAATATTCGATTTCGACGAATATAACACGAATATTCATTCGAATATTCGCGAAATATCGCGAAATCGAATATGGCACCTCCCGCTCATCACTAGTAAATAACATAACATAGTACATAAGGCCGAAAAAAGACATTTGTCCATCCAGTTCGGCCTGTTATCCTGCAAGTTGATCCAGAGGAAGGCAAAAAAAAAAAAACTGTGAGGTAGAAGCCAATTTTCCTCACTTTAGGGGAATAAAAATTCCTTCCCGACTCCAATCAGGCAATCTGAATAAATCCCTGGATCAATGATCTCTCTCTAGTAGCTATAGCCTGTAATATTGTTACACTCCAGAAATACATCCAGGCCCCTCTTGAATTCCTTTATTGTACTCACCATCACCACCTCCTCAGGCAGAGAGCTCCATAGTCTCACTGCTCTTACCGTAAAGAATCCTCTTCTATGTTTTTGTACAAACCTTCTTTCCTCCAGACACAGAGGATGTCCCCTCGTCATAGCCAGACCCTTATTTCTGATATTTGCAGACTGTATACTGACAGGGAATGTCCCACAGGATTGGCACATGGCAAATGTGGTGCCAATATTCAAAAAGGGTCCAAAAACAGAGCCTGGAAACTATAGGCCGGTAAGTTTAACATCTGTTGTGGGTAAACTGTTTGAAGGTTTTCTAAGAGATGCTATATTAGAGCATCTTAACGGAAATAAGCAAAGAACGCCATATCAGCATGGCTTTGTGAGGGATCTGTCATGTCAAACAAATTTAATCAGTTTCTATGAGGAGGTAAGTTCTAGACTTGACAGCGGCGAATCAATGGATGTCGTGTATCTGGACTTCTCTAAAGCATTTGACACTGTACCACATAAAAGGTTAGTATATAAAATGAGAATGCTTGGACTGGGAGAAAACGTCTGTATGTGGGTAAGTAACTGGCTGAGTGATAGAAAACAGAGGGTGGTTATTAATGGTACATACTCAGATTGGGTCACTGTCACTAGTGGGGTACCTCAGGGGTCAGTATTGGACCCTATTCTCTTCAATATATTTATTAATGATCTTGTAGAAGGCTTGCATAGTAAAATATAAATTTTCGCAGATGACACTAAACTGTGTAAAGTAATTAACACTGAAGAGGACAGTATACAGCTACAGAGGGATCTGGATAGATTGGAGGCTTGGGCAGATAAGTGGCAGATGAGGTTTAACACTGACAAATGTAAGGTTATGCACATGAGAAGGAATAATGCAAGTCACCCGTACTTATTAAATGGTAAAACACTCGGTAACACTGACATGGAAAAGGATCTAGGAATTTTAATAAACAGCAAACTAAGCTGCAAAAACCAGTGTCAGGCAGCTGCTGCTAAGGCCAATAAGATAATAGGTTGCATCAAAAGGGGCATAGATGCCCGTGATGAGAACATAGTCCTACCACTTTACAAATCGCTAGTCAGACCACACATGGAGTACTGTGTACAGTTCTGGGCTCCTGTAAACAAGGCAGACATAGCAGAGCTGGAGAGGGTACAGAGGAGGGCAACTAAAGTAATAACTGGAATGGGGCAACTACAGTACCCTGAAAGATTATCAAAATTAGGGTTATTCACTTTAGAAAAAAGACGACTGAGGGGAGATCTAATTAATATGTATAAATATATCAGGGGTCAGTACAGAGATCTATCCCATCAGCTATTTATCCCCAGGACTGTGACGAGGGGACATCCTCTGCGTCTGGAGGAAAGAAGGTTTGTACACAAACATAGAAGAGGATTCTTTACGGTAAGAGCAGTGAGACTATGGAAGTCTCTGCCTGAGGAGGTGGTGATGGTGAGTACAATAAAGGAATTCAGGAGGGGCCTGGATGTATTTCTGGAGTGTAATAATATTACAGGCTATAGCTACTAGAGAGGGGTCGTTGATCCAGGGAGTTATTCTGATGCCTGATTGGAGTCGGGAAGGAAAGTGAGGAAAATTGGCTTCTACCTCACAGGGTTTTTTGCCTTCCTCTGGATCAACTTGCGGGATGACAGGCCGAACTGGATAGACAGATGTCTTTTTTCGGCCTTATATACTATGTTACTATGTTACTATGTTATCTATCTATCCCCTCTATTATTTAAAAGAATAATGTGCCTCATATACGCAGGAGCCCTTTCCCACATTACGTGTACATTTTGTAAAGATCTATTCTGTAAGGCCTCATGCACACAACCGTTTTTCCGGTCCGCATCCGAGCCGCAGTTTTTGCGGCTCGGGTGCAGACCCATTCACTTCAATGGGGCCGCAAAAGATGCGGACAGCACTCTGTGTGCTGTCCGCATCCGTTGCTCCGTTCCGAGGCCCCGCCAAAAAAATATAGCATGTCCTATTCTTGTCCGTTTTGCATCCAGCCCCAGGCATGCAGTCTGCCATTACCACAGGTGTATAACGTCCAACCCCCAGCCATTCAGTCTGCCATTACCACAGATGTATAACATCCAGCCCCAGCCATGCAGTCTGCCATTACCACAGATGTATAACATCCAGCCCGGTCCGTGCAATCGCCTTTACAGACATTTGCGAAAGAATGTCTTGTTGTGAAGAGTTTTCTGATTTCCAACGTGGTCCTTTAATAGGATGTCACTGGTAGCCGCAAGTCACTTCACTTCCTTTCTTTCCCTCCTATATATTCCACCATCGCCTGTGAGCGGTTTTATTGTAAAGTGGATAGAATCACAGCAACTCAGCCATGGAGTGGAGGCCACATGAAGTTACAATTCAGAGTCATCGAATGCTGAGGAACATGTAGAGTCCAGACCTCCTCTCCCATTAACATAAGCACAAAAACTGTGCTGAGCCAGGAGCTTCATGGCATGGGTTTCCATGGCCGAGCAGCTGCATCCAAGCCTCGGATGGACTGGTGTAAAGCACGTCACCACTGAACTATGGAGAAGTGGAAACACGTTCTGTGGAGTGACCAATCACACTTCTCTATCTAGCGGTCTGATGGACGAGTCTGGAGCCTAGGACATTATCCCATAGCACAGGGTTTTAGTGGGCTAGCAAAGATTGCTCTGAACTCATAGTGTAACATCCCGGAGTTATGTTACCAAACTCTTCTTCCCTGCTACCACATGTTAAGTGTAATTATATTGTCATTATATGTACTGTATATTCCCGCGTATAAGACTACTTTTTAACACATGAAAATCTTCTCAAAAGTTGGGGGTCGTCTTATACGCCGGGTATGGCGGGCGCTGCAGTGCCGGGACGCCCGAATTATCAACAGAGAGAGCCCGGGCTATTGCCTTGTATCCCCAGCAGCTGAGAGCTGCGATGTAACCCACGGCATATGCCCCCCCTGCGCTGTACCTTGTATAACGCCCCCTGCTCTGTACCTTGTATGCCTCCCCCCTGCTCTGTACCTTGTATGCTCCTTGTACCGCCATCCTCCCGGCCGCTCGCATCTCGCTCCTACGCATGTGCGAGATTTCATGCGGCGAGCGTGGATACACGGGATCCTCACAGCCGCTAGCGGCGTATCTAAGTGCGGCGCAGATGTGCATATGTGAATGTGAATATGAAGAATAACATAACAAAAACATGTTCAGGGTATAGGTGGCACATGTTTAGGGTCTGGGAGGCAGGGAGGGAGGACAAGGAAGGTGGTGGGATGCAGGGATGGCAGTGGTATCTAGGGATGGTGGTGGGATGCAGGGATGTGGTGGGATGCAGGGATGGCAGTGGTATCTAGGGATGGCAGTGGTATCTAGGGATGGTGGTGGGATGCAGGGATGTGGTGGGATGCAGGGATGGCAGTGGTATCTAGGGATGGCAGTGGTATCTAGGGATGGTGGTGGGATGCAGGGATGGCAGTGGTACCCAGGGATGGTGGTGGGATTCAGGGATGGCAGAGGTACCCAGGGATGGTGGTGGGATGCAGTAATGTACTGCTGTGTGTTGAAAAAGGGGTAGTCTTATACAGCGAGTATATCCCAAACTCTATATTTTCAGTGTAAAAGTTGGGGGTCGTCTTATACGCCGGCATATACAGTATTTTCTAGGCCTGTTTTATATATTATGCTGTAATTTCCATGTGCGCCAGCAGGGGGCAGCAGTATGTAGCAGGACCATAGCCAGTTTAGTATTGCTAGACTGGAATAGTTCATTCCAGTTTAGTTCTCCCCCCCTCTGTGAGCAGAAGTGGGCCGGTCCCATGTCCTGTCTCATGGAGAGGAGAAGGAAGTTAGTGAGTGTACCAGCCACCCCAGCTAGGGGAAGGTTGTGTTAGTTGGAGCTCCCAGAAAATAGGGATCCCAAATCAGGACCCTGTCTTGGTTGAGACCAGAGGACATTCCCAGCCTGAGCCATCAGCCTCAGCTGGTTAACAAGAAAAGCAGCATCTCCAGCCTCCAGGAAGAAGCATCCCCTGTGAGCCAAGCTGTGAGTACTATCCAGAGTCCAGGAGAAGCCAAATTCCTCCTCAGCTAGTCAGGCCCATTACAAGCAGAAGACAGACAGAGCAGAAGACAGATATCTGCCAGATTCTCCAGGCACATAGTATAGCTGCAGAAGAGATATTGATCCCTGCCATACATTGCCAATACCTGCTGGGACCTAAAGGACTATTGCTGTAACTCATGTGGATTAATGCTGCATTAAGTAAAGACAAGTTGGATTATAAAACAAGTCTGGATCTCAGTCATTCCTAAATTACTCCTACTAGCGACACTCATTTTATTGCAAGTGAGCCAGGATCCAGGAGTCCAGCCGTACCCAGGTAGGAGACACCATTGACATTACACAGTGACACTATCCCCACTCTGGCATACCTTACCTGGTACGTGAGTTATTACATCTTAAATGGCCCTGAGACTATAGCCTGCGCACATTGCAATTGGCGTCACGAACAAAAACTATTAACTATATCTACACCTGACCCAGGCAGCACTTAGTAGTGCGCCAGTGTGCATTGGTCCCAATCCGGCTTACTGCAATAGTTGAAAGGGAAAAACCTATTAATGGCAGAAAGGAGGAGGACGCATAATTGAAGGGCAGAGTAGAGTAGGTGTTAAGAAGGGGTTGGCACAGAGTGAAACCTGTCTGTTTAATTTCTGGTTGTCAAAGGCACGTAGGACGAGATAACAATACTAAAGTCTTGCTGTAGGTAGAAAAGTGTGTTACCACAGCATGAGTCACAGGCTCCATTGAAGAGTCAGCTCACACATGGGGGATACAAGCTATGCAGCAAGTCACAGAACCGATGTGGGCTGAGCAATCACCAAGTTTGGATGGTAAAGAGGCATTCGTAGACCTGCACGACTGGCCTTAGATCAGGATCACAGGATCTTCAGGTCAGGAAGAGTGGCGTTGAGATCAGTTAGGCTCCATAGGTGGACTGTGAACTTCAAGTGGCCCCTGGAAAAAAAACTAAAAGTTGCCCCAAGTTGTAGGCAAGTTCAAATTGACAGAAGATGGGACAACACAAGTAGGCAGGGCCAATACAAGCCACAAGTAGGCAGGGGCAACAGAAGTAGGCAGGGCCAGAAGTAGGCAGGCGCAGTGTACACAGTAGTAGTAGTAGATTGGCAGACTACTGTGTACACTGCGCCTGTGCGAGATTACGGCGCTTGCAAGGAATAACGTCAGGGCAAGTGCAGTTAATAAATTTACTGGTAGGGGGTGCTGGGCTCCGGAACGATGGTTGCGGCTGGGCTCCAACAGATCGTGGGATAACCCCTTGGGCTCCTTAGCAAGGTAATTTACAGATCTATAAAATAGCTATTTGTAAGAATAAAAGACACACAGAGCAGTAATAGGGGGATCATTTAATACACAACAAAGAGACTGATGGGCACATATAAATATCTCTATAGGGTAAATCCTGGTGACAGAATCCCTTTACCTTGTAGCCATAAAACTTTCCAAAATCTTCTCCCTCTCTCTCTGTAGACGTGGCAGATGACACACGGAGAAACATTAGTCTGCAGAAGCTTCTAACTGAAGGCCTAAGGAAAGGAACGCCTGTAGTCTTCTCCCTCTCTCCTCCAGGCCCGTACTCACACACTGCCTACTCCTAGAACACTAGAATCTTCCACTAAAGCCAGGGGGAAGGGTCAGAATAATTAAACGGGTTCCCATCTAGTTTCCTTCTGCCTCTGCTCAGTCTCTGACTTTCTGCTTTCTGACCACAACCTGGCCCTAATATCTTCTCTCACATGTCTGGATCTGGCTGCAAGTCATTACAACCATACCCTTAAAACCACCCTGGAGGAAACTGCTCCTATTAGACTCTACCTTTCCCAACACAGACCGTGGCGATGCTGGCACACATCTGAAACACATTTTCTCCAGCAGTGCTCTAGGTGTGCTAATGTTTATGGAGAAAGTCACAAATATCTCCATATTTCCTCCATTATAAATGTATGCATAACATCTACAACTCTGCCCTTCTCCTTGCCAGACAAGTGTAACACCCTGGAGTGGTATTACTATTCTGCACTCCGCTACTGTATATATTTTTTAACACAATGCCATCCCTGTATTTTGTTCCAGGTCCTCTCCAAACTGTGCATCTATATTACTTCTATGCAACTGTTATTACATGTAATGTGCCTGGTTCACCAGCAGGTGGCAGCATATCTGTCAGAGCTATCAGACAGAATGGACAAAGCCTGCAAAACGTTGAAAGTTTAAGCAAAGCTGCTGTTTTACCTAGAGGGAAAAAGTAAATAGACACCCTACTCACACAGGCAGAGACCTATTAGTAGCCATTGATATGTCAGTCTATGAATACAGTAACAGTCAGACACAGCACTCTTACTTATAAAAGGGAACCCTAGAGCATACCCTAAGCACAAGCTGAGGGTGGCTTTGTTTTAAGTAAGGGGGTATGTAATACCACAGAGTGGTATTACTATTCTGCACTCCGTTACGGTCTATATTTGTTAACACAATGCCATCCTTGTATTTTGTTCCACGGTTCCACATTGTGCATCTATATTACTTCTATGCAACTGTTATTACATATAATGTGCAGGTGTCAGTGTATCTGGCAGAGCTATCTTACACAGAATGGAACTCACCATTCAATTCTACACCTCTGGGCAGAAGTGGCCAGTCCTGCTTCTGTCACAACCAGACAGCTGAGAAGCTCTGACAGAAGCCTTTCAGAACCTCCTCCTTGAGTTTTCTTTGTTGTGGTGTTCAGTTCCTCATCTCGTTAGCCTCTCTCAGCTGTCATGTAGTTGGACTGATTGCATCCCTTTAAATTCCGCCCCATAATGCATTACTGGGCGGCTTATACAACTTCCTAGAGTGTGTGTGCATGCTGATCCTTTTTCCCAGTCTGCTACAAAGTTAAGTGCTGTACATTTATCAGTTCTTTTCTGTTTGCTGGATCCCAGGTGACCCTGACTCCCTCCGTGTCTGGTGTAGGGAGCCGGTGGTCGAGTCCCCTCACTATTGTAGGGTATTCAGGTGTTATATAGTCGAGGTACGTGGATATGCAACCATCCACCTTTGGGATTTTTGCATAGGCTGAGCAGCCAGGGAAAGTGCCAGGTCTTGTGCAGGGGTCTCCCTTTTGGTTCCTTAGCTTTGGATCCAGTGAGTCATATATGCATGTTGCATTGTCTTGTTGCCTGTACACCGTCCGTGACAGCTTCCTACTAGAAAGGTGGGGCAGCAGTTGCAGTCAGACTCTGAGTGAGTTCAAGTTTGGACAGGAGAAGTGAGAGCAGGGGCACAGTCACAGCCTGACGTGCCCATGCCAGCCAGAGAAGCCTAAGCTCTGCTGGCCATAGAAGCAGATGTCTGGAAGCATAGGGGCCAGAGGAGTAGTTCCTCGGCCACCACAAGAGATGTCAGGAAGAGGAATAATTATTCGTCTGAGAATAAGTTAATATGCTGAGTGTCAGGAGGGGGATAACAGCCAAAGGCACCCCAATCCAAGTGTACCAGGTCTGTCCCAAAGTCAAGAATCCAGATCATCATAGAAAAATAAAGCAAAGTATCCAAGCAGGCCTGTCAGTACAGCAGAGAGGGAGAGAGACAAAGCAGAGTTGCTGAATTTGCCTGCCAGTATATGCCAAAGCCTGCTGGGACCAAGACAAAGCTTGCAAATTGTTTGGATGAAAGTTTACCCAAGTAAAGCTGCTGTTGAACATCCTAACAAGGTCTGGACTTGTCACGGATGGTGTAATAGAAAACAAGAAGTTACAAATAAGGATCCGACTGGCTTGATCCAAAACTAAGGAACAAAAGGGTGACCCCTATTAAAGCCCTGAAGCTCTCCCTGTCTTCTCAGCCCATGCAAACATCTCAGTGATAGAAGGTTGCATGTCCACGTACCTAGACTGAATGACACCTGCAAACCCTATAATAGTGAGGGGACATGACCACCAGCTCCCTGCACCTAATACGGAGGGAGTCAGGGTCACCTAGAACCAAGCCAACAGGAAAACAAAAAATACAGAAATAGACTTATCTGAAAACCCAGCTGTAGCAACTTCTAGCAGAGAACACAATCCAGGATGCAATATAAACCGCAAGGTGAGGCAGTATAGGAAGGAGATTTATAGGGATCACTGCTAATAGATGACAGCTGGGAGAGGGAGGAGAGATGTCAAAACGAAAGCAAAACAAAAGAAGATCATGCAGGAGGTACTGAAGAACGTCTATCAGAACTTCTCAAAGATCTGGTGGTGACAGGACTCAATTTCTTCTTCATTCCTTAACTCATCCTCCTTTATTTGCTTTGGAGCCAAAGCCTGGGTTCCAACTGTATCCAGGTAGGAGCACCATGACACATATAGGCTGCACCACACCACTTGGCATTCCACTAAACCTGGGACGCAATAGGGCCCTGGGGGTGGCACGTTGCACAAGCCTAGTTCTCTCATCTCTTTGCATTCAAATAACCTAAAATAACTCTTTGATACCTTTCACTCTCCTCAACCCTAAAATGCATGTGTCCCTCACTGACCACTGTGCTGAAGAGCTAGCCACTAGTGATGATCGAGCATGCTCGGCCGAATACCTGTTCGGCTCGAGCATCGCTATGCTCGGCACATGGCGTTACTCGGCCGAGTACCACATGTGCTCCAGTGCCAGGCTCGAGTCTCCTCCCCGCACATTTGGCGCCTGCTAAGCAGCCAATAAATGTGCAGGTAAGTATTGCCATCACTGTAATGCCAGTAGCCATGTTTTCTACTGGCATTACAGTGATTGGCTGGCCGGAACGTGTCATCGGGTGCTATATAGCACCTGGTCACGCAGGTTCGGCTCATTGCGAGTCAGGGAGAGCTTCTGTTAGGAAGGGAGAGACAGTGTAGGGAGAATTTGATTGCAAATTACTAATAAAGACGTTTCAAAGACCCAACAGTCCTTTTAAGGACTATTGTGTGTGTTGGCAGCAATTTGAAAGTGCAAAGTTACACTTTTTTTTTTTTTCAAAAAAATCGCTTCTTTGGCTATATTAATAGAAGGTGTCTGCAGTGACTTGTGACATCTGTGCAGCAATACCTTCTGTGTGTCAGGGGCATAGATAGGAAGAATAATAGTGAAAACAATAATTTTTTTCCCCAGAATCTGACATTTTTGCTGTCTGCAGTTTAATCCGTTAATTTCAGTGCTCTGCATTTGAACACCATCAGTGGTTGTTAGGGCCATATATTGGTAAAAAAATAAAAATATAATAACATACATATTTCCCAGAATCTGACCACATTTTTGCTGTCCGCGGTTTAATCTATTAATCCCAGTGCTCTGCATTTGAACACCGTCTGTGGTTTTCAGTGCCATATATTAGGAAAAAGTAAAAAAAAAAAAATTGCCCAGAATCTGACCACATTTTTGCTGTCTACGTTGTAATGCGTTAATTGTGTGAACTGCATTTCAAAGCATTTGCTGGTTGTCAGGGCCTTATCCAGGGCAAAAATAAAGGTTGTCAGGGCCATATCCAGGCCAAAAAAGTAAATACAGAAAAAAGTATTTTTTCCCAGAATCTGACCACATTTTTGCTGTCTACGGAGTAATGCGTTGTGTGATCTGCATTTCAAAACATTTGCAGGTTGTCAGGGCCTTATGTAGGCCAAAAAATAAAATACAGAAAACAGTATTTTTTCCATAATCTTAACACATTTTTGCTGTCTATGGTGTAGTCCCTGAATTGAGTCATCTGCAATTCAATACCTTTTGTGGTTGTATGGTGCAAATATTTGAAAAAATAAATATTTGAAAAAATGTGAAAAAAATTTCCCACAATATATCCACAATTTTTATGTCAACGGTGTTATTAATTGTCACATCTGCACTGCAATACCTTTTGTGTTTGTATGGTGCAAATATTTGAAAAAATTCAAAAAAGCTAACAAAAGCTTTTCAAAGACCCCAAAGTCCTTTTAAGGACTACTGTGTGTGTGTTTGACAGCAGCAAGATATTTTTATTCAATACCTATTACTGACATATGCTGTACATCATCCGCAGACTGTGTTTTTTTGCATAAATTCAAATAATCAGCGCCACATTTATTGTTTATAGTGTGCGTTTAATACACATCCGTGACATATACAGTACTCCATCCGAAAAGGGTTTCTTTAGGTATAATTTAACAAATATGGGCCTAATCTAGTGTCCATAGTGAGGGGTTTTCTGTGACATATACAGTATGCCATCTGAAACGGGCTTCTTTAGATCAAATTTTACAAATCTGGGCTTAATGTTATAGTTCATAGTGTTTGTCTTTCTGTGACCAATACTTTACTACATCAGAAAACAGTGTCTGCGGCGCTAATTTAAATAATTTGTGCCACATCTACTGTGTGTGCGTTTGATCCATATCAATGACATATACTCTACTTTATCCGTACACGGTGTATGCTAGTCTGTGACATTATCAGGGCTACATCTCCAGTGTAATGTGTGCGCATCCCAAATAGCTATTTTTCTTTATTTGCACATACACTTACAAATCCTACGCTACTGTACGTGTGACATACATTGAAGGTTATATAACATTTCATATTATGAAGGCGGCATGTAGGGGCCGTGTAAGTGGCCGTGTTGCCGATGGTGCACGCAGAGGCCCAGGTCCTGTGCACAATGAAACTGAGTAAAATAATGTAGCAGAGGGCCTCCAGGTGCTCTAACACTCAAAAACCTTATTTGAAATGCCCTTCCAGTCAGCTAACCTTAAGAAATATTCTTTTCTAGTCCCTTCCGGTCAGCTGACCCTCTAAAACATTATATGTGAGGGCCTTACGGTAGAGCTCACCCTCTAAAACATTAGATTTGAGGGCCTGCAGGTGAGCTGACCCTGCAAATCATTATATGTGCGGGCCTGCAGGTGAGCCCACCCTAAAAAATAATTATATGTGAGGGCATGCAGGTGAGCTGACCTTCTAAAACATTATATGTGAGGGCCTGCAGGTGATCTGACCCTACAAATCATTATGAGCGAGGGCTGCCTAAAACGCATGTTGATATGATGGCTGATGAGAAGAAGGACAAGAAAAGGAAGATTGAACCATATAAACTTTTTTGTGGTGGCAGAGGTGCATGTAAATACAGTGTATTCAGTACATTAAAAACACCACATTTAAATTGCCTTTATGTTCAGCCACTTTCATCTGGTGGAGTAGAGAAGTCAGGGGAAATCCAGGCCTTGTTCATTTTTATAAGAGTCAACTTGTCAGCATTTTAAGTTGACAAACGGATGCGCTTATCAGTTATTCTGCCCCCAGCAGCAACAAATACCCGCTCTGACAAAACGCTGGAGGCAGGGCAGGCCAGCACCTCTGAGACGTAGAGTGACAGTTTGTGTCACATGTCCAGCTTGGACACCCAATAGTTGTAAGGCACAGCGGGATCACTGAGGACGCTGGTACGGTCTGCTATGAACTCCTTCACCATCTTCCAAAAGTTTTCCACACTTGTGACACTAGGCCACGCATCAGGTTGAGGGTGCTGGCGGGGTGTCATAAAACTGCCCAAGGCCTTGGAGAGTGTTGTCCTGCCTCTGTTGGAACTGCTTGGTTGGTCAAGGAACTACGTACTCTGCCGCCAGCGTTGTCAGGTTCAAATTTTTGCGCAATTAAATTTTGTTCTATTATTATCATTATTAGTATTATTATTATTGTTTTTGTTTGTATTATTGTGGTTATTTATTGTATTGTTTTTATGGTTTATAGTTGAAAAAAAGTATTGTTGTTATGGTTTATGGTTGAAATTTTTAATTTTTTTATTGTTTAGGGTTTAAAAATATGTTATGGTTATTTGGTTATTTTTAAGTAAATTAACAGGCCATCCCATTGGTTTACCTCCACTCTTGTTTGTTATGTTTTTATTTATATTAATGTATAAGTTTGGAATGTTTGTTGTGCGTGGGACATATAAGCTGTATGATTGCCATGTGTGTGAGCTTGCTGAGCTAAAAAGCTGCCAAGTTGGGCCATGCCTGGTTTTAGGTTGAGTGGCGAGAGCCACAGCTCAGTCTGGTCCCTTATACCCTGTCACAGCTCAGCGGCGGCGTGCTGTTTTTTTACCTAAGCAAAATAATTTCAGCACGGCCTGTTGCTGCCTCCCCACTGCCGTGCTACACTGCTTACAGCTACTGACTGATGGCTGACTGGGGCTGAAACGTGAAAATTCTTAGGTGGAAATGGAGTAGGAGTAGGAGAAGGGGGGTTTGCTTAAACTAATGTAGGTGGTGGTGGTGAAAATCCTGATAGGAAGTGGGCCTGCAATCTTTGGTGGCTGGTTGGTAGCACCTGTGCCATCCCAGGGAACGACTTGCTCCCGGCCTCCACAAGATTCACCCAGTGTGCCGCCACAGACATGTGTGTGCCGCCACGGACATGTAGCGTCCCTGGCCAAAAGAACTTGTCCATGTGTCAGTTGGTAAGTAGACCTTCATAATAACTGTGTTGGTCAGGGCACGGGTGATGTTACGGGAGACAATTGATGGTGTAATGCGGGGCTGGGTCACCAAGATAATTAGTGGCAGCTGGGGACTGACTAACGATGGAAGGCCACAGGCCTAAATGGCAACATTTCCTGGGCCACCTATTTTTAAAGGTGTGCATTAAGTGCTATGGCCTGTGGGTAGGTGGCTGGGTATTTGCACTTTGGTTCAAAGGCCTGGGTTAAGGACAACTGTACGTGGGCCTATTTGGTGTGGCCCGCCTTCTCCCTTTTGCCATCCCACAGCCTAATCCAGCCTGTTGCGGTGCTGTGGATCCCTCCCCCTATGTACTGTTGTCCTATCTTGGCTTGCCACGATGTCATTGTCCAGCAACCCCTCTTCCACTTCCTCACTCGGGTCATCCTCCTGACTTGTGTTGTTGACCAAACAAGACCCTCACTTATTGACAACTGTGTCGCACCTTCATAATCCACCTCACTAAACATTAATTGCCATTTCCCACCCTCATCTTCTTCTGACTGTGAATGCTGAGTGTTACAGTGCGCTCTTTGCGGAGAGGGGGATAGCCGGGGCGCGCTCGCATCATCAGTGCGCCCGGCGTCGCCCCTTCCCATGGTAACCGCAATGGGGCTGAGTGCCGAGCTGCTCACTCGGCTGCATTGGAACTCAGGAGTCATGTGACGCTGGCCACATCACATGACTCCACCAGCGCCCTATTTAAACAGTCAATCTACTGGACACAGATTGCCTGTTGTTGAGCTCCTTCCTGCGATTCCTTACCTGGTGTGCTGATCTCCTGCTCGTGTGTTACTTCCCATCCGTTTCATCCCCTGGTCTTGGCGTTCTCCTGGTTCTGACTTCGGCTTGCTCATCTGGTACTTTGCTGCTCTCTTGGTTTTGACTCGGCTCATTTGACTGCTCTGTTGTTTGTTCTGTTCGTCTTCCCTGCGCTTATCCTAGGTGAGTGTTTGTCGACCAGTTGTACCTTGTCACTAGGACTTGCGAGGCAAGTAGGCAGGGACAGGGGTGCGGGTTGAGCTCAGTGGTCACTTCCCCACAGCCTGTGTGTGTGTGACACTGAGGAGTTTGGGAATCAGTGCACAAGATCTCATGTCCCTCTTCAGGGAGGGTCAGCTCACCTGCAGGCCCAAACCTAAAATCTTTCACTGGGTCAACTCACCTGCAGGCCCGCAACTCAATGTGAATGAGGCCCTCCTTTATGTGATATACAGGTTGTATAGGAGTGCCTCTTCCTTGTAATTTGTTGCAGCAATTACACTTCATGTACAAGTAAATCTACAGGAAATAATGTTTTTGTAAAATTTTTCATCTAAAATTTATTTTTGATTTTAAATGTGGGTGTGAAAAATTATTTACATTGTGGGCCTGGTGATCAGTCTAAGGCCTTTTAGGCAGCATCAGCAGCAGCATGAGTGGCAAGGTGACATACTGTGGAGATGGCAGAATGAGGAGGACACATAGTGGCACAATGACTGAGTCTGGATGAAAGACTAAGGCCACAGATTTATTATAAAGATGCAGATGGCAAAGGCATCTTTAGAGCTGTGTGACGGGCACCTGCAGAATAATGCAGCCATCAAAATGAAGTTGGGTTTGTCGGTTCCATCGCAGCTCATCAACAGGACTGCAAATCTAATCTTTAAAAGGGTCAGCTCACCTGCAGGCCCAAACCGAAAATCTTTCTCAGGGTCAGCTCACCTGCAGGCCCAAACCCAAAATCTTTTACAAGACTAAGGCCACAGATTGATTATAGAGATACAGATGGCAAAGGCATCTTTAGACCTGCAGAATAATGCAGCCATCAAAATGAAGTTGGGTTTGTCGGTTCCACCGCAGCTCATCAACAGGACTGCAAATCTAATCTTTAAAAGGGTCAGCTCACCTGCAGGGCCAAATCTAAAATCTTTTACAGGGTCAGCTCACCTGCAGGCCCAAACCTAAAATCTTTTACAGGGTCAGCTCAACAGCAGGCCAGCAACTCATGCTGCCTTGCTTTGAAATGGTAGCCGTACCCGAAATCGAACAATGATTCACCTTCACCCGTGGTCACCATGTTAGGTGCATAAAAGAACATCGAAAGTTGATAGGAAAGATATAAAAATGGTTCGTGGACGTGCGATCAGGCAGAAGTTATCTAGAGTCAACAAAGCGACAGCAAGGCCTCTCCTGTATAACGTTTCCTTATCCAAAATACTGCAGTGACATTGCCTGTAATCTTTTATTGCTAATTCCAACAACAGGGCATCTTAAGAGTCCTGCATTGTTATTTATCGTCAATACCTCCCAGAGTCAGGAGAAATTTGTGCGCCCCCCGCTTGCCTTCCTTGGATGTGGTAGCCGTTTGTCAGGCTACCTCTCCGGAATCAAACACTGTCCAAGATGCATCCAGATATCATCCCAATGATGTTTGCAATCTATTTCAGTGGTGTTTCTGTCACTTTCTGCAATTTTCCAATGGACCAGGCACCCTCCGCTCTTCAGAGCAGGGGGTGCCTGGTTGTCTCCCATTGACTTCCGATATACTTTGGTGCTCGGCCGAGTGCACGAATATCGCGATGTGTTCGGGCCGAACACCCGAATACTTTGGTGCTCGCTCATAACTGCTGGCCACTGATTTCAAAGATATGATTAATAACATCCAGCAATAAGCTTGCAGTTCCCAACCAGCAATCCCCCTCCCTCCCACACTTCCTCTTGTTCTTTCTCCTCATTTGACCCTATAACAGAAGAACAGAAGAAGAGAAAAAGTCTTCATGCTCCTCTCTTTTTCTAGACCGACATCCTACAATAGAGATCCTATTCTCTCACGCCTCCTCCAGTCCCTTAGGCTATATTTAGTCATCTAATTAAAATTTTCTTCTAGCATATTTCCATCCTCTTAAACATTCTGTTATAATCCCACTACGAACTCAATTTCAGTCTATTGACCTGACATAGCTTTTTGGCACAATGCCTGCTGTCTTGTTGTATATCTTTCCTTCTCCAGAATCTGCCTTTTTCTTATGATGGAAATGGCCCAAACTCTTGTGATTGCTTTGATTTATTCTCTTCTTGACTACTGTCACTCATTATGGTCTTCCCCTCACTAAACTTTCCTCCTTCAGTCTGTCCTAAATGCTGTAGCCAGGCTCATCTATCTGTCCACTCACTACACTGATGCCTACAGCCTGTGCCAATCACTTCATTGGGATGCTCATCCACCACAGAAACAATTAAAACATCTCAACCACGAAGCTCTGCACCTCCACACAGATCCTCCCTTGTCCACCACCCTACTCACGGTCTCCATTCTGCTAATGATCTAAGAATAACATCCTCCATAATTCGAACTTCTCACTCCCGTCTTCAAGACTTCTCTTGAGCTGCACAAGTTCTCTGGAATGCACAACTTGGGGCAATCGCGTTAATTCCCAACTTTCTTAGCTTCTAATGTGCCTTAAAAACACATCTTTTTAGACAGGCTTACATACATGTACCTCCCAACTTCTTGGACGTTCAAAGAGGGACACTTATGGCTCATTGTGTGAAAGTCAATTTTTCCAGTATATTTATACACTTTCATAGTTTTCTTAGTGCACAATAGTGCAAAAATGATCTCAATCTAAAAAATTTCTAAAATCCATATTGCATCAAAAAATTTAATAATATAGACAGTGGGGTCAAATCTACAGAGAGGAACCAGACGACACTACCTTGATCAATATTGTAAATGTAACAATGCAAATCCATATCTCAGATCAAAAAGAGGAACATTTAATGAGAAAAGAGAGACAGAGGGACTTGGGTCCTAAATTGTGACTGTCCACCCAAAAGACGGACACTTCGGAGGGCTTATCACGTTCACTAAACTGACTTCTCCGTTTAGTGCATGATCCTCATTCTTCAGAACCAAATGCCATCTTCCGCCAGTAATCTCTACGCTCAGTGCAGTGTCATCTTCACCATTCGCTCCTAGTGTTTTATAGTGCCCAGCTGTGGCAAATTTGGTGAGACTGTCCCTGATTTTCAGATAGATCTAGAGAATTCAGGCTGTCCTGGACCAATGATAGACATGGCTAACAATAATCCCGTTCCATAAGTGGAAGTTTCCGTGTGGAGTTGGGGCATTCCCAGGGGCGGGGTTTTGGATGTCCCGATTTTACCAACATACACTGTGGTAAATGTGGTGTTTTCATTGGTATATTAGCCTGTAATCCTGTGATGTCTATTTTGGTTTGTACACAGGGGTGCACCACCAATGAGGCCAGATGAGGCAGCACCAAGAGGGGGGCAGCAGAAGGGCCATGGTTAATGAGAACTTCCATTGTGGAAACGCTCATCGCTGTACTCAGGACAGCAATACAGTTGAACACTGCGATGGGAGTGATGTCTCCCTGGCCCACCGTTTCCTCTAATACGCTTTAGTCCTAGTTCCTGTAGCCTATCAGAGACCGGTGCCATCATTATCGAGCTGCCTGAGCCGGCAGTTTTCACCTCAGGCAGCAGAAAGGCTAGGTGCACCCCTGTTTGTACATGAACCCTGTGAATTATAAAGCGCTGCGGGAATATGGTGGTGCTATATAATAAAGATTATTATTATTATTGCTTTAGGAGACTTCTTGCTTCTGAGCTGGGAGATACCATTGTGTGGTGGGGCGGGAGGGGGAGTGTGCAGTATGTAAACACAGTAGATCTCTGCAGGGTTGTTTTACTTCAGGCTGGATATTGTTATAAAAACACAATGTAAAATGGCTTCCTGCATATTACACAGCAGGAAGAGGCAGTTAAAGCAACAGCGGCAAAACCCGTCGCAAACGTCCCCTTAGTGCATCGTAGCTGCTGCTGGCTCCATAGTTTATGTGGTGAGAGACTCAGGTTAACCCTTTGTAAGCAGTAATGTCCTCCTTTAGCAGATTAACCCTTTCCAAGCGACTATAATCTTCTCCAACAGATTAATCTTTTAGCATACCACGTGGTGTGGGCCTCATTTTTTCTGGGTTAAACATAATTCCTTTACAAACCTTGTCCCCTTTGTGGAAGGACTCCTCCCCTTTATGAAATGATCCACCCCCTTTACTGAAGGCTCCACCCCATTTACTGAAGGGTCCCATCCCTTTTTTTATCAATTCCATTTCTAATTTGTTTATAAAAGGAATAATAGGTGGAAATGACAACATCCACCCCCTTTATGTCATCACCCACTCATTAACTTAAGGCTCCACCCCATCTATGGAATGACCCCTTATGGAAGAGCTCCACCTCTTTAGGAAAGCTTCCAGCCCCGTTTTATTGAAGGCTGAACCCTTTACTGAGTAACTCCACCCCTTTACTGAAGGGCCCACCCCCTCTATAGAAGGGCCCTCCCCTATATGGAAGAACACACCCTCTTTACTTAAGGGGCCATGACCATTTATTGAAGGATCTGCCCCCTCACTGTGTGATTGCACACTGGGACTATGTTTGATGCCCCCCCCCCTGACACCACACCATGGTAGGCACCGATTCTGTAGAGGGGTTGGAGGCTTCCCCGCTATCTTGGAAATGTATCCTCTTTTCTGGGAATCCCAGAGACATACAGCCCAAGATTCAAAGGCTGTACAGACTCTGCTCCCCCCTCACAGTTTTTTTTTTTAGCAAAGTTGGATTTTTTGAGATGATGGGGTCGCAGCAACTTGAGACTCACACTACGACACTGTTCATTGGCTGCACCGCCACACAGTGATGTTTGACTGCGCAATGGGTGTTATTTATCCTTAAAGGGGCTGTCCAGAACTAGAAAAACATGTCTGCTTTCTTTCAAAACATTCATTGGTATCGCAGCTCTGCACCATGATTCACTTTAACCCTTTTCCGAATTTGGACATAATTGTGCCTTAACGCAATATCACTGCCTTACCGAGAATGGACGTACAGTCAGGACCTGTGCCCAAGCCGTCCACAGTAGGTGCCACTGCAATTGTTACCTCTGATCCTTGCCATTTAACCTTTTAAATGCTGCTGTCAATAGCAACTGCAGCATGTAAGTAGTTTGATGCAGGCAGGGATCTACCCCGCAAACATGATCAATGAGCACCAATGGTTGCCATGGCAGCTGAGAGACCTAGCAAAGGTCCCCATGCCATATCAGTTTGAATGACAGGTACTGTAATAATGCTTTCCAAAGCATTAAAGAAGTGATTAAATTATCACATGGTGAAGCCCCATAGTGGGCCTGAAAAATATGTTAAATAGAGTTTAATAAACAAAATCTGCTGCGGGAGCAAGGGGTTGTTTCACTTCAGCAAATAGCATTTATCATGTAGACACTTACTAATGTATTGTGATTGTCCATATTGCCTCCTTCACTGTCTGGATTCATTTTTCCATCACATTAATGTCACGGAAGGTGTACAGAAAACTAGAAGACACAAAATGAAGATCCGACTGACTGGATCCAAAACTAAGGAACCAAAGGGATAGCCCTGCAACAGACCTGGCTCTCTGCCTAACTGCTCAGCCTATGCAAAAATCTCAATGGTAGATGATCGCATATCCTCGTTCCTCGACTGTATAACACCTGAACACCCTATAATAGTGAGGGGACACGACCACCGGCTCCCTACACTTGATACGGAGGGAGTCAGGGTCACCTGGGATCCAGCAAACAGGAAAATACAAATGAATGAACAAAACTTATCTGTAGAAGACTCAGTAGTAGCATCCAACATGCACACACTCCAGGAAGTTGTATAAACTGCAAAGTGATGCAGTATGGGAAGGGATTTAAAGGGATGCAATCAGTGCACCTACATGACAGCTGAGAGAGGCTAACGAGATGAGAAAACGAAAGCAAAACAAAAGGAACCTCAAGGAGGAGGTTCTGAAGAATGTCTGTCAGAGCTTCTCAGATGTCTGGTGGTGACAATTATACACCGCTCATTTCCATGGTTACGACCACCCTGCAATTCATCAGTGGTGGACGAGCTTGCAAACTATAGAAAAAAAGCAGAGGCCTATTTTCGCTCCCATGGTCCCTGCCACCAGAGAAGCCGACACTTTTTCCTATAGTGTGTAAGCACGACCACTGCTAATGGATTGCAGGGTGGCCATAACCATGAGCAGTGTATAATGTGATGGAAAAATTAATCCAGCCAACAAAGGAGGCAATATGGAGAATCACAATACATTAGTAAGTGCCTTGTATTACCTTCATCTACCTGATGAATGCCATTTGCTGAAGTGAGACAACCCCGTTAATAGAGCTGACCTGCACACTACATACCATCCCATGGACAGGTTTTACAGGTAATTCAGGGGGAAGACATTTTAAATAGTGATGAGCGGCAGGGGTCATATTCGAATTCGCGATATTTTGCGAATATTTTTTAGAATATTCATCGAATTTTCGATAATTCGAAAATTCGCGATTTTTTTTCTTGAAAATAATCGGCAAGGTAATGATTGTGTAATATGCGAATTTTCGTAATTCGAATTTTCGTATTCAAATTTTTTTTGCAAATTTTTCAACTTACAACTATTAGACAAGGAAGATTAGAGCACTATATTAGCTAAATTGCTCTATATTAGATTTTTTGAATATTCGCTATATTGCTATAACAGTTTTTTCGAATATTCGTAATATATAGCAATATAGCGAACATTCGAAAAAAAACGAATATAGAGCAATTTAGCTAATATAGTGTTATAATTTTTTCCCAATCTGAACTTCAGATGAGAAAAAAATTACAACTATTAGACAAAGAAGATTATAGCACTATATTAGCTATATTGCTCTATATTCGTTTTTTTTCAAATATTCGCTATATTGCTATAACTTTGTTTTATCGAATATTTGTAATATTCTAAAACAAGAATATATAGCAATATAGCGAATATTCGAAAAAAAACGAATATAGAGCAATTTAGCTAATATAGTGCTATAATCTTCTTTGTCTAAAAGTTGAAAAATTCGCAATAAAAATTTGAATCCGAAAATTCGCATATTACACAATCATTACCTTGCCGATTTTTTCAAGAAAAAATAATCGCGCATTTTCGAATATGACCCCTGCTGCTCATCACTACTCCTAAAGTCAAGTATATTGTAGCCTTCTTATTGGCCCACAAGCTAGAAGCAGGAAGGGATCATGTGTACTGATTTTAAAAAAAAATAAAAAAATCGGAAAAAAAATTGAATATTTGAAATTACGAATATATATAAGTATATTCGAAATATTCGCAAATTTTCGAAGTACCTATATTCGCGATAAAAATTCGAAATTTTAATATTCTTGATCAACACTAATTTTAAAGACAACCTGTGGTATCAAAAAGAGAAGAGGAGACTGTGTACCTCTCTGGCAGATGTCCATGCCCCCACAGAGCAGCCATTTTGAGTCCTAAGACCCCTGGTAAAGTCCTCCAAGCAGCTGAGCCAGTAACAAGTGACTGCTAAGTTTTCTGCCCTTGGACATTACCACATGGAGCCCAGTCAACTAAAAGATATCAAAGGACTTCATAGTGCTGCGCCTGCCACACTTTGAGCGCTTTTTTTTAAAATAAACACAGCATACTCTAAATATTTTTTTTTTGCCTTTTTTTTTAACATAGGCTTTCCTATAGGAGTTGAGAAAATATGCATGTTTAAAGATTACAAGAAAAACATGCAGCAAAAAATAAAAACGCAATAAAAAAAATAAACACCTGAAAGCAGACTAGCCAATCCTAAAGATGGTGTGAGCATAGACAAATTATCTAGACCTGCACCAGAATTTTCACAGGGGCACAGGCCAGATAATAAATGTGGTAGAGGGATACACTCTTTTGCCTAACTCTATACTAGTTATTGGTTGTCTTACATTGGGACAGGATGCATTTTAAGCCACTCCCCTTTACCACAAAGCCATTCTCTTTTTCTCTTAATCCCGTTTTTGGACTAGGCACATACATTTTCTCTAAACCTAGACATGCCACGTTGCTCTACTTTTTGGCTCAATTTACATCAAAATCTAGATGTACTCTAATAAATATGGGTGTAACACAGCTGGTGTGGACCCATGGTGTCACTTGAACAGATTTGATCCCTAATTCCTAGGAATATCGTCTAAGTGTCCCCCACTGGTCTTCAACCTTTAACCCCTATACAGGGATCTGGACTTCGCTGCAGGGGAATCACCATGCCACTACCTCTTGGAGTAGTCTCTTTTCAACTGACAGCTGAGCCATGGGATTCAAGAGACACTAATGTGAACCTAGGAATCAAGCAAAACCATAGTCAGGGACAGGCCGAGGTCAGGGCAGGCAGAGTACGTGCAATCTGATAAAAACTCAGAGGCCAGGGCAAGCAACTCAGGGTCAGAATGGAGATCAGGCAGCAGCAAACTGACAAAATTCAGGAAATGGTTCTACAGGTAGATGAACATATGATAGCACATCCTAGCAGGAACCTGGTGAACTGGAACATTTTGCACAGGCACTTTCACACAGGGAAAGGTGCTTTAAGTACCCCTGGGTGACCAGCGATAGCCTGAGGACAATTAGGGCCCTGGCTTTTTAAGAAGCGGAGGGAGGTCGCACCCTATGGGCAGTGTGAGGCAGTGCTGTCAGGATCAGGCCGCAGCCTGCGTGAAGAGGCAGGGGTCTACTCCGGTGGCCAAGCCCACTGGGAAGGAAGAAGGGAAGACTGGCAGGTTCGAGCCACCAGAACACAGGAGCTGGAAAGAAGGTGAACAGAGCAGCCGCCATGCCTGCCTTGGAGACTGGAACGCTAACAGTACTTTTATTATTTCCTTGTTCTGGTGCTATAATGGACAGTTTTGTGAAAGTCATTTAATAAAGTGTATTGCAAAATGCATTTGTTGTTATTTATTTTGTGCCATTACATTTTTTGCAGTTAGTTAAAAAAAAAGTACCGGTATATATGTTATACATGTTAAGAATACTACACTTATTACCCACCTGTAAGGGAATTGATAAAAGTAAACCCTCATACCCAGCAAGTAATGTATGTCATGTGCATTAGACTTACCAGAGAGAGTGTATAAAGTATCTTACCTAGATCTGGACATACGGTATAACAACATTTTGGTATGTATTAATGACTGCTTGACGTGTATCACATGATATATTTGTCTTTTCAATAAAAAGATATTTGCTAAAAAAAAGGAATACTACACTTATCAAAAAACCCTCTAAAACGTAGATCGTACAGTTAAAATGTAAAAAATCCAAAATTTACAGAAACAACCCCAAACAGATTAAATATTAGGTAGGCAAAAATAAATCATAACCACATGCATATGGGAACCAAAAGATAAACTAAAAGCATATCCAGTTGCCATATTGATTCTTGTGCATCTTACCACATATGATGACAAGCAGAATCAACCCAGCAGGTTGGTTAACCTTTTTTATCCTCGGTACCGGGCATCAACTGAAGAATAGCCACCTTGAAGATGGAGTTCGGGAGATGGAACTGTCCCTAGATTGACCCTGCATCTAACCCTGCCTGAAAGCGGAGCACCCTCCCGAAAAGGGGCGACCCCACTTCTCAATGGCTAAACCCTCTGATGTCATCTGTAAGGCCCTAGATAAGCACTTCATAAACTTTGTTAAAAACCATCTGCCATTTTCAGAAGGAGGATTCAGAGCTGGGTGAGGACGGCCAAAGGGAGCAGCAGGCCACGGCCGGGTGGCAGATGGTGGGGGGAATCACAAGACCTGAGCAGGATCTGGGGAAGGAGGAGAGTGAAGGAGCTTCCTAGCTGTAGCCTGTAGGCCCTCCCCTCTCTGTATGATGTGTAGAGACAGGCCTCAACAATAGAATTTCAGTTGTACAGTGTTAGTTGGGAGTGGTCTATTATATGTAGGAGAGGCTTTTAATAATAGGGGGAATCTAAAAATGGGCGACTAGATTGCATTTGGCCCCCTGTCTGTGCCTACCACTATTGAGCTAATCCCCCCCCCCCTTTATATATATATAAAATTCAGTTAGTGTCAGTTTAGAATTTTGCATGAACACACTATCTGCATGCGTGCATTTTGCAACCACTGAGCATCAATGTCACGGAAGGTGTACAGGTAACAAGACAATGCAAAATGAATATACGACTCACTGGATCCAAAACTAAGGAACAAAAGGGAGACCCCTGCCTAAGACCTGGCACTCTCCCTGACTGCTCAGCCTATGCGAACACCCCAATGGTGGATGATCGCATATCCTCGTACATCGACTATATAACACCTGAACACCCTACAATAGTGAGGGGACACGACCACCGGCTCCCTACACTAGACACGGAGGGAGTCAGGGTCACCTGGGATCCAGCAAACATAAAATCACAAATGAATGTGCAACACTTATCTTGTAGAAGACTGGGAAATAGGATCAGCATGCACACACACTCCAGGAAGCTGTATAAACTGCACACTAATGCATTATGGGGATGACGAGATGAGGAACTGAAAACCAAAACAAAGAAAGCTCAAGGAGGAGGTTCTGAAAGGCATCTGTCAGAGCTTCTCAGATGTCTGGTTGTGACAGTACTTCTCCCTCTACGAGTGGACTCCGGACACTCAGAGCCCACCTTCTCAGGATGGGACCTATGGAAAGCCCTGATGAGACGAGTGGCCTTAATGTCCGTCACTGGGACCCACATCCTCTCCTCAGGACCATAACCCTCCCAATGAACGAGGTACTGGAGAGAACCGCGGACAACACGAGAATCCACAATCCTAGAGACCTGAAATTCAAGATTACCATCAACCATAATCGGAGGAGGAGGCAAAGGCGAGGGTACAATGGGTTGAACATAAGGTTTTAATAAGGACTTATGAAAAACATTATGGATCTTCCAAGTCTGAGAAAGATCAAGACAGTAGGCAACAGGATTGATGACAGACAGGATTTTGTAAGGCCCAATAAACTTAGGACCCAACTTTCAGGAGGGAACCTTCAATTTGATATTCTTGGTAGACAACCACACCAGATCACCAACATTCAGGTCCGGACCAGGCACACGTCTCTTATCTGCCACATGCTTATATCTCTCACTCATGCTCTTTAGATTATCCTGAATCTTTTGCCAAATCGATGACAAAGATGAGGAGAATCTGTCCTCATCAGGTAAACCAGAAGACCCCTCTCCCGAGAATGTCCCAAACTGTGGATGAAACCCATATGCACCAAAAAATGGTGACTTATCAGAGGACTCCTGACTACGGTTATTTAAAGCAAACTCGGCAAGGGACAAAAAAGAACACCAATCCTCCTGATTCACCGCCACAAAAAAGCGCAGATATGTCTCCAGATTCTGATTGACGCGTTCTGTCTGGCCATTCGACTGCGGGTGGAAAGCAGAAGAGAATGACAACCGAACCCCCAAGCGAGAACAGAAAGCCTTCCAGAATCTGGAAACAAACTGCGTGCCCCTATCAGAGACTATGTCTGAAGGAATACCATGCAATTTGACAATGTGATCATTAAATGCTTGCGCCAGCATCTTAGCATTGGGCAAACCAGGAAAAGGGATGAAATGCACCATTTTGCTAAAACGGTCCACCACCACCAGAATCACAGTCTTCCCCGAGGAACGAGGCAGGTCCGTAATGAAGTCCATGGACAGATGTGTCCAAGGACGGGAAGGAATGGGTAAGGGAAGGAGAGGACCTGATGGCCGTGAATGAGGGACTTTGGCACGAGCGCAAGTCTCGCAGGCTGCCACAATACCCTCAACCGACTTACGCAGCGCAGGCCACCAGAATCTCTGAGCGATGAGATCCACTGTGGCTCTTGCCCCCGGGCGCCCAGCAAGGACCGTATCGTGGTGTTCCTTAAAAATCTTGTGTCTTAAAGCGAGAGGCACAAACAACCTCCCAGGCGGACAAAGATCAGGAGCCTCTGACTGGGCTGCCTGCACCTCTGCCTCCAATTCAGGAAAAAGAGCAGAGACCACCACACCTTCAGCCAAAATGGGACCTGGGTCTTCAAAATTCCCACCTCCAGGAAAACAACGTGACAGGGCATCTGCCTTCACATTCTTAACCCCAGGGCGGAACGTGACAACAAAATTAAACCTTGAAAAGAACAAAGACCATCTGGCCTGTCTCGGGTTCAGACGCTTGGCTGACTCCAAGTAGGCCAGATTTTTATGTTCAGTAAACACGGTAATAGGGTGTCTGGCTCCCTCTAGCCAATGGCGCCATTCCTCAAAAGCCAACTTGATGGCCAACAATTCCCTATCTCCCACATCGTAATTTCTCTCTGCGGAGGAGAGTTTCTTCGAGAAAAAGGCACACGGTCGCCATTTGGCAGGAGAGGAACCCTGAGACAAGACCGCACCCAAACCCACCTCAGAAGCATTAACCTCAACTATGAAGGGTAGAGAAATATCAGGTTGTACCAAGATGGGAGCGGAAGCAAAACTCTCCTTGATATTAGAAAAGGCCTTACGTGCCTCTACCGACCAGGAAGAAAAATCTACCCCCTTTCTGGTCATATCAGTGAGTGGTTTAACAATAGCGGAATAATTCAAAATAAACTTTCTGTAATAATTGGCAAAGCCCAAAAAATGCATCAGCGCCTTCTGATTCTCAGGAAGCTCCCACTCCAAGCACAGCGCGGACCTTCTCGGGGTCCATGCGAAAACCAGAAGCGGAGAGAAGAAACCCCAGAAACTTCATTTCTGGAACCGCAAACACACATTTTTCTAGTTTCACGTATAATTTATTCTCCTGCAGGATGAGCAAGACCTGACGTAAGTGTTCCTTATGAGTTTTGAAATCAGGAGAAAAAATCAAAATGTCATCCAAATACACTAATACAAATTTTCCCATTAAATGATAAAAAATGCTGTTCACGAAATGCTGAAAAATGGCTGGGGCATTCATCAAACCAAAAGGCATAACCAAATTCTCAAAATGGCCCTCAGGGGTATTGAAGGCCGTCTTCCATTCGTCTCCTTCTCCGACCCTGACCAGGTTGTATGCCCCTAATTTGGAAAAGACTTTAGCCCCAACAATCTGGTTAAACAGGTCCGGGATCAGAGCAAGCGGATAAGGGTCACGAATAGTGATACTGTTCAGCCCCTGAAATCCAGACAAGGTCTTAAAGAACCATCTTTTTTCTTAACAAAGAAAAAAACAGCGGCAACCGGTGACTTCGAGGGTCGTATGTGTCCTTTTCTCAGACTCTCAGAGATATAAGCACGCATAGCGACCCTTTCAGGTTGGGAAAGATTGTATAAATGAGATTTAGGCAGCTTGGCGCCTGGGATGAGATTAATAGGGCAATTGTACTCCCTGTGCGGGGGCAACTCCTGAACTCCACTTTCAGAGAAGACATCCGAAAATTCAGAGAGAAAAGGTGGTACAGTCTTAGTAGAAACCTCAGAAACAGATGTCGTGAGGCAATTCTCTCTGCAAAAGTCACTCCAACCATTTATTTGCCTCGCTTGCCAATCAATGGTGGGGTTATGTTTAGTGAGCCAGGGTAGCCCCAACACAAGAGAAGTAGGTAATCCGCTAAGGACGAAACATGACACATCCTCAACATGAGCATCACTCACAATTAAACGAATATTGTGAACTATGCCCTTTAATGATTTCTCAGAAAGTGGAGCCGAATCAATAGCAAAAAAAGGAATATCCTTTCCCAAAGTGCATACCTGGAAACCATGAGTTATCGCAAAATGATTATCAATGAGATTGACAGCTGCTCCACTATCTACAAAAATCTCACAAAAAATGTTCTTGCTCTCTAGCGCCACCCTGGCAGGCAGGACAAAACGGGAACTACAAGCAAACGGAAAACCTTCAATTTCCGCCTCAACCCTGCCAATAGTAACAGATGGAACATTTTTAAAAGATTTTTTCCTTTTTGTTTCTTTATTACTCCCAGAAAACTGCCTGAATCTCCTAGAGGGACAAACATTTGCCAAATGATTTATACCTCCACAACAAAAACAAATCTTCCCATGCGGGCTGAATCTTCTATTGTCAGAGGCAAGCAAACCCAGCTGCATGAGCTCCTGCTCAGAAGGGGCTGACGGCGACTGAGACCCCTGCGCACAGAATGAGACCGCTGCACTGTCCTGGGACTGTGTATGACAGGAAGGAGAGATCTCTCCTCTCTCTCTAAGACGCCTGTCAATACGAATGGCCTGAGACATAGCAGAGTCCAAGGAGATAGGCCTCTCATGAAAGGCAAATGCATCTTTCAATCCCTCTGAAAGACCATGGCAAAATTGACTTCGGAGTGCAGCATCATTCCAACCAGTATCAGCTGCCCATCTCCAAAATTCTGAGCAGTATATCTCTGCGGATTGTTTACCCTGGCATAACTGATGTAGTCTAGACTCAGCCAAAGCAACACGATCCGGATCATCATATATCTGACCCAGGGCTAAAAAGAATTCATCCACTGAACGGAGGGGCCGTGCCCCCACCGGCAGCGAGAGGGCCCCCGACTGAGCGTTACCCCTGAGCAGCAATATAATGATCCCCACCCTCCGTTCCTCATCACCAGAGGAATGGGGAAGAAGGCGAAAAAGGAGTTTGCAAGCCTCTCTGAAACGCACAAAATTCTCACTACCCCCGGAGAACGTATCCGGGAGCGAGATCTTAGGCTCAGAACAAACTCCATGAATGCAAGCTGAACCGGTCACTAGAAACTGAGAAAGAGTCTTACGGAGATCAGCTACCTCCAATGAAAGACCCTGGAAGCGTTCAGTCAAAAGTGAAACCGGATCCATGCTTGAGACGGTTTTGGCGGTTTATAATGTCACGGAAGGTGTACAGGTAACAAGACAATGCAAAATGAATATATGACTCACTGGATCCAAAACTAAGGAACAAAAGGGAGACCCCTGCATAAGACCTGGCACTCTCCCTGACTGCTCAGCCTATGCGAACACCCCAATGGTGGATGATCGCATATCCTCGTACATCGACTATATAACACCTGAACACCCTACAATAGTGAGGGGACACGACCACCGGCTCCCTACACTAGACACGGAGGGAGTCAGGGTCACCTGGGATCCAGCAAACATAAAATCACAAATGAATGTGCAACACTTATCTTGTAGAAGACTGGGAAATAGGATCAGCATGCACACACACTCCAGGAAGTTGTATAAACCGCACACTAATGCATTATGGGGAGGAATTTAAAGGGATGCAATCAGTCCAACTACAAGACAGCTGAGAGAGGCTAACAAGATGAGGAACTGAAAACCAAAACAAAGAAAGCTCAAGGAGGAGGTTCTGAAAGGCATCTGTCAGAGCTTCTCAGATGTCTGGTTGTGACAATCAATCAGTAGTGTCCATTACTAATCGTGTCTGCTCAGTTTGCACTGCAACTTTTTTTTTATAGACATTTTTTTCCCCTAAATTTAATTTTAAATTTATTACAAGCCCCTCCTCCACGTGTGAAAACACAACGTACACACCCCACACTAAATAAAGGTTTACACATTTTACACGTCACACCCCAATAAAATAAAAATAGCATGTCCATCCCAACGAGCATACTCAGCTGAAGAGGCATACTTCATGCTTGCCTCCGATACTGAGTCGGCCAGTGAGGGAGAAGAGGATGCCACTTTCCTCTACTCCTCTACCCCATCATCATCATCATCATCCACTGATGAGGGACCCTCTAGAAGGTGCGCCAGAACAACAGCTGAGGCAGCCTACCAGAGTGACCCCCATATGGACACCACCCCCTGAGAATTATTAGCTCCAGGTTCCTGATAGGTTTGTTGCGGGTATCGAAATTTCGATACCCAATCGATACTTTTGTCCCGGTATCGATACAATATTTTTTCAATACTGGGCCACGCAGTCTAGTATCTTTGAACATGAGCGCGCTGCTGTCAGCACGCTCATGTTCCCTCAGCAGCACAGGGGAGAAGGAAGCAGTCTCACCCTCCCCCATATGCCGCCGCTGCCAATAAAGAGAGAGGGGTGGGCGCACTGCGCCACCAATGATAGAAGGACCTTGTTAAGTAGCAGGCTACATAGAACTCCATATGCTAATTACTACTATTGGAGCAATGGGGAGGAGACATCAGCTTCTCTCCTGGGCATTCCTTCTCCCTGGCTGTGACGTTCTGCGCTGGACAGCGCTACAGCCAGGAAGAAGGAACGCCCAGGAGAGAAGATGATGTCTCCTACCCATTGTTCCAATAGTAGTAATTAGCATACGGAGCAGGAGACTGAAATGGGGGCCACAGCGGGCGAACGGAGCGGCGCCCAGGAATAATAGTAAGTGCAGGGAGATCCCTGGGCGCTGCTCTATGTAGCCTGCTAATTTACAGTCCGGACCCATGAAAGGTCATCTAACTAACTTTTAATACAGGAGGCAGGTTCCGGCAGCAGAATCGCATAGCCGGCACCCTGCCTTTGACAGGGAGCTGCGATCAGTGGCAGTTATCCCCTCAAGTGCGACACCTGAGGGGCTAACTGCCGCTGATCCGCTGCCGGCACCTGCCTCCTGTATTAAAGGTTAATTATCATTGGTGGAGCAGTGCGCCCTCCCCCCACCTCCCAGTATTATAATCATTGGTGGCGCAGTGTGCCCCCCTCCCCCCGGTATTAAAGTAATTTGTGGCAGTGGCGACAGGGTCCCCTCCTCCTCATTGGTGGCAGTGGTAGCTTCTGATCGGAGCCCCAGCAGTGTAATACTGGGGCTCCGATTGGTTACCATGGCAACCAGTACGCTGAAGCCCTGGCTGCCATGGTAATCTCCCTGCTGCTCTGTGTACTATGCACAGGGCAGCAGGGACAGTGTGAAGTCCTATTCACCCTAATAGAGCTCTATCAGGGTGAATAGGACAAGGGATGAAAATATCCCAGGTTCTAGCCCCTAAGGGGGGAAATAGTTATTTTAAAAAAAGTAAAAGAAATAAATAAATATTAAGTATAAATCAACCCCTTTCCCAATTTTACATATAAAGTATATAAACAATAAATAAATAAACAAACATATCACATATTGCCACGTCCAAAAAGTCCAAACTATTAAAATATTTAAAAAATCTATGCGGTGAATACTGGAACAGAAAAAGTAAAAAAGTAAAAACTGCTAAATTTGCCATTTTTTTAAATGCTGAATGCACGCAGCTTTTTTGGTGTTTTAGTTTTTGCGCGTGGTATCGAATGGTATCGCAATATTTTTTTATGGTATCAAAATCGAATAAAAAATTTGGTATCGCAACAACTCTAGTTCCTGAGTTGGTGGGCAACTCAGGAATTCAGATAGACTGTGCGGGCTTCACAGAAATTGATCTTTTAAAATCTTTTTCTCTGAATATTTTATAAATTTTCTGGTAACCTAAACAAATTTATACACCAAGCAATTTATTTTCCTGAACTCCACAACGCCATAAGCTAGACCCCAAGGTTGGACTCCAGTAAATGCAGCAGAGATAATGACCTTCTGGGGGCTCTTGCTGCATATGGGCGTTATTAAAAAAAACTAAGATTCATCAGTATTGGAGTGCGGATGTCTTGTACCACACTCCAATTTACAGTAATGCCATGGCGGCCCGTAATCAATTCCAATAAATACTTACGTTTTTGAATTACAACGATATGTCCAGTTTCCAGCCCAGAATGACCCCGCATTTGACCGTCTGTTCAAAATTAGACCCATCCTTGACCACTTCAACACAAAGTTTTCAGAAGTGTACACCCCAGAACAAAATATCTGCATAGACAAATCCCTATTACTTTTCACAGGGAGGGTAAGATTCTGCCGGTACATGCCTAGCAAGCGGGCAAGGTATGGCATAAAACTGTATAAAGTCTGTGTACACTCTGGGCACACTCACAAGTTCCAGGGTTTATGAAGGGAGGGACACTGGGATTGAACCCCCAGAATGACCCCCAGTCCTAGGAGTTAGTGTGAAGATAGTGTGGGACTTACTGCACCCACTGCTGGATAAGGGTTACCATCTATATGTGGATAATTACTACACGAGTCTACCACTGTTTCAGTCCTTAATTTCCAGAGGTACTATGAAGTGCGGCACAGTACACTAAAATCAGAGAGGCCTCCCTAGATCCCTGGTAGGGCAACCACTAAGAAAAGGAGACAGCCGTGCTCTCCTCAATGAGAACATGTTGGTGATTAAGAACAAGAGGGACATCCTTGTACTGACCACCATTCACAGTAACACCAGCTCCCCTGCCCCTGTACGTGGTACCACTACCACTGTCCCCAAACCAGACTGCATTCTGGACTACAACAGGCAGATGGGTGGGGTTGATCTTTAAGATCAAGTTCTGAAGCCCTCCAGTGCCACACGAAAAAGAAAAATGTGGTACAAAAAGCTAGCCATACACATTGTACAGATGGCGCATTTTAATGCGTACGTGCTATTTAGAGCTAGGGGCCAGACAAGAACATTCGTTTTGGGTATTGCGGATGTGCTAGCGGCCAACTAGCAACCCATGTCCTCAGCTCTATACACAAAATCTCGGTGACAGGTTCCCTTTAAAATGTTCGTAAGGGGGTGCACTTTCCAAAATGAGGTTACTTCTTGGGGTTTTTAATTTCTTTGGACCTTAGGAATATTTTTAAATGCGACATGGCACCTAAAATCCATGTCTGCCAATTCAGGCCATTCAGCAAAATCCAGAGTTGGGGTCTGCTAGTAATTTTTAAATTTCACAAATGTGTGCCTTGAAATTCTTTAACAAGGGTTTCTGCCTTCTGTGAGACACCTGTTTGCTGAAAAGTACCCTTTCCACAACTTAAAATGTTTGTACGGGGGTGCTCTTTCCAAAATGGGGTTACTTCTTAGGGGTTTTTAATTTCTGGGCACCTCAGGAATTTTTTCACATGCGACATGGCACCTAAAATCGATGTCTGTTTATTAAGGCTTGCAAAAACCATATTTTGCACTTTGCCTCAAGAGCCCTGCTGTGCACCCATACAGCAGGCTACAAGCACATGTGGGGTGTTGCCGTATTCAGGGGGAAATGGGTAACAAAATGTGGGGTGCATTTTGTCCTGTTAACCCTTGTGAAAGTGAAAAATGTGGGTGTAAAGCAACTTTTTCTGGAAAAAAATGATAATTTTTCATTTTCACAACCAAGTGTTTCCTAATTCTGTAAAACGCCTGATGGGTCAAAGTGCTCACTACACACATAGAAATACTCCTACTTTACGGAATGGGGTCACTTTTTGGGGGTTTCCACTTTAGGGGTACCTCAGGATGTCTTCATTTGCAACATAGATCCCAAAAGCTAATCCTGCAAAATCTTTCCTCCAAAAGCCCTATGGCGCTACTTCCCTTTTGAACCCTGCCATGCACTTATACGACTGTTTTTGAGCACTTTTTTCATAATGAGGTTTATTTTCCTTTGAACCCTTGCTATGTTACAGCAAAAATGGAAAGTAATGAAAGAAAATGGAAATTTAGAAATATTACCTTAATTTTCAGTTTATTCTTGTGGAACACCTCAAGGGTTAACAAAATTTGTAACATCAGTTTTCAATAATTTGAGGAGTGTACTTTCTAAAATGAGGTCATTTATGGGTGGTTTCCATTATATTTTTAAATGTTTTTATTTCAGGTTGACATAATAAAGGAGTACATACAGTGTGGTATGATAAGTAGTACTTTACAGCATCGTTTACATCAGTCGGTTTTTAGAAGGGGGGTGAGGGGGAAAGGAAAGGGGAAAGGAAAGGGGAAAGGAAAGGGGAAAGGATGAGTTATGGGGGATTAGTAATACAGAAATCATAACTTGACTACTTGCAAGCCGCAAAGTAAATAGAACATAACAGTAGCCCAACATGTTCACCTCTCCTCCACAGGGCCGTCTTTAATATTGATTGGACCCCGGGCAAAAATTTACTTGGGCCCCCTGAATCCCGCCTTCCCACACCTTAGCAGGCAATCACGCTCTCCACCACAACACACACACAAAAAATCCACACATCTGGTAGAGTCCAGTGAATGACTATAAATACTTCCAGTTCTGAAGACTCCAGCGGCTCAGGATCAGTGCTCTGGGCAGCTGGGCTCAGGCTGGAAGTGGGCACCGCTCTGCAGGAAGGAGACCGGGGCTCGGCTCACCCTAGTGTTACAGTGCACCCCAGCACCCCACAGTATGCAGTATAGCACCCTATAGTATACAGCACCACACAGTATGCAGTTTAGCACCCCACACTATACAGTACCCCACAGTATATAGTAGAGCAGTATAGCAGCCCACAGTATACAGCACCTCACGGTATACAACACCTCACTGTATACAGCACCCCAAACTATACACGATACAGCCCCCCCCCCCACTATACAGGCCCCCCCACACTATACAGCCCACCACACAGTATACAGCCCACCACACAGTATACAGGCCCCCACACAGTATACAGGCCACCACACAATATACAGCCCATTACACAATATATAGTCCACCACACAATATACAGCCCACCACACAATATACAGCCCACCACACAATATACAGCCCACCACACAGTATACAGCACCCCACTATACAGTAGTTTACAGTATATTAACATAACAGCCCCTGTCACCTTTTTCTGATGTAATCTTTACACAAAAAAGCTCCACAGTTAACTTCTGTAGGACCTGTGATGACCTCATAGCCATGTGACCAGTAATTGCTAGGTTACTGGTCACATGGTAATGATGTCATTAAGGTCCTAAAGCAAAACTCATTAAGGTCCTAGAATTAAGAGCATTAACACAGTACGATCATGATGCCTGTGTAGCCGACAGCCTGACACCCGGGGCAGTAGCTAGCAGGGCTCAAGAGGCAGCTGCCTTGGGCCCCCCAGGAGCAACTGGGCCCAGGGCAGCTGCCCCTTTTGCCCCTTGGTAAAGACGGCCCTGCTCCTCCACAGTCAGTGGAGTTAGAATCCAAGCAAGCACGCGGCGCACAGGGACCCCCGCTGAATCCTCAAATAGGATCATATCCCTGAGGTTGGTGGATCATTTAGCAAGACACGTGTCTGATTCCTTCCTGGAAGACGCCTCTACCCAGTCCATCTTCATTAAGAAGGAGACTTTCTCAAGAAATAGCTTCAACTGTGGGGGTGTGGGGTCGATCCATGTGTGGAGGATAGTCTTGATTCCTGCTGCTGCTATCAGACATAACAATTTACCACTACCAGTGGTGCACCGTGTACTGGTCGGGTCAATGTACCTAATAGGTACATATAGGGTCCAGAGGTGCTGCTGATGTCCAAAGATTGTATCACCGAGCACAGCCACAAACAAGGGGAAATGTCTGCTCCTGTCTGTTTACACCGAGGCAGCTGGAGATTTCCATTATATAAGCCCCCGAAAATCACTTTATAACTGAATTGGTGCTTAAAAAAATGGTTTTGGAAATGTTGTTGAAATTTTGAAAAATTGCATCTAAAATTGTAAGCCTTCTAACGTCCCAAATAAATTAAATGACATTTACAAAATGAAGCCAACATAAAATAGACATTAGATGAATGTAAAGTAATAACTATTTTGTGAGGTATCGCTATCTGTCATAAAAGCAGAGAAATTCATATTCCGAAAATAGTGAATATTTCCAACATTTTTGTCATTTTGGGGCTTTTTAATAAAAAAGATGAAATATATCAACTGAAATTTACCACTGTCTCGAAGTACAATGTGTCATGAAAAAACATTCTCAGAATGGCTTGGATGAGTAAAAGCGTTCCAAAGTTATTACAGCATAAAGTGACACATGTCAGATTAGCAAAAATCGGCCTGGGATTTAAGGTGAAAAGTGGCTCGGTAGTGAAGGGGTTAAGGTTTGATAGAACAGACATCATAATGTGGGGTGGATACTTTGGAGCATAGTCAACAAGGGGAGATAAGTTTCATTTCTTAGGATCCAGAGTCTAAGTTTCATTTTGCGTTTTATAGCCCTGAAGTTAGTTTCTATTTTACCAGTTTGTCACCTACCCACAATCTACTGTATATTGTTTTGGACTGGTTAAAAATCTTTTTCAATCAGCAATTCCTGTGCAGTGAGCTGCCCTGAGGTAAACACAGCTGGAAGCAGCCTAAACACAGAAATATGCACAACATGGGCATCAAACTGGGCACCAAAGAGTGTGATTTAAAGGGGTAATGGTAAGGATGCCAGTTTTCAGCTTTGTCCAGGCTAGCCCAAAGGGCATGGAAACTGGCATCAAACTACACTGAATAAAAATATAAACGCAACACTTTTGGTTTTGCTCCCATTTTGCATGATCTGAACTCAAATATCTGAAACATTTTCTACATACACAAAAGACCCATTACTCTCAAATATTGTTCACAAATCTGTCTAAATCTGTGTTAGTGAGCACTTCTCCTACTTCTCCTTTGCCGAGATAATCCATCCCACCTCACAGGTGTGGCATATCAAGGTGCTGATTAGACAGCATGAATATTGCACAGGTGTGCCTTAGACTGCCCACAATAAAAGACCACTCTGAAATGTGCACAGTTTTGCCTTACTGGGGGGGGGGGGGGGGGTCAGAAAACCAGTCAGTATCTGGTGTGTCCACCATTTGCCTCACGCAGTGTGCAACACATCTCCGTTGCATAGAGTTGATCAGGTTGTTGATTGTGGCCTGTGGAATGTTGGTCCACTCCTCTTCTGTGCGAAGTTGCAGAATATTGTCAGGAACTGGAACACGCTATCGTATACGCCGATCCAGATCATCCCAAACATGCTGAATGGGTGACATGTCCGGTGAGTATGCTGACCATGCAAGAACTGGGATGTTTTCAGCTTCCAGGAATTGTGTGCAGATCCTTGCAATATGGGGCCGTGCATTATCCTGCTGCAACATGAGGTGATGGTTGTGGATGAACGGCACAACAACGGGCCTCAGGATCTCCTCACATTATCTCTGCGCATTCAGAATGCCATCAATAAAATGCACCTGAGCTCGTTGTCCATAACATACGCCTGCCCATACCATAACTCCACCGCCACCATGGGCTACTCGATCCACAACGTTGACGTCAGCAAACCGCTCACCCACACGACGCCACACACACTGTCTGCCATTTGCCCTGAACAGTGAAAAACAGGAATTATCCTTGAACAGAATGCCTCCCTAACGTGCCAGACGCCATCGAATGTGAGCATTTACCCAGTCAAGTTGGTTACGACGATGAACTGCAGTCAGGTCCAGACCCCGATGAGGACGACGAGCAGATGAGCTTCCCTGAGACGGTTTCTGACAGTTTGTGCAGAAATTCTTTGGTTATGCAAACCGATTGTTGCTGCAGCTGTCCGGGTGGCTGGTCTCAGACAATCATGGAGGTGAACACGCTGGATGTGGAGGTCCTGGGCTGGTGTGGTTACACGTGGTCTGCGGTTGTGAGGCCGGTTGGATGTACTGCCAAATTCTCTGAAACACCTTGGGAGACGGCTTATGGTAGAGAAATGAACATTCATTGCACGGGCAACAGCTCTGGTAGACATTCCTGCAGTCAGCATGCCAATTGCACGCTCCCTCAAACCATGCGACATCTGTGGCATTGTGCTGTGTGATCAAACTGCACATTTCAGAGTGGCCTTTTTTTGTGGGCAGTCTAAGGCACACCTGTGCAACATTCATGCTGTCTAATCAGCACCTTGATATGCCACACCTGTGAGGTGGGATGGAATATCTTGGCAAAGGAGAAGCGCTCACTAACACAGATTTAGACAGATTTGTGAACAATATTTGGGAGTAATGGGTCTTTTGTGTATGTAGAAAATGTTTCAGATCTTTGAGTTCAGCTCATGCAAAATGGGAGCAAAAACGAAAGTGTTACGTTTATATTTTTGTTCAGTGTAGGTTACAGCTAGTGATGAGCGAAGTATTTAAAAATTTGATTTGGCTGCTTTGCGAAATTTTACAAAAAAAATTGATTTGTGACAAATTACTTCATCACGACATTTCTCTGTAAATAGGGGGTGCAATGATAGGGAGTGGAAATTACACCGCTCCCCGTTATTATACCACTCAAATGCTGCATTCATAGCTGATCGCAGCATCTGACAGTAATACAGTAAAAAAAAGATCATACTTACCCTCATCCATTTGAGTGCGAATAGTCAGTGGCCACCATCTTTTGTGGTGCTAGCATGATGACATTATACGTCACCGCACACTGGATTTCGTACAAGATCTTTAATCAAGATGGAAACTGCCGTCTCTTTGCGATCAAACGGATGAGGTAAGTTTTTATTTTTTACCACCATTCTGGGAAAATTGATTTGCTACTACGAAGCCCGAGGAAATTCGGCCTTGCGGCAAATCGAATTTTCCCTGAAATTTGGATAGAATTTTACTTCGTCCGGATCAGTTCGCTCAACGCTAGTTACAACCACATTTTTATTACTTGAAAACAGTAACATGTTTTTAAAGGGTTAACTCCTTAAGGACACAGCCTTATTTCACCTTAAGGACCAGGCCATTTTTTGCAAATCTGACTTTAAGTGGTGATAACTTTAAAACGCTTTGACTTATCCAGGCCGTTCTGAGATTGTTTTTTCGTCACATACAGGGAGTGCAGAATTATTAGGCAAGTTGTATTTTTGAGGATTAATTTTATTATTGAACAACAACCATGTTCTCAATGAACCCAAAATACTCATTAATATCAAAGCTGAATATTTTTGGAAGTAGTTTTTAGTTTGTTTTTAGTTTTAGCTATTTTAGGGGGATATCTGTGTGTGCAGGTGACTATTACTGTGCATAATTATTAGGCAACTTAACAAAAAACAAATATATACCCATTTCAATTATTTATTTTTACCAGTGAAACCAAAATAACATCTCAACATTCACAAATATACATTTCTGACATTCAAAAACAAAACAAAAACAAATCAGTGACCAATATAGCCACCTTTCTTTGCAAGGACACTCAAAAGCCTGCCATCCATGGATTCTGTCAGTGTTTTGATCTGTTCACCATCAACATTGCGTGCAGCAGCAACCACAGCCTCCCAGACACTGTTCAGAGAGGTGTACTGTTTTCCCTCCTTGTAAATCTCACATTTGATGATGGACCACAGGTTCTCAATGGGGTTCAGATCAGGTGAACAAGGAGGCCATGTCATTAGATTTTCTTCTTTTATACCCTTTCTTGCCAGCCACGTTGTGGAGTACTTGGACGCGTGTGATGGAGCATTGTCCTGCATGAAAATCATGTTTTTCTTACCTTGCAGACTTCTTCCTGTACCACTGCTTGAAGAAGGTGTCTTCCAGAAACTGGCAGTAGGACTGGGAGTTGAGCTTGACTCCATCCTCAACCCAAAAAGGTCCCACAAGCTCATCTTTGATAATACCAGCCCAAACCAGTACTCCACCTCCACCTTGCTGGCGTCTGAGTCGGACTGGAGCTCTCTGCCCTTTACCAATCCAGCCATCTGGCCCATCAAGACTCACTCTCATTTCATCAGTCCATAAAACCTTAGAAAAGTCTTGAGATATTTCTTGGCCCAGTCTTGATGTTTCAGCTTGTGTGTCTTGTTCAGTGGTGGTCGTCTTTCAGCCTTTCTTACCTTGGCCATGTCTCTGAGTATTGCACACCTTGTGCTTTTGGGCACTCCAGTGATGTTGCAGCTCTGAAATATGGCCAAACTGGTGGCAAGTGGCATCTTGGCAGCTGCACGCTTGACTTTTCTCAGTTCATGGGCAGTTATTTTGCGCCTTGGTTTTTCCACACGCTTCTTGCGACCCTGTTGACTATTTTGAATGAAACGCTTGATTGTTCGATGATCGCGCTTCAGAAGCTTTGCAATTTTAAGAGTGCTGCATCCCTCTGCAAGATATCTCACTATTTTTGACTTTTCTGAGCCTGTCAAGTCCTTCTTTTGACCCATTTTGCCAAAGGAAAGGAAGTTGCCTAATAATTATGCACACCTGATATAGGGTGTTGATGTCATTAGACCACGCCCCTTCTCATTGCAGAGATGCACATCACCTAATATGCTTAATTGGTAGTAGGCTTTCGAGCCTATACAGCTTGGAGTAAGACAACATGCATAAAGAGGATGATGTGGTCAAAATACTCATTTGCCTAATAATTCTGCACGTAGTGTATTGTACTTCATGACACTGGTAAAATTAAGTATAAAAAAAAATCATTTTTATTTATAAAAAATTACCAAATTTATCTTTTTTTTTTTAAATTGCTAATTTCCAAGTTTCAATTTCTCTACTTCTATAATACATAGTAATACCTCCAAACATAGTTATTACTTTACATTCCCCATATGTCTACTTCATGTTTGCATCATTTTGGGAATGATATTTGATATTTTGGGGATGTTACAAGGCTTAGAAGTTTGGAAGCAAATCTTGAAATTTTTCCGAAATTTTCAAAAATCCAATTTTTAGGGACCAGTTCAGGTCTGAAGTCACTTTGTGAGGCTTATATAATAGAAACCACCCAAAAATGACCCCATTCTATAAACTACACCCCTCAAGGTATTCAAAACTGATTTTACAAACGTCGTTAACCCTTCAGGTGTTGCACAAGAGTTATTGGCAAATGGGGATGAAATTTGAAAATTTCATTTTTTTGCCTAATTTTCAATTTTAACCCATTTTTTCCACTAACAAAGCAAGGGTTAACAGCCAAACAAGACTGTATCTTTATTGCCCTGACTCTGCCGTTTACAGAAACACCCCATATGTGGCCGTACACTACTGTACGGCCACACAGCGGGGCGTAGAGTGAAAGGTGCGCCGTTTGGTTTTTGGAGGGCTGATTTTTATGGACCAGTTTATTTACACCATGTCCTGCGGTTTTCTTGGGATTATTTTTATGGTACATATGATTTTTGGTTGCTCTATATTACATTTTTGTGAGGCAAGGTTACCAAAAATTGAAATTCTGAAATGTCATCTCTATTTGCCATTAACTGTTGAGGAACACCTAAAGGGTTAATAAAGTTTGTAAAATCAGTTTTGAATACCTAGAGGGGTGTAGTTTCTTAGATGGGTCACTTTTGTGGAGTTTTTACTCTAGGGGGGCATCAGGGGGGCTTCAAAAGGGACATGGTGTCAATAAAAAAGCCCATCAAAATCGGCCTTCCAGAAACCATGTCGGTCCTTTCCTTTTGCGGCCTCCCTTTTACTGATACAGCAGTTTACCACCACAAATGTGGCGTTTCTGTAAACTGCAGTATCAAGGTAATAAATATTAACTTTTGTTTGGTTGTTAACCCTTGCTTTGTTACCGGAAAAAACGGATTGAAATGGAAAAGTGCCATAAATAGCTGTTTGTTTTTTTTTACAGTGTTAATCTGGGGTATTTTTATATAGGAGATTCTTACGGACGTGGCGATACCTAATAAGTCTATTTTTTTACAATTATTTAGGTTTTAGACTATATTATCCTTTTTGACACAAAAAAATGTTTTTGTATCTCTAAAGTCTAAGAGTAATTTTTTTTGTTTTTTAGCCGATTATCTTATGTAGGGGTTTTATTTGCACTATTTAGGGGGCTATACGACTTTATGATCGCTTGCTATTAAAATTTTTGTTATGTAAGGTGACAAAAAAAGTTCTTTTTTTGCACCGTTTTTTTTTTTTTTTCGACCGTGTTAATCTGGGGCGTTAGGTCATGGGGTATTTTTATAGAGGAGATTATTACCGACGCAGCGATACCTAATTTGTATACTTTTTTTTATTATTTTAGTTTTTTGGGGTGTCTCAAATCTGAGATCCATTTTTTTTAATCCGATGTCAGTGATAAATTGGGATATCAATTTAGTACTCCATGGAAGTGTGGTACTCCCTGAAGCAACCGTCAATGCAGAGGCCCGGATGATCGGGGCACGTGTCGCACTGAGTAGTGGTGTCCTTCCGTATCCCCCTCCTGCGAAACACTCTGCACTTTTTTGGGGTTCGTCCCTTCTTTCCAGTATGGGGGACCACACCTGGAAAGTGTTGGCCAGGGACGATCAGGGCGCCTCCAGTTCCCGAGGTACTCCGGCCTGCTCTTTCCCAGCCTGAAAAGATCAGGGCCTTGAGGACTGCCTCATAGAATTTGAGGAATGTCTCTGTGCTGCCAGCGCTTCGGGATATTACAAAAGCGTTGTACAAGGCAACCTGTACCAAGTAGACTGCAACATTTTTGTACCATGCCCAGGTTTTGCGCATGGCGTTATATGGCTTGAGGACTGGATCAGAGAGATCAACTCCTCCCATATACCGATTGTAGTCGACGATACAATTGGGCTTGAGGACCGTTGCCGCGGTACCTCGCACAGGGACAGGGGTGATGCCGTTACCATGAATTGTGGACAGTACAATGACATCCCTCTTGTCCTTATATCTGACCAGCAACAGGTTTCTAGTGGTAAGGGCACGGGTCGCACCCCTGGGGATAGGTACCTGGAGGGGGTGGGCAGGGAGGCTGCATTGATTTTTCTGCACGGTCCCACAAGCGGACGTGGATCTGGCGGCAAGGGACTGGAACAAGGGGATACTAGTATAAAAGTTATCCACGTAAAGGTGGTAACCCTTATCTAGTAGTGGGTGCATAAGGTCCCACACAAGTTTTCCCGCTAACACCCAGAGTGGGGGGACATTCTGGGGGTTGAATACGGGAATCTCGCACCTCGTATATGCGAAACTTGTAAGTGTACCCTGAGGTACTCTCACAAAGTTTGTATAGCTTCACGCCATACCTCGCCCGCTTGGAGGGCACATACTGGCGGAAACTGAGTCTCCCCTTGAACACAATGAGAGACTCATTAACTGCAACCTCCCTTCCAGGTACATAGGCCTGTACAAATTTGTCCCCAAAATTATCGATGACCGGCTGAATTATCTGAATAATGCAGACATTTCCGGATGGCCTCAAACCGGGAGCACGTCATGGCCGTACTGTAAAGTGGGGCCTGGTAGAGGACGTCCCCACTCCAGTAATGCCTGACACTAGGTTTCTTGACCAGGCCCATATGCAGCACGAGGCCCCAAAATGTCCTCATTTCGGCTGCACTGACCGGCGTCCAGCCACCGCGCCTGGGTGTTGAGCGACGAACTGTTGGGCGTACAGGTTCGTCTGCTCCACCATCAGATTTACCAGTGGGTCACTGAAAAAAATGACAAAAAAAAGGCATATTCAGTGTAGCCCACTGTGGAAATCTGGATTCCTGATTGGCCTATAAAATCAGAAATCACGGGCTCGTATTGCTCTAGGCTACACCAGACAGGTTCACCGGCAGGGTGCTCCGGTGGATTTAACTGGTGGGCCGGAAAACTAGTACGAGCCCCAGAGCTGCTCATACTAGGCTGGGCCACAGGGTCCCTAGCATGGTGTGTGTGTCTGTCCCTGTGTGTGTGTGTGTGCGTCTGTCCCTGTGTGTGTGTCTGTCCCTGTGTGTGTGTCTATCCCTGTGTGTGTGTCTGTCCCTGCGTGTGTGTGCCCCTGTGTGTGTGTGTGTGTCTGTCCCTGTGTGTGTCTCTGTCACTGTGTGTGTGTCTGTCCCTGTGTGTGTGTTTCTGCCCCTGTGTGAGTCTGTCCCTGTGTGTGTGTCCCTGTCTGTATGTCTGCCCGTGTGTGTCTGTCCTTGTGTGTGTGTGTATGTATGCCCCTGTGTGAGTGTCTGTCCCTGTGTGTGTGTCTGTCCCTGTGTGTGTGTGTGTGCCCCTGTGTGTGTGTCTGTCCTTGTGTGTGTCTGCCCCTGTGTGAGTGTCTGTCCCTGTGTGTGTGTCCCTGTCTGTATGTCTGTCCCTGTGTGTGTGTGTCTGTCCCTGTGTGTGTGCCCCTGTGTGTGTCTCTGTGTGAGTGTGTGTCTGTCCCTGTGTGTGTCTGTCCCTGTGTGTGTGAATAACACCCCAGAGTTGTGTTACTACACTCTTCTACCCCGCTACTATCTGTTAAGAACCTTTACATTGTCATCTGATCTGATTTTACATTGTCTTCACAAATGTGCATAAACCATATTAAATATAAGTGTTTCCTTGTAATTTTCATGTTCACCAGCAGGTGGCAGCAATGGATTGGTAAGGATTTAGTTCTAGTTTAGTTTATCTAGCCTGGAATGGTTCATTCCAGCTTAGCTCCCCCTCTGTGAGCAAAGTGGGCTGCACCCACATCCTACAGCTTGGGAGGAGAAGGAAGTTAGTTGGTAGTGTAACCCACCCCCTGCTAGGGGTAGGGTGTGTGTGTAAGGAGTTCCCCTACATAGGGAAGAAATCCAGGATCTCGTCTCGGCTGGTACATTGATCAAACCCCCAGCCTGAGCCCTGCAGCCGCAGCTGGATGAAACAGCAGACAAACTCCATTTCCAGGAAGAAAGCATTCTCTGAGAATATAACTGTGAGTAAAGTCCAGAGCCCCAGGAGAAGCCATATTCCTCCTCAGCTAGAAAATATATAGAAGTGCAGAAGCTAAATTCCTGCCACAGTTATAGAGCTAACGTCCTTTCAGCTTAAGCAGACGTCCTTTCCTGCAAGCTCCAGGTTGACAGAGCAGAAGACTTATTCCTGTCAACCATTGCCAATACCTGCTGGGGCCCAAGACCAAAGTTGTACCTTGCTTAGAGGAAAGTTCCTTAGTAAAGACAAGTTTGAACTTCACCTAAAGGGTGGATATCAATTTCTGCTGCAAAGTTCCTCTATTACTCCTACTATCACTACACTCAATTTATTGCAAGTGAGCCAGGAATCCAGCTGTACCCAGGTAGGAGACACCATTGGCACAAATACCACTAACATACAAAGACTTTATAGGTTATTACACCACTCTGTCATTCCTAACCTGGGACATGCGTTATAACACCTTGGGAGGGCCCTGTAATACTACCCTGCGCATGCTGCAATTGGCGTCACGAACAAACTATAGATTATTAAATACCCGTATCCTGGCCCACTGCATTGGTGGCATCAGCGTACCCCGTTCCTGGCCATTGCATTAAAGTGGTGTCACTGTCACGGTAGGTAGGTAAGCGGGGAAACAATCAAACACAGGAAAACAAATAGAACAAACGACTAGGCCCAAAAGCTAGCGATCCCTAAAAGCTTTCCTTAAACTGCTGTGCCCATGTGCATACCCTAATGGTGGATATGTACATGCCCATTACCCACTGCTGGAATAAAGAAATCGTCACTCAAAGATTATAGGTGCTGGAATCCTTTCATTTGTTCACATGCCCTTGTGCCTAAACCTATAAACGCTGGGCAAACCCTAAGCAGTAGGGAAAAGGGAAGAGGCAACCTGCTTCTTCCAACCCGGAGGAAGCAAGTGTCTCCCTAAAGGCCTAGATAAAAGACAAAATGGGAAATAACAGAGAGGACTTATCTTAAGCAGAGCTGGAGCAGACGATCCACCACACATGCAGAGCTCACAGGAAAGAACTATAACCCGCACAGGCCACTGGGGGAAGGAGGGATAAGACTGACGACATCTGACCCCTTACAGAACTAACCCTGTCTGTCTGCCCAAAATAAAACACAGCAAGCTGTTTTTGTGGGTGGAAAGTCGGTCACAGATTTATTTATTTCTCAAATTTTTTTGTTACTCTTTAACAACCATCCAACTGTTAAATGCCGGAGAGCGAGAAGCACTATGCCGCACCAAACATTGATGCGCTAGTCCGCCTTCTCCTCCGCTGTACCATTTTCTTAAACCACCGACCTCCAGCTGTGACTTAATTAGAAAAGCAATAAAACATCAAACAAACAGCACATTCTGCATAACGGGAGGGAGGGCGGGAAAGCTTCCCACTGTTAGGTGCTGGAGCAAGAGGACAAAACACAGGAGACCCTCCTTTTTATTATCTCTGAAGGGGAAGAGGAGGGGCGCCCTGGAAACCTTTACACCCTTTACTGCCCTGCACTAACTTGGTCAGCCAGCCAGAAAGACAATATAAAAAACCCCTGCTGCCTACACTTCATCCTCAGTCTGAAACGCCTGCACTATATGCTATGGCGTTTTATAATAGCCTCACTAACAATCAAACCCAGTACACCTGAGGGAAGGTGGATCCAGCTCAAACCCAAACCAAAACAAACAGAGAAGTCAGACGTGCAGTCAGTCTGACAGACCTCCGCACATTCACAGGGCAAGGCATGACAGTCACTGGAACAGGATTGGATCGAACTATGTGCCTACCAGGATCGGATTGTGTGCCCATCCCTGCTACAAGGCCTACAGACTGTGCCAAAACCCTGAAAATTTACTTTGTTGCTTTATTGCGGTGCCAGCCAGCGCTAAACTGTCCGCACCTGCACCTCAGAGGTTAATTCGCCATATTCGTGTAAAGGCGCCGTTTCTTCATGCCCTTTGGAAGCGGAAAAACGCAAGAATGCCCTCTCAAAAGCGCGAAAATTATGTCTACGCCCCTCTAGAAGCGGGAAAACTAAAGACTACCCACCAAGAACTCTGTAATGTGAGCAAAGGGAGTGAAGACTCCTCCCTCTGGACTCCACCCTCATTCCCTGTACTAAGTGAGAGAGGAGATGCAAGAAAAATGATGCTCCCATCACCCAAGTGGAATCAAATGGCGTTCCGGGGAGAACCAGTCTATGAGATTTACCTGCCAGCGATCTGGGTCTCCCAGCTTGTGAAGAGAGCTGGCCCCAGCACTTCATCAAGATGGCCGCCGTTCCTGAACCAGCTCCCGCGGATGATGACGTCCTATCTACAGTCCGGACCCCGGAGGCTATGGATCCCTCCGCGATGGCTGCACAGATGGGCAAGACATCCCCCAAGATGGCCGCCAGCGATGAACCTGTTCCCGCCGACCAAGTCGCCCAGGCCCTGGACATGCCTGACGGCATCTGCAGTCCCAGAGACAGCCACGATCAGCCCAGATGACCAGCAGGAGGAACCGTAACTGGCCGCCCGGCCGCGACACCAGGTAGGAGCAGTCACGCTCCCTGAGGCCCCGGCCCCTGCACCATGCACGGTGGACTCTGACACCCCTCACAGGCCCGAACAGGCTCAACTATGCACACTTGCTGGTGCGGCGGAGGCGACCGAAGTTTCCACTCCGCCACCCAGAACTGACACCCCTGGGTCAGGACGCCTCAACCCTGAGGTCATGGTCGAGATCACCGCTCACGCCCAGAACGTGTGGGAGTACAAATCAGCTATTGAGGAGTGGGTCAAACAAGTGCTAGATGACCCCCAGGCAGGTGACCCAAAAGTAGTCTGGCGCACAGGGATGGTCCTGTGTTTTGCTGTGGAGAGAGGAGTGGGCTTTCTCCAAGACAGTCATCCAGGGGCCGAGATATTTGTGGGCCGCCGTTCTGTCAAGCGTTCTTATTTGCCCCAGGCATGTCACAATCTATATGTGGGTGACCAAGTAGAGTACACCCCAATGCGCTCTATTCAAGGCCCCTTCACCGCGGGAGTGACTGTACTCGCCAATCCCTTCCCCTGCCTTAACACCAGAGACCTGGCAGGAAGACCCAGGCTCTGCAGGGAGAGTTTGCTGCCTACAGGAGACCCCAGGCGGCAGGATGAGGTTCAGGGAACAAACCCAGCCAGAGCCCCTCATCCCTGACCTGGCCGCACCACCAACACTACGGGTGGGACAGATTAACAATTCGGTTTTGACATTCAACCGCAGGGTGCAGCCATACGTCCTACCCTGGAAGCTGCCCCAGACACCATCCGGAACCTTGCCCTTACGCTACTTGGCCCTGTTGTGCCCTTAGCTGTGTATCAGGGAGCTATATATCAAGAGACCTCCCTGCAACCCATATTGCCTTATATCTTTTGCATTAGTCCTGATACCTAATGGAGCCCACATTATGGGCTACCATCTGTATTTGATGTAAGTGTCCTCTGCTTTCACATCTGAATATCCTCAGTGTTAACTATTTAATTATCTGGATTAACACTATGTTATTCATGCCCTGCTCGATTGCACAATATTCCCTTGATGATTGTTACATGAAACATGCATGTAGGGATCAGCTGCACTAGGGCACAACAGGGCCAAGTAGCGTAAGGGCAAGGTTCCGGACGAGGTCGTTCTTCTCAGGATGGGTGCTCCGTGGTTAGGACGTTAGGGTCATGGTAGCACCCCTATCCTAGGGTGATATAGGGACTTAGAGCCCACCATCACCCCCGTTTTGTTCCTGCCATTTTTTTCAGCAAGATCAACATCTACTGAATATCTGTAAATACCGGAAGACACTTGGGTTACGGTAAGACAACCGGTTATATTTTCAGGTGCCGCCGTGTACCAATAATTTAATGTGTTAGTGTGCACTAGATTGATTATATGTGTTAAATTTAGGGATTTTTTCTATCTTTATACCAATTAAAAGTTACATTTTAATCAAGATCACCACTCTAACGTTCTTTTGTACTTTATAAATATAGGTGACCTAGCTCTAGACTATCCAATACCTTCTCTTTCATTAAGTAGATGAGGTGAGTTTAAAGACAGGCATCCTCAAAATGCGGCGTGTGTCATGATCTGTACAGCGGCGCCCAGGGATCTCACTGCACTTAATATTATCCCTGGGCGCCGCTCCGTTCTCCTGCTATGCCCTCCGGTATGTTCGGTCACTTGGTTATAGTAGGAGGAGACTCCCCTTGTTCTTCTGGGCGTCTCCTTCTCCTAGGCTGTAGCGCTGGCCAATCGCAGCGCAGAGCTCACAGCCTGGGAGTTTTTTTTTTAGAAGGAGACACCCAGCAGAACAAGGGCAGTCTCCTCCTACTATAACCAAGTCCCCTAAGTCTCCGCCTACTATAACCAAGTGACCGAAGATACCGGAGGGCATAATGGGAGAACGGAGCTGCACCCAGGGATAATAGTAAGTGCAGTGAAATCCCGGGGGCGCCGTTGTACATATCATGATACTTAGTTAACAATGTTTTGCCAGATGAAAGGTTCTCTTTAAATATTTTTTTCGTTTTTTTAACCCCTCCATTCCTAATTTACTTAGCATTCTGTAGTAAGAATGCTATTATTTTCCCTTATAACCATGTTATAAGGAAAAATAATAATGATTCGGGTCCCCATTTCGATTGTCACCTACAAACCATGCGTGAAAATCGCACCGCATCTGCACTTGCTTGTGGATGCTTGCGATTTTCACGCAGCCCCATTCATTTCTATGGGGCCTGCGTTGCGTGAGAAAAAACGCACAATATAGAGCATGCTGTGATTTTCACGCACAGCACAAGTTATGCCTGAAAATCACAGCTCATGTGCACAGCCCCATAGAAGTGAATGGGTCCGGATTCAGTGAGGGTGCAATGCGTTCACCTCACACATTGTACCTGCGCGGAAATCTCACCAGTGTGAAAGGGGCCTAAGGGTTGCCCTGCTGTCACTGACAGCCAGCAACCTGCTCTGTAGCTGCACGATTAGCGTAAAGCTGCTATCTCTGAATAGACGTTCCAGAACGTCCATTAAGAGTTAAACATCCACCCATAGGACGTTTATATCCTAGGGGCGGATGTGAAGTGGTTAAAAAAAAGCAGCTACAGTTCTGAAAACAAGATTGTAAGAAAAGACGTCACGTGAGGCGTGGTGCTGACTGTTTGTGTGTGAAACGAAACCTATGCACTCCGTCTGGATTCTTCAGCAGAGAGAATCGGGGAAATAAGCATACTCTGTCACTAGAAGACGGCAAAATCATAAACTATGGCAAGGATTGAAGACAAAAAAGCCGATGTGAATTCTCTCATAGGAGACAATGCCGGTGAGACTCACTGAGTGTGTGTATGAGTGTGTGTATGAGTGTGCGTCTGAACAATAGATCTCTCTATACATTTCTGTCCGTCTCCTCAGCCTTCACTCAATCTCTAGCTCTACGGTGTCTCCAGAGATGGCCGTACACATTAGATAGAAGGCGGCTGAGGGTTATACAAACACAGAGAAGAGAATGGTTGGCACTCCACTGGGTCGTGTGGTGGAACATACAGATGTAGCAGGGGTAACATACACACTCTTAACTCAAATTTCTTAACTCGTCGCGTTATCTTGAAACAAAAGCCATTGAAAAGCAATTGCTTAGTTGCATTTAGTTTAGATAACATGTCTCATAAAGCATGTGGGTTAACCCTGCTACATCCGTACATTGCCATACGAATTACCCTCTATATTGTCATACGTGTCCAATGATATCAGGAGACTCCTCATCTTTCGGGAATTGTTCTTTGATGGAAAGATTGTAGAATTGTGATCAGACACATATGACGGTCTGTCATCAATTGGCTAAAATGATTGGTCACTAATTAATATCACCCAAGGGACATTTGTTAAAAAGTGTAAATTTTTATTAACTTTAGGGCTCATGGGCACGACCGTTGTTTTTGTCCAATCTGCATTTTTTCGCTGATCGTATGTGGACCCATTCACTTCAATGGGGCTGCAAAAGATCCTGCGTTCCACAGATGTAATAGAACATGTCTAGTGTTGAGCGAACTTGTGTTTTAAGTTCGGCGTCTAAAGTTTGGGTTATCGAAGAATCGCGTTATGGATTCCGCTACCACGGACCATAACGGCATTTAGAATCCATAACGCGATTCTTTGATAACCCGAACCCAATCTTTAGACGCCGAACTTAAATCACAAGTTCACTCAACACTAAACATGTCCTATTCTTTGTCTGTTTTGAGGACGGCAAAAATGGCTACGGCCGTGTCCATGAGCATTTAGTAGAATGGGTTTGAGTACCTTTAGTTTACTTACTCTCACGCTCTCTTTGTGCGTTTCCTCTCTTAACCCTTACAACTCCCGTGGACTACATACTGAATCTAGACCCCGCTATTGCTTGATATTCCCTATCACTATTTTTTATTATGTTGAAATAGCTTTTTAAGATCCAACTTGATGTGGACGTGCGGCTTACATAAATAAAAGGTTGACTGCAGTGTTCCTTGAGAGGACGATGGACAGAAAGTCCAGAAAAGTTTCCAAAACCAAGATGACTTCTTTATGTCATGTATCTCCTGATAAATGTATAGATGAGACGGATATGAGCTGCTGCGTTTTACTAACTGCTGTTCCTTTAATGGATTCCGGGAATTCAGTACTTGTGCTTCCGTGAAATACAATTCCTCTTTGTATCCGCCCTGTTCTGTTAACCCTTAGCTAGTCACGTACAGCATTTATATAAGCAGCTTTTGGCCAATATCTGACGCCCATAATAAAGGCACATTTTACGTCCCCTTTATAGCTGCAAAACACTTCCCTTGGTTCAAATGAATGAGACTAACGCTGGGTTCACACCTGAGCGTTTTACAGCGCGTTCCTACGCGCTGTAAAACGCACAACAGGCAAGAACCAATGATTCCCTATGGGAAGGGTTCACACCTGGGCGTTTTACAGCGCGTACGATCGTGCTGTAAAACGCCCGACGCTCAAACAAGTACAGGAGCTTTTTTTGGCGCGTTTGACGCGTGTTTGGGCCATAGACTCTTTGGACAACACTGCTGTCAATCACCCAAACGCGCGTCAAACGCGCGTTCACTATTAAAAAAAACGTGCATAAAACGCGCGACAAAAACACGCATAGAAACGCGCGTTTGAGAAACGCCTAGGTGTGAACCCAGCGTTAGACCATAGAAGCAGTGATGTCCAGTTCACATAAACAGTGGAAGGTCCTAATGTTTTTACAGATGCAAAAATGGGCCCATATTCAGACGGTCTGATATTCACCTCGGGGTATGTGGGGTACTTAGGGGGTTTGTTTAATGAAAAAACAATAGACAAAAGGTAAAACCACAAAACCTGAAACTAAAGAGAATGAAATCTGATCACTTTACTATAACATATGTTACTAAACGTCAGAAAAGACAAGAGTCTGCAGACCATCCGGTGTAAGTTTTCTTCTGGATCTACTGCAGCATTCTCCAACCTGTGGTTCTCCAGCGATATTGGACATGTTGAGAGTTGTAGTCTTACAGCTGCAGAGCATTAGGTTACAGAACACTGATACCTGGAAGGACTTTGCCCTTGTTATATTGTCCTAAGGGCAGGAACAGTCAGAGCAGCTGAGACCCTGTGGTGGCAATGGCTGTACAATATAGTACTTATGCTTTACTCACAATGCTCTGCACCCATTGACTACCACATGTGGGCAGGGTCTCGGCCTCGTGGCAGCTGCTCCATCTAATTTTATCATCAGGGAACAAAATTCTGGAGAGAAGTCTACCAGCTGCTCACCCCTCCAACCACAGTAGAAATGAAACTGGATTAATTCACAGTTTTTTTCCTTTCCACCATTTTTCTCTACATTTTTTTATTATTTTTTTTGTGTTGCCCAAAAATGCTGTGGTCAGATGTTTCTTTAAAGTCTGTAGTAAAATATGAGAATGGCTATATTAGCATGGTTTTATTTTTGGTCTTTTTGGTGCTTTTGTGTCATTTTCCCCCTATTTTGGGCTTTTTTTTAAGGCTGCGTTCACACGGGCGAGATTTCCGCGCGGGTGCAATGCATGAGGTGAACGCATTGCACCTGCACTGAATCCTGACCCATTCATTTCAATGGGTCTGTGTACATGAGCGTTTTTTTTCATGCATCACTTCTGCAATGCTTTAAAATCGCAGCATGTTCTATATTCTGCGTTTTTCACGCAGCCCTGGCTCCATAGAAGTGAATGGGGCTGCGTTAATAACGCATTGCATCTGCAAGCAAGTGCGGATGCAATGCGTTTTTCACTGATGGTTGCTAAGAGACGTTGTTTGTAAACCTTCAGTTTTTTATCACGCGTGTGAAAAACGCATCAAAACGCATTGCACCCGCGCGGAAAAAACTGAACAACTAAACGCAATTGCAGACAAAACTGACTGAACTTGCTTGCAAAATGGTGCGAGTTTAACTGAACGCACCCTGAACGCATCCGGACCTAATCTGTCACGCTCGTGTGAACTCAGCCTTAGACAGTATGGCTAAGGCTACATGCACACGGACGTATTTTGTTTTCCGCGTCCGTTCCGTTTATTTTGCGGATAGGTTGTGGGCCCATTCATTTTTATTGAGCTGTTAAAAATGCGGATAGTCAACCGTTTGTTTTCCGTGGTTCAATTCCACAAAAAAAAATAGAGCATGTCCTTTTCTTGCACACGACCGTTGTGTGTTTTGCGGTCCACAAATTGCGGATCTGCAAAACACGGATGACAAATTGCAGAACGGCACGGACAGCCATTGATATAACTGCCTTTTCTTGTCTGCAAAACGGCCAAGAATAGGACAGGTTATATTTTTTGGGGCGGACCATGGAACGGAGCAACGGATGCGGACAGCACACGGAGTGCTGTCTGCATCTTTTGCGGCCCCATTGAAGTGAATGGGTCCGCATCCGAGCCGCAAAAACTGCGGACCAAAACAACGTCCGTGTGCATGAGGCCTAAGGCCCCTTTCACACGGGCGAGTTTTCCGTGCGGGTGCGATGCGTGCGGTGAACGCACTGCACCCGCACTGAATCCTGACCCATTCATTTCTATGGGACTGTGCACACGAGCGGTGATTTTCACGCATCACTTGTGTGTTGCGTGAAAATCGCAGCATGCTCCTCTTTGTGTGTTTTTCACGTAACGCAGGCCCTATAGAAATGAATGGGGTTGCGTGAAAATCGCATGCATCCGCAAGCAAGTGCGGATGCGGTGCGATTTTCACGCATGGGTTCTAGGTGACAGTCTATTCACTGTATTAATTTTCCCTTATAACATGGTTATAAGGGAAAATAATAGCATTCTGAATACAGAATGCTTAGTATAATAGTGCTGGAAGGGTTAAAAATAATAAAAAAGTTAACTCACCTTCTCCTCTTGTTCGGGTAGATGCCGGTCTGTTCTTTAGCTGTGGGCTGAAGGACCTGTGGTGATGTCAGATCACATGCTCCATCACCATGGTGATGGACCATGTGATTGGAGCATGTGATCTGACGTCACCTCAGGTCATTCAGCCCACAGCTAAAGAACAGACCGGCATCTACCCGAACAAGAGGAGAAGGTGAGTTAACTTTTTTATTATTTTTAACCCTTCCAGCACTATTATACTAAGCATTCTGTATTCAGAATGCTATTATTTTCCCTTATAACCATGTTATAAGGGAAAATAATACAATCTTCAGAACATCAATCCCAAGCCCGAACTTCTGTGAAGAAGTTCGGGTTTGGGTACCAAACATGCGCGATTTTTCTCACGCGAGTGCAAAACGCATGACAATGTTTTGCACTCGCGCGGAAAAATCGCGCATTTTCCCGCAACGCACCTGCCTCTTATCCGGGCAAAAAACATGACGCCCGTGTGAAAGAGGCCTTAGTCGGATGTGTTTGTGTCCCTTTAGTTTACTTCTCTGCCTGGTGCAGTCTTTCTGTATATGTCTCTCTCACTCTCTTTGTGTCTTTCCTCTCTCTGATCCGTTTCTTCTCTCTCCACACTGCCTCGTCCCGACTAGATGTTCCTCACAGCGTTAACCCTTACATCTCCTGTGGACTGCATACTAATTCTAACCCTGCTATTACTTAATATATTCTATTACTATTTTTTTCTATGTTGCTCTTTAAGATTTAATTTTACATTTTTTTCCCAGGTTATACAATAGACACACAGAAAATGCCTTGGTCCTCATCACCTTACAGAGGTACAAAAATACATGATGCACCGATCTAATTGTATGTAACCTATTGTGTGAGTTGAATTAAACAAAGGTTGACTAGAATGTTCTTTGAGGGGGCGATGGACAGAAAGTCTAGAAAACTCTCTAAAAACCAAGGTGACATATTTATATGCTATGTAAAACAAAAAGAGGAGCGCAACGGGTGTGACTGGGCGCGTAAGGGTTAAATGCCAAATGCCGTCTCACATGGATCCAGTGCGGTACCAGCATACAAAGCTCTGTGGCTGCAGCTTGTCTCGGCCCCTGGGAAGCGTCAATTTTGACGTAAATTTGTTTTCCCTTAGTCCTAACAGCAGCACAAGTGGGGTATTCGCCCCTGTGAAGCTGGTCAGGACAGGCGGAATTTTTGCTGAATAAAATTCTGCATCCCTAGTAATTAATTAATTAATTAGCTCCCCCCTCCATATATAGGCCGCCCTACACAGGGCTAGTTGCTTTTTAACAAGTAATCCTAATAGCATAGAGGGAGGGATATTTGTGTGCTGCTGTTAGGACTAAGGGAAAACAAATTTACGTCAAAATTGACGCTTCCCTTTCGTCCTAACCAGCAGCACAAGTGGGGAAGTAGCAAGGAACCTCACACAAATCTTGGGAGGGCAAAGGACTAGCACTAAGTAGCTAATAATCCCACAGGAGTTAGAGAGCTGACCTATGGACGAGCAGCATCTAACACGGACCGTCCAAAGGCTGTTCCCTCAGAACGCCTATTCTCTAGGCGGTAATGGGCAATAAAGGTGTTTTGCGTGCTCCACGAGGCAGCCGCACAAATTTGCTCTAAGGGGACTAGTTTCCTCTCCGCATATGACGCAGACACTGCCCTTGTGGAATGGGCAGATAAGAAGGATGGCGGTAGTAAGTTTTGGGACGTAAAAGCCAGCTTAATAGCGTCCTTAATCCATCTGCTCAAGGTGGGCTTGGAAACCTTGAGCCCCTTATTGTTCCCCGAATATGAGATCAGCAGATTTTCTGATCTCCTGAACTCTTCCGTTCTATTCAGATAAACTCTAAGGACTCTTGGGATGTCCAAGGAAAGTAATTTCTCCTCCTCAGGAGAGTTAGAGGTAGGAGACAACACCGGCAGTGTTATTGTCTGATTGGTGTTCGCAAATGAAGGAACCTTGGGTAGAAAGGTAGGCAGAAATCTTAACAGGACCTTGTCCTGCAGAAACCTTAAATATGGTTCCGCTGCCCCCAGAGCCTGGAGCTCCCCAACCCTCTTGGCTGAGGTTATGGCCAAGAGAAAGGAAACCTTGAGGGAAAGGTACTTTAAGTCTACCTGTTCCAAAGGCTCAAAGGGGGGGGAGCACAACCCCCTTAGGACCACTGGCAGCTCCCACTCAGGGATAGGTCTCTGGATGCTGGGCCTAAGCCTCTGAGCACCCTTAAGGAACCTTTTAATTAGGGGGTCCTGAGAAATCGGCTTACCAAGGCATGCTGACAAGGCAGCAACATGAGCTCTCAATGTAGATGGGCTTAGACCCTTGTCTAGACCATCTTGCAGGAACTGAAGAATCTCAGAGAGAGGAGGATCTGAGGAAACTACCTCTCTATCCCTGCACCATCGCATAAATATTCTGAATATGCGGGAATACTTCTGATTCGTAGACTCCGCTCTGGAGTGAGAGATTGTTCTCAGGACCTCCACCGAAAGCCCTCTAGCTTCTAGAAGGGACCGGTCAGTCTCCAGGCTGTCAGACTGAGCCTCCTCAGATCTAGACAGGGACCTGTGTTCTGGTACACCAGGTTCTGTATTAGGGGAAGTCTCCAATAATTGCCCTGACTCATCTGCATGAGCTGGGTGAACCAAGACCTCTTCGGCCAGAATGGGATGATGGCTATCACTGAGGTCTGGTCTTGCTTGATCTTCATCAATACCCTTGGTATCATGGAAATTGGAGGGAATACATAGGCCAGCCTGAACCTCCATGTTATGGACAGAGCATCTATCGCTACCGGATTGTCCTCCTTGTACAAGGAGCAGAATTTGCTTACTTTGGCGTTCAGACGGGTTGCCATCAAATCGATCTCGGGAGTCCCCCAGCGTTGGACTATCCTGGAGAAGATGTTGTCGTTCAGGGACCATTCTCCTGGTACCGGAAGGCCCCGACTTAGACGATCTGCTACTATATTGAGATCTCCTCTGATGTGAACTGCCACTAGATGAGATAGATTGCTCTCTGCCCAAGATAAAATTAGTCCCACCTCCCTCAGGAGGGTCCGGGATCTCGTTCCTCCCTGTCTGTTTACATAAGCAACTACAGTCGTGTTGTCGGTCCGTACTCTCACGGCTTGACCCTGGATGAGGGGTGAGAAGTGATTGAGGGCTAATCTCACCGCCCTCAGCTCCCTCAGATTGGATGATAGGAGTCTCTCCTGAGGATTCCAGGTATTCTGAACTGTATTGTGTCCCAGATGGGCTCCCCAGCCTAGAAGGGAGGCGTCCGTGGTCAGGATCACCCAAGTAGGTTGGGCTAGAGGCATTCCATCCACTAGGTTCTTCCACCACCTGAGGGAGGAACGGACTTCTGCAGACAGGGAGTGATACCGATCTAGGTCTCTGGGTTTGCGATTCCAAACCGCTAAGACTTCCTCTTGTAGTGGCCGAAGATGCCACAAGGCCCAAGGTACTGCCTCTGCAGATGCTGACATGTGGCCTAACATCCTCATGAGAACCCGAATAGACACCCGTCTGGGGGGTAGGAGAAACTCTGCAGCTCTTATTACTTTGTCTCTCCTCTGGGGAGATAGATATAGGGTCATTAGTTGTGAATCTATCACAAACCCCAGAAACCCTCTTGTGGTAGAGGGGACCAACTCTGATTTGTCCCAATTCAGGAGCCACCCTAGGTTCTGCAGAGTGTGGAGAGCTAGTTGAAGCTGAGCTTGTAAGATGTCTGCGGATGCGGCTTTTAAAAGCCAGTCGTCTAAATAAGGGACGACTTCTAAGCCAAGGAGCCTTAGGTGGGCGACCACAGGAGCCACAACCTTTGTGAAGGTGTGAGGAGCAGAGGAGATGCCAAAGGGCAACACAGCAAACTGGTAGTGCTTCACTACGTCTTTTATGCAGACAGCAACTCTGAGAAATTTCCTGTGGGCCGGACAGATAGGAACATGAAGGTAAGCGTCCTTCAGATCTATCGTCACCATCACGTCTGCCGGGTTCAGGATGTTTAGGACTGAGCGGATGGTTTCCATCCGGAAACGCTTCTTTCTGATGAACCGATTTAGGTAACGCAGATCGATAATCATGCGCCAGTCTCCTGACGGCTTTGGAACGAGAAAGATGGGAGAATACACTCCCTGACCGAGTTCTCGAGGAGGAACCTCCTCTAAGGCCCCTTTGGTAATGTACTGGAGTACAGAATCTTCCAGGATCAGTTGTCTGCTGGGTGTTAGACGCCCTGTAAGGTTGGGAACTGAAGTCGATCCTGTAACCGGTGCTGATAACCTGCAACTAGCCCTGTGTGGGGCGGCCTATATATGGAGGGGGGAGCTAATTAATTAATTAATTACTAGGGATGCAGAATTTTATTCAGCAAAAATTCCGCCTGTCCTGACCAGCTTCACAGGGGCGAATACCCCACTTGTGCTGCTGGTTAGGACGAAAGGGAAGGTCCTGGTCCTACCATGGAAGAAACGCACAATGTTGTCCAACGCAGGAACAACAGAAGACACCCGTTTTCCCTTTGTCACTCTCTCCCTTCTGTGAGGGAACGCTCCTCCACTGACAAGAGAGAGAGAGTAACTCCAAAGGCGTTTTCTGTTGCTCTGGCGTTGGGCCGTTGGGCGTTGCCTCCCGTTTCTTCGCTTTTATTGCTGCTTCTCTGAAAGCTATATACAGCTGTGTATGTGTCTCTCACGCTCTGTTTGTGCGTTTCCTCTCTAGTCTCAGTTTCCTCTCTCTCCACCCTGTTTGCTCTGATGTTCATTGCTGCCTTAAAGGGCCCCAGTCAGCAGATTTGTACCTATGAAACTGGCTGACTTGTTGCTTGTGCGCTTGGAAGCCCTTTAACCAGGGGCATTGCTAGGGTCTCAAAAGATCATCATCTTCTCTGTAGATCTTCTCCACTCGGTCCAGACACTTCTCTCAGCCGCCTCGTCTCTGCAGTGTGACACACAGACATCTTAGCTTCCTCACATTCTATCATTATCCCCCAACTGGAGTCCCCACAGTGTTATCCTGCTGCTTGCTGTGAACCCCCCCCCCGGGGGTGTAGCTATTGGGGGTACAGAGGTAGCAGTCGCTACCAGGCCCAAAGACACTTGTGCCGCATAAGAAGACACACAAAGCACTGAGGGAAGGGGGGCCCAAGCTGAACTCTTGCACCGGGGCCCATGAGCCTTTAGTTACGCCCCTGCCCCCCCCCCCAATACCCCCAAATACTATCCTGAAGAAAGATTACTGCCCCCCATAGTAATAGTGCTCCTCATAGTCCCACCAATAGTAATTCTAGAATGCCTTCATTAGTAACACTGCCCCAACCGTGATAATGCTCCTCAACAATGCCCCCATTATTAGAAGAGCCCTCCCATATTAATAATACCCTCACAGAGTCCCCAGTAGAAATAAGGCCCCCTATTGTTCCCCCAGTGGTAATAAAGCTCCCTACAGACCCCTCAGTAGTAATAAGGCCCCCATAGTGCAGTTAGTAGAAATAAGGCGGATCTATAAGACCCTCCTATAGATCCCCCAGTAGTAATAAGACCGCCTATAATGTCCCCTGGATCTGCAGTGCCCCCTGCAGTTATACTCCTCCCTCCACCATACAGTCCCAAGTAAATAACATCACCTCCTCCCCAGCCGCCTCCAACGCACAATCCAATGTAAACATCACCCCCTAAAGCTACTTTCACACTTGCGTTCGTGCGGATCTGTCCTGTACTTGTACGGGGGACGGATCCGCACCGATATAATACAAACGAATGCATCCGTTTAGGACCGATTCGTTTGTATTAGATTTTAATTTCTAAGTCTCAATACGGATCCGTCCTGACTTACATTAAAAGTCAATGGGGGACGGAACCGTTTACAATTGCACCATTTTGTGTCAATGCAAAGGGATCCGTCCCCATTGACTTACATTGTAAGTCAGGACGGATACGTTTGGCCCTGCAAGGCCATGCGGACACAAAATCGCTGCGTGCAGCCGTTTTGGAGACGGACCCCAAAATGCTGCACGCAGCGTTTTTGTGTCCGCATGGCCTTTCAGGGCCAAACATATCCGTGTAAGTCAATGGGGACGGATCCCTTTGCATTGACACAAAATGGTGCAATTGTAAACGGTTCCGTCCCCCCATTGACTTTCAATGTAAGTCAGGACGGATCCGTATTGGGACTTAGAAATTCAAATCTAATACAAACGAATCGGTCCTGAACGGATACATTCAGAATGCATTGGGGTTAAACTGATGCATTTGGGGCTGCTTGTGAGAGACCTGAAACGGATCTCACAAGCGGATCCCCAAACGCAAGTGTGAACGTAGTATAAACAATAATTCCCATGTACATAAACATCATTCTCCCCCACCATCCACTTTTAACATACAGTCCCATGTAAATAACATCACTCCCTTCAGCCCTAACATACATCCCAGTTATATAACTACAACTCCCAGCATCTGCCTCTCCCTTAACTTACCTCTCCTCATGTACAGATGTCACCATTAGGCTCCTTCTCCTCTTCACTCTGGTCCAATCCTGCACTGGTCACATGATGGTGACATCATCCAGGTCATCCTATCACAGCCTGTTTTGCTGATCACATGACCTGTGATGTCACCACAGGTCCGTCGCCTCTTCCCAGTGTAAGATTCAATTGTATTGCCGTTCTGTGTACGGCAATACAGTTGTATCTAGCAGGCAGGCAGGACATTCGGGGCCTGGGACAAAACATCCGGGGCCCAGGCCCCGAATGTTTTAACCTTTTAACCTAGCGACGCCCCTGCCTTTAACCCTTACAACTCCCGTGGACTCCATACTGAATCTAGACCCCACTATTGCTTGATATTCCCTATTATTTTTTTTTATTATGTTGCAATAGCTTTTTAAGATCCAACTTGATGAGGACGTGCGGGTTTACATAAATAAAAGGTTGACTGCAGTGTTCTTTGAGAGGACGATGGACAGAAAGTCCAAAATCAAGATGACTTCTTTATGTCATGAATCTCCTGATAAATGTATAGATGAGACGGATATGAGCTGCTGCGTTTTACTAACTGCTGTTCCTTTAATGGATTCCGGGTATTCAGTACTTGTGCTTCTGTGAAATACATTCCCTTAGTCCTAACAGCAGCACAAGTGGGGTATTTGCCCCTGTGAAGCTGGTCAGGACAGGCGGAATTTTTAATGAACAAAAATTTCTGCCTAAGTATCCTAATTAGTAATTAACTAATTAAGCCCCTACCCCATATAACCCGGCCCCTAACTGGACGGGGTTGCTTTTTTTTTTTTTTTTTGTCCTGTGGACTCCAGGACAGGCTAGACTCCTTACTGGAGTCTCCCATTGTAATTTGTAGCGTTATAATATTGTTATATTATGTTTTAATTCTGCAGAGCTCACGTCGCTGCCTTATCGGCATGCCTTAGCAGACCGATAAGTCTACCCGGAACCCATTAAAGGAACAGTAGAAATGAAACTGGATTAATTCACAGTTTTCTTGCTTTGCCACCATTTTTCTCTACATTTTTTTTTTTTTTTTTTTGTGTTGCCCAAAAATGCTGTGGTCAGATGTTTCTTTAAAGTCTGTAGTAAAATATGAGAATGGCTATATTAGCATGGTTTTATTTTTGGTCTTTTTGGTGCTTTTGTGTCATTTTCCCCGTATTTTTGGCTTTTTTTAAGACAGTATGGCTAAGGCTACATGCACACGAACGTATTTTGTTTTCCGCGTCCGTTCCGTTTATTTTGCGGATAGGATGTGGACCCATTCATTTTTATTGAGCTGTTAAAAATGCGGATAGTCAACCGTTTGTTTTCCGTGGTTCAATTCCACAAAAAAAAAATAGAGCATGTCCTTTTCTTGCACACGACCGTTGTGTGTTTTGCGGTCCACAAATTGCGGATCTGCAAAACACGGATGACAAATTGCGGAACGGCATGGACAGCCATTGATATAACTGCCTATTCTTGTCTGCAAAACGGCCAAGAATAGGACAGGTTATATTTTTTTGGCGGACCACGGAACGGAGCAACGGATGCGGACAGCACACGGAGGGCTGCCTGCATCTTTTGCGGCCCCATTGAAGTGAATGGGTCCGCATCCGAGCCGCAAAAACTGCGGACCAAAACAACGTCCGAGTGCATGAGGCCTTAGTCGGATGTGTTTGTGTCCCTTTAGTTTACTTCTCTGCCTGGTGCAGTCTTTCTGTATATGTCTCTCTCACTCTCTTTGTGTCTTTCCTCTCTCTGATCCGTTTCTTCTCTCTCCACACTGCCTCGTCCCAACTAGATGTTCCTCACAGCTTTAACCCTTACATCTCCTGTGGACTGCATACTAATTCTAAGGCCTCTTTCACACTACCGTTTTTTTTTCCGTTTTGCGGTCCGTTTTTTGCGTTCCGTATACGGTCCGTATACGGAACCATTCATTTCAATGGTTCCGCAAAAAAAACTGAATGTGTTCCGTATGCATTCCGTTTCCGTATTTCCGTTTTTCCGTTCCGTTGAAAGATAGAACATGTCCTATATTTGGCCGCAAATCACGGTCCGTGGTTCCATTCAAGTCAATGGGTCCGCAAAAAAAACGGAACACATACGGAAATGCATCCGTATGTCTTCCGTTTCCGTTCCGTTTTTTCTGAACCATCTATTGAAAATGTTATGCCCAGCCAAATTTTTTCTATGTAATTACTGTATACTGTATATGCCATACGGAAAAACGGAACGGAACAACGGAACGGAAACGGAATCACAACGGAAGCAAAAAAACGGAACAACGGATCCATGAAAAACGGACCGCAAAACACTGAAATGGACATACTGTAGTGTGAAAGAGGCCTAACCCTGCTATTACTTAATATATTCTATTACTATTTTTTTCTATGTTGCTCTTTAAGATTTAATTTTTAATTTTTTTTCCCCCAGGTTATACAAAAGACATACAGAAAAAGCTAAAGTCTTTCTTTACATCACCTTGCACAGGTACAAAAATACACGATGCACCGATCTAATTGTATGTAACCTATTGTGTGAGTTGAATTAAACAAAGGTTGACTAGAATGTTCTTTGAGGGGGCAATGGACAGAAAGTCTAGAAAACTATCTAAAAACCAAGGTGACATCTTTATTTGTCATGTTAAACAAAAAGAGGAGTGCAACGGGTGTGACTGGGCGCGTAAGGGTTAAATGCCAAATGCCGTCTCACCTGGAACTGTTGTGCACATGGATCCAGTGCGGTACCAGCATACAAAGCTCTGTGGCTGCAGCTTGTCTCGGCGCCTGGGAAGGTCCTGGTCCTACCATGGAAGAAACGCACAATGTTGTCCAACGCAGGAACAACAGAAGACACCCGTTTGCCCTTTGTCACTCTCTCCCGTCTGTGAGGGAACGCTCCTCCACTGACAAGAGAGAGAGAGTAACTCCAAAGGCGTTTTCTGTTGCTCTGGCGTTGGGCCGTTGGGCGTTGCCTCCCGTTTCTTCGCTTTTATTGCTGCTTCTCTGAAAGCTATATACAGCTGTGTATGTGTCTCTCACGCTCTGTTTGTGCGTTTCCTCTCTAGTCTCAGTTTCTTCTCTCTCCACCCCGCTTGCTCTGATGTTCATCGCTGCCTTAAAGGGCCCCAGTCAGCAGATTTGTACCTATGAAACTGGCTGACTTGTTGCTTGTGCGCTTGGAAGCCCTTTAACCCTTACAACTCCCGTGGACTACATACTGAATCTAGACCCCACTATTGCTTGATATTTCCTATCACTATTTTTTATTATGTTGCAATAGCTTTTTAAGATCCAACTTGATGTGGACGTGCGGCTTACATAAATAAAAGGTGGACTGCAGTGTTCTTTGAGAGGACGATGGACAGAAAGTCCAGAAAACTTTCCAAAACCAAGATGACTTCTTTATGTCATGTATCTCCTGATAAATGTATAGATGAGACAGATATGAGCTGCTGCGTTTTACTAACTGCTGTTCCTTTAATGGATTCCGGGAATTCAGTACTTGTGCTTCTGTGAAATACAATTCCTGTAAAACAAGTTCTCCTGCCTTCCTGCCTCTCTCTTGCAGCTCTGCCCTGTTAACCCTTAGCTAGTCAATTTCTGATGGGAATAAGCAGATTTTTACTGCAAAACACCTCCCTTGGTTCATCTGAACTAAACTTAGACCACCATAGAAGCATCAGTCCAGTTCCGATAAACCATGGAGGGTCCCAATGCTTTTACAGATGTAGAAATGGACCCATATACAGACGGTCTGAATCTTACCTTAGAACATTTGGGGTACCGAGGGGGGTTTGTTGGCTCTGAGATGTCTTGAGATGAGTTCTAGTGAAAAAACAACAGCTAAAAAGTTATGGCCGGACTGGGAGCAAAGCTTAGGGGAGGCCAGCATAACGGGGGTTTGGCTCAGGGAGACCCCAGTAGTAGTGATAGGTTAGTTAGTTAAAGGGGGGCGGATTATGGAGATCAGGGGGTTAGGGATTGGTTAAGTGGAGTTTAGGGGTGGGGGTTGAGGGGATAAAAGAAGGAGACAGGGAGAAGAAGGGTGCCATTTTAGGTGAGGAAAAAAGAGAGTAGTGAGTCCACGTTATTTAATCTAAAAAGCGTACTGATGGAGCAACTGGATGTCACCATAAGGTGTCTGCGGGAGGCTGCGGAGGTTCGGGGTCTTGGCTAGGTCCAAGAGCAGCTGCAGCATCTATTCAGGGGGGGGGGGCGGCTGAGGCTTCTGCACCGCCTCAGCACTTGGCGTCCCAGCCGCGGTAGACCAGGCCGCCGGCGCGCTTTAGCCCATAGTCCTCCACCCGGGCTTAGCGCAGATGACAGAGCACTACCTAGGACCCTCCACGCCGGGGACCAGCGGGGACACTATCCTCCCGCACCCCCCCGGCGTGGGAGGAATCCGACCTGCAGGCGGAGCCTACGAGGTGGCCGGGCCCGGTCACCTCCTTCATCTGGATGTGGCATCGATGCGGGACCAGGAGCAGTAGGCACCTTCTCATGTCCTGGTGAGGGAGGTGCCCCCCCACGTGATCATGGTGGCAAGAGACACAGGGCTGCTGTGGTGCCGGTGGAGGTGTGCAGCAGGCCCCCATCACTATCTTCCAGCCTGCAGCCAGGGAGAAGCTCCGCCCCCTCTGTCCTGTCCATGGAGGAGAACAGCCCTAACGTTCCTGGTAGGAGTGGAGCCAGGGGGGACAGCGTCAGGATGAAGTTGAGCGGTGCAAAGGACTGGACATCTGGACTTAGGATTTTTGGATGGTGGGGTCACAGCACCCAGGTGAGATTTCTTGGGGACCCTTAGCGCAGGTAGCGGCGTTTAGTGTGTGAGGTGGTGGGCCCCAGGCGGATTTGGGTAGGGGCTTAGGGCACATGCTGGGGGGATTGGCAGGCCTACTGGCGGGTTGGGGTATGGCAGGGTTGTCCCCGTTACCGGCGTGGGGGGTGACAGGGGACCTGAGGGGTCTAACATGGGGTGAGGTGGTAATGTAGGGTCAAGGAGCACTGTGGTGTCGGTGCAACCACAGGCAGGCTGGGGAGCGGACAAATAAACGGTGCGGTTGGATGATAAAGCAAAGATGGAGGTATATGTCTGCTTTGAGGGTCCATTGGGGGCTCATTTAAAGCAGGAGGTAAGGGAGCGTATTTGGAGGGGGGAGTATGTGGAGATTTTTTCTTTGCTTCCATTGGATAAGTTTAACCTGTATATGTTACGGAAGGAGGAAGAGAAGTGTAGATATCGTATGATACCGCTGACTTTTCAGAACTGGCTGCAGGCGTTTGCGATATTAGAAAGTGTGATAGGGGAGAAGGCGCCGGAGTGCTGTTCAACGTTGTTTTGTTATCTGGACACGATCAGGGAGGTGTATAGGGTATATGGGGGATAGCTTGGCTGAGATACAATGAGCAGTTTAGGCACAGAAAGGCAGTACGTCAAGAGATAAGGTGGGACCACAAAGATATAGCTTTGTGGCTGAAGGGGATGGCACCTGTTAGGTCAGGGCAGTCCTTTGGGGGGAAATCGGGGGGCAAGCCAGTATCGCTGTTGCGTCCGCAAAGGGCCTGTGCTTCTCATTCAATGATGGGAACTGTAAATTCGGAGCTAAGTGCAAATTTAAGCACAAATGCTCCACATGTTGGGGATCTCATGCAGCGGCGCGGTGCTTTAGGGGTAATGGACAAAGAGGGGGGATGGCAATAGCAAAGGGGGAGACGCCGGTCCGCCTGGAAAGGATGGAGCCGTTCTTAGATAGATATCCAGATAGGGAAGGGGTGGCGTTGTTGCGGGAGGGGGGGGGGGGTTTGTGCAGGGTTTTCGAATTCTGTTTGTTCCCGGGGAGGCGCTGTTGTTAAAGAAGAATTTTAGGTCGGCCAGGGAGCATCCGGACGTAGTGGCAGAGAAACTTAGTAAGGAAGTTGCGTTAGGCAGAATGGCGGGTCCTTTTGTGGATCCGCCATTTTCGAATTTGCAAGTGTCTCCGCTGGGAGTGGTTCCGAAGAAGGAGGCGAATAAGTTTCAGCTTATTCACCACCTGTCTTTTCCAAAGACTACGGTTTTGCATTGGGTAGTTCAGGTTAGTATTCCAGAAGGAGGTGTTTTACATTACTTGAACTTGATTTTCTGTTTGTAGTTTTTTTTTGGTTCTCAGTTGTGTTCTAAGTTGTTACAATGTTTTATTGGTATGTCTAAGCAGTTTGGTATCCCTATTGCTGAAGCAAAAACTGTTTACCCTTGTGTTTGTTTATAATTTTTAGGTATTGTTATTGATAGTGTCAAGATTGAGTTTCGTTTATCTAAGGTTAAGTTAAATTCGATTAGATCATTATAGTGAAGTTATTAGCCAAGAATAAATGCACCTTGAGGGAATTGCAATCTCTTTTAGGCTCACAGAATTTTGCTTGTAGAATAATTCCAATGCGTTGTGTTTTTTCTGAGTGGATGTACTTTGCTACAAGAGGTTTGCGTTCCCCTGCAGCACATGTTAGATTAACTAGACCTCATAGGGCTCATTCACACAACCACGGTTTGGTTCCGCATCCGAGCCGCATTTTTTGCAGCTTGGATGCGGACCCATTCACTTCAATCGGGCCGCAAAAGATGGTGCTGTCCGCATCCGTTGCTCAATTCCGTGGCCCCACAAAAATTATGAGTCATGTCCTATTTTTGTCCATTATGCGGACAAGAATAGGTATTTCTATAATGGCCGCCAGTTCCGTTCCGCAAATTGTGTAAGGCACATGGGTGGCATCCGTGTTTTGCGGATCCGCAATTTGCAAACCGCAAAACATGGCACGGTCGTGTGAACAAGCCCTTAAGGAGGATATGTCTATGTGGCTGGAATTCTTTACTAAGTTTAATGGTAGGAGTTGTTGGCAGGAAGAATTTAGATTCTTTGAAGTTATTTACTGATGCAGCAGTGAACTTTGGTTTTGGAGCCTTCTATAATAATAAATGGTCTGTAGGAACTTGGCCAGATTTTTGGGTAGAAAAGAAATTTACTTCTAATATTGTGATCTTAAAATTATTTCCGGATTTAGTTGCTATATTAGTTTGGGGTTCGTTTTTTAAGAATAAGAGGATTTGTCTTTTTACAGATAATAAAGGTGTGGTTTTTGCCATCAATACACTGTCTTCTAAATGTGAGAGGACAGTGTGATTGTTGAGGTATTTGTTGTTGTGCTGTATGCCCTGTAACATTTGGTTGAAAGCAAAGCACATTCCTGGTAGAAACAATGATATAGCCGGCTCTTTTTTTCAGTGGAGGAAATTTCAGGAGTTGGTTCCATCGGCAGAGCAAGTAGGGACCCATTGTCCTCCACACTTATGGGACCTTCTGCTGGATTAATAGCTGATAGTATCCTTAGTTCTGTTGCACCTAGAACATGGGCTTCTTATGCAGCCGCATGGAGGGATTGGTTGTTGTTTAGTCAATCAGTTCAAGAAAAACCGTCAGGTAATTTTGAAAAGTTAGGTCTGCTTTTTGTTTCATCGCTTATGTCCAAAAAGTTTTCTTGCTCTCATATTGCTAGGATAGTGGCTAGAGTGTCATTCTTTCAGAGGTTATTTGGTCAGGTACCTCTCTCTAATTTATTTCTAATTAAGCAGATGTTGAAAGGATATCACAAGGCTAATGCAGATTTGAGACCTCCTATTTCTTTGGATTTGTTAGGAAAAATGTTGGTCATTCTTCCTAATGTTACTAAAGATCAGTTTGAAGTGATTTTGTTTAGAACGGTTTTCATCTTGGCATTTTTGGGGGCTTTCAGGATCGGGGAGTTAGTAGCTAGTTCTAGGTCTTCTGATTAGACGTTCTAAGATGGACCAGTTGGGCCGGGGTCAATTTGTCTAATTTGTTTTTGTGTCCAGTCAGAGCTGTGACAGCTTGGCTGAAAATTAGACTGTTATTGGACATTGGGTTATTGGACATTCGTTCATATATTGGGCTCAGAAGAGAGCCGGGAAGAGACTTTACTCTGAGAACTTATACTTTGAGTCCAATAAAATGCATATTTTTTGGTTCGGTGTAAGGGGTTTGAAATAGAAGGACCTTCTAAATGAGATTAAAAGACTAGCTGTTAGAAGGCCTGCCCCGTATGTTTTAGTTTTGCATCCTGGGGGTAATGACATACATAGGTCGTATTAAAACTTTGGATTTAATATGGGAAATGAAAAAAGACATGGCCCTGTTGAAATGCTTATTTCCGGATGCCACTCCGTTTTTTTTCTGAGATCGTCCCGAGATTAATATGGTCTTGCTAAAGATGGTTTGGTTTTCAATAAGATTATAAAGCGGATCAACAGTACCATGTCAACATTTTTACCAGTTTTAGGAGGTTTTAGTTATAGACACATTGATTTGGAAGGCTCTGTTCCAGGACTATACAGATCTGACAATGTGCACTTGTCAGAGGTGGGTCTGGATATTTTTAACTTGGTCTTCAGAATGCGATTGAGAAGTGGCTGTGTTGCTTTTTTTGGGGGGCCATGCTCTTTTAGAGGCATGGCTTGTGGGAATTTGTCGCCCAGGGTGGACTTTGCTGGGTGGACTTTTGTTCAAGATTCATTGGTTATTTATGAGATTATCTATTTATGGTTATTTATTCTTTATGGATTATTAATTAAATATTTATTGGTGCAATTTTATGGGTAACCTCAAAATAAAGCAACACGGCCTTATTTATCCAAATAAAAGTGTTATTTATTTAGAGTATTTAGTGTGTCACCATGGAAATGTCATTGGAAAAACAAAGCTCACTATTCCCATCCCATATCTTCTTCAAGCTGGAAGATTTTCTTGAGCTAGACACTTAGGGGGGGGGGGGGGGGGGGGTCATTTACTTTCAGAAATACATCTAAATTAGGCGTCTTTCTGGCGCAGCAATCTGCGACTTTTTCTCGCTCGCACCAGGTCTACACTAATCATTTTCTACACCTGTTTTAGGCATAGAAAATAGTCTAAATCTACGCCAGTTAATTAACGTACCCCTTATTATGTAAGAAAATAAACCAGAATTAACATATGATGAAAATTCACGTAGTGTATTAAAAGTAACACTTGTAACTGCGGTACTGAGAACAGCCTCTAGAACATAAGAACACCGATCTGTCAGTAGGAAAATTGTGCTCACGTAAGAAACAAGATCCATTTTAAATAAAAGTGTTTGTTCTATTTATTCTAAAGGAACGTAAACTGATCTTGAAATGAGATACTAGATCTGAGGATAGGTCATCAGTATAAGTCTAGGAAAACCCTTTTAATGATATAGGTGTTGGGTAGGGTTACCACCTTTCCCAACAAAAAATAACGGCCAAGTTAAGCCACGCCCCAAAAGGGGTGTGGTTGTGGGGGGTGGCTTAACACGGGGCATTAAGTCACTATCATACTGTGGCTCCCAATAATATTAATGCCCCCATTATTGACTCCCAGAATTAATACTGTCCATATTAATGCCCCAGTAATATTAATGCCCCATTAGTGCCCCTCATTAATGGTAATGCCCCCATCCGTGCACCACAGAATTAATGTCCCCATTAAGAGTAATGGCCCATTAGTGCTTCCAGTAAAAATAATGCCCCCATTGTGCCCCCCAGTAAGAATAACGCCCCCATTAGTGCACCCCAGAATTAATGCCCCCCAGGAAGAATAAAGCCTCTATTTGTGCCCCCCAGGAATAATAATGCCCCTCATTAGTGCCCCCCAGTTAGAATAATGCCCCCATTAGTGCCCATAGTTAAAATAATGCCCCCATTAGTGCCCCCCAGTAAGAATAATGTCCCCATGAGTGCCCCCATTTAGAATAATGCCCAGCATTAGTGCCCTCAGTTAAAATATTGCCCCCATTAGTGCCCCAGTTAGAATAATGCCCCCATTAGTGCCCCCCAGTTAGAATGCCCCAATTAGTGCCCCCAATAAGAATAATGCCCCCCACTAAACGAGATAGACGAGGCGGCAAATCATAATGAGGTGGTTATTATGGGGGACTTCAACTACCCAGATATAGACTGGGAAACTGAAACTTGTATATCTCATAAAGGAAACAGGTTCTTGGCAATAACCAAAGACAATTACCTCTCCCAACTGGTTCAGGACCCGACTAGAGGGACGGCCATACTGGACTTAGTATTAACCAATAGGCCGGACAGAACAACAGACGTGCAGGTTGGGGGACACCTGGGAAATAGTGACCACAAAGTAATAACCTTCCAATTATCATTCAAAAGAGCGTTTCTACAGGGAGGAACAAAAATACCAAACTTCAAAAAAGCTAAATTTAGCCAACTAAGAGAGGCCATAGGCCAAACTAACTGGGACAAAGTCCTCAAAAATAAAAATACAGCCACAAAATGGGATATCTTTAAAAACATCCTAAAATCTCATTGTGAGAGGTACATACCGTATGGGAATAAAAGGTTAAGGAACAAAAAGAAACCAATGTGGATAAATAGAACTGTAAAGAAAGCAATAAATGACAAAAAGAAAGCATATCATTCACTGAAACAGGAGGGGAGCACGGAAGCACTGAAAAACTATAAGAAAAAAAATAGAACATGTAAAAAACAAATAAAAGCGGCCAAACTAGAGACCGAGAGATTAATTGCCAAAGAGAGTAAAACTAACCCTAAAATGTTCTTCAATTATATAAATGTTAAAAAGTATAAATCTGAAGGTGTCGGCCCGTTAAAGAGTAATGAGGGGGGAGTCGCAGAGAGCGATGAGGAGAAAGCAAAGCTGTTAAATATTTTTTTCTCCAATGTATTCACTGAGGAAAATAAATTGTCAGATGACATGCAGAATGCAAAAATAAATTCCCCATTAAAAGTGCCCTGTCTGACCCAGGAAGAAGTACATCAGCGACTTAAAAAGATTAAAATAGACAAATCGCCAGGACCGGATGACATACACCCCCGTATCCTAAAGGAATTAAGTAATGTCATAGCCAGACCCTTATTTCTGATATTTACAGACTCTATACTGACAGGGAATGTCCCACAGGATTGGCGCATGGCATATGTGGTGCCAATATTCAAAAAGGGGCCAAAAACAGAGCCTGGAAACTATAGGCCGGTAAGTTTAACATCTGTTGTGGGTAAACTGTTTGAAGGTTTTCTGAGAGATGCTATATTAGAACATCTCAACAGAAATAAGCAAATAACGCCATATCAGCATGGCTTCATGAGGGATCGGTCATGTCAGACTAATTTAATCAGTTTCTATGAGGAGGTAAGTTCTAGACTTGACAGCAGCGAATCAATGGATGTCGTATATCTGGACTTCTCCAAAGCATTTGACACTGTACCACATAAAAGGTTAGTATATAAAATGAGAATGCTCGGACTGGGAGAAAACGTCTGTAAGTGGGTAAGTAACTGGCTCAGTGATAGAAAACAGAGGGTGGTTATTAACGGTACACACTCAGATTGGGTCACTGTCACTAGTGGGGTACCTCAGGGGTCAGTATTGGGCCCTATTCTCTTCAATATATTTATTAATGATCTTGTAGAAGGCTTGCACAGTAAAGTATCAATTTTCGCAGATGACACTAAACTGTGTAAAGTAATTTACACTGATGAGGACAGTATACTGTATATATACTACAGAGGACAGTATACTGCATATATACTACAGAGGACAGTATACTACTACAGAGGGATCTGGATAGACTGGAGGCTTGGGCAGATAAGTGGCAGATGGGGTTTAACACTGATAAATGTAAAGTTATGCACATGGGAAGGAAAAATGCAAGTCAACCGTACATACTAAATGGTAAAACACTCTGTAACACTGACATGGAAAAGGCTCTAGGAATTTTAATAAACAGCAAACTAAGCTGCAAAAACCAGTGTCAGGCAGCTGCTGCCAAGGCCAACAAGATAATGGGTTGCATCAGAAGGGGCATAGATTCCCGTGATAAGAACATAGTCCTACCACTTTACAAATCGCTAGTCAGACCGCACATGGAGTACTGTGTACAGTTCTGGGCTCCTGTAAACAAGGCAGACATAGCAGAGCTGGAGAAGGTCCAGAGGAGGGCAACTAAAGTAATAACTGGAATGGGGCAACTACAGTACCCTGAAAGATTATCAAAATTAGGGTTATTCACTTTAGAAAAAAGACGACTGAGGGGAGATCTAATTAATATGCATAAATATATCAGGGGTCAGTACAGAGATCTCTCCCATCAGCTATTTATCCCCAGGACTGTGACTGTGACGAGGGGACATCCTCTGCGTGTGGAGGAAAGAAGGTTTGTACACAAACATAGAAGAGGATTCTTTACGGTAAGAGCAGTGAGACTATGGAACTCTCTGCCTGAGGAGGTGGTGATGGTGAGTACAATAACGGAATTCAAGAGGGGCCTGGATGTATTTCTGGAGTGTAATAATATTACAGGCTATAGCTACTAGAGAGGGGTCTTCCTCTGGATCAACTTGCAGGATAACAGGCCGAACTGGATGGACAAATGTCTTTTTTCGGCCTTATGTACTATGTTACTATGTTACTATGTTACACTAGTAACCCCTTATCTGCTTCTGCAACAAAAAAAAAACTTTCACCTCTTCCATTTGATGGCGCCGCTGTGAACGCTGCCTGCTGACTGGATGCTCAGGACAGGACCTGCGCTACAGCGTAATGACGTCTCACAGGTCCTGTCCTCCAGTCAGCAGCGAGTGTTCACCGCGGTGCAATCAAATGGAGGAGGTGAGTTATTTTTTTTAAATTAACACAGGGGGAGGTAAAGGCTGCAATAATGAGCGCTCCACAGTGGAAGCGCTCATTAGTAGCAGGCCTTGTAGGAAAATACCAGCAATTAACATTGCCGGTAGAAAAAAAATCACCGGCACCGGCAGGGCCACTAAAATACCAGCCTTGCCGGTGAGATACCGGCTGGGTGGCAACCCTAGTGTTGGGCCTTAATAATTTCCTCTGGTGGGTCCTAGGAACCCCATTCTGACACTGCTCAGAAGCATTGACTACAGATCTGTCCTCGCCATTACCTTAGTTAAGAACTTCAATTTCTCATGGATCCAATTCAACAACACATTGGAATATGCTAGAATACCCTTCAGGGACTGCAATTCCCATCACAACCACTGGGTGGCAGCACACACACTCCTACAGAATAGAGATCCTGTGACACAATATTGCAATGGCATGTTGTTTTAAAATGCCGGCCATGCTGTTACAGGTAGATGCATATTAGGACGTGTCTAGTCATGAGGACAGGTAAGGGAGAACACATCTGTATACTGTAGTTTCATGAAAACTTTTAGTAGTTGCCTTTTGACTGGAGTACTTTACATTAATATTTGAGCCCACAAAAAGGCCCACTCTGTTAATAAATCATCCATCTTTAAGGAATCCTCTTCGCCAAGATTGTTTTCTTGACACTTTTCAAAATGATTGAAGAAGGTACAAAACGTGCCGTGTCATACATAACTGGTACTAGGATTCTAGCGTTTAATATTTAGGTAATACAAGGAGAAGGGGCTGAGAAATGATTTGGGCTGTAATCTCATATACAATCCACACGTACTGTGTCTTCAGTGACATCTGGAAATGATGCTGTAAGTGTAATTGTCTTCTCTTCCACAAGTATCAATCAGACATGTTCTTCTATGCAGTGCGCTTCCTGGTTGTCCTGATTCTTATCCTGCTGTCTGTGATAACCGTATTGGCCGTCCAAGTCTGCCCTGTCAGGAATACTGGTAAGTACAACCTTTAGCTAAAGTATTAAAAACATTTGAGATTTTTTACTTCAACATATTAAGCATCTTTTTCAGTGATGGAGAACCTGCCTATGTATATTAGTTAACCAGATTCGCCAGAATACCTGTGTAATGTGCATTAGAAAAATGGCTGCAGTGACGAGTGCCAGTCCTTTTCTTAAACAGAATATTGGCATAATGGTATGACTGCCACGACTGTACTAATAGCACCTTCCATATGAATGTGGCTGGTACTGCAGCTAAGTACCATTCTCTTGAATGGACCAGTACCAGGCGCAGCTGCTTCTACAGAGGTGTAGCTAGACTTTCCAGCACCTGGGGCAAGGATTTAGCATGGCATCTCCCCCAAAGTCCCCCCCACCAGCTACAAACACAAACACCTTCCACCCAATTTCACAGAAAGAGGGATAACCTCGGCGGCGCGCACAGTGCGCCACAGCAAATTTGTTTCACACTAAGCCGCGCCTATAACTTCGCCCAATCCATGCCTGTTCTCAAAGAGTCCCACTCGCCTGATAAAATCTGTCATAGGGTACAGGGCGGTGTAGTGATAGAGGGATCCAGATGTTAAAATTATTGTTAGGAGTAGCCAACCCCTCCCTTTCCATTCCTGTAGGGGGTCATCACCTCTTCCATGTCCTGTCCAGAGACCGGTCAGGTGAATGTAGCAATAAAAAACAGTAAGATGGTCTTTGTGCCCTGAGAGAAGGAAGCCCAGGAGAGGTCCACCTTTATCACTCCTTTTGGGCTCTATGAATACGTAGTAATGCCCTTTGGCATGAAAACTGCACCTGCCACTTTCCAGCGCTTGGTTAACCAGCTGCTCGAGGAGTTTGAAGGGTTTGCCGTAGCTTACCTGGATGACATTGTTCTGTTCAGTCACACCTGGGATGATCACCTGACCCACCTGTCACAGGTGCTCCGGCAAATCCAAGGTCTGACAATCAAGCCTGGGAAGTGTCAGCCATGGCAGAGGTATATCACTGGTGTGCTCATATAAAAGATCCTCCTGCTTTTAAAAAAGATCTGCAGCATCTGAGGTGTATAATATGTTCTGCAGCAGCTGGGGCACAGCACTGTATAAAGAGCAGGACTCCTCCAGGAAAAGATGAGCGGCACCAATATTAATTAAGATACAATATATTTCTTTATTTTAGCAGGTGAGAGAATATGCCTTTTATTCTTCCTTTCTTATAGGTCGGGATGTTGCCAATATATTTATGTGTACAGGTTATGTGTATCTGTTTTTCATTTTTGACATAATCATGGATTTGTATTTGTTATTTTTTGTGTTTTTTTTATATTTTAAATATTTTATTAAGCCTTTTTTTGCTTTTTCTCTAAACTCTCACTAGGGGACTTAACATGTTTATTGCACTGTACAGGGAGTGCAGAATTATTAGGCAAGTTGTATTTTTGAGGATTAATTTTATTATTGAACAACAACCATGTTCTCAATGAACCCAAAAAACTCATTAATATCAAAGCTGAATATTTTTGGAAGTAGTTTTTAGTTTGTTTTTAGTTTTAGCTATTTTAGGGGGATCTGTGTGTGCAGGTGACTATTACTGTGCATAATTATTAGGCAACTTAACAAAAAACAAATATATACCCATTTCAATTATTTATTTTTACCAGTGAAACCAATATAACATCTCAACATTCACAAATATACATTTCTGACATTCAAAAACAAAACAAAAACAAATCAGTGACCAATATAGCCACCTTTCTTTGCAAGGACACTCAAAAGCCTGCCATCCATGGATTCTGTCAGTGTTTTGATCTGTTCACCATCAACATTGCGTGCAGCAGCAACCACAGCTTCCCAGACACTGTTCAGAGAGGTGTACTGTTTTCCCTCCTTGTAAATCTCACATTTGATGATGGACCACAGGTTCTCAATCGGGTTCAGATCAGGTGAACAAGGAGGCCATGTCATTAGATTTTCTTCTTTTATACCCTTTCTTGCCAGCCACGCTGTGGAGTACTTGGACGCGTGTGATGGAGCATTGTCCTGCATGAAAATCATGTTTTTCTTGAAGGATGCAGACTTCTTCCTGTACCACTGCTTGAAGAAGGTGTCTTCCAGAAACTGGCAGTAGGACTGGGAGTTGAGCTTGACTCCATCCTCAACCCGAAAAGGCCCCACAAGCTCATCTTTGATGATACCAGCCCAAACCAGTACTCCACCTCCACCTTGCTGGCGTCTGAGTCGGACTGGAGCTCTCTGCCCTTTACCAATCCAGCCACGGGCCCATCCATCTGGCCCATCAAGACTCACTCTCATTTCATCAGTCCATAATACCTTTGAAAAATCAGTCTTGAGATATTTCTTGGCCCAGTCTTGACGTTTCAGCCTGTGTGTCTTGTTCAGTGGTGGTCGTCTTTCAGCCTTTCTTACCTTGGCCATGTCTCTGAGTATTGCACACCTTGTGCTTTTGGGCACTCCAGTGATGTTGCAGCTCTGAAATATGGCCAAACTGGTGGCAAGTGGCATCTTGGCAGCTGCACGCTTGACTTTTCTCAGTTCATGGGCAGTTATTTTACGCCTTGGTTTTTCCACACGCTTCTTGCGACCCTGTTGACTATTTTGAATGAAACGCTTGATTGTTCGATGATCACGCTTCAGAAGCTTTGCAATTTTAAGAGTGATGCATCCCTCTGCAAGATATCTCACTATTTTTGCCTTTTCTGAGCCTGTCAAGTCCTTCTTTTGACCCATTTTGCCAAAGGAAAGTTGCCTAATAATTATGCACACCTGATATAGGGTGTTGATGTCATTAGACCACACCCCTTCTCATTACAGAGATGCACATCATCTAATATGCTTAATTGGTAGTAGGCTTTCGAGCCTATACATCTTGGAGTAAGACAACATGCATAAAGAGGATGATGTGGTCAAAATACTCATTTGCCTAATAATTCTGCACTCCCTGTATTATGCCTGTCAGCGAGATGCCCGCAGGCCTTCTATTAGGTCCTGCTTCTGGCCAAATTCATCAGAGTTAACTGACAAAATAGTGTCCATAGAGTGTTACAGTCTACAGAAAGTGATGACGTATCTGTCTGCCCCCGCTAAATGGTGTTATTCTAAACAGATGAACGGATTACAGATTATGAACGGTTAACAGATGATGAACGGATAACTATTATAAATGAAGCCAGGAACCAGAACCCTGTCCCATGTGAAGATGACTGGATCTGGTACCGGGGAAAGTGCTACTACTTCACTAACAAAACTGATACATGGGACAACAGCCAGGAATTCTGTATGTCACATAATGCATCACTGGCGCTTATAGATAATCAGAAGGAACTGGTGAGTAACTGAAAGCGAATGTATAGCACACACACAGATTAGTGAAGTAAATAGGTTTTCTAGTTATCGTAGGTTAATGAAGCTCAATCACTGTATAGTAGACACGGGGGGAATTTACTAACTGGTTTAAATCAGATTCCCGGTGTATAAAAGCTCCACATTTTGACGCATGCCAAAAATTGCAACTTTTTGTTGACTTGTGCTTCCCTTGCTACTTTTGAAAAGTGATGGTGCTTAAAGAGGCCCCGTCCCCTCTCCTGACAGGCCTGTTTTAATATATACATGCATTCCCAGTGTAATAACAGTTCTGGAGCCTCTATTCTTATGGCTCTATGTTGTGCCATTCCTTTGTTATTTCTACTAGAAGCTATGAATGAGTTGCTAGCAGTCTGCAGTAAGGGTACAGAGGGGAGGTAACCAGTTGGGGGGTGAGGGGGTGTACCTGCACAGTCTGACTCTATCCAGTCAGTGCTGCCATTGTCAGACTGTGCGTTTTTGTGCGTCATGGGACACTGAGCAAGGCGGATCCGGCATGAAACATAAGGTAAGTCAATGGTGCCGGATCCATTTTTTCAGACACAAAACCCCCTAGATCCGTCACCTATTGACTTACAGTGGTTTTAGTGCTGGATCTGTATTGTTCATTTTGGAGATAATACGACCGGATCTGTTCTGAACCGATGCAAACAGTTGTATTATTGACCGGATGCGTTTTTTCTGATCCCCTGACGGATTAAGCAAAAGCGCAGATGTGAAGGTAGCCTCACACAGCTAACAGCCGTCCATAGAAGCCAGAACTGGAGACAACTCTGACCTTGGTCCTGAAGGGGATTCTGGAACTAGTTTATGTTGAGATAAAATTAAGTGTAATAACTAAGATCTGTTTCTTATTATTGCAGGATTTTTTGGTCTGGGGTAAATGTTTAGACAATTACTGGATCGGTCTGAGACGTACAGAAGATAATAAAGCCTGGATTTGGACAAATGGAACATTATACAACGAAAGCCTGTAAGTCACCTTATTAAAGTATATATATCCACTCTATTACTACTATTACATCTATGGCAAGTTCTCAGAACATGAAGTCTTAGATGATTTAGTGATTGAAACGGTATGAAAATTGCTATGAACCGATCTACATTCTATGATACAAGATTGAGTGGCCGATAGTCTGCGATAAAGGCACGTCTGTGTGTTAAGTTGGGGGGTGTCCCTGCATAGTCTGACATAATCAGTGCTGCCAGTGTCAGACTTGCAGGGACACCACCCTTTGGCAGGAGGAATAGTAATGCCCTGTTATCAATTTCTTCAAAAATATTCATGGGGAGTAACAGAGGAATGGCGCATAGTAGAGATGTAACAGAAAAGTCTCCATAATCCATAGAAGTATCTTCCATTTTGTATAAAATAATGAAAATAGATATTAATATTTTGTTTTCAAGAGCAGATGATTTAGTAAAAGAATAGATTGATTAAACTATTGTTCCTGACTGGATTAAAGATACCGTATTATGGGCCGACAATTGAAATGATCATTGCTAACCAGCATTACTAGTAACACTCGTTAGTGATGATCTGGCGGTGTAAATGTGCAACACGCCAGACCTGCAGGGTATGGCGAAGTGAGGTCACGGTTATGGGCAAACGAGGGTACTCACTGTATTGGAGAAGCCTGGGCAGGCATGTGGCAGTGAAGGAGAGGTAGACACGGTTCCTCTGGGGCACACTCTGTATGTAGGGACCAGGCCTGATGGTGGATGAGGTGCCCTGGATGTTACGGGTATTTTGAGTGCCTGGGGCAAGGTCCCTTTAACCACTTCAGCCCCGCTAGGTGAAACCCCCTTCATGACCAGAGCACTTTTTACACTTCGGCACTACACTCCTTTCACCGTTTATCGCTCGGTCATGCAACTTACCACCCAAATGAATTTTACCTCCTTTTCTTCTCACTAATAGAGCTTTCATTTGGTGGTATTTTATTGCTGCTGACATTTTTACTTTTTTTGTTATTAATCAAAATGTAACGATTTTTTTGCAAAAAAATGACATTTTTCACTTTCAGCTGTAAAATTTTGCAAAAAAAACGACATCCATATATACATTTTTCGCCAAATTTATTGTTCTACATGTCTTTGATAAAAAAAAAAATGTTTGGGCAAAAAAAAATGGTTTGGGTAAAAGTTATAGCATTTACAAACTATGGTACAAAAATGTGAATTTCCGCTTTTTGAAGCAGCTCTGACTTTCTGAGCACCTGTCATGTTTCCTGAGGTTCTACAATGCCCAGACAGTAGAAACACCTCACAAATGACCCCATTTCGGAAAGTAGACACCCTAAGGTATTCGCTGATGGGCATAGTGAGTTCATAGAACTTTTTATTTTTTGTCACAAGTTAGCGGAAAAAGCTGATTTTTTTTTTTTCTCTTTTTTCCTTACAAAGTCTCATATTCCACTAACTTGCGACAAAAAATAAAAAATTCTAGGAACTCGCCATGCCCCTCACGGAATACCTTGGGGTGTCTTCTTTCCAAAATGGGGTCACTTGTGGCGTAGTTATACTGCCCTGGCAATTTAGGGGCCCAAATGTGTGAGAAGAACTTTGCAATCAAAATCTGTAAAAAAATGACCGGTGAAATCCGAAAGGTGCACTTTGGAATATGTGCCCCTTTGCCCACCTTGGCAGCAAAAAAGTGTCACACATCTGGTATCGCCGTACTCAGGAGAAGTTGGGGAATGTGTTTTGGGGTGTCATTTTACATATACCCATGCTGGGTGAGAGAAATATCTTCGAGCGATCGCCGCTGGCAGGCTGGAGATCCACTCGCTTACCTTCCGTTCCTGTGAGCGCGCGCGCCTGTGTGCGCGCGTTCACAGGAAATCCCGGCCCTCGCGAGATGACGCGTATATGCGTCGTTGAGCGCAGGGCTGCCACCTCCGGACCGCACATCTGCGTTAGGCGGTCCGGAGGTGGTTAAGGTTCGTGACGCCAGTGCCTGTGACGGTGGCACACCGGTTGATAGTTGGAATAAGTGAGGCACACAGGTGGTATAGTGAACCAAACGTTGCTTTACTTAACAGTCCAACTTTATACATACAGATGGTAATACAGTCCTTTAGAGCACAAGCTTCACAAGCAGGCTTATTTCACAAGATGGCAGGTATTGATTATGCAAGATACTCAGAGGGTAAATCCACAATGCACTCAGAATCAGGTGGTACCTTTCCTCAGAAATAGCGTACACTGTTCTTCCTAGAACTCCTGTCTGGTTTCAATCCCAAGGCCCGGATGCCTAAATGGTGGCTTAAATCCTTGGTAAAATATATATCTTCCTCTCGTATTAAATCCTTGCTTTGCTTTCTAATGCCTCTGCCTATCAGTGTTACTTATCTGTGCTGAGGACACTGTCTCTGCTTCCGCTGACAGGTGACTGCAGGTTGCTCCCAGGAGGTGCTGTCCTACTACTGGGGTATCTCAACTGAGCTATCCTTAGCCTCAGGAGCTTCAGGCTGACGAGGTAACTCCTCTAGTCCCCTGGAATACACTACTACTCCCCTGTCTGGGCCTTCCTATATGTATCTAGGGCTCTCTAGCTCCCTCTAACGTCTGGGAGGCTAAACTGCACCCTGACAGGCCTGACACCCAGTTAACACAGGGAAAATACACAAATGCAATAAAACACATTTACTTGTGTAGTGCCCACCTTTACCTAGTGGGACACTACAAATGCACTGCCAAGTACCCGATGAATGGGTAATTGTATCTTTTGTACAGCACAAAAAAATTATTCCCGGTGGCAGATCGTGCTGTGTAAACACAATCTGCTGCTGGGAAACAACAGTATGCGGAAGAGCAATGGCATTAGCAACAGATCCTCCCCATACTCTGTACATGTAAATGCACTGATCTTCTCCGCTAGCGATCAGCAGATTGCTGGGAAAGAACGCTTCCTTCCCGACAATCTGCTAGATCAGTGGTGGCGAACCTATGGCACTCAGAGCCCTCCCTGTGGGCACCCACATCCTGGAATAAGTCTGTGGTGTACCAATATGCCATAGACTGTTCCTGCCATTCATCAGCTCAGGGCACACTATGAACAGCACAGGCAGCGCACTGACTGTAGGCAGCTATTTTAGCTAAATGATAAAGTACAGGGAAGATACACTATACTGGACTGTAGTATTCAGGGTGAATTACCGTGTCGGCACTTTGCGATAAATAAGTGCGTTTTGGGTTGCAGTTTGGGCACTCGGTCTCTAAAAGGTTCATTATCACTGTGCTAGATCATCGTCCTCTTTAAGGGGGCCATTACCATACCAGAAGACGCCCTTTTTTTTTTTTTTTTTTTTTACAAAGGGTTACTTTATATCAATCATTATATTATACAAAGCTCATACTTTACATAATGCCAATGATTGTTCTACAAATAATGGAGATTTTACATCTCAGTTTCATTTTCCACTCATGTGATCCATCAGAAGAACAGGAAAAAAAAAAAAAAAGGATTCTGTAAAAAAAACTTGTGCACTAGGCAGGGTTTACATCATGTTATTGGCTTTCCCTCAGAGGTATACGCCAGGAGGACGGAGTTATGATGCTATATAACCCTTAGAGGTCTGGAATGTATTGTATACCACTGACCAGAACTGTAAGGGTTACATAGCATCATAAGTCAATATAATGCCATGCGACCCCGGCAGTGCTGGGAGGTCAGGACGGGAGCTGCTGCAGACATACGGTGCGAGTTTAATGTGTTGGAAGTCGCTCGTGTAAAACCAGCCTTATGGGCCGAAAAATATAGTAATTTAAAAAACGGTTATCAATCTACTACCCTAAATAAGAACTGTGTTTTAATTTAACAAAACATACAAGGAAATATTCAGAAGATAAGCACTAA